>NC_133504.1:54874615-55481346 GCF_049354715.1 Callithrix jacchus | reverse complement strand
TCCACATTGGAAAAAGTGTCATTAACACTTTAAATACAACCATATTTGAGAACCAATTCCAGAAAGCCCAGAAAAAAAATGAACCAATTGAAATAACTCATCTTTAGCAGTCTGATTTTCTGGAACCACCACTCCTGGCACCAAATTTTGTGTTGGTCAGGGTTATGTCAATGAAACAGTATCAAAGAAACAGATGCTCTCTCTCTCTCTCTCTCTCTCTCTCTCTCTCTCTCTCTCTCTCTCTCTCTCTCTCTCTCTCTCATATATATATACCTACCTATCTACCTACCTATCTGGTATAGATGTAGATATATCTTCCCATACATATTTGGCTTTACATAATTGTAGGGCTAGGAGCTAGTTAAGCAGTTTCCATACAACTTTGCTTTTTGTCTGATACTAGAATTTAAAATTTGCATGCCAGACAACAAGAAAATGTCAGAAAGAGGAAATGTCTGTAGAGCAGAGCAAAGTGAAAATAAGCTAGAACCCAGAAGAAGCTGGAGCTCAAGAGAATAATCTGGAAGCCTTATCAATTCTTGCTGTCTTCAGCTAATGATGTGGGTGTTCTGCAGAAGAAGCTCGCATCTTTGAACATGGGGCTTAATACACACCTGGGCCATCAGTTAGAGAAGCTTAAGGAGAATCCAGGTGAAAATACAAGCAGTTACAGGGCTGACTGCTGTCCTATGCCAATGAAGGGAGCCCTTCATAGATAAGCAAAGTGTTTAATGAAAAAAACACCCACTCTAACTTTCTGTGATGGTTAAATTCATGTACCAACTTGAATGGGCTAAGCAATGCTCAGATAGCTAGAAAAAAATCTTTCTGGGTGTTTCTGTAAAGAAGTTTGCATTTTAATTAATAGACCAAACAAAGAAGATTCACACTCACCAGTGCCAGTGGGCATCATCAAATCCATTGAGGACCTGCCTGAATAGAACAAAAAGACAAAGGAAGGCCAAATTCATTCTCTCCACTTGAGCCAGTACATTCATCTTCTCCTATCCTTGGACATCAATGGTCCTGGTTCTTGGACCTTCAGACTTACACCAGCAATCACCACAACCAACCTTGTTCAGTCAGGACTCCTAACTCCTCCTCCACAGGTTCTTAGGTCTTTGGACCTGAACTAAATTACACCACTGGATTTTCCAATTCTCCAGCTTTCAGATGGCAGACTGTGGGAGTTTGGGGCCTTCATAATTGCATGAGCCAATTCCCATAATAAATTGCCTCATATGTCTTTGTATGGACATATATAATCATGCACCATTTAACAATGTGTTGGACATTGATGAACTTCATATATGACAGTGGACTCCTAAGATTATAATATTACATTTACATGTACCTTTGTTATGTTTACATATGTTTAGCTGCATAGAAACTTACTATTGTGTTACAATTGCCTATAATACTCAGTACAGAAACATGTGGTACATGTTTTTAGCCTAGGAGCAATAGGCTATACCATATAACCTAGTTGTGTCGTAGGCTATCCGATCTAGGTTTGTGTAAGTACAACCTATGATATTGGCACAATGATGAAAATCACCTAACAACGAATGTCTCAGAATGTGTCCTTGTTGTAAAGTGTGATTGTACAGACAGCTTCTCAGAAGAACTATAACTTGCAAATGAAGAAATAATATGGCTGCTGCCGCCTTACTTCTGTCTTCCAGAGGTCAGGCAAATATGTGTTCCATGTTTCACCTTAACTGGAAACACAGGGAATATATTCTGAGTAACATAGTTTGGCCTGGCCAAGTTAACACTTTATAAAGTCACCACAGAGTCATAAGGAAAAACACTCATGTGATCATCTCAATACATATCAAAGAAGTGTTTGACAAAATTCAACATTCATGCATGATAAAAACCTTCAGTAAACTACGAACAAGGGAAATGGCCTTTACCTGATACAGGGCATTCTAAAGAACAAGACAAGGATATGTACTGTCACCACTCCTATTCAAGCCCATACTGGAGATACTAGGTAATATAATCAAGAAAAAAATATGAATAGCATACATACAGATTATCAAAGAAAAAAACAGTTTGTATTCACAGGAGACATGACTTTATGTGTCTGCATAGAATATTATAAGTTGATATGGAATGATTCTCGACCTGTATACGTAGGCATTAACATTGTATTAGGGTCTGTGAGGCTCCCTCTTAGGTGAAGGATTATCTTTTATCTGCTAGATTATGAAGAAGTGAAGAGGAGCCTCTGGGAATAGAATTGAGCACTCCAGGTCGCAGGGAGTTAGCCAGTTTTGGAATAATCAAACAACAGTAATAATCAACCTGGTATGAACCAGCTGCCCACAGCCTTGAGTCTATGATAGCTGTGCTTCTGGCGATTCATTTATGCTTTCTTCCTTCCATGTTCACAGAACCAAACTAGTACACAGATAATTAAATAGGTGACCAAAGTTTGTCAAACAAGTAGAAGATAAATGAAAGTTTCTGACCTTAGCTGTGAGATAAGACCTACATGGAAGAATCCAGTGGAGTATCCATGTCAGAAGGGTCATGCAATACGAGCTTTATTGTTTGTTTGTTTATTTACTTAGTTATATACTGTAATACAGACTGCATCTCCCTGTATTGCTCAGGCTAATCTTGAACTCCTAGTATCAAGTGGTCCTCCTGCCTTGGCCTCCCAAGGTACTGGTATTGCAGGTGTGAGCTGTTGTGCCTGGCCTAATATGAGATTTACATGAAAATGTGAAGAGAAGCTAAACAATGAGGTACTTGGATTTAGTAAGTTTGGTTGTGGGCAGCTTGAAAAAGTGTTTTCGAGCTGGGCCTTGAAATAACAATGCTTTAATGAGGAAAGAGATGTGTTCAAAATCATATATATCAAGGAATCACTGACAACAGTGTTAAATGAAATAGAGTGGAATAAGGCCAGTGTTAAAGCAATGGCTTGCAACAAATTAGGATGGAAATGGTTCTAACAGTAGAAAACTGTGCCAGGATCTGGAATTTACCTAGTCCCGATTCTGGGAAGGGTACACTAGAGCACTTTCTCTATTCAACCTCTGTAGGCACGTACAGTTTATAATCTCTTTCACCTGGTAACCCCAGGTGTAGTTTTGAAGCATCTCTAGAGGTGGAAAAGTGCTAGAGATGTCAGCACAACCTTGGAAAAACCACGAAAGAGGAGCAACAACTCAGCTCCCTTGTGTTTCCATATGAGAATTCTGGCCTTTCTTTGGGGCTGTTGTTCTGTCCTCTTACAATTGCCTGTAGTATTCAATACAGTAACATGCTGTTAAGAATATGTGATCAAGAATATATAATATTATCTAATTCAGTAAACTATGATATATAATATAAAATTATATATTCTTGATCTAATATGTGATATGAGATCAAAGAAATATTCTTTGATATCTAAGATATCAACTGATATATGGCAGGTCCTCAAATGAGGTTGTTTCATTAAACATTCCATTATAACATTGATGAGAAAAAAAATTAATTCCTGGCTGAGTCCATCATATGGATGGAGTGGGCAGATTCTCCCTGTCTGCAAAGGTTTTCTTTGAGTACTCCTATTTCCTCCTGTATCCCAAAGATGTGCACTTTAGGTGAACTGGCCTAAATGGTCCCATCTGAGTGAGTGAGTGTGTGCACGTGTGTGTGTGTGTGTGTGTGTGTGTAAGTGTGCCCCTTGATGGAATGGTGTCCTTTTCAGCGTTCCTGCCTTGTGCCCAGAGCTGCTGACATGGACTTCAGTCACCTGTGACACTGAACTAAAATAATTGACTAAATATTTATCTTATTTGTTTCTGTTAATCTTTCCTAAATGTATGTATAGCTCACATTTAAATTAATGTTTAATATTAGAAGTATTTTATTCCTTATTTAGAAGAATGTTGATGTTTTTGTGACTGTAAATATGCCATAGAAACTTAACTCTTGCTTATGTTTAGTTATAACTCTTACTTATACCTATGGTAAAGTTGGTTTCATTATGTGTGGTTTCACTTAAAGTCACAGTTGATGTCTCCTTAAAATTTTCTCCTTGGCTTTCAGAATTCCATGTCTCCTAGGTATTACTAAGTCAGCCTCATGAGGTCTTCTTTCCTACCCATTTTTTATATGTTGCTCTGTTTTCCATGGTTTGTCTTTTTAGTCACCTTCTCTCATTCTGCAATTTCTTCTTCCTACCAACTTAGATTGCTACAACGAATATAAGTTATTGTATTAATACTATAATATTATTATATTAATGATATATTTCACTCATACTAAATTATAGCTTATATACTATTTCAAAATATATTAGCATTAATATATTAAAATATAACTTATATTTCTTTTCTAGTTTTCTCTCTTATGCTTTCTTACGTCCAAATACATGCTTCTGTATATCCAGATACCTCTTGGATACTTCCATTTGAGTGCTGCACAGGAATACAAACTCAATACATACAAAATTGAACTCATTATGTTTTCCACCAAATCCATATATTAACTCTGTAAATAGAACCACCATCGACCAAGTATTCAATCCAGAAATCTAAAAATCATCCCTGAATCATTCCTCAAGCTTTCTTTCTACCTCATCTTCAGTCGTATGCAACCAAGTGCTGAGTCTTGTTAGCTATACACCTTAAATAAGTTCAGTATCTATTCATCTCCATTCTCACTGCCATTGTTTTCGCTTAGGCTTTAATAATTTCTCACTTGAAACACTGCAGAACTTTTCAATAGTGTCTAGGCTGCCAGGCTTACCCTTTCTGTCCACTGCCACCTGAGAGATCTTCCTGTAATATAAATCTGATTAGGTCACCCTTCTGTTTATGGTTTTGCAGTGCCTCCTATGACTCTCAGGAAAAAATTCAAGTATTTTTCATACCTCGATCTTGCGTTTGCCTATCTATCCTACTCCATTCCTTATTGTTCCCCAATTCATATGATGCTCTACCTTTACTATAAACTATGTTTTCCTGAAGTCCTGGCTTCTTAAACTTCAGTGTCTTTTGCATGCATTTCTCTATCAACTCTGAATGCCGTGCTCCAGCTTCTTCACCTGGCTAAATCTTTTTCATCTTATAAAAACTCAAATAAATAGATCTTCTGAGAAGGCTTCCTTGAGCCACCTCCTCTGGGATAAAAGTTATTTTCACATCCTTTCCAGTACCCTCAACCCTACACATAGCACAGCATTCGCCATACTTTATTAAGTATTGACTTACCTTTTTCATTATACTGACATTTTCTTTATTACTGATAGTAGAAACAGCGACTTATATTGCAGTTACTGAGGATGTTTTTGTGCATGAATGAATATATAAATAAATGCTATACAATGTTGTAAAAAGAAATTTTAAAGCTGGGTTGAAATATAATAATAAATATACAGTTTTTAATCATGTCTTAAAAACAACTTTGTTATGAGATGCTTTTGCTGTGTAATAAAGTGGAATTCTCAACTGTGCAGATTAAAACTCAGGAATATAATTATTTAAGGAAACTGGAATATTTTTCTTTAACATGGTTTCTCCTAATAAGCACAGATTTTTAAAATCTGATAAATTCTTATCCCTCAAGATGGCTTATTTATGTGTCATGAGGCCAAGGTGAGTCATCTTGAGGAGTTAAGTTTCAGAAAGTCCTTAAAGCACAAATACCACAAGAGTAAAATATCATAATGAAATCTCTATTTCTCTTATCTTTCTGGCCCTGGATAAAGGAAGTTTTATTGCTTATTGTTTTTTAAGTTTGGATTGTGGAACATAGTCAAGTATAGGAGAGTTACTTTATTAATTATAACATTCTGCTCTTAATAGTTGAAGACTTAGCAAGACACTCATATTTTTAGACACAGAGGCACCCACTTTTGTGAATTGATTACCTTGAAAACTTCCTACCCCAGTAGAATGGGTTTTTTCTGTTTCAAAGTAATCTTTGCTATCTTTCACAATGAACTCATGCCATTTTCTGCTTATGTGTTTTTTTAAATATGTATTTTATTGCGTTTTAGGTTTTGGGGTACATGTGCAGAACATGCAGGATTGCTGCATAGGTACACACATGGCAATGTGGTTTGCTGCTTTCCTCCCCATCACCTGTCTGGCATTTCTCCCCATGTTATCCCTCCCCAACTCTGAGCCCTGCCACCTGCTGACCCTCCCCTAGTTCCACGCCCTGCCACAGACCTCAGTGTGTGATGCTTCCCTCTCTGTGTCCAAGTGTTCTTATTGTTCAACACCTCCCTATGAGTGAGAACATTCAGTGTTTGATTTTTCTGTTCTTGTGTCAGTTTGCTGAGAATGATGGTTTCCAGGTTCATCCATGTCCCTACAAAGGACACAAACTCATCGTTTTTGATGGCTGCATAGTATTCCTTGGTGTATATGTGCCACATTTTCCCTGTCCAGTCTATCATTGATGGGCATTCTGGTTGGTTCCAAGTCTTTGCTATTGTAAACAGTGGGGCAATGAACATTTGTGTGCATGTGTCCTTATAATAGATCGATTTATAATCCTTTGGATGTATACCCAGTAATGGGATTGCTGGGTCAAATGGAATTTCTATTTCTAGGTCCTTGAGGAATTGCCACACTGTCTTCCACAATGGTTCAACAAATTTACACTCCCACAGTCTAAAAGCGTTTCTATTTCTCCACATCCTCTCCAGCATCTGTTGTCTCCAGATTTTTTAATGATTGCCATTCTAACTGGCACAAGATGGTATCTCAATGTGGTTTTGATTTGCATTTCTCTAATGACCAGTGGTGATGAGCATTTTTTCATATGTTTGTTGGCCTCATATATGTTCTTCTTTTGAAAAGTGTGTGCTCATATCCTTTGCCCACTTTTGAATGTGTTTGTTTGTTTTCTTCTTGTAAACCTGTTTTCGTTCTTTGTAGATTCTGGATATTAACCCTTTGTCACATGGGTAGATTGCAAAATTTTATTCCCATTCTGTTGGTTGCCTGTTCACTCTAATGATTGTTTCTTTTGCTGTGCTGAATCTCTGGAGTTTAATTAGGTCCCATTTGTCTATTTTGCCTTTTGTTGCCAATGCTTTTGGTGTTTTAGTCATGAAGTCCTTGCCTAAGACTGTGTCCTGAATGGTTTTGCCTAGGATTTCTTCCAGGGATTTTATGGTGTTAGATCTTGTGTTTAAGTCTTTAATCCATCTGGAGTTAATTTTAGTGTAAGGTGTCAGGAAGGGGTCCAGTTTCTGCTTTCTGCACATGGCTAGCCAGTTTTCCCAACACCATTTATTAAACAGGGAATCCTTTCCCCATTGCTTACATGTTAATAATGAATACAGAATGGTTCCAATAAGTTCCAGAAATGAGGGATAAACATGAGTAACACAGGAAGAATCTTCTTGCAACAAGGAGGGTAAACACTGTCCTTACTTCTGCTTATTTCGTTTTTATTTTCTGGTTTTTCCATTTTGGGTGTGAACCTAGATTGTTTGACATCTGTAATCTTTTCTAATGTAAACAATCAATGCTCTAAATTTTTCTCCAAGCACTGTTTCAGCTATATTTCACAAAATTTGATATATTTTGTTTCTATTTTAGTTCACTTAAAAATATTTTCTAATTTTGTTGAGACTTCTGCTTTTATCTATGGAACGTTCAGGTATGTTTTTAAAAATTTCCAAACATATGGGGAATTTTCTAAATATCTTTGTATATTTGATATTTATTTTAATACTTTTTTGTTCAGAAAATATTTCATATCACCTCAATTTTTTTAAATGTGTAAAGTTTTTTGGGGGTTTTCATTTTTATTTATTTATTTATTTTGCCTTTTTATAGAGCCAGAATGTGGTCAATGTTTTTAAATATTCAATTGCAAGTAAAAGTGTGTATTCTGTTCTTATTGGGCAGAATGTTCTATAAATGTCAAATAGGTTAAGCTGATTGATAATGTTCTGGCTTTTATATACACTTGCTGAATTTTTGTCTACTTGTTCTAATAATTAGGGAGAAATAATGTTTATGTCTCCAATTATAATTATGGATTTTTTTCTTTTTAAATTTCCATTGGTTTTTACTTCATGTATTTTAAAGTTCCATTGTTAGGTGCCTACACATTTAGGATTGTATGTGTTTATTATGAATGGACCCTTTTATCATTATGTAATATCTCTCTTTATTCCTGCAATCCTGGTAACTTTCTTTGCTTTGAAATGAACTTTGATATTAGCACTTGAGTTGGTGTTTGTGTGGTGCATATTTTCCTTGTATTTAAAGCTATCTATATCATAGCAGTTATGTAAGCTTTTTATAGACAATATATGTTGGGGCTTAAATTTTATTAATATCTAATCTGACAATCTCTGTCTTTTAATTGGTATGTTTATACCTTTTACATATTAGGTAATTATTGATAAAATCTGATTTAGGTTTAAATGTTTTCAAAAGATTATCTGTTTTCTGTTTTCTTTCTTTTTTTACTTTTGTTATTGATTTTTTAATCTTAATTTTTAGAAGCATCTTTTCATTCTCCTTTATTTTTTTTTTGTTTTTAAAAAAAAGGAGAGAGAAAGAAAGAAGAAAGAAAAAAATAACAGTAAGGAAGGAAGGAAGGGAGAAAAGAGAATCATTCCTCTCCACTTCTTCCCAGAGACTTAAGTAGGGGGAGGGAGGAGACCCAGAGAGCATTTTTTTTTTTTTTTTTTTTTTGGAAAGTAAGAAAGAGAAAGAGAAAGGGGGAGAGAGAACAAGTGTCTTACTCTATTGCCCAGGCTGGAATGCAATCTAGAAATAGGTATTAAAAACGTCTTTTATGCCTATAATTGTGCTTAACAGCAGAGACAGGAAGGAATAAGGGAAGAAAATAACAAACAAACAGCCAACCTATATTTCATTTAAGTCTGTGAAATGCTATGAAAATGCTGAAGAGTGATGTACTTCCGATTATGTAGTCACTTTCAAAATAGGTGTAATGTGATACTGAGAAAAATGTATGTTCTGTGGACCTGGGGTGAAGAATTCTATAAATATTCACTGAGTTTACTTGTTCTAGGTCTGAGTTCAAATCGTAGATGTCCCTGTTAATTTTCTATCTCATTGATCTGTCGAATGTTAACAATGTGGTGTCAAAGTCTCCCGCTATTATTGTGCGGGAGTCCAAGTCTCTTTATAAGTCATTAAGAACTTGTCTTATGTATCTGGGTGCTCCTATATTGGGTGCATATATATTTATGATCATTGACTCCTGTTGTTGCATTGATGCCTTTACCATTATGTAATGTCCTTCTTTGTTTCTTTTGGTCTTTCTTTGTTACTGTTAAAGTCTATTTTGTCAGAGACAAAAGTTAAAACTCCTTTTTTTTTTCTTTGCTCTACATTTGATTGGTGAGTCTTCCACCAACACTTTGTTTTGAGTCTTTGTGTGTCCTTGCTTATGAGATGAATCTGGATACAGAGTACCATTGGGTTTTGACTTTTTATTCAATTTGCCTGTCTGTGTCTTTGATTGGGGCATTTAATCCATTTAAATTTAGGATTAATATTGATATTTGTGAGTTTAATATTGTTGTTTAATACTAGCTGGCTATTTTGCCCATTAGTTGATATAGATTCTTCATTATGGAGATACTCTTTACCTTTTGGTAACTTTGGATGACTGATACTGGTTGTTCCTTTCTGTATAGTGCTTCTTTCAGAAGCTCTTATAAAGCCGGCCTGGTGGTGATGAAATCTCTGAGTGCTTGCTTGTTCACGAAAAATTTTATTTTTCCTTCATTTATGAAGCTTAATTTGGCTGGATATGAGATTCTGAGCTGAAAATTCTTTTCTTTGAGCATATTGAATATTGACCCCCACTCTCTTCTAGTTTGTAGGGTTTCAGCTGAGGGATCTGCTGTGAGCCTGTTAGGCTTCCCTTTATGGGTAACCTGACCTTTCTCTCTAGCTGCCCTTAAAATTTTCTCCTTTATTTCAACCCTGGTGAATCTAACGATTATATGTCTTGGAGTCGCTCTACTTGAGGAATATCTTTGTGGTGTTCTCTGGATTACCTGGAGTTGAGTATTGTCCCGCCTTACTAGATTTGGAAAGTTTTCCTGAATAATATCCTGAAGAATATTTAACAGCTTGTATTCATTCTCTTCATGACATTCAGGTACACCTATCAAATGTAAATTAGGTCTTTTCACATAGTCTCATATTTCTTGGAAACTTTGCTCATTCCTTTTTACTCTTTCGCTCTAATCTTGTCTTCTCGTTTCATTTCATTAAGTTGGTCTTTGATCTCTGATATTCTTTCTTCTGCTTGATCAATTCGACTGTTAAAACCTGTGCATAGTTTGTGGAGTTCTCATATTGTATTCTTCAGTTCCATTAATTCACTTATATTCCTCTCTAAATTGTCTATTCTCATTAGGATTTCATCAAACCTTTTTTCAAGGTTCTTAGTTTCTTTACATTGGGCTAGAACATGTTTTTTTAACTCACAGAAGTTTCTTATTATCCACCTTCTGAAGCCTGATTCTGTTAATGGAACACACTCATTCTCCATCAAGCCTTGTTCCCTTGTTGATGAGGAACTGTGATCCCCCGTAGAAGGAGAGGCATTCTGATTTTGGGTATTCTCAGCCTTTTTACGCTGGTTTCTTCCCATCCTTGTAAATTTATCCACCTGTAGTCTTTGTAATTACCAACTTTCAAGTTAGGTCTCTGCATGGACATCCAGCTTGTTGATTCCCAGGGCCGGAATCTGAGCAACCCACTGCACCAGCTAAAACAGTGGCATTAAGATTTGTGGTAATTTTCTGCCCAGGAATCTCCAGTCTGGCTTCCTTCTTGAGTCCCTTTTTCAATCAGCTGAATGGGTGACTCTGCCTTCCCAGAGCTCCAAACGTTGACCAAAAGGGGACCCAGTCTCGTTTACTCTGCATCAAGAACCACTGCGCCAAGGCACCGGCAAAACTGCCGTGCCGACCACAAGAGACGTGCTGGCGACCCATAGGGCTCCTCCGCTGGGAATCTCCTGGTCCGTGAGCATGAAAAATTCGTCTGAAAGTGTGGCATCCTCTCGTTCTCTGTGCTTTCACTGGGAGCTACAATCCTGAGCTGCTAGTAATCAGCCATCTTGGATCTCTCTCCTGTTTTCTGTTTTCTTGTGTTTTTGATTATCTGTTCCCCCTTTCTTGTATTCCTTTTGATTTGATATTTATATTATTCTATTTTAATTAATCTCTTGGATTTTTAATTAAGTCTCCCGTATTTTTTTAGTATCTGCTATAGACTTTACATTAATCATACCTAGCTTTTCACAGATTAATAAGAGCTAATATTTTACCACCTCTAATAAAATATAAATACCTTTTAATAATTTAGTTCCCTTTTCTCTTTCTACTTATGGAGTTGTAATCGTATTTTATATTAGAACATTAGAAACCCAACCAGACAGTGTTATAAATCTTGCTTTCAACACTCATACATATTTAAAGACTTTAGGAGGAGAAAATCAGTCTATTCAGTTATTTCTGTTGCTGTTCTGTCATTCTTAAAGTTCTATATTTTTCTCTGGTATCATTTTCCTTCAGCCTGAAGAACTCCCTTTAACCTTTCTTTTCAGAGCAGTTCTAGTGGCTATGAATTCTCTTTGTTTCCTTTATTTTCAATCTTGTTTTCTTTTGGTCCTTCAGATTGGACAATTTTCTAATGATCTATGTTGATGTTCACCTATTTTTTCATCTGTCATCTTCATTTGGTCCTTGAGCCAATACAACATAATTTTTCTTTTAGACATTTTGGTTTCTAGCTTTCAAAGTTTTCATTTGGTACTTTTTATAGCTTCATTTCTCCAAGAAAGACTTCTTTCATTGTTTTCAATAGTATTTAGCATTCCATCAATGTGCATAGTTTAATAGTTGCTTTGAAGTGTTTGCCTGATAATTCCAACACGTTGTATCATCCTGGTATTGACATCTGTTAATTTTCTTTTCCTCTAAAATTGATCACATTTTAATGCATTTTTGTATGTTAGTTAAATTTGTATCATATCATGGACACTTTGTTCCATTGTGAGATGTTGGTACAGTTAACATGATCAGGATATTGTTGTTTTACATGAGCAGGTGACATGGTTTGGGTCTATTTATCTGCCCAAATCTCATGTCAAATGATAACCTCAAGGTTGGAGGTGGGGTCTGGTGGGAGCTGATTGTATCATGGGGGCGGTTTCTCATGACCAGCTTAGCACCATCTGGTACTGTCCTCATGATGGTGAGTGAGGTCTCATAAGATATGAGTGTTTTAAAGTGTGTGCACCTCCCCTCTTGGTCTCTCTTGCTCCTGCTCCTGCATGTGAGATGCCTTGTTCCCTCTTTGGCTTCTGCCATGATTGGAAGCTTCCTGGCACCTCCTCAGAAGCAGAAGCCACTGTGCTTCCTGTGTAGCCTGCAGAACTGTGGGCCAATTAAACCTGTTCCCTTTATAAATCATCCATCCTCGGGTATTTCTTTATAGCACTGTGAGAATGGACAAACACAGCAGGCAGTAATCCCATTTAGGTATTGATCTCAAGTTTGATCTATTTTTGTGGATGATGGTCCAGTGTATGTTCAGATTACTCTTTGGGTCCGCCTGAGCTACTGAAGGGCTGATTTGGGACTTGGGAGGTGGTTCATAAGTAGTTCAGCCTTCAAAGTCTTTGTTATGTTGTTTTGGGTGAATTCTGCACATGCATCTTTCAGAGGTTAGTGTGAGACTTGGAAGGTGGCTTATCTTGTAGTTTAGTTCTCAGCACCTTTGCTACAGTCTCTTGTATCTGTACTATGCATGTGCAGATCATTGGTGAGCCCTGGACTTATGTCACCTCATGCACAGAGTTATCTCCACTCTAATATTTTCCCTCACATTCTCTAGCTTCCAGGGACTCCTTTTCTTGATTCTTCTGGCTAAATACATGGGTTTTCTCTGAAAGTTTTTGGTGCCTATCTGATGTTGCTGCTACAGCTGCAGCAGTACAGCTTCATAACTGGGGTTGACCTCAGGGTAGTTTCAGAAATAGAAACAAATATTTAAAAAAGAAAGAGAGAGAGGAAAAAATGAGTGTCATATCATTTAAGTTATTGCAATTTCTATACAGTTATAATTTTAGAGAATGGAAGTTTCTACAGGCTATGTTTTCATTATCTGCACCAACATAAATGCCTAGCAATTATGTGAAACCTTTCTGGTAGCTGACTCTGCAAATCTTTTATCCTGAATTTGTAATATCCTCAGATGGGCTACTCATGTGATTGCTAGCTTCTGTATTAAAGAAGAGGGCATGTCGGGACTGCTACTCCACCAGAGTTTCCTCTGTCTTCACCCTGCCTGGAGAATAGTTTACCATCTTTCAGGTCCTAACACCTGTGCTCATGCTCCACCTCCTGGGTGCAGCAGGTGAAATGGGCCAGTAGTGTGCCCTCTCTGCAGACTGGAGAGACCTCAGGATCCCACCTCAGCAGGTGAGTGCTCCAAACTTCACCTTAATTGCATCACGGCAGCTTTCCTGCGAGCCCCTGACTCATGCACTTGTTAGACTCCTTAACAAACAACCTCATCAAAAAGTGGGCAAAGGATATGAACAGACACTTCTCAAAAGAAGACATTTATGCAGCCAACAAACATATGAAATAAAGCTCATCATCACTGGTCATTAGGGAAATGCAAATCAAAACCACACTAAGATACCATCTCACGCCAGTTAGAATGGTGATCATTAAAAAAATCAGGAGACAACAGATGCTGGAGAGGATGTGGAAAAATAGGAATGCTTTTACATTGTTGGTAGGAGTGTAAATTAGTTCAACCACTGTGGAAGACAGTGTGGTGATTCCTCAAGGATCTAGAAATAGAAAAACCATTTGACCCAGGAATCCCATTACTGAGTATATACCCAAAGGATTATAAACTATTCAATTGTAAACACACATGCACACATGTTTATTGTGGCACTGTTCACAATAAGAAAGACTTGGAGCCAACTCAAATGCCCATCAATGATAGACTGGATAAAGAAAATGTGGCACACATATACCATGGAATACTATGCAGCCATAAAAAAGATGAGTTCATGTCCATTGCAGGGACATGGATGAATCTAGAAACCATCATTCTCAGTAAACTGACACAAAAACAAAAAACCAAACACCACATGTTCTCACTCATAAGTGGGTGTTGAACAATGACAACACCTGAACACAGGGAGGGGAACATCACACACTGGGGCCTGTTGGGGAGTGAGGGGATAGGAGAGGGATAGCAGGGGGTGGGGGGATTGGGGAGGGATAACATTAGGAGAAATACCTAATGTAGATGATGGGGGATGGATGCAGCAAATCACCTTGGCACCTGTATACCTTTCTTTCTTTTTTTTTCTTTTTTTTTTTTTTTTTTTTTTTTAATTTTTTATTGGATTATAGGTTTTGGGGTACATGAGCAGAGCATGCAAGACAGTTGCGTAGGTACACACATGGCAGTGTGCTTTGCTTTTCTTCTCCCCTTCACCCACATTTGGCATTTCTCCCCAGGCTATCCCTCCCCACCTCCCCCTCCCACTGGCCCTCCCCTTTTCCCCCCAATAGACCCCAGTGTTTAGTACTCCCCTCCCTGTGTCCATGTGTTCTCATTTTTCATCACCCACCTATGAGTGAGAATATGCGGTGTTTCATTTTCTGTTCTTGTGTCAGTTTGCTGAGGATGATGTTTTCCAGATTCATCCATGTCCCTACAAACGACACGAACTCATCATTTCTGATTGCTGCATAATATTCCATGGTGTATATGTGCCACATTTTTACAATCCAGTCTATTATCAATGGGCATTTGGGTTGATTCCAGGTCTTTGCTATTGTAAACAGTGCTGCAATGAACATTCGTGTACATGTGTCCTTATAGTAGAACCACTCTGTCACCAAGGACCAGGCTGGAGTGCAGTGGCGCGAACTGGGCTCACTGCAACCTCTGCCTCCCAAGTTCAAGCATTCTCCTGCCTCAGCCTCCCGAGTAGCTGGGACCACAGGCACATGCCACCACGCCCAGCTAATGTTTTTGTATTTTTAGTAGAGATGGAGTTTCACCATGTTGGCCAGGATGGTCTCGATCTCTTGACCTCGTGATCCACCTGCCCCAGCCTCCCAAAGTACTGGGATTACAGGCGTGAGCCACCGCACCCAGCCACGTGTATACCTTTCTAACAAATCTGCACGTTCTGCACATGTACCCCAGAACCTAAAGCATAATAATAAAAAAAGAAGACATAGATATTTTCTTTATTTAAAATCTTCCTTATCATTATTTTGTGACCTAATGCTTTACTTATGCAAAATACTTTGGAATCATTTTTTCTTTGAGCAGATTAGGTTAGGCAATACTTTGCAGAGTAAGTAAAAGCTTCTAGGTTTAGAGTATTGGAAAATGGCAGATAAATGTTGAGATAAACTTGTAGGAGTATTATGTGGTTATCTGCTTTTGTGGTACCTCAGTGATAGTAAAGGATTCAATATATTCTGGTCTCTTGATGATCACAGGTGTAACTTAGAAGGTCTGCATATAAAATATCACATTTTTATTTTATAAGTTGATTGATCCTAAAAATTTGTACAATAGTTTAGTTATGAATATTAGACCATGACTTTTTAAACTCTTTGTAATTTATGCAGAAATATTAAACTGACCACAGAATGTTTGGGGAGAAATTTGATAATCTAGGTCTTACAAATTAAAAATACACTTTTTGAATTACTTCCTATTTTACTACTTCCAGAATTTAAATACTGTGTAATACAGCACAAATTTTATAATGCAAAAAATGATTAAAGTTAAAAATCTGAAACCTTATTTTATAATCAAATTTCAAAGAATGCTTTTGTTCTGTATTTTAAAATAAGTCTCAACTCCAATTCTGATTTTAATTTGATTCAGGCAAGCAAATTTAAAGGAAAAAGAATTCAGAACTAATTTATTTTTTCCTGCATTGGGGAGACAAATCCGGCAAAGGCAGATGATTTGAGTTTTAATGGGTAAGAGGTCAGAAGGAAGATACATTTCCTGCCAATTCTTATTTTGCAGTCTACTCCTTTTATCTTTCTCATCTCCAACAACAGTTTAAAAAAATCCATACTCAGATGCTTCTTCCTTCCATTTGAGATCAGAACAAGAAACTCATAGCTTTTCCTATCCCAAATTCTTTCTGCATATCCTGTCATCAGGTGTCCTCCCAACATGAAAAACTCCTAGTCACTCCTTTTTGCCCATAACATAGAATCAAATCTGATCTGACCATTTCTATTTAATTTTACCTCTCACAATCTCAGTCATTAAATTATTTCTTCAACCAGGCCTATACTTCTCTCCCCTTTGAGTACACTATGATATTTATTTCAGAACTCCCAGCCTTTGTTCAGCTGAATTATTTGTCTCCTTTCTCCCCATGTAACCAAATCTGTCCAATCTTGATCTTCCTTTTCTCTGAGCAATTTTAAAATGTAACTATAGATTACCTTACCCTGGAATTAATTTGTTGTTGTTTCTATCATTATTTTTTGTGTTTTAATTCTTCCACTTGGGGAAAGGTTTTTTTTTTTTTTTTGAGACAGAGTTCAGATTCTGCCTCCGTCACCCAGGATGGAATGCAGTGGTGCAGATCCTGGCTCACCACAGCCTCTGCCTTCTGGGTTCAAACAATTCTTGTGCCTCAGCCTCCAGAGTAGCTGGGACTACAGGTGCACACCACCACGCTCGACTAATTTTTGTATTTTTAGCAGAGATGGAATTTCACCATGTTGGCCTGGCTGGTCTCAAGCTCCTGACCTCAAATGATTCACTGACTCAGCCTCCCAAAATGCTGGGATTATAAGTGTTAGCCACCGTGCTTGGCTGTATTTTACATTTCTTAGTTTCCTTAAAGTTCTATGAAGCCTGGGGAAAGTGATAGACAGAGATTTTAAGACACACTGTTTCAGTCTTCACTGGGTCTAGGTCAGTGCTGCCTTAAATATTTTTTAGAAGTCAATAAAAACAAAGAATAATATAATAGGGAAACGAAGGAAGGAGAGCACAAGAAGACAAGAAGAAAGAAAGAAAAAAAATCCTACTTTTATTTTGGAGATTGGCTAAGCATGTCTCAAGAGTTCTGTGGGAGTTGTCTCTTTTTACTAGGATTCCTATGGACAGACCAGTGATCTGTAATGAATTCAATCTTGTATCTAGCAAGGGTGTCTAGTCAAGTAGGTGTCATCTCTGCTTACATTGAAAATTCCATTAAAAAGATCATCTGGAAACTCCTGTAAGCCCTCATGAGGGCTTACTGACAAGACAAATTAATTATGGTATTAATTTATACCCTGCCCTCCTGGGTGTGATGACTCATGCCTGTAATTCGAGCACTGTGGGAGGCCAAGGCAGGCAGATCATCTGATGTTGGGAGTTCGAGACCAGCCTGACCAACATGATAAAACCATGTCTCTACTAAAAATACAAAATTAGCTGGGCGTGGTGGTGCATGCCTGTAATCCCACCTACTCGGGAAGCTGAGGCAGGAGAATTGCATGAACTCGGGAGGCAGAGGTTGAGGTGAGCTGAGATTGCTCCATTGCATTCCAGCCTGGGCAACAAGATAGAAACTCCATTGCAAAAAAAAAAAAAAAAAGCCCTAATGTACATAAGGTATCTTTAAAAGATGTATTAAATGTAAAAAATCAACAAATTGCAATCAATTAAGAAAATATTATAAGAAGCAAAATGGAAATAGGAACCTCTCTGTGAATGTAAGCTACAGCATAATCCTCTGTTTTTTGTGTTACTCTTGAGTTGTTTCTGTATAGCCATTGCTTCTCATTATCCCTCTGTAGGCCATCATTAAGACATAGCAGTCCCCAGCAATAAATGCACAGTTCTTGTAAGCATTGCTCTTCATTACTTTTCAAATGATGAAAAATGTCACACCTGCATGGCCACTTTCTTTCCTTCTATGACATGTTTTATCTGAGTAACAACCAGTTGTGCTGCCATCTTGTATCAGGAGATACCCATAGATTAAATACTTCTCAGGACAGGGTCTTTCTTACCATGCCAGTCCTCGAAACCCGTTTTACCATCTGCTTTCTCAGTCTACTCCCAATGCCAACTAGATCAGTATCCATACATGAGAAGCAAGCATCTGAGACAGGACTCGACACCCAAGAGGTTTCCTAGAGAGGTGCCTGCAGATGAAAGGGAGGAAGCAGGGCTGGGCCGGAAAGCCTCAAGCCTATAATGCAGCCCTGGCACCTGTGGAAACAGAGCAAGAAGAAAGGATTGGGCAGGAAAAGTCCAGGACTGTGGCACTGTTTTAAGAAAGTTTGGTCAGGCTGAAGAAGAGGCTAACCTCTTCAGTCAAAGCTGCCCATTAGAGGAGTCCCTCATCTCACAGAAATTGACTTGAATCTGCAATTAATTCCTATCCCCTCAACAATGTAGTCTGGGAAAGGCATGGCCTCAGCAGCAGTGCTGTAGGGGGATTCAAAAGAGTTGCAGGTGGAATGTCACTCCATTGTGCTCCCCACAGCAGTGCATTTCAAAGACCCCCACAGGTGGTAAGGCCTGCCTCATGGGGTACATCATCTCTGGACTAAAGATTCTTTATGTATTTAAATCTAAAGTTTGTATGTTGTTTTTTTTTTCTACAAATAGGTTAATATTATCTTTTGTAGCCTGGTTAATATATGTCATTGAATACTAATGTCAAGTATGTCAATTTTTGTGTGTGTGTGTCTGACAGATTCTCTGTTGCCCAAGCTAGAGTGCAGTGGCTGAATCTCAGCTTACTGCAACCCCCACCTCCCCAGGTAAAGCAATTCTTCTGTCTCAACCTCCAGAGTAGCTGGGACTACAGGTGTGCATGCATCACAACACCTGGCTAATTTTTGTATTTTTAGTAGAGATGGAGTTTTGCCATGTTGCCCAAGCTTGTCTCAAACTCCTAGCCTCAATAGATCCTCCTGCTTGGGCCTCCCAAAATGCTGGAGTTACAGGCATGAGCCACTCTGCCTGGCCCTATGTTTACTTATTGCCAACAGATTATCTTAGACAAGATCTGAGCCATTTTAAGGTTCAACATTCACCTGCTTACCTATCAATCTGTTTATCTAAAATTTGTACTTATACATAATGTATACATACACATTTAATGAAAGAAAAAATAATGCAACATGCATTTTATTAGATACTATAACAATTATAAAACAATTTGTTTTTGTTTGATAACATCAGGTATCATAATCAGGTTTCTGTGATATTAATCAGTAGCCTGATATTTCTTTGATGTTTCATAGCTTTGTTATAATTGCATTGACTACTTTTCTAAATAAATTAACTGATTAGTTAAAAGTATATGAGAAAAATATTCCTGACATAACTTTCCCAAATATTTACACGCTATTTCCGTGTTCTGCTTTTAGAATCAGTATTTTTTTTAGAAGTGAAAAACTGCTGTGACTTAAGATTTCTGTACCACAAAATGATAGTTAAGATCAGCAAAGAGGATCTCATGTTTCAATGTTGACTTTATTCTTGTGTCTGTATGATATTGAAGGGCATTTAGAAGATTTTAAAGACAGAATTAATAAAAGTCAAATAATAGTAAGTTTTCTAAAGCTGTGATAGACAGTACATTATGTAATAGAAATATAACAGGTCATATTAATTTTAAAGCACAATCTTGGAGAAGTTAAAGAGTGGAAAAGGAAAAAAATAGCTTCCCCCTTTCATTATTTTCTGTGTGATATGGTAAGAAATAAATGCTAGAGAATTAAAAAGAAAAGCAGGATGATCATAAACTATAGAAATAAGGAGGATGAAATTAAACTGCAGCCATATGTCGCAACTGAGTAATACAAATAGGACAGCAGAGCTTTGCCTGAAAGTCAGGATTGTTTCCCACTCAACTGAGAGTAAAGACTTAGAAACAGAATTAGAAAATAGCATAAACAAAATTTAAGATGTCCCCTGGGGAAGCTGGTCCAATATGAGAATAAAGCATTTTAAAGATGATTATTCAAACTGTGGTCAAGGTCATCTGAAGCAATAATTAGATGTCAGAAGCATGAGCTCTGTTTGCAAAGAAACCAAATCAGTGAATTAGTGGGATAAGAAGACTGGTATTTCATTTTCTGTTCTTGTGTCAGTTTGCTGAGAATGATGTTCTCACTCATAGGCGGGTGATGAACAATGAGAACACATGGACACAGGGAGGGGAGCACTACACACTGGGGTCTATTGGGGGGAATAGGGGAGGGACAGTGTGGGGGAGAGCTGGGGAGGGATAGCATGGGGAGAAATGCCAGATGTGGCTGAAGGGGAGGAAGGCAGCAAATCACACTACCATGTGTGTACCTATGCAACTATCTTGCATGTTCTGCACATGTACCCCAAAACCTAAAAATGCAAAAAAAAAAAAAAAAAGGCTGGTTAGCTAGAACAATGAGGCTGTGTGACAGAACTTTATTCTTGAGATCAGGACCAACTCAGAGATGGAGTCTACCTTCTCTGATGATATACCTACCAGATTATATAAATCCATTAGGGCAAGGACCAGTACTGTGTACAGAGTAAATAATAGTGAAATATCTCTTTAAATAAATGCAAAAAACTTTGGAAGAATCAAAGAGAAGGATCTAATCTATCCTTTTGTTTGGCAAATGAAGAACCTGAGTGGTTTGTCTCTGAGTAACATTCTTGTGGTCACGTGATAAGTCTCAGAAGTATGAGTGAAGAATGTATTTCACTTATTTTTACTTTTATTTTTATTTTTATTTTACTTTAGGATCTGAGGTACATGTGCAGGTCATGCAGAGATGTTGCACAGGTGCATACATAACGAGGTGGTTTGCTGCCTCTATTCCCCCTTTGACTATATCCGGCATTTCTCCCCATGTTATCCCTCCCCACCCCCTGCTGTCCCTCCCCTAGCCCTTCCTCAACTGCCTCCATTGTGTGATACTCCTCTACCTGAGTCCACGTGTTCTCGTTGTTCAACACCCGCCTATGAGTGAGAACATGCAGTGTTTGGTTTTCTGTTCTTTTGTTTTTCAGTTTGCTGAGAATGATGGTTTCCAGATTCACCCAAGTCCCTACAAAGGACACAAACGCATCGTTGTTTTTTTGTTTTGTTTTGTTTTAAGACGGAGTTTCGCTGTTGTTACCCAGACTGGAGTGCAATGGCACGATCTCGGCTCACCGGAACCTCCGCCTTCTGGGTTGAAGCAATTCTCCTGCCTCAGCCTCCCGAGTAGCTGGGACTACAGGTGCCCAGCTAATTTTTGTATTTTTAGTAAGATGAAGTTTCACCTTGTTGACCAGGATGGTCTCGATCTCTTGACCTCGTGATCCACCCACCTCGGCCTCCCAAAGTGCTGGGATTATAGGCATGAGCCACAGCACCCGGCCACGCATCTTTTTTTATGGCTGCATAGTATTCCATGGTGTATATGTGCCACATTTTTTTTTTGTCCAGTCTATCATTGATAGGCATTTGGGTTGGTTCCAGGTCTTTGCTATTGTACACAGGGCTGCAATGAACATACGTGTGCATGTGTCTTTATAGTAGAATGATTTATAGTTCTTTGGGTGTATACCCAGTAATGGGATTGCTGGGTCAAATGGAATTTCTATTTCGAGATCCTTGAGGAATTGCCACACTGTCTTCCACGATAGTTGAACTAATTTACACTCCCACCAACTGTGTAAGAGTGTTCCTATTTCTCCACATCCTCTCCAGCATCTGTTGTCTCCAGATTTTTTAATGATCGCCATTCTAACTGTCATGAGATACCAAGACCATGGTATCTCAACATGGTCTTGATTTGCATTTCTCTAATGACCAGTGGTGATGAGCATTTCTTCCTATGTTTGTTGACCTCATATATGTCTTCTTTTGAAAAGCGTCTGTTCACATCCTTCACCCACTTTTTAATGGGGAAGGTATTTCATTTCTAAAAGAAAATGAGGTGGTAATTTTGATTGAAGTAAAATTGAAATCTTTCATTGTTGTGTGGTGTACTTACTAAACATTCTTATACCTACAGGACATTTTTTAAGCAAATAAAGTAGGTATTAGCATGAAGGTGTTTATATCTGAAACAAATGAGAGCTTCCATTACATTTTAGTATTTATTAGCAATATTTTTCGAATGGTTTCTTATGAAATGGAAATATCGGTGAATGAATAATGTGAAATGCAACGAAAATATATTTTATTAAAGTTTTTTGTTGAAAATCAATTCAGGATATGAAAACTTTATCATATATATGTCTCCTTCAACTTGCCTAGAATTAGATTTCATGTCCACGTGTATTAGTTCATATTTGTTAATTACTAGAACTTAATGAAATTCTTCTGTAATAATATTAGAAGCTCTCATTTTGATATTAGCACTTTCAGGCTTACTTTATTTTTATCTCTCTTTATTAAGCAAGAAATGAACTAATCCTTCAAATTATTTCCTTCTTTCTATGGCTGTATACTCATTGCTAATAAGAGCTTTTTCCCCTGTAGTCATGTCCGAATTTAGATATTATGTTGTTGTAATTATAAAGGCATATTACATATTGGACAAATATAAATGACATGGAAAAGGAGCTATTATTTATGTACACTAAGCAGTGTATGTTTACATTTATGCATACTGGGTGCTATTCTTTGTCCTAGTTCTTTACATACGTAATTTCATTTATTCTTGACAACAACTTTTAGAGATCTGTGTGATTATCTCCGTTTTATAGATGAAGAAACTGGGGCTGAGATAAGGTAAAAAGTTGCTAAGGATCACATGTCTTGGCAGTGACAAAGACTGTGTTAAAAGGTCTTTCTGATTCCATAGCCTATATTTCTTTCACTAGGAAAAATAATGTAGATGACAATTGAAAAGAAATGCATAAAGAAATAAAGTTATAAGCACTCTAAAAGGCAGGTCTTGATAAGCAGAAATAAACTCCCCTAAAACTTCTGACTTTTAACTTCTGACTTTCCGCATTAGCTTTTTCTTTTCTTCCTATTTACTTTCCTCATCTCTTAGTAATCTTAATTATCTTTTTTTCCTGTCACTATGGGCTTATTAGAGCAGCTGAAATAGACAAGAGAATAACAAGGTCTAAGGATAATTAGTTCCTCATCTATGAAAGACAATTCAGAATAAAATAGACCTGAATAAAAAGAACATCACATTTTATAGGAAAAGCTTAGCAGCTATCAAAATGGTAAAATGATAGTTGTGGAGGGGTGGGGAGTTGGAAAATCTTATCTATGTATATATTCACACACAGTAAGTGATTTAGACTTTTGTTTTTATTAGATAGGCCATTGGAAAAAATGAGATTGGTTGTGTTCTATGAATTTCATTGCTAGATCAGATTAGATGGTATCACAAGTGGAAGATAAAAAAAAACCCTTCAAAGTCTATAACCTCTTGTCAGTAGCATGCTGATTTTTAATACGCTCTCTTACATGTAAATTACCATGATTCAAAAATGAGAGACATCCTGCTAAAGGTGGAAGGACCCTTATCAGTGAGTCTGAAAGCTGAATGTTAAGTTGTTGTCAAAAGAATAAAATATAAAGTTGAAATGTAGCAGACCATTGAGGATAATTTGCTACAGTTTGCAAGAATATTGATTACTAAGTTTTAAATGTAGATGAAAGGGAGTATGGCATAAAGCATGAGGGGTCTCTGGAGTCACACTACTGATTACCAGTTGTGCGACCTTGAGAATATTTCTTAACTTTTTTGGTTGCAATTTCCTCACCGAAAATGTGGTTAATAGTTATGAGGATCAAATGAGCTAGTTTATGTTGTCTTAGGACACTACCAGACTTATAATAAATGCTTGATAAGTATTAGCCATTTTTTATTAAGATCAGAAGGAAGTAAACTAGGAGAAAACAGACCCTGAGAAGTTAACAGGCAGGAAGAAGCTTTTCACCGGAGCTGCTGAATTTGCATATTATTTTTCTCTCTAGAGTAACTGTGTAGATTTAAATAGTTGATGGCTAAGTATATGAAGTCTATCAATTCTTCAGAATATGTCCGCTGGTTTAATTGAAAGAAAAAAAGAAAGTACTATAATTAAATGAAGTTAAATTGCTTTTCAAAATAAAGTCTTCTTGCTATAATAGTATAAACAAAGCATATCACTTTGGGAATATTTTTAGTATTTAGGGGTGGCTTAAATATACACATGCAAACACACACACACCCACACCACAACCACCAACATAGTTATATTTTTTACAGTGTTCTGTAGGGAAGTAATTGGATTCAACTGTAAATGTAAATTCTTCTCAGGGGAGATGTTGATAGTTCATAAAACTTTCTAATAAAATTAAAAATTTATCTATGTTCCCATGGTCATTATTTATGGAACTTTTGGCACTATAAAATTCATAAATCCCTATCCTAAGACCTACTTTGTCATTAGCAGCTTCTATTAATAAACATTGCTCTTGGCTATGTGCTGAGAAGGTGGAAAATCTTCTAGTAAGACTGACAAGAAAATAAGAGGAACATCACTTGGTCTTTCATGAACCCAGGAAGTTGATATGATTGATCTTGGAGGTCTCCTGTTGCCCGATTTTGCATTTGTCTACACCAAGCAAACAACAAAAGGATACTCTACAGAAAGTTTAGTTTCACTTGTTCGTTTTTCACTGGATATTGCAGATGGCACAGATTTAGATGTGCATCTTTTGTGTGTATGAAAATTTTCTGTGCATTTACAGTGAAGCATTTATGTATATGAAGAATCATATTTGGCTCTTTATGATGGCTTGGGTAAAACCAGACCCTGACAGGAAGAAAGGTAATTTTATTAGAATTAAGATCCTGACAAGCTGGGCATGGTGGCTCACATGTGTAATCCCAGCACTTTCAGAGGCCAAGGCAGGTGGATCACTTGAAGCCAGGAGTTCCAGACGAGTTTGGCTAACATGGTGAAACCTCATCTCTGTTAAAAATACAAAAAAAAGGAAGGAAGGAAGGAAGGAAGGAAGGAAGGAAGGAAGGAAGGAAGGAAGGAAGGAAGGAGGGAGGGAGGGAGGGAGGGAGGGAGGGAGGGAGGGAGGGAGGGAGGGAAGGAAGGAAGGAAGGAAGGAAGGAAGGAAGGAAGGAAGAAGGGAGGGAGGGAGGGAGGGAGGGAAGGAAGGAAGGAGGGAAAGGGAGGGAGGGAGGGAGAGGGGGAAGGAAGGGAGGGAGGGAGGGAGGAATGGAGGGAAGAGAAGTCAGAGAAGAAAGAGAAAAAAAGGAAAGAAAGAAAGAAAGAAAGAAAGAAAGAAAGAAAGAAAGAAAAGAGAGAAAGAAAGAAAGAAAAGAAAGAAAGAAAGAAAGAAAGAAAAGAGTGCATGTGCTTGTGCTTCTGTTCTCAGTCACAGGAGGCTGGCGTGGGAGGATCACCTGAACCTGGGAGGTGGAGGTTGCAGTGAGCCTGACTGAGCCACTACATTCCAGCCTGGGTAACAGAGTGTGACCCTGTCTCCAAAGTAAATAAATAAATAAATAAATAAATAAATAAATAAATAAATAAATAAATAAATAAAATGAATAAAGAAAAAAATGTGTTAATTTTCACTGTTTGCTGCTACCTTGCATCCCTGCTGTTACCATTTCTGGCCAGGATTATTTGAATAGTTGAGACATGGAGCCTCTCCTTCTACCCCTCTTCTTTAGTCACTATTCTCAACACAGCTGCCTTTAAATTAGATCTAATCTTCCTGTGCTCCAGACCTCCCATATGACCCAGAGTAACACTCAAAGACCATACTGATTGAGGTCTTGCCAACCCCGACAAAGTCTAATTCTCCCCCTCTCCTATTGCCTCCCACCAGCCAGACTGGCTTTGGGGCTTTTCATGTTCTCTGTAGCACCATTCCCATGGATATCTGTATGTCTTTTTTTTTTTTTTATTGCATTTTAGGTTTTGGGGTACATGTGCAGAGCATGCAATACAGTTGCATAGGTACATACATGGCAGTGTGTTTTGTTTGCTTTCTCCCCTTCACCAACATTTGGTATTTCTCCCCTGGCAATCCCTCACCACCTCCCCCTCCCACTGGCCCTCCCCTTTCCCCCCTATAGACCCCAGTGTTTAGTACTCCCCTCTCTGTATCCATGTGTTCTCATTTTTCATCACCCGCCTATGAGTGAGAATATGTGGCGTTTCATTTTCTGTTCTTGTGTCAGTTTGCTGAGAATGATGTTTTCCAGATTCATCCATGTCCCTACAAACGACACGAACTCATCCTTTCTGATTGCTGCATAATATTCCATGGTGTATATGTGCCACATTTTCCCAATCCAGTCTATCATCTGTATGTCTTGCTTTCTCACATCCTTCAGGTCTTTATTCAAGTGCCATTTTATTTAAAAAGACTTCTCTGACAACTCCGTATGTAATACCAACACTCACAGCCTAGCAACCTCTAGCTTCTTTGTCAGGGACTACATTTCTCCATAGTCCCTGTCAGCATCTTTCATGGTCTACATTAATTATGTATTTGTTTTGACTGTTTCTTCCAATTAGAATGTAAATTCCCTGTAGGCAAGAACTATGTTTTGTTCACTACCATGTCCTCGATAATTAGAATTGTACTTGGTAAACAATAGGCACTAAAATATTTTCTCATGAATGTTTAAAGCTACTTGTCCTTAATCGTAGATGGTGGAATGAAGCCAGTTATTCTTTCTGATTTAATTACTCCTAATCAGAAGGATCTAATTTGTTACATATTACATCCTTTAAAAGGATAATAATGCCTATAAATGTGCAACAGTCATTTTTGTCCCAATAGGGATTTCTAACAGTGAAGGGAAATTTTGCAGTATTGATTAAAATTTTAAGAATTTTTTATATTCTATGACTCAATATCTCCAATTCTTATTAACTTCTGTAGAAAAAAACTGGCTTAAAAGCAAAGAGAGGTGTGCATGAAGATTTTCACTGCAGTGTTGTTTGTAGTGCAGTAACTAAGACAGTGATAGTTACCACACTATGGAATACTAGGAAGCAGCTTGAAATAAACGAGGAAGACATACGTGTGTGTGTGTGTGTGTGTGTGTACATACACATATACACAGATGTATATATACAAAAATGAATACAAATATATACGAGTAGATATATATACAAATACACATGCACAAATGTGGAGAAATAGCCCTGTTTATTTAGACTTGTAGAAATTTATCTTCCTCTAGCATCATTTTTGGTTACCCACCCAAACATATCTGTCCTCTTCTTTCTTGTTTTTTTTTCCCTTTTATTTCTTTTCATATTCTTTTTCCTTTTTGTTTTCTTCTATGTCCAAATTCAGACCCCTAAACTAGTCATTTAATGTACTGAAGCAAATATATTATTTACTGTACTTATTAATGAGTATTGAAAGTTCCTGTTCTTAATTTCCGAAGCCAGAAGGTAATATTTTATATTTCTCTCTCACTGGAACAAAGAAAAGAAAATAATAACAGTAGAATTATTTATGTTTTATTTGTGTGCAATCCCAGTTTTCTTTCTTCTTTGGGGCTTGATTGAAAGAAAACTATCGTATAATTGATTTATGACTATTTTTCTTTTTTTCTTCATGTGACTTTAATATACAAATGACAAGCAGACAAATAATCAGAAATATAAATTAAGCAGAGGAGGCATGTAAAGAGAGTTTTTATGTAAAGACCTAGAATGATTTGTTTGGATAATAACCTAAACTATTTGTTGTTATCAGAGATTTCAAGAGCATCTATAAATTTCTAATTTTCCAAGCTCTCCAGACTCTGTTCATATGAATATTCCTTTATTCAACAATTATGTTTTGAGTACCTTCTATTTATCTTGTCATTTTCTTAGTGCTGAGGAAACAAAACAGAAAGAAAACTCTCTACCCTTTCCTACTGAAGAGAGAAAATACTGAATATAATGAGTAACTAATGTATATTATGTTAGAAAAAGGAAATATATATTATGGGAAAAAATGTACAGTGCAGTGAAGGAGATGGCAGCTGGGGAGGAGTATGGTTGGCCCAGCTTCCACCATTATGTGACTTTCTAAAGGTGAAGATGTTGGAAAGAGTGAAGGAGAGGAGCCTTGCTCTGTTCATTTGAAAGATGGGATCCAGGACTACAGTCATGTGCACTCACATTCTATTGGCAGAAACCCAGTTGCATGGCCACATCTGGAAGTGAGGAAGGCTGGAAACGATCTTTGGCTGTGATGATGCACCTAGCTGAAACTTCACTACAAAAGAAAGGGAGAGTAGATATCAAGGAGATAAATAGCAGTTTTTGCTGTTGTCAATCACAGAGAAAAAAAGAAGAATATGGAAAGAAAAGGAAGGGAAAGGAAACACGTTTGTTGGAAATATATATTAACTTGATATTAATTAGATTATTAATTTAATCAATGTCAAGATTAATTTAAAATTGATTTTTAATATTGATTTAATTTAAAAAAGGATATTCTAAAGAGAGGGGTAAAAGTTTGTATTACTTACTTGTTGACTCCATGTCAGAGGTTGGGAAACATTGTTTATAAATAATATGCCATCTTTCCTGTCTCTCCATCATATCTTAAGGTAATTGCTTCAATCAGAAATTTTCCCTTTCCTTTACTGAGCATACCAGAGCCTTTGTATTCAGAAGAATCTTAATGGAAGGTGCAGGACTAAGTTTGTGGGGCTTTCTATTAGATGTTATTGTAGTATGTTTTATAATATAAGTTTTTAGGTACTATTATAATATAGCTACATATTCTCTCTCACTTCTGTAGTAACAGAAGTTCCAACTAGCAGTTCCTCACATCACATATGGCCATATAACAAGATTTTGGCCAACAGAATGTGAGAGGACATGATTGCAATTTTAGGTTACATCTTTCAAAAGAAAAATAATAATATTTAAACATTCAAATACTTATATGTTCCAATCCTCTTTAATTCTTTAAGTATAATTACACTTGCCACACCTCTTCTCCTACAAGAGTAAAACAGAAGAGATTTCTCTGTGTATCAGCAGCCCCCAAACATCTGGTGTTTCTTTTTTTTTCCTTCCTCCTCATCCATGTCTTTTTTTTTTAAGCTTTGTCTTTCATCTTTGTTTTGGTCATTTTCTTTCTCTCTCTCTCTTTTTCTTTTCATTTTAATGTTTTCATTTCCTCAATTTTTTTCTTAAAAATGTCAGGTTTTATTTTTATATTAAATGTTTTGTGCTCAATGAAAACCAATAAGGACTGAAAGTACATCTATATATGTACTTACACACATATACATATACATATATACCCTTTCAATGTATAGAAACCACACAATATAAATTATATTTAGAAATTTTTAAGATGAAATAAGGTTAACTTATCAGGATTTGATTATGTAAATTACACGACATGACAAATTAATATGCTATTGTATTTTGGTATATACTTAATTTTTAGCATATTTAGTCACAGCTGGATTTCAGTTTTCTTGGCTCGCAATTTAGTTACATAATAAATGGCATTGGCCATAATCATAATTAAACACATCCATAATTAGGTTTCTGTAGGGAACAAAATGTCATAGAAACAAATATGTAATAACCAAATAGTATTCTCAAAGTATAATATATTTACTTTTTGAACAGGATTTTGATCTGTCATCCAGATTGGAGTGCAGTGATGCACTTATAGTCACTGAAACCTAGAACTTCTGGGCTCAAGTGATCCTCCTGCCTCACCTCCCAAAATGCTGTGATTACAGATGTAAACCACTCTGCCCAGCTGTTTTTAAAGATTTGCCATTACTTACTTGTATAATGGTTAAATATTGATATAAATTTTATTATAAATTAATAATAGATTAATATAAATGTTAAATGTGAATGGTTGAAGTGTAACTTAGAATACAATATAACTAGAATACAATAAGCTGGGTGAATTAGAAACAGGAGAAATTTCTTTCTTTTTCTTTTTTTTTTTTGAGACGGAGTTTCACTCTTGTTACCCAGGCTGGAGTGCAATGGCGCGATCTCGGCTCACCGCAACATCTGCCTCCTGGGTTCAGACAATTCTCCTGCCTCAGCCTCCTGAGTAGCTGGGATTACAGGCACGCACCACCGTGCCCAGCTATTTTTTTGTATTTTTGGTAGAGACGGGGTTTCACTGTGTTGACCAGGATGATCTCGATCTCTTGACCTCGTGATCCTCCCGCCTCGGCCTCCCAAAGTGCTGGGATTACAGGCTTGAGTAACCGGAAATTTATTTCTTATAGTTTTTTGGAGGATGAATCAAGGCCACTGGTAGATTCAATGTGTGGTAAAGACTCACTTCCTGGTTTATAGATAGACATTTTTTTCTATGTCCTTACATGGAAGAAGGGGCAAGGGATCTTTCTGGTGCCCTTTTGTAGACGGGCACTAATGTCATTAGTAAGGGCTCTTCCCTCATCAGCTAATCAACTTCCAAATTTTTCTCCTCCAATATAATTGTACTGGGGATTTGATTTCAACATATGAATTTTAGGGGAACGCATTCAGACTGTGGTAAAGGGGGTGTTGGTAAAGGTTTTTCTTTGTAAATATTACAGCTTTTTATTTTCTCAGATATCCAGAAACAGTCTTTTCACTCTGTTAACTTGCTGAAATCAACTGCATCTATTCTACAACCACCAAAGTGGAGTTTTAAATGTTAGTTCCTACTCCTATTGCTATGTTGCTATTAATTTATTATTATTGCAATATTAACACAATCTTTCTAGCACTCTAATTCCTCCTTATTTTTTTCTTCCTAAAATTAGAAGTTTGTATTTGACACAAAGACTGGAATTCCTGGCACTCTTGGTGATTTTGCACGTAAGGGAAAAACTAGATTTAAAATTGTATTTAAAAAAATTAACCATTTTGTAACTCTACTATCTAGTCTCTTTAATGATAGTCATTTTATCTTTCATGGAAAGATTACAAATCATTATTCCAAACATATGACGCCTTCACTGGAAACAATACCCATCTCCTCATGTCTTTTATTTTTATGGTTTTTTTTTTTCCTTTGGTAAGAACACTTATCATACAATCTACTCTCTTAACGTATTTTTAAGTGTAAAATTATAAGTATTGTTACCTACGGGCATTGTTTTACATCAGACCTCTGGAACTTATCTTGCACGATAAAATTTTGTATATATTCGTTAGTAACTCTCCATTTCCCTTTCACCAGCACCGGGTAACTTCATACTGTTTGTTTCTATGGTTTGATTATTTTAGATACTGCATATAAGTGTGATCCTGCAATATTTGTTCTGTGACTGGCTTATTTTACTTAGCATGATATACTCCACACCTGTCAGTGTCACATATTGCAGAATTTACTTCTTCCTAACTGAATTATAGTCCATTGTACGTATATACCATGTTACATTTATCCGTTTATCCATCGATGAACATTAGGTTGTTTCCGCATCTTGGCTATTGCGAATAATGCTGCAATAAACATGGAAGTTGTAATATGTCTTTAAGATCCTGAGTTCAGTTTGTTATGTTCCTGAATTATATATTAGTTTTTTTTGTTAATTTTTTGAGAAACCACCATACTGTTTTCCATAACACCACCATTTTACATTACCATCATTTTCTATTACCACCAATAGCACACAAGAGTCCGAAATTTTCCACATTCTCACCAACACTTGTCTTTTGTGCATTTCATAACAACCATCCTGACAGGTGTAAGGTAATATTTCATTTTCCTGATGATTAGAGATGTTGAGAATTATCATATTTCTGTCTATTTATTTTTGTTCATTTATATGTCTTCTTTGTAGAAAAGTCTATTCCGATCCTTAGCCCACTTTCTAATTGACCTGTTAGCTTTTTCGCTATTGAGTTGTGGGAGTTCCTTATATATCTTGGAGACTAACCCATGATCAGATACATGGTTTGCAAATATTTCTCCCATTCCTTCGGTTGCCTTTCACTCTATTGATTGTTTACTTTGCTGTAGAGGAGCTTTTTACTTTTATATATTCCTACTGTTTAATGTTGCTTTTGACGGATGTACCGTTGGTGTCATATCCATGAAATGATTGTAAGACCAATGTCACGAATTATTTATTCTATGTTTTCTTCCAGGAGTTTTATAGTTTTAAGTTCTTTGTTTAAATCTTTGATCCATTTTAAATTTCTTTTTGTGCATGGTATAAGAAAAGGGTCCAATTTTACTCTTCCACTTGATATCCAGTTCTCCCAGCACCATTGTTGAAGAGACTGTCATTTTCCCATTGTGTACTCTTGGCACCCTTGTTGAAGATCAACTGACCATATATACATAGATTTCTTTCTAGGTTCTTTATTTTGTTCTGTTAGCCAATATATCTGTCTTTCTGTTAGTGTTGAATTAGTCCAATAAGATCATGCTGTTTTTGCCCTGTTTTGCTTTGTCTTACTCCTATCTCCCTCCCTCCCTTTTGCCATGTTTCCCTACTGCCCTCCCTCTCTTCCTCCCTTTCTTCCTCCCTTCCTTCTTTTCTCTTTTTATTCATCTGTATTGTTCTAATTCTCACTAATTTTGTTCTAAAGATTAGAACTACCATACTCTCAGTGAATAAACACAAACCGAAACAACTCTAGGAATAGGCATATTAAAATATGTTTGATGTTCTTATGCTACCTTGTAAAACTCCTTGAAGATACTATGACTTTATTTTACAAATTTAATTGTGTATATATACATTTGAATAACAGCATATGCATGCAACAGGTTATTTATTCCAGAGAAAATGCTTCATTTGTGGATTCTTGTAATAACCCTATTCTCAAACCTCCTCTGTCCCACACACCCCACATTGAGTTTATTAGTCACAAATTGCTAAACAATGATCCAGGCCAGTGGCTGGGTAACTAAGTCCAGGGGGCACAAAACAGCATGTTTTTGTACAGAGTATGAGATAAGAATATTTTCACATGTGTAAATAGTTGAAAAAAATAAATTTGGGAATATGTAAACATTATGTAAAATTCTTTTTTTTTTTTTTTTGAGATGGAGTCTCACTGCTGGAGTGCAGTGGTGTGATCTCGGCTCACTGCAACCTCTGACTTCTGGGTTCAAGCAATTCTCCTGCCTCAGCCTCCCAAGTTGCTGAGACTACAGGTGTGTGCCACCACGCCTGGGTAATTTTTGTATTTTTTAGTAGAGATGCGGTTTCACCATATTGGACAGGGTAGTCTCAAACTGCTGACCTTGTGATCCACCCACCTTGGCTTCCCAAAGTGCTGGGATTACAGGTGTGAACCACCACACTGGGGCCAACATTATATAAAATGCTAACATCAGTGTCCAGACATAAAATTTTATTGTAATACAGCTATGTTCATTTTTTATGTGTTGTTTATGATTGCTTTCCCCTACAACAACAAAGATGTATAGTTGCCATAGAAACCATAAGACCTGCAAAGCCTAAATACTTACTATCTGACCCATTACAGGGAAAGTTTGCCATCCCCTGATATAGACTGTTGTAGGCATAAGAAACTCACAACATCTGAATAATTGAGAGTGAGTATTTTCTATTGGCTATAGAAAATTCACTTATTGGAAGTTGGAGTTAATTGCAGAACGTGATGTGTATTTTTTGTTTTTGTTGCTGTTTTAAGATATAAAAGATTCATGTTAAAATAAGCAAAGAAACAAAAGCACTTCTGCCCTTGGGTAGTATAGGTCATGAACCTCAGCAGCATTCACAGGGAGAGAACAGAGGGGTCAGCCAGGCGACCACAGCTAGAAGCTATTTCTGAGTTCCATTTTGAAGGGTCATTGTCATATACCTGATGGGATGAGTGATATCCCAGAAAGCTACATCTAGAGGTCTCTTCCTTGCCACTGAAGGCTTTGGTACTCAGATCCTTGTTGCAGTATACATTTTCTCATTTTCTTTTCCTAATTTCTCCATTTTTTCTTACTACAGTGTTGTCAATAATTTTATCTTACTTGCAACAGAAGAATCTTTACATTACTCATTATGAACATTTGGAATTTTTAAATTTTGGTTATCACCGACTTTTAATTTTTTAATGTAAAGATACCATTAGGGTTAGAAAAATGACTCAAAATTCATTCAGTGAAAGTGTTTGAACTTGTGTCTGAATGAGCAAATGTGAAGGTAGAAGCCTAATGATTATAAATCAAACAATATTTTCCTCTTTTTCATATCAGATGCGATTCTGAGATACACACACGTACAGTGCAGAATATTCATAGTCATGTCAATCATCATGGAAAGTAAGCTTGCCTATATAGTGGTGGGAAGAAAAGGGATACTTTTCATGGACACAACAATCAACTGAAATATAACTACTGAATATCCACAGAGAATTAACTAATAAAACATCTAGTTGGACAAAATTGCTTCTAGCAAGGAGGCACAGTGATTGATTTTATAAGATTGTAAATTTGGAAATTATTTGCAAAGTCAACAGTTCAGCCAGAAAGATTCAGATTAGCTGGATTGAGTTTAAGAGAAGTTTAATGAAATGTAATCAGAGAGAAAAGCTGAAATTAATATAGTAAAATAGCTCCATTTCCCCTACAAACAATCACAGGACTGCTTTTCACACAAGGAAAATGATAACTGTTTGTGCCATGACTCATTAGGGTAGAACAGAGGGCAGTCAGAAGCTTAGAGCAGGCTGCTCCCAGCAAGATGATGTTCTTGCCACCTCATGCCCTGCCCAACTGCCCTGAGGGCAGAGGGATCTGTGTGGCACGGATTGGGAAACTCTTGGCTTCAAAAGGGTCATTGATTGGAATATCTTACTCTGTAGATGAAGCCTTCTCAAACTAATTCTATTTATATTGAACTCCCTTTTTTGAAATCTCTACACTAGACATTTTTTGTTTCAGACAATCAAGCAGTAAAAATTAGTCTTAATGTATTCTCAAGTTTTTAAAATGTGCATTCTTCATCCTCCAGTTGATATTGATATCTCCTTTTGAGCAGTGATTATTGCTTTTCATGTTCTCCAAAATGCATAGCACATGCTGGACAAAGATAAGGTATTTATGTTTTATTTTTACTTTTATTTAGTTCAAACACATTTAAAGTTTATTTTTCAATTCTGTAACATCCAAAATTGCTGTCCCTAATTGATTGGTGATTCTCCCTCCCAATGTTGATTCTGAAACTCGAGATTTTTAAATTTTCCTTCAGTATTATTTATACTCTATTCACTTCCCCCAAAAGATTTGAGTGGCTTATAATAATAGACATTATAGGACCATTAAGTAGTGATTTTTTAAAAAAGCAAAAATAAGAACCATGATACATATTGAAATAATTGCATTATAATTAAGAGGGCATTTGACCACAGAATTTAGTTCTGAGTTTCCCAGCAAAGGAGCTCTAGAGAGAAGGCAGTATCACTAGATCTGGCTGTACCTCGTGGGCAGAAAGGTCAGACCATCCCCTGTGGTGGTAGCATTCTGTGCAGTGGTGCACACGGTCTGGGTCCAGTTGGACACACCATAAGGTTTTGCTCCTGACAAGGGACACTGCTTCATTATTGCTCGCCCTCTCTTGGAAACAAAAATAAAAGCAGGTTTGCTGGTGAATAAACAGTTACTAGCAGTTTGCAAGTAGCTAGAATTTGGCCACCTTGTGGGCATTGGGTTTGAGTTTCTAAGAGGAGTTGGGCAGGGACTTTGGGTCCAGCAAGCTCTCTGTTTCTAGGTCATTTATCCTTCTGTCTCACTATATGCCTAATCAAATAAGGAAGTGCGAATAATTTTATCATTTTCTTCACACTAAAAACAAAAGTATGAGAGTTTACGAGGAAAGATAAATTTTCTCTTACAAGTAGAAATACAACCTATACTTCTCTAATGTGCTAACATGGTCAAATTATCCCCATGTAGGTAGAGCCAAGTAAAATGCCCTAATCATAGATTCCCAAAGATTATTTTATAACATAAGGAACAAATGCTTTAACAGTAGTTATATTTAAGTTACTGCGAAGGTTATGTATCAACTTAATTGGGTTAAGAGATAGCCAGATAGCTGATGAAACATTGCTCTGTGTTTCTGTGATGGTACTTCTGGAGATGATAAGCATTTGAATCAGTAGATTGAGTAAAAAATCACTGTCACCAATGTGAGAAGGCATCATCCAATCCATTGAATAGGATGAAAAGACATAGGAAGTAAATCTGCTCTCTCTTTTTTAGCTAGGACATCCATTTCCTCTTGCTTTTTAACACTGGGACTCCTGATTCTTGGGCCTTTGGACTCGGACGTAATTACATTCTCAGCATTCTTTGTTTTCTACCTTGTAGAGGGCTTGCTAGCTTTCAGAGGGCATATAGTTAGACTTCTTGGCCCTCAAAATTATGAGAGCCAATTCCTAAAATAAATCTCTTCATGTAATCCACATATATTGCATTGGTTCTATATCTCTGTAGAACTTTGACAAATAAGATACAAAACTGTGACCAGCTTGACCAAGACCCACATTTCAAATTACCGTTCTGTAGGAAATTGCCATGGAGAAATAAAGCAGAAGAGTTAAGGGATGTGACTTTCTGGCCTCTGACTTCTTCCATACTTGAACCTGGATAACCTAATGAATAGGACACCCTCGAGACTACACGTTTCAAGTAGTAATTATTTCTAAGATAATGTAGTATCTAGATTAATTAAATAAGTTTTTATCCTGCATTCAGCCTGCTATTCTTGCTGAGGTTAAGTAGGGACGATTTAGAATTTTAGGTGCTAGATGAGTCCCTAAAGTGCAGGTACTTAGTATTATTGATTTAGATCAGGGGTTAACATATTTAATAGTAAATATTTTTAGGCTTTGTAAGTCAAATGTCTCGTCAAAAATACTCAACTCTGCCTAAGCAGAGGAAGATATTGTGGGGCATCAGATGTGTCTTCTCTGCTTGCATTATTTGTTTTGACTCTGTTGGCAATCTTAGGAGGTACATACCAAATTGTAATATACCATTTTACCATTTTACACATGAGGATAAAGAGCAACAGAGAACTCCATACCAATCAACACATTTCAGCACCCTACAGAACTCACTGCAACTGGATCAGTCTTAACACTATTTTCTTTCAGGTGAATTCTTTTTGCATTTATTTCAAGATTAAGAACTGTACTCATTACACTAATGGAAGTCCAGTCAACAGCAGTAGTCTTCACCCCAGGAAACATTGTGTTATCTCAAGAAAAGCTACTTGCTTGGTTTCTTTTTCTTGATGAATTATTTATTCATAATTTGCTCAATATACTTGAGATTATAAAGGGCTTTTTTATTATTAGCTCATTGAATTTTATATATGAGGTTAAGGGACTTTTATCAGCTTAATTCCAGAAGTATTTTTGCCTTTATAGGGCAAGAAAAGCTTGGTGTGTTTCACCTTCCCATCCCTGTTCTTGTCCTGCCTAGAAGGTTCACCTAATCTTTTATCCAGCAGACATGCTTTACAGATTCACAGTGAATCATCTCTGAACTCTTTATCTGCAGATCAGTCCCTTTGCCCCAGCTTGTCCTGGCTATACCAGTCTCCAGAATAGACTGGGAGCTCTCTCCGAGACTGCTTTCATGTCCAAGCCCTCCCAACTACTTCCTTCTCTCCTGTTCCACAGTTTCCTTCTCTTCCTACATATAGCCACAAATGTGCATTTGAATCAGTCCAAAACCTTGCTCTTGGGCAAGGGTTTATGCATCTGTGTCTCAACACAGTAACTTCCTCGTTAACTCATGAACATTTCACCTAATTAACTTATATGACTTCAGAAATGCTTTTAAAAGTCTCATAAAAATTAGCCAGAAAACTGGACAAATAGATGAGCCTATAATTTGTGACAGAACATACCTAGTTTTGTGAAGTCTATGATCTACTTCAACAGATTTGACCATTTCTAGTATCTTTAATTGAACTGTCTGGTTTATGGCAGGCAACTATCTACATAACCAATTATTTTGAAATCAGGGATTGATTGTGGTACATTTTAAAAGTAATTTTAAATAATCTCCCAAGGATCAAAATTCAAATTAAAATTTAATTACATGACTTCTGTTTCGGTCTACGATGCCGTAGATCACATCAACCTAATTCTCTTACTGAGAACAGCTGTAGAATCTGATTTCCTCAAGTATAGATATTTCTAAGTTCCACTTCTCAGGAGAATAATTCTCCTGAAAATTATTCAGGCTTATGCTGAAAATGGAAACTGGTGGAAACCTGGGTTATGTCAGGCAGGAGGTGGAGTCTTTGTAGGAATAAGGATAGTAACATTTTCAGAGACACTTAGTTATTTATCTTGCTTTTAGCTCTGTTTCTCCTCCCATTCAGAGGTATGGATCTTTCTACTCCTACACATCCTGGATTCTGTTTTTGAGTTGGCTGATTTCCTTTGATTTCTTCTGCTGGAAGCTTAAATTTCAGCTTCATCATTGAACCAAGACAGCTTCTACTGGTCATCTTCCATTTTCCAAAATTTTGACATCATTGTCTATTCTACCATTCTAGAATGCTTTGTCCTTGTGGATTCATATTTTAAAATTATTTTTCTGTTATTTCAGTAGGATCTCAGGAGGGAGCAAGCATGTGTAATTTGATCTGCCATGTTTTAGCTGGAAGACCCCACTTCTTTTCTTATTTTTAAAAACTATTTTGTTGTATGGAATCTGTTTTGTTTGTCTTTGGGCTTGTTTTTTAGAAAGATAGAATCTTGCTCTGTCTCCCAGGCTGGAGTTCAGTGGCATGATAGTAGTCATTGCAGCCTTGACTTCCTGGGCTCAAGCAATTTTCCTGCCTTAGCTGCTCAAGAAATTGGGACTACAGGAGCATGCCACCAAGCTCAGCTAATTTTTTAATTTTTTACTTTGTAAAGAAGGGGTCTTGCTATATTGCCCAGGTGGATCTCAAACACCTGGGCTTAAGTGATCCTCACACCCAGGCCTCACTGAATGCTGCGATTACAGGCATAAACCCACCATGTCTTAACTATTTTGTTTGTCTTTCTATTTGTAATGATAAGAAAAATAGGTGTCCTTTTAATATTATATTACAAAAAGTACTCATATCAAAATTATTATAGTTTTTCCCAATATTTCCTATGTAAAATTAGAAGATAAGTACATTTTTGCTCTTTTGTACAACTTTCTATGTTTTAATTATAACACATAATTTTGAATGAGACACTGATGATAATGATGGTTTTTGTGGTCATGATTGCTTCATCTATTTCATTCACATATTAAATATCTACTTTTTTTCAAGGTTCCCTATGTCACCTTATAAAACAAAATGCTCTTTTTTATTGAGATGAAGTTTCACTCTTTTCGCCCAGGCTGGCGTGCAATGGCATGATCTCGGCTCACTGTAACCTCCGCCTCCCAGTTTCAAACAATTCTCCTGCCTCAGCTTCCTGAGTAGCTGGGATTACAGGCGCACACCACCACACCAAGCTAATTTTGTATTCTTAGTAGAGACAGGGTTTCACCATGTTAGCCAAGCTGGTAACTCCTGGTCTCAGGTTATCCACCTACCTCGACCTCCCAAAGTACCAGGACTACAGGTGTGAGCCACCATGCCCGGCCACAAAATCCTCTTATGTATATTTTAATCTATAGTTTCCCTCTCCATTCATTAATTTGTTGTACAATATTTCCCACAATCTGAATTTCTCTGTTTTCCATATTCCCAGTATACTGGTGGTTAGAAGGTCTTGAACTGACTCAGTAAAGTTTTGGTGAAGGTAATTCATACATAGTATTGTGTTATTCTATCAGGAGTTGCAACATGCCTGGTGGTTCCTTTTCAATGATGCTAACTGCAATTGATGATTGTCTTGATTCGATAGGGTTTGAAAAATGGTCTTATGCCAGGTCTCTAATTCCTTTTTTCCTAGTTGGAATAGTTCTATTATAGATAAACTTTTCCTTGGTAAATGTTTCATTATTCAGTTGTATAATTTGGATAGAAAAAAGGGTAAGATAAACCTGCAATGGACTGAAGTTTGTGTCCCCCTACAGCTAAATTCATATGCTGAAATCCTGTTCTCCAGTGTGATAGTATTAAGAGATGGGGCTTGTGGGAAATAATTAGGTCCTGAGGGTGTCACTCTCATGAATGGATTAGGGCCCATGTGAAAGGCATCACTGAGAGCTCTCTTGTCCTCCTTTTGCCATGTGAAGGTTACAATGAAAGGTCAGCTGTCTGCAAACTGGAAGAGCGCCCTCACCAGAACTGGACCATTCCGGCACCCTGATCTTGGTTGCCCAGCCTCCAGAACTATAAGAAGTAAATTTCTGTTGTTTATAAGCCACCCAGTCGATAGTACTTTGTTATAGTACTGTGTGGCCCAAACTGATTAAGCCAACATCTGGTTTTTTTACTTTATCAATTTTAAAACTGAGGAACTGATTTACCAGCAGTGTCTACCACTGAACAATTAGGATGGTTTGCTGTTGTTCTTTGTTTTAGTATTATTATTAACTCATGGATTTTAACATATCTGATGTATTGATATTTAAGACAGTTGCTGACCTCAGGTGATCCACCCACCTCGGTCTTCTCAGACAGCTGAAATCCTTATAACATTACCCAACTTTGGCCAGTGCCAGCCTTATTGGGATTGATCCTAGTAGTTACCCATAACAAATACCAAGGCAATTTGATAATTGCCTTGCTATCTGTTATGACAAGATGTTTCAGGCTCATCTTGTGTATTTCCTACCACAGATTTAAAATCAGCCATAATTTCAAGGATACCTGGTAACTTTTAGTTGAAAATTATATTTTGAAGACAACTTGTGAATTCTTCTGGGTTTGTCATAAATTATAGTTCTTTTCAATGGACAGAGCTAGGGAATATGATTCATAAAAATGTTTCAAGAAAAAAATATGTCATGAAGCCATACTGTTTCCAATTAAAATTTTTATTTATTTATTTTTTGAGACAGCCCATCACCCAGGCTGGAGTGCGGTGGTACGATCTCAGCTCACTGCAACCTCTGCCTCCCAGATTCAAGCAATTCTGCTTCAGCCTCCCAAGTAGCTAGGATTACAGGCACTCACCACTATGCCTGGCTCATTTTTGTGGCTTTAGTAGAGATAGGGTTTCACCATGTTGGCCAGACCGGTTTCAAACTCCTGACCTTGTGATCTGCCCACCTCAGCCTCCCAAAGTGCTGGGATTACAGTCTTGAGCCACCAAGTATTTTTAAACCTCTACTACCTTACTGTATGCACTTTCCTCCACATCAAGATTTCCATTTCTGATGACACTTGGAATTATAAGAATTAGAATATCACAAAACTACTAACTAGCTGAATACTATTACACACAGACCTACACACATACATGGACAGATAGAAACACAAAGGACTCAGAATAGTAATACCAAAACTATTGTGAATAACGTTTTAGGTTGGGCTTCTTAGAAACAAAATCTCATATGGGGAATTGTTTTGCATGTGATCCACTGAGGATTTATTTAGGGGAACGTTGCAAGGGAATTAGGAAAACAAAATAGTGCATGGGGAAAAAAACAGGCAAAGATAATACAATTTCTTTGGAAGTTAACGCCTAATTCTGATACCGTGGAGTACTCTGGAGCATGAATTACACTACAGAGGTTGTCTCACCAGAGGCAGGCAATGGGGGGACTAAGATACTATACCCACTTGCAGTCATTGGTTATAGCCCAATCCTAACAGGAGTAAATGCTTCAGTTCCAAGGCATTGAGTTGCATGAGTTGATTCCCATCAGCCAAGGGAAATTCTCTGAAGAAAGCCAGAGGTGTGAACCATTGAAAGCCAAAATTTACCACAGTGTCTTCCGCAGTGGTTGACCTAATTTACACTTCCACCAACAGTGTAAAAGCCTTCCTTTTTCTCCACAACCACACCAGCATTTTTTGTTTTTTGGCTCTTTAAAAATAGCCATTCTGACTGGTGTGAGGCGGTATCTCATTGTGGATTTGGTTTGCATTCCTCTAATGATCAGTGATGTTGAGCTTTTTTTAATGTTTGTTGGCTGCATGCATGTTGTCTTTTGAGAAGTGTCTGTTCATGTCCTTTGCCCACTTTTTAATGGGGTTGTTAGCTTTTTTCTTTTAAACTTGTTTAAGTTCCTTATAGATTTTGGATATTAGACCTTTGTCAGATGGATAGATTGCAAACATTTTCTTCCATTCTGTAGTTTGTTGGTTTACTCTGTTAATTGTTTTGTTTTGGGTTGTCTTTTTGCTGTGCAGAAGCTCTTTGGTTTTATTAGATCCCATTGTCAGTTTTTGTTTTTGTTGCAGTTACTTTTGGCATCTTCATCATTAAATATTTGCTCATGCCTGTATCCTGAATGGTATTGCCTAGGTTTTCTAGAGTTCTAATAATTTGAAGTTTTACATTTAAGTCTTTACTCCATCTTGACTTGATCTTTGATAATCAAGATGGAGTAAGGAAGGGGTCCAGCTACATTTTCTGCATATGGGTAGCCAGTTTTACCAGTACAATTGAATAAATACAGAATCCTTTCCCCATTGCTTGTATTTATCAGGTTTGTCGATGATCAGATGATTGTAGGTGTGTGGTCTTATTTCTGGATTCTCTATTCTGTTCCATTCATCTATGTATCTGTTCTTGTTCCAGTACCATGCTGTTTGGTTACTGTTGCCCTGAAATATACTTTGAAGTAGGGTAGCATATGTCTCCAGTTTTTTTCTTTTTGCATAGGATTCCCTTGTCTATTGAGGGTCTTTGTTTTTCTATATGAACTTTAAAATAGATTTTTCTAATTCTGTGAAGAATTGTAATGGTAGCTTAATGGGAATAGCCTTGAATCTATAAATCTACAAATTACTTTGGGCAGTATGGCCATTTTCATGATATTGATTTTTTCTAACTATGAGCATGAAATATTTTTCCACTTTTTTGTGTCATCTCTAATTTCTCTGAGCAGTGGTTTATAGTTTACCTTGAAGAGGTCCTTCACTTCCCTTTTTAGCCCTATTCCTAGATATTTTATTCTTTTTGTGGCAATTGTATATGGGAGTTCATTTAGTTCTCAGCCTAGAGGTAGAAATACCATTTGACCCAGCAATCCCATTACTGGGTATATAATCAAAGGAATGTAAATCATTCTATTATAAAGATATATGTATATGTATGTTTATTATAACACTATTCACACAAAGACATGAATCAACCTAAATCTTCATCAATGTTATACTGGATAAATAAAATGTGGCACATATACACCATGACATATTATGCAGCCATTAAAAGAAATGAAATGATGTCATTTGCAGGGACATGGATGGAGCTGGAGGCCACTACCCTTAGCAAATTAATGAAAGAACAGAAAACCAAATACCATGCATTCTCACTTATCAGTGGAAACTAAATGATGAGAACACATGGACACATGGGGATGGGAACAACACACACTGGGGCTTGTCTGAGGGTGAGAGATGGGGACAAAGAGAGGATCAGGAAGATTAGCTAATAGATGCTGGGCTTAATACTTGTGTGATGGGCCGATCTGTGCAGCAACCACCATGGCACAGATAAATATCTATGTAACAAACCTGCACACCCTGCACATGGACTCCTGAACTTTAAAGTTGGAAATAAAATAAAAGCCAAAATTAATCACAGCTGGAAGATGGTTGCACTGGCCTAGTAAATGGGATCTGGGCAACATGCCAAAAATATCTGTAGCATCTACTCCTTGGCACCACTTATATCTATTTGCTTCTCTCATTGAATTTCCTCTGTCCACTGATAGCTTCTCTGTGATTTTGGTTGGCTCCGATTTCTGGGGAATTTCATAAGATGAAAGCTAGTATGACAAAATGCAGTGCTCAGGGCTGCAGTTGCTTCCCAGGAAATTATTTATTTCCATCACCTCAAACATTTATCATTTCTTTGTGGTGAGAACATTTTAAATCCTCTTTTGACTATTGTGAAATATACAATACATTATTATTAACTGTAATTACTGTGCTGCGTAATACACACTGAAATACTATTCAGCCTTAACAAAACATGAAATTCTGTCATTTATGACAACATGGATGAACCTAGAGGGCATTATATTAAGTGAAGTAAGCCAGGCATAGAAAGAAAAATACAGTATGATCTTATATGTGGAACCCAAGGAAATTATTGACATTTTTCATTTCTTTTGTCTCCCACTTATTCTCCCATCATTCTCACCAAGCACTTATTGGGGGGGGGGTTGTTTGTTTGTTTGTATTTTAAAGCCTACAGCACCTGGTATTTCCAGGCAGTCTCCCATCTAAGTACTAACCAGACCCGACAATGCTTAGCTTCCAAGATCAGATGAGATCAGGTGTGTTCAGGGTGGTATGGTCATAGACACCAAGCACTTTTTATGGTGTAGCTGGCTTGCCTGTTAGTATAAACCAAATCTTGTTATCTCTGAGCCTCTAGTTATTATGCCCTTAATCAGGCTGTAGATGCTGTACTTTTCTTACTTTTACACTGTTGGTGGGAGTGTAAATTAGTTCAAGCACTGTGGGAGACAGTGTGGCGACTTCTCAAGGATCTAGAAATGCAAATTCCATTTAACCCAGCAATTCCATTACTGGGTATATATCCAGAGGATTTTAAACCATTATATTATAAAGACACGTGCACACATGTGTTCATTGTGGCACTGTTTGCAATAGCAAAGACCTGGAACCAACCCAAATGCCCACTGATGATAGACTGGACAGGGCAAATGTGGCACATATACACCATGGAATACTATGCAGCCATATGAAATGATGAGTTCATGTCTTTTGTAGGGACTTGGATGAATCTGGAAACCATCATTCTCAGCAATCTGACACAAGAACAGAAAACCAAACACTGCATGTTCTCACTCATAGGCAGGTGTTGAATAATGAGAACATGTGGACATAGGGAGAGGAGTAACACACACTAGGGTCAGCTGGATGGGGGATAGGGGAGGGACAGCAGGGGGTGGGGAGGGATGACATGAGGAGAAATGTCAGATATAGACGAAAGGGGAATGGAAGCAGCAAACCACCTTGTCATGTATGTAGGTATGCAACAACCCTGCATGAGCTGCACATGTACCCCGGAACCTAAAGTACAATAAAAAAAGAAAAATAAATTAAATGTGAGCATGCAAGTATGAAATGATGTTCAGTAAATCACCTGATTACCAAACATATTCCTCTCTGTTACGGCATCCCTCATTATCCAGCAATAATGCAATATCCTTATGATGATCCTTGTTACCATCCACTGCCAGGATGGTAGCTCTAAGTTTAATAGGAATATTAGTGTTTCTCCTGATAGAAGCATTCCATCTCTTACAACCAAGAATTTCAAACTCTCAGAGACAAAATTGCAGAAATGTAAAGGCAAAAAATCCTCAAGTGACTCACCATGAGCCATTTCTGTTTTGACCATCTTGATTCCCAGACTTCGGTATTTCAACTTTTGTAGACATGTGCCATACAGTGGCCATTAATTTGAGGTGGACTTCATGCTGAAGGATTGTACTCAATTCACCCAGGATGTTATCTTTAAACTGGTGTCTCAGCAAAGCTTTCAAAAAGTCAGTTCACTGATCTATCATGCAAGTTGTTTCTCAATAATGTAGTATGTGATAGGCCGTAGTAGACTCCATAGTTGTTGACCACAACTGCCCATCTTTGGATAGAAAGCAGGTCTTTGGTTCAAGGAATTATTTAGTAGGATCCTACGTAAGTAGCTCAAACATTGTAAAGATTTTTGTGTTTGCTTTCAGCTTTGCTGAATCAATCTACAGGCTTACCATTCATTTTTATAACACACTAAGGATCTGACCTTATTTTTTAGTTTAATGTGCCCTTGGTGGCTTCATATGTCTTCAAAGAGTTGATAATTGTGGGAAGGAAATATGAAACTCTATCCAAATCACCTGTTAATCTTCATCAGGATAAATTTTGAATTTCTGGGATGGAAGAGGTTGAATCTAATCAAATTGTTATCAACTGGCTGAGATTCATTGCTTGATTTCTTCAAAAAGTGACCATATCTGAGGTTTCAACATTAATCTTTGTTTTGGCAAGTTGAACATTCTGTACCAGTAGTCACTAGATCAAACATGATGAAATAAGTAAGATTGAGGAATTGAATTTTAAAAAATTTTATAGTTGTAACTTTAAACCTAAATAGTCTATGTGTCTGATGGTTGCCATTTTGGACAACAAAACTCTATACAATACTCTGGAGTAGGTTCCACTACTCCCTGGCAAGGCAGATAAAGGTGTATTTTTATGTTTGCTAGCATTAGGTAGGATAGTAAATATAACATTTAAATAAAAGTTTTCCTATAAGAGGAGGAAGAAAAATTGAGTTGGAAGAAATAGAGATAGAACTAATATTATCTTTGAGTATATCTTGTTTTATAGATTTGACTTTGTATATATGTAATTATAATCACATAATTCTAATCAAAATTAAATACAAAAAATAATTGAAATGCAAATGAGATAAATGAACAATTGTATGTTGAGGTGATACAATCAAATATTCAAAGAAAAACTATTCCTATGACTATTAAACACAATAATTTGACTTTAAAGCTACATTTGCAGTAATTATATTTTTTGTGGTAGTGTTGCAATTGGTATTTTTCAAGAATTTGTGTATGATATAAGATAAAGCAAACTTGTTAAGACAGACTCATGGTGCATGTCATGGAAGAAAAGTCAGACATATAAGATTAATAACAGTAAGCAAAACCCATGTATTCTGGAATTTGAATGCCAAGTATTGGGATGATATTACAATAAATTTTGGCTTTAAAATATATATGTATACTTATAATATTTAAGATAATATATGATAATATAAATATATAATGCACACAGTTTATGCATTTATAATATGTAAGATTATGTATTTGTAATATATGTTTATAAATACATATAATTACATAAAATTACACATATCTTTCCTAGTTCTGTTCACCTATAAGGTCTAGAAACAATGACGAACCCAGGAACAATGAGCATGACTAGCATCCAAGTTGTGATCTCTATATGACATTCTGTATTAAAAAAAGTCTTTCCTAGAAAAATGGGTGCTTCTCTGTATGGAGCTCGGAATATAAAAGGTGAGTATAGAATGTCTTGTTATGCCAGAAAAAAAGAGATGCTATTGAAGACTGCTATAATTCTGTCAAAAGTTGCAAAAGCCAACTTGAATAGGCTCCCATTAACCAAAATTGAGACCATAAGGATAATAACTGGAATAGCTTAAAATCTGTTAAATATACAGTCATGCATTGCTTAGCAACAAGGGAAGATTCTGAGAAATGCACTGTTAGATGATTTTGTTGCTATGTGAACACCATAGAGTGCACTTACCTGAACCAAGATGGTATAACCTGCTCCACACCTAAGCTAAGTGGTACAGCCAATTTCTCCTAGGCTACAGACTTGTACAGCATGTTACTGTACTGAATACCATAGGCAATTGTAACAAAAGGTAAATATTTGTGCATCTAAACATATCTAAACAGAGAAAAGGCACAGTGCAATATGGTATAAAAAATAAAACAATGGGACATCTGTATAGGGTATTGTACTATGATGTTATAATGGCTATGACGTCACTTGATGACAGTAATTTTTCTGCTTCATTATAATCTTATGGGACCACCATTGTATATGCCATCAGTTCTTAACTGAAAAGTTGTCATATGGTACATGACTGTATTTAAATCTGTAAGCTCCTAAGGGTATGAAAAATCTCTTTGATCATTATTGGAGGTATTCATAAAATTCTTTATATAAAAATGGGTTAATAAATGGAAACCATCCAATATTCATATAACCTTCACTGATAGAACTATTACTTTGGTGTAGATGATGAAGAGACATTTCTACTTTAAAAAATATTCTAACTAGTAAGTGAAGAATGACAGAATTTAAAATTTACCATTTTGCAACCCCCATGGAATGTATTGATCCAGTCAATGATTATCAATGGCTGCTAACATGGTAGAAAGAAAACCAGACAGTAAGTCACTAAGTGCTGTAGTACCCTCTTACTCAAGGCTTACCTTTCCCTGATTTTAGTTCCTCTCGGTGTATGGCAGTTTGAAAATAGATGAATGCAGTAAAAGCTATTTTGAAAGAGAGAGAGAGAGAGGGAGAGAGAGAGAGAGAGAGAGAGAGAGAGAGAGAGAGAGAGAGAGAGAGAGAGAGACAGGCAGACAGACAGAAGGAGAGAGAGACTGCATTCACATAACTTTTATTACAGTATATTGTTATAATTATTCTATTACCAGTTTTTGTTATTAACCTCTTACTGTGTCGAATTTATAAATTAAACTTTGTTATAGATATGTATGTATGTATAGAAAAAATATAGTATATATAGAGTTTGGTGCTATCTGTGGTTTCAGGCATCCACTGAGGGTCTTGGAACATTAATCCAGCATGTAAGTTTGGATTACTGTACCTACTTTTGGAAAAATGCAGCACCACCTATGAAGCAGCTTTACAAAAAAAAAAAGAAAAAGAAAAAGAAAAGCCTTAAACATGAAAGTACCTATATCTTTAAATTAGAGCCATAGGAACATATTAAATCAGTAAATTACACTGTGAGAAGATTACAAGATACGTTTAAGTTTTTGCAAGGGGAAACAAACAGGAAATGCAGTGAGGAACTTATCCACTAATATCAGTGACTATTAGCAAATCCAACATATGGGCTTTGTTTGGATATTAGTTCAAATATCCAAAATATTAAAAATTATAACAGAATTTAGAAAATGTGAACACTGACTAGTTATTTGATGGTCTTAAGGAAATTGTGTGTGTGTGTGTGTGTGTGTGTGTGTGTGTGATGACTTTTTTTGGTAAAAGAGAAATTTTCTTTTAGAGATACATATGGAAGTGTTTACATAAAATTATTTGATGTCAAAAGTTTGCTTTAAAACTATCTGGCTGGAAGATGGGACATAGGAGGTAGTGATGACACAAAAATAGCCACAAGTTGATAATTACAGCTTGAAAAAGTGATACAGTTGGTGGTTTATTTTATTATCCTTTTGCTTGTATATATTTGAAAATTTTAGGAACAACAGGTCTCAAATTCACAATAGATATAATTTTTTAAATAAAAGATTATATTTTATCTTTTGGCCTTTGCCTTAAAATGCAATTACTAAAGTAAAGATGGGTACAGAAGTTGTAAAGATTTTTGTGTTTGCTTTCAGCTTTGCTGAATCAACCTACAGGTCTACCATTCATTTTTTAATACACTTAATAAAGACCTGACATTATTTTTTAAAGTGCCCTCTATGGCATTATGTGTGTTTAGGAAATCACAGTTAAGTGATTTCATTTCATATATCAACTGACCTCTCCAGAGAAAAATAAAAACCTGACTAACCTCTTAGATGAAATATATTTTGAAATGGTAGGCACAAAATCCATCTTTTTCTTTTTTTTCCTTTTCACTATTTAAATTTTACTTTCTCCTACCACGTCCTCTGATTTTGCCATTTTCTCCACACAAATTTATTTTATTTTTTTATAGAGATAGGGTTTCACCATGTTGGCCAGGCTGGTCTCAAACTCCTTACCTCAGGTGATCCACCTGTCTTGGCCTCCCAAAGTGCTGGGATTATAGAGTGAGCCACCGCACCCAGTTCTGCCATTTTCTCAATCACTTCTTTTGACCAAGAATCCTAAAGAAGAAATATCTTATTCTAACAAAATTCTAACAAGTTCAGCTTTGGGTTGGTAATACATTGTTTCATTGGAATTAATCAGCACACAGTTTTCAAAGTACTGAGGTTACTCTAGAAAATATATTACATATCTCCAGTCACCAATAAATGTGTAATTTTAGTCATTGATGACTAATATGCACAGATACAGATAGAAAAGAAAAGGCAAACAGCTTTATGCTACACTGACTAGCAGCGACTTTTAAAAACTGCACAATGCCAAAGATGGAGAAAACAGTAAGTTAATGTACTCACAGAAGACTTAAGACTTGAACTGAGTTATTAACAATAGATAGACTGAATATGTTTGCAATGGAAAAGTGGAAGATGGCCAGGTGCATTGGCTCATGCCTATAATCCCATCATTTTGGGAGGCTGAAGAAGGTGGATCACCTGAGGTCAGGAGTTTGAGACCAGTCTGGCCAGCATGGTGAAACCGTGTCTCTACTAAAAATACAAAAAAATTAGCTGGGCATGGTGGTGGGTGTCTGTAATCCCAGCTACCTGGGAGACTGAGGCAGGAGAATCACTTGAACCCAGGAGGCAGAAGTTGCAGTGAGCCAAAATCCCGCCATTGCACTCCAGCTTGGGCAACAAGAGCTAAACTCCATCTCAAAAAAAAAAAAAAAAGAGGAATGTGAACAAAGATATGTAGGTTGAAATGAACGTATAAGATGTGACCAAACTTGGTTAACCAGAGAGAATATGAATTGGAGAACAGAGAGAAGTTGGTCATGAAGATTATGAGGCCAAATCATGCTATATAAGGAAAGGCAAATTAGAAGAGTTTGTATATGATAGATACGACAGACAGTAACAAGACTTTATAAGTTCTGGAACAAACAATGCCTTAGGAATTTTGTATGGAAATGGTATTGGGTAGGGAGGGCATTATCACTTTTAAACTTAGGCGGGTAGGCCCCTGCCCATAACTCCTCATGTACAGGGTATCCCTATACTGTGGAGTGCCTTCCACAAAATGTTATTTCCTGTCTAGTACCTGGAACATCTATGGCTGGCAATGCCATCAAGCAGATTTCCCTGAGGCCAGACCATGGTGCCATGAGCCTGGACTGGGCCTCCAGTGATTTCTCCCCTTGAGGACACTACGAATTTTATACCCAAGGACAGAGTCAGCCAGATGTCTTGAGAAACTCTGAGATAATTACTCACTCAGAACACTGTAGCTGTGCATCAGTTCTAGGAGGGTATCCAGGAGAGCAAATCATGCCTCTGGCCAGTATAATAATTTTTTTCACAGAATCTCTGGAGATTAGGCTGCCAAAATATAACTAACCTTTTGAATTTGGGTGATTCTTCCTTATATTGGACATGGGACAAGTTCAGGCCTCTAGGCTGCCCATGATTTACCATTTGCCCTTGGGCTTGAGCCATGTATCTGGGCCCATATATCACATGGCTGTGTTCCTCCCATGCTGCCACCTCTAGTCTACAGCACTCAAGGGCAGCAGGGATAGCGGCAGACACCTTATCCTTGTTCATTCCTGCTACTGGCACTAGGACAGTCATCTCACTCCCTATGCAAACTCCATGGGGATTGCTGTACATATTTCCTCAAGGGCTTTTCAGACAGCTGTTCTGCAATGCCAATGGGGTCTTCATTCTTTATTCTTTTTCCCTCTGATCTGTGCAGTGATATACCACACAGGGCCAGAATTAAGCATGTCAGGTGAAAAACAGTCATTCCTTGTGTAAATGGGACTGCTCTTCTCTCTCTGTGTCTCTGATATGGAGAAGGCAGGTGTGCAGCAAAATTTGGAAATGATCACATTCTAGCAATACAGTTATTAGGGCCCACAAGGTCAAGAGAATACATGGTTGGAAGATGCATTTTTTTATGTTAGTGCTATAAAATTCTTAATGATAAATTATCACTATCAAAAAATAATTATTGTTTATATTTTTCTCTGTACTCAGGGTAAGAATTGCATTTGTGGACATAATCAATGAAGCACGGCAACAACCTATAAGAATCATTGGAAGCTGGTATTCACAGGCAGTGCAATGGATGATGGAACATCCTGAGTGGTGGTGTAGCAAGCATTAAGCAAAGAGTGTTCAGGAAATTTGATGGTAAGAAGCTCTACATTGCTTCAATGCAAAATCTATATCATTTATGAAGAAACTGTGTTAAAAGTTGTAACAGCATTTCCACTGCTTTCGTTTTTCGCAGGAGGACCAGGAATGTGTAAGGCCGGATCTATGCTTTGCTTGATTTTCTTCTTCTTTAATAATAATTATGACTTTTATTTTAGATTCAGGGGGTACATGTAGAAGCTTGTTACCTGGACTATTGCATGATGCTGAAGTTTGTGGTATGATAGTCCCATCACTCAGGTAATGACCATAGTACCCCATCATTAGTTTTTAAATCCTTGGCAACTTCCGTGTCTACCTTTTTCTTGTTTCAGGAGATTTAAGTTAGCCAAAAATGAAACATTTGAAAATGAAGGACCTGAATGGATGTTTTCTCAATCTGAACAGGAAAAGAAAGTGCCTGGTTATTGTATTAAAAAAAAAGGCTTCATGGGCACTGATTACACAATAAACAAATTATGTGCATATCTCTTCTCTACTGATTATTCTCACTTGTCACTGGTAAAACACTAAATGGGCTCTCACTAATCACTAAATGGATTTATGGATTTATGTGTTTATACATAAATCCATAAATTCCATAGTATATTTTAATCAGTGGTTTATACAGATAGGGATCTCACGAAAAATATTTGTCTAAAATTCTGTACCCCTTAGGGTGGAACTAGAGGTAACAATTAAAGGAAGGTGAAAAACTACAAAAAACGAAGATGGATTAAAAGGGCAATTGCAGTAATTCTGACTGGAGATGATGGCTAGGAATATAAGATGAATATAAGGGTAGTGAAACTAGACAACATTTTAAAGAAAAATCAATAGGATTTGAAAACAGATTGCTAAAGATGGAACAGAGGCTAAGAAAGCAGAAGTCTAAGAATCCATGCTTAAAAACTGAAAAGAAAATAACCCAAGGTAGAAATAACTACTTATAGTAGAAAAGAAAGACCAACTGGGGACATCAATGTATGTTGGGATATATAGAAAATTCTCAATTACAAAGCATATACAATCTAGGCATGTAACAAAGTTGCACTTGTATCCCATAAACTTACACAAACAAAAAATGAATCTTTCTGGGGAGTAAAGATCAGTTATAAAAGTTTCTAAGTAGAAAAATTATTTTGTTTTCTTTTACATGTGACAAGGCATTGGTATCTAATCTGTAGCAAAATTTTTATACATGACATCAGGAGTTGTTAAGTCTAAATTTTACCTCAAATAATTTAAGGAATTTAAAACTTGATTGGCAAAGGTCCTTGGAGAATGTGCTTCCAGTAACTTGAAAACTGCTTAACGCTTAGGAGAAAGGGGCACATTTTAGCATAATAAAGAAGAAGGACAAATGCAGTTCTTCCCTTTGAGCAAATTATTTAGCATTACTGAGCCTTGGCTTCATTCCATAAAAGTGGGATAAATTATATCAGCATCACAGTGCTCTTTTGGGGCTGAAACATCCATAGAAGTGCCTAGCACAGTGTCCAGCACAATCAGACTCAATAAATGTTGGTTCAAGTGAAATGAAATGAAACCTACTAGGGTCAGATTGCTTTGTAGTTCCACCAATCAGAAAATTCCATCCTCATTTCACATCATGACAGCAGCTCATCTATCACAGGGCTTCTTCCGGGCTGGAACTTAGGTCTGTGACCACTATCTCTAGGAGTTTCTGATAAAACTCTTCTTAACCGGAGAGAGTGAAAAATGGAAGATTTAGGCACCTCTAGGAAAAATGACTTATCTCTCTATAATTTACCCACCTGCATTTTAGAAGTCTGCTTGTAATATAGCTTGAGCTGCAGTCACCCATAATATCACATTTGTATTGTATGGTGAACTGATGTCCCCTTGAAAATATAAATTAAAACAGCATTCAATGAGCCTTTGAAAAAAGGAGATAGAATCCAAGACAGAGAGAATTTAAAATAGAATGATAATGCAACAATTTATTTGGATAACAATGTTCTTGGCAGCATGCTAGTTGAAGATGCATGTGAAATCTCTATCACTCTCTGCCTGCCTGTTTTTATCGCCTTCATTTAACATGATTAAGTACCTAGTCTGTGCTTGGAGGTACCTAATGGCTTTCATTTCTCCCCAGTGCCCAAGTGTCTTTTTGGCTGTAAGTTATGATTTTCAGGGAAGGCATTGCTACGATTTTAGTTTGTCCTCATTAAAACTCATGTTGAAATCTGATCCCCCACGTGATGATATTGGGAGGTGAGGACTTTCAAGTTGTGTTAGGGTCATGGGGATGGATCCTTCACAAAAGGCTTGGTGCTGCTTCAGAAGTGATGAGTACATTCTTCCTCTTCTGAGACTGCTAATTTGTGAAGCAATGTTCCCACAAGAGTGGGTTTTTATAAAGCCAGGGTGCCCCTTGGGTTTGTCTCTTGGAACATGTCTACTTTGACATTTTCTGTTCTGAGGTAGCACAAAAAGCCTGCACCAGAAACCTGGTAGATGGAGGCATCATACTTCTTGTACTTCCCAATCTGTGGAAGTATGAGCTAAATAAAACGCTTTTCTTTATAAACTATCCAGGTTTAAGTATTCTGTTACAGCAACACTGAATGGATTAAGACAGGTGCTTTGGCTGGGTGGCCCTGGTTAAGCAGTGGTCGCTGTGTGGCAGCAATGCTCTCTAAGAACCCATGGGTGTAGAGTCAGTGGCTAGGCCTTGTCGGAATGATTCTATGTGTTTGATAAGAAAGGGATTTTACTCTCTCTCTGATGTGGATTGGAAATACATTTTCCAAGCATGAGAAAAAGATGCTTATAGTGACCTATCAAACTGAAATATTTCTTTTAATAAAGATGATGAAAGTCAAATAATTTATGGCATTTAAAACTTTATTGGAAAAGGTCCTTAGAGAATTTGCTTCCAGTAACTTGAAAAATGCTTAAAGCCCAGGAGAAAGGAGTATGTTTTATCATGGCCAGGAAGAAAGGCATAATGCAATCATAGACATAGTTTAGGGTAATTGCAGGTCATGTCAGGGCCAGGAGTTGCAGCTTAGTCTTCAAGTTGACAAAGTAGGCCTGTATTCTGGTTTGACAATAGCAACCCCAAATGTGAACCTATAACCATTCCAGAAAAGTTTGTGTGAGCTGACGCAGTGACCTTTTCCCCCACCTTTCATCAGGCTTAGAAGATTCTACAGAAATTCTGATGTGTGCAAGTTAGAAGATTGACAGCTTTAGTTTTTGTTATTGTTACTTGTTGTTTCGTCTTACTTAATGTTTAGGTAATTTGAGGCTCATGTTTATCCGTTTAACTCTTAATTACCTGTTATTTTTCTTTCTCAGTTTCTGACACCCAAATTGAATGCATTCTTGGAATAGTCTGTATGCATAAGCATTTTTAAAAAATCATTGTCTATTCTTGCTTTCTTCAACTTGAGCACTTCTGTTTGTATTACCCACATTTATTCCCAAGGCAAAGAATAGGCATCATTCTATTTTTAAAGGATTTTATATCCTATGGATTTCTATTAGTGACAATAAAAAATACTGTCACCTAAGAAAAATGGTAGAGAGAATGAGATAAAGAGACAATTGAGGAAGATCTAGTCATGTATAGTATTATGGTCCAGGTTTGCACCCATGGTCTGTACAGTTCTCTCCCACAAACATTGAATTTCTAAGAAATACTGTCTTCACTTGTCAATCTGAACTACTCAGAGGAAAAAAAAAAAAAGCATTTCCTACTTTTGAGTACTTTCTGCACCATTCATGTCAACCAACTATTTCTTTTTGTTTTCATTTTTATTTATTTACTTTTGTGTTTTGCAGGGTTTTTTTTCTTTTACAGCTTTTAAGCCCACCAGTCCCTTTTCCCCTTCTGCCCCTGAAGGTGGGGAACCCAATAAAAAAGCAATTGGAGTTGATGAAAAATTCATGTATCTCCAGGTCCCAGCCAGGAGATATACAGGGGGACCCTCATCCTGGACCCACCTTCTAACCACCATAAAGCCCCAAAACAATCTCCTTTCCTTGGTTTCTTAAGTCATTTCACACCAGCTTGGAAAAATCTGACTTGCTCTACCCAGAAATCCTCATTATGTAAGTAGCCAAACTTTTCGTGCCTCTTTTGCTTTATGGATACATACAAATGTAGATATTTTCAAAGTATATGTGATACTTAAATACATTCATATAATGTATAAAGATCAAATCAGGGTAACTGGAATATCCATCACTATAAATATGTATATTTTCTTTATGCTAGGGCTATTTGAATTCTCCTCTACTTACGTAACAATGTACAATAGGTTGTTATTAACTGTATTCACCCTACTGGTCTATCAAAACTAGGTCTTATTTCTTTTATCCAATTGTGTATTTGTGCCTATCAATCAATCTCTCTTCATTACCCCTTCCACCCACACTTTCTGGCCTCTGGTAACCATCAACTTATTCTTTATTTTCATGAGGTCCACTTTTTTCAGTTCCCATATATGAACGAAAGTATGTAATATTTGTCTTTCTGTGCTTAGCTTATTTCATTTCACATAATAACCATCATTTCCATCTACGTTTTTGCAAATGACAGAATTTTGTTCTTTTTTATGGCTGAAAAGTGTTCCATTGTATATGTATACACCACATCTTTTTTTGTTTGTTTGTTTTTTGAGGCGGTGTCTTGCTCTGTCACCCAGGCTGGAGTGCAGTGGCACGATCTTGGCTCACCACAACCTCTGCCTCCCGGGTTCAGGAGATTCTCCTGCCTCAGCCTCCAGGCGTGAGCCACTGCTCTTGGCCTATACCACATTTTATTTATCCATTCATCCACTGATGGACACTTACGTTGAGTCCATCTTTTGGCTATTGTGAATAGTGCTGCAATGAACGTAAGAACACAGACATCTCTTCAATACATTGATTTCCTTTCCTTTGGATACATATTAGGTACTGAAATTTCTGGATTGTATGATAGTTCTATTTTTAGTTTTTTGAGGAAGTGCTATACTATTTTCCACAGTGGCTGTACTAGCTTACATTTCCACCAATAGAACACAAGTGTTCCCCTTTCTGTATATCCTCACTGGCATCCATTATTCCCTGTCTTTTTGGTAGAAAACAATTTTAACTGGGGTAAGAATGTTGACCTCATGTGAGAACAAATGCCCCTGTTGGTGATTTGTAAGTCTTGTATGAAAAATGTTTATTCTGACATTTTGCCCATTTAAAAATTGAATTATTTATTTTTTTACTTTATTGAGTTATTGGAGCTCCTTATATATTCCAGGTATTGATAATATCTTGTCAGATGGGTAGTTTGAAAATATTTTCTCTTGTTTTGTGGGTTATCTCTTCATTTTGTTGATTGTTTCCTTTGCTGTTGAGAAGCTTTTTAGTTTGAGGTAATCCCATTTGTCCATTTTTACTTTTGTTGCCTGTTCCTCTGAGGTCTTATGCATGAAATCTTTGCCCAGGCCAAGCGCGTGGCTCATGCCTATAATCCTAGCACTTTGGGAGGCCGAGGCAGGCAGATCACCAGGTCAAGAGATTGAGACCATCTGGCCAATATGGTGAACCCCCGTCTCTACTAAAAATACAAAAATTAGCTGGGTGTGGTGGCTGTGCCTGTAGCCCCAGTTACTCAGGAGGCTGAGGCATGAGAATCATTAGAACCCGGGAGGTGGTGGTTGCAGTGAGCTGAGATTGCACCACTGCACTCTAGCCTGGCAACAGAGTGAGGCTACAGCTCAAAAAGAAAGAAAAAAAATCTTTGCCCAAAACAATGTCTTGGAGTTTTTCTCCAATTTATTTTTTTTTTTTTTTTAAGTAATGTCAGAGTTTTGGGTTGTAGAATTTGATTTTTTATATGGTGAGAGATACTGATCTAATTTTATTTTTCTGAATATGGTTTACCCAGTTTTCCCAGTATCATTTACTAAAGAGTCTGTCTTTTCCCCATTGTACATTCTTGGCAACTTTTAAAAAAGAGTTGGCTATTAATGTGTAAATTTACATATGAGTTATCTGATCTGTTCTATGGTCCTGCGTGCCTATTTTTAAGACAGTACTGTGCTAATTTGGTTACTATAGCTTTGTGGTGTATTTTAAACCAAGTCAGTACAGTGATGCCTCTCACTTGGTTCTTTTTGCTAAGAATTGCGTTGGCTATCTGGGCTTTTGATTGTTGTTGTTCCATATACATTTTAGTATTATTTTTTCTATTTTAGTGAAGAATGCTGTAGATATTTTGATAGAAATTGCACTGAATCTGCAAATTACTTTAAGTAGTATTGACATTTTAACAATATTAATTCTTTCAATTCACATACATGGAATATTTTCCCACATATTTGTGTGTCTTCTTCAAATTCTTTCATCAGTGTTGTATAGTTTTCTATGTAGATCTTTCATTTAATGGGTTTAGTTAATTATTAGGTAACTTATCTTCTTTATAGCTACTGTAAATGGCATTGATTTCTTAAAATTTTTTTCAGATTGTTCACTGTTGCTGTATATAAATGCTACTGATTTTTGTATATTGACTTTTTATTTTGCAAAATTACCAAATTATCAGTCCTAAGAATACTTTGTTGGTGTCTTTAAGTTTTTCTGACTATAAGATCATGTCATCTGTGAGTGTGGATAATTTGACTGCTTCCTTTCTGATTGGGATGTCTTCTATTTCTTTCTCTCACCTAATTACCCTGGCCAGAACATCCAGTATTATGTTGCATAAAAACAGTGAAAGTGGGGGTTCTTTTTTTTTTTTTTCTTCAAATTTTAAGGGAAAGGCTTTCTGTTTTTCTCCATTCTGTATAAAATTAGCTGTAGACTTACGGCCTTTATTATTTTGAATTATGCTTCTTTATATTGAGTTTTTTGAGGGTTTTTAAAATAAAGGAATATTGTATTTCATTGAATGCTTTTTCAGTATCTATTGAAAAGATTATATGGTTTTTGTTCTTGGTTCTGCTAATGTGACCAATAATGTTTACTGATATGCGTATGTAGAGCCATCCTTACAATCCTAGGATGAATCTCACTTGATCATAGTAAATGTTTTTAAAATTCATTGTTGAATTTGGCTTGCTAGTATTTTGTTGATAATTTTTGCATCTGTGTTCTTCAGGGATATTTGTCCATAGTTTTCCTTTTTTGTTTACATCCTTGTCTAGATTTGGTATCAGTATAATGCTGGCCTTATGAGTTTGAAGGTTTTCCCAACTTTTTAATTTTTTTGAATAGTAGAATAGGTATTACTTTTTATTTAAATATTTGGTAGAACTCATCAGTGAAGTCATCAGGTCCCAGACTTTGCTTCAGTGGGGAACTTTTTATGACAGCTTTGGTTTCATTACCCATTATTGGTTATTTCAGATTTTTCATTTCTTAATGGTTTAATCTTGGTAGGTTATATGCATTCAGGAAGTTATCTGTTTCTTTCAGGTCTTCCAGCTCATTGTCATAAATAGTCTTCTTCGTATTCCTGTGGTCCCTGTTGTTATGTTGTCTTTTACATTTCTTATTGTATTTATTTGGATCTTCTGTCTTTTTCTTAGTAAAGCTAGAGGTTTGTCAATTTTATTTATCTTTTCAAAAAAATCACCTTTTTTTTGGTTGATCTTTGGTATTGACTTTTTTAGTCTCAACTTTATTTTCCTCTGCTCTGATCTTCATTGTTCCTTTAATGATTTTGTGTTTGGTTTGTTCTTGTTTTTCTTCTTCCTTGAGGTGAATTGTTAGGTTGTTTACTTGATGTTTTTCTACATTTTTGATGGCGGCATTTATTGCTAAAAGCTTTCCTGTTAGTCCTACTTTGCTGTATCCCATAGATTTTAGTACATTTTATTTGTTTTTCTTTTTAAATTACACTTTAAGTTCTGGGGTACATGTGCAAAATGTGCAGGTTTTTTACACAGGCATGCATGTGCCATGGTGGTTTGCTGTATCCATCACTTTGTCATCTACATGAGGTATTTCTCCTATTGCTGTCCCTTCTGTATTCCCCCACCCCCTGAAATCACTCCACTAGTCCTCCACTCACCAAAGACCCTGGTGTGTGATGTTCCTCTCCCTGTGTCCTTGTGTGCTCATTTTTCAATAACCACATATGAGTGAGAACATGCGGTGTTAAGTTTTCTGTTCTTGTGTCAGTTTGCTGAGAATGATGGTTTCCAGCAAAACCATGTCCCTGCAAAAAACAAGAATTCATCCTTTTTTATGGCTGCATAGTACTCCACGGTGTATATGTGCCACATTTTCTTTATCCAGTCTATCATTGATGGGCATTTAGGTTGGTTCCAAGTCTTTGCTATTGTGAACAGTGCTGCAATAAATATACATGTGCATGTGTCTTTACAATAGAATGATTTACAATCTTTGGAGCTTCTGCACAGCAAAAGAAACTATCATTAGAGTGAACCAACTTTCAACAGAATGGAAAAAAGCTTTTGCCATCTACCCATCTGACAAAAGGCTAATATCCAGAATCTACAAAGAACTTAAACAAATGTACAAGAAAAAAACAAATAACTACATCAAAAAGTGGGTAAAGGATATGGACAGACACTTCTCAAAAGAAGACATTTATGCAGCCAACAAACATATGAAAAAAAGCTCATCATCACTGGTCATTAGAGAAATGCAAATCAAAACCACATTGAGATACCACTTCATGCCAGTTAGATTGACAATCATTAAAAAATCTGGAGATAGCAGATGCTGGAGAGGATATGGAGAAATAGGAATGCTTTTACGCTGTTGGTGGGAGTGTAAATTAGTTCAACCATTGTGGAAGACTGTGACAATTCCTCAAGGATCAAGAAACTGAAATACCATTAGACTCCGCAATCTCATTACTGGGTATATACCCATTTTATTTGTTTCAAGGAATATTTAAATTTCCTTGTTAATTTTTGTATTGATACATTTGTTGCTCAGAAGCATGTTTTTTAAATTCCATATGTTTGTGTAGTTTTCAAGATTCCTCTTGTTGATTTGTTGATTCCATTGTAACCAATAAGGACACTTGATATAACTCCAATTTTTTTGAAATTGTTGAGACAACTTAACTTAGACAACAAAGAAAAAAAAATGCAAAAAAAACACCTAAAAAAAATCCTCTACTCTTTAACTTTAGCCCTTCCAATATTTTTTGTTTTCTGAGTTTACATATTTTTGTATTGCCTATCTCTTAACAGATTGCTGTAGATTTTATAGTTTTTGATAGATTTATCTTTTAGTCTTCATTCTAGAGTTATAAATAAACTCCCTACCACAATTATAGTAATAGAGTATTCTGTATTTGTCTGTGTCCTTACTTTTACCAGTGGGTTTTATGTCTATAGGTTGAAGAGCTTTCTTTCACCTTTCTTGTAAGATATGTCAGGTCGTGGTGAGTTTGCTCAGCTTTTGTTTGTTTGGTAATGACTTTATCTCTCCCTCATATTTAAAGGATATCTTTGCTGGATACAGTATTCTTATGTGGCATTTTTCTTTCTTTCAGCACTTTGAAAATGTCATCTCATTCCCTTCTGCCCTGTATGGTTTCTGTTGAAGTCCATTGCCAGATAAATTGGAGCTCTTTTAATGAAAAGAAGTAAATATCGACACAAGATATAGAAAATTACTTCAAAAGACCAAATCTAACAATTAGTGGTGTTCAAGAGGGAACTGAGAAAGAGAAAACTCTTGCTGCTTTTGTGACCCTGTCTTTGTCCTTGACCTTTAATAGTTTGTAACATACCTTGGGGTAGTCCAATTTGAGTCAAATCTGTTTGTTGTTCTCTAGCCTTTCTGTATTTGGATATTTATATCTTTCTCGAGTTTTGGAAAGTTTTCTATTCTTATTTATTTGAATAAATTTTCTACCATTTCTCTTTCTCAATTCCCTCTTGAACACCACTAATTGTTAGATTCAGTCTTTTGAAGTAATTTTTTATATCTTATGTTGATATTTACTTCTTTTCATTAATTTTTTTCCCTTCTTTCCTCTGCTTGATTCATTCTGCTGTTGAGAGCCTCTAATAAACTTTTTACTTCAGCAAACGTATTTATCATTTTCTAAGATATGTTTGGTTTTTAAATATTATTTCAATCTCTTTGTTAAATTTCCCTGATAAATTTTGGAATTGCTTTTCTGTGTTATCTGGAGATCACTGAGTTTCCTTAAAACTGCTATTTGTCAGACAGCTTATATAACACTGTCTTGTTTGGGTCAGTCACTCATTGCTTTCTTTGTCTGTTTGGGAAGGTCATGGTTCCCTGTTCACTTTTGTTTGTTGTAGATGTTCTTCATGTCTTTGCATTGAAGGGTTTGTTATTTATTCTAGTCTTTTCTGTCTGGCTTATTTAGATTTTTACTGGATATGTTGCTTATCCTTGTAAATTGAAATTCCTTGTAGTTTTACCTATTGAATATTTTCTTTCACTGCATTGCTGCCTCTTTAGCGTACTAGATGATGCTTTAAGTCCAGGTTTGCCTTGGCTCTAGCTAATGATTGGAACTCTGCCTGTCCTGAATAGGGAAAATCCTAAAAGTTATATATAAAATGGTTTGGAAAGAATGGCTAGAGGTTTGTGCATAGGGAACCTTGTGAAACGTACCTCCTACAGCAAGGTGCTGCTGAACAGTCACTCCAACATGGCATCTCCTTTTGCCAAGTTATAGAGCAGAATTGTCAGAGCTGCAGATGAAATCCTTTCTCCCCACTTTGTCTCTGGCTGTCCTCAAGGACATTTCTCCCTTTAGGCACTCAGACGCTTCCTGTGGGTAGAGATGGGAACACATCTCCTGTTAGGGAATGTAAAATGGAAGGAAACCTAGTTGTCTACCTCCATCTCACTTCCTCCAGTGTAGAAACAGTGATTCAGGGGGACATTTCCTACTTGTTTGTTGCTGGGAAGATTCAAGGGAGGAGTGTCATGGATATGGATGTCTTATTCTCTGTCTGCTTGACGTCTTTTATTTCACTTCTCCGTGGCCCCAGGAACTATCTCATCCTCATGTTTTAGTTCAGAGATATTGTTGAGAATAAACTTAATACCATATATTTGGTTCATTTGTTTTGTTTTGGTCATGGGAGGGAGGGGCATGTGAAGCCAGCTTGTTTTTATGTCACTATTTTGGAACTGGAATCATTTCTTATTTCTGATTTTAATTGGAAGCTCCAACATTGGTTGATTAATAAAGTAAAATTTGCATTCAGCTATAGGGATTTCTGACCTATGGTATCATCAGATATTTTTCTTAGATGACAAAATTTCTCGAATTATTGTCCTAGAACCATCCCCTGAGATAGGGAGTTAAGATGATAGAGGAAGCATTCTTATTCATGACAGATGATAGGGGAAGCGGAGCTAGTTCTAATTCCATGCCATTAATTTAATGTGGAATGTCTATACAATGTATATAGATTATTCCTTTTTAAATATATATAAAACATACTGCAATATTTTTAGAACATAGTCCTTTCTATGTGAGTGATTTTATATCATCTTCATTTAGTTAAGACTCTGAAGACATGACATGTTTTGTAAATTATCATGATAATTATTAAGGTAATTAAACTGAGTTATTTCCATTATTCAGTTGTATGTACCATACCCTCTAAGACGAATTTATCATTATTTGGCATCCAATTACAAAATATATAAAAGGAAGAGAAGTTTCCAGTCAACTAAGCAAACAAGTTCTATGTGTAATTTTTTATGACACCTTTTTCTGACTGTGATTATAAAATTACAGTGCAAGGAAGCTCAAATTTAATCAGCATAAATCAAAAACCTTCCTACAAGTGTCAGAGAAGAATGTTCATATCTAGTTATATTATTTTTTAAAAAAGATTTGTTCAATTTAACATACTGATTGTGTATATATTTTTAATAATCATCACCATTATTTTTTATTATTGATGGTCTATATATGAGAGAATGAAATAGAATTAACATGACTGGGACAGTGGCCACTTTAAAACAACTAAATTTTGGAAGAACTTTACCAAGTGCAGAGCACAATATTGTGCACCTAACATGAAATGATTTTGTTAGGTGCTTCCTCTCGCCTAAACTCAAGTTCCTTAGTGATTACACATATGACATATGAGTCAAACTAAATAGTAAGAGCATAGTTTAAAGGTGAGATCAATTATAAATTTATACAAATGAACTTCCTTGCTACCTTGTATGTTTTGTGCATTTATTGTCAGAGGCTAGTGAATATCATGTTCTATATTATGTCCAACTGGTTCATGCGAAACCCATCCAGTTTCTATGACAGTTGGCTCTCCTTGATGAATCTCAATTTCCACATTTGCTTTGGATCCACTGCAAGGAACACATACATGTTTGCTAGCCTTGGTCAGGTTTTTGCAACATTTTTACTGAGTGTGATGGCAGGATCAGCAGAATGTTTAGTTACTGGCTGGGATTTCTTGGCCTGTGATTATGGCATTATTTCAGCACATCTTGGTACGGCCCATCTTCATCAATATTTACCCTTCTGGTACTATATTAATTCTTCTACTGATCAACAGTTAAGAGCAATTGTCTTGCTTGTAGCCTCAGCAAATATATTTTTGTCCCTTGGTTAAATGAACAGCAGCCAAAAAGATAAACATTATCTATGATTAACTACAAAAATGGTTCTCTATATATTCAATTTTTTCTAGGTATATTATATTAATTAAATGTGTTATGAAGTAAGTTATTCTTTAACAGACATATGAAACAAGGATTGTGGCAATTGCTTGCTTTGCTGTATTCAAGGTTACATGTGGTTTTATCTTCATCGTTTTAGTTAGAATAATATTTCATGCAGTTTGTAGAGACATTTTAGCCTCATTGCTCCCATATATTGTGTCTTTTTCACATATTTCTTAAAGTAACTACAGTAAAACCATATATATTTTTAAGGACTAAATTGTATAGGCTACTTCTAGATTTGCTGAAGATATAATATCATCATTTAAAATTTATTATAAAACAAATATGAATGGTCTTTATTGTTTCATTTCTACCTTCTTTTTGTTTTGTTGTGTTTTTGAGATGGAGGTTCACTCTGTCACTCAGGCTGAAGTGCAGTGGCATAATTTCAGCTTACTGAAACCTGAACCTTTGGGCCTAAACAATCCTCCCACTTCAGCCTTCCAAATAGCTGAGACCACAGTTGTGCCATCATCTCCAGCTAATTTTTTGTACTTTTTAAAAATAGGGATGAGGTTTCTTCATGCTGCCCAGGGGCTGGTCTTGCCTTGGTATCCCAAAGTGCTGGCATTACAGACATGAGCCACTGTGCCCAGCACTTCAACCTTCTTTATGCAATACTGCAGTTCTTTCGTGTATAAGTTTTAAGAGATAACACAAGGTAATACATATAATATTTTGAATTATGTAGCTAAAATTAATGTTTAAACACATAACAATGTTACAAATTCTATTGAAGAGTTAAACTTAAGTGATCATGATGAAATCAGAATAAGATATCATAATAGAGTTAATAATTACTTTATTTGGCCGTTAATATTGTGGCTTGTACTGAACTTTTTCTAAGTAGCAATTCTACAGCTAAAAAGAACATGTGAAATCACCTATTCTAAAACTCTAGTTTTACACAGGATGATACTGAGATCCAGATGGATTCAGCAAGTTATTCAAAGTCACCTCCCTGGTCAGGAGTAGACTTAGAACCAAAACTGGCTTTGATTAGTAGAGCCCATGGACTGCAGGGTCAGCCAATCCTGATTTGATTTCTGATTTTGATAAATTACCTATAATTACTTCATTTCTTCATCCATAAAATGGGAATGAATGATCTACCATATACGGCATTGTGCAGAATGATGTAATGAGGTATATCAGTAAATGACCAGTACATTGCCTAGACATCCAGCAAGACTGACTTCCTTTCTCTCTAAGGCTCTTTGCAAGATGCCACCGAGAAACATATGTTTCTCTCAGATTTTTTTCCCACTTTCTATGGTTCTTAATCTTTTGTAAAGTATAGTTTTAAGCTATTATAGGTTTTTCTAAGCAACAGGACTTTAAGAATTTGGTTGTTAGAAAGCAATGTAAATCACACTTTTATCATTTGTGTTAACTTGGATTTATAGTCTCCAAACTCTAAAATACAACATTGTAGTGATTATCAAGCACTAGCTCGTGAAGCTTAATTTTCGATTTGGCATTCAAGTTTAAATTATCTAAGGTAATAACATATTCCTCACCACATAGATTAAAAGTCCTGACCATTAGTTTTTATTCTTTGGTTGTGAATTACATTAAGGTCCAGGGGTCACCAAGATGAAGTAAACAGAAGATTTTCTAAGTGCCGTGGTTGTAGTTTTTATGTCATTTGAGATTTTTCAGATCAGTGAAAAGTAAAAATTATTTCTTTCAAAACAGCAGGTAGGATGGGCATGGGATTTAGCAAGGCTCTGCTAGATTTAAGGACCTTGGTATCCAGGAAAAAGAAAGTTTTATTAAATAACAGACAGACTTTAAGGAGCATTGGCTATGAGCCAGGCACTCTGCTAGAGAAAACCAACTTCTCAGCGGATTCAGTTACACGGCTAAAGACTTACACCAAGTATGAGGCTAAGCTAAGGTTTTTAAAAACGAACATATGACTTACAAGCCAATGCTCATTTCTCTTTACAAGTCAAATTTCCAAATCAGACCTTGTTGTGGCTTCTTTTGCTAAATATAGGTTCTACGCTCAATCTAGAATATCCTAGGCTTGGCCAGGCGTGGTGGCTAATGCCTGTAATCCCAGCACTTTGGGAGGCTGAGGTGGGCAGATCACCCAAGGTCAGGCATTCGAGACCAGTCTGTTCAATATGGCAAAAGTCTGTCTCTACTAAAAATACAAAAATATTAGCCAAGCATGGTGGTGTGTGCCTGTAATCCCAGTTACTTGGGAGGCTGAGGCAAAATAATCACTAACTCGGAGGTGGAGGTTGCAGTGAGCCGAGATCGAGTCACTGCACTCCAGCCTGGAAGACAGAGGGGGACTCTGCTTCAAAAACAAAAACAAAAACAAAACAAAAAAAAAAAAAGAAAGAAAGAAAAATGTTCTGGGCTCAGAATTGAGAAGTCATTGTGTAGTGCACTGAAATGACAATATTTGTTTTGGCAGTTTGCTTGGAATCTTTGGCATTGCTTGTTTTGTGGCTGCCTCACTTCAGTCTCTGCCTTCACATTTACATGTGTTCTCCATGTGTCTCTTCACATTGTCTTCCCTCTGTGCATGTCTGTGTCTCTTCACATAACATTCTTTTTCGTAAGGATGCCAGTTAGGTTAGATTAGGGGGCCCACCTTATTCCAGTGTGATTCATCTTAATTACATCTACAGTGACTATGACCCCAAATAAAGTCATATTCTAAGTTACTGGGGTTTAGAACTTCAACATATTTTTTCTATAGGAGCCACTGCTAGACCCATAACAAAGTCTAAAAAGCCAAAGTGAAATTACTTAATGAATTCAGGTCAGGTTAAAAAGAAAACAGTCGATCATTTAGAACAAAACAAACAGCATGCTGGCCTGCATAACTGGAACAATATGAGTATGGGTGGTCAATTTGAGTAATGCAGGGCAAGTAAAAAGAAGGGAGCAAACAAAGGGAAATTGAGTAAAGAAAAGGAGAGGAGGTCAGAAAGAGAAAGGGGACCAGGAGAAAGATCATATAAACCACCTCATTTGCAGCCTGTCTGAAATTCTCCTTGTTCTAACTGCGGATCTGAACTGAGCTTCACTACACAGCTCTAATCTACTGAACTGTCTTCCCAATTATCGCTAGTTTATGAGTTTAATAATTACTCACGTCTTATGTCCACCCACCGAAGAGAAATATGTCTTTAGAGTCCTTTTAAAATTGGATGCTTCTGCTGTTTTAAACCTACAGGAGCTTTTAATTTGGACCATTTGTTTTCTAGTAAAGAGTTTTGTGTTCTTATGTAAAACCCATAGCTAAAGTAACAATGTGCACACCCCTGATGTGAATTAGCTCAGTAGGACATTATAGGGCACAAGATAGCTGGGTGCTGGGATGTTATTGTTTCTACAACCTTGGAAATTAGAGATGAAAAATCCCTGTTCAGTCATCCAATACGTCTTTCTGCCAAAACCAAATTAACTTCAACACTTTTCTTTCCAGGACTTTGTATCATTCATGTTTTAAAACACCAAGGTCAAACAATCTCTGGGAAATCTGCTCTATCAATGTACTTTATGGTGATGTAGTTAAAGAACAGGTTCATTACAGCTCATCAAAGACCAATGTACCAATATATAAAATGAGAGCAATATGAATTAATTGCTTTTGATACTGTATTTTTGTTGAACTTTGTTTACCATTTTTTAAGGAAATATATTATCTCAGTTCTTTCTACATCCTGTGAGATAGGCAAACCTGTTGTGTTTATGTCTCCTTAACATAAAAATAAATTGAGGATCATATGTGGTGAACAAACTCATGACATCTGTTCATTTTCTCATCTGTTCCTTTTACTATTTACCTCATGGACTCAGCACAGTATGAAGTATTCTAAGTTTCCCATTTTCATTCTTGAATGCCAAATAGTTGTTTCGTATACAAATTACATAAAATTACATTAAAGAAAGTAATATGGTTTGGCTCCATGTCCCTACCCAAACTTCATCTTGAATTATAATCCCCATATGTTTAAGGAGGGACCTGGTGGAAGCATCATGGAGGTAGTTTTCCCCATGCTGTTCTCATGATAGTAAGAGTTCTCATGAGAGCTAATGGTTTTTGTTTTTTTTGTTTTTTTTTTTTGAGACGGAGTTTCACTCTTGTTACCCAGGCTGGAGTGCAATGGCACGATCTTGGCTCACTGCAACCTCCACTTCCTGGGTTCAGGCGATTCTCCTGCCTCAACCTCCTGAGCAGCTGGGATTACAGGCAAGTGCCACGTTGCCCAGCTAATTTTTTTCTGCTTTTAGTAGAGACGGGGTTTCACAATGTTGACCAGGATGGTCTTGATCTCTTGACCTCGTGATCCACCCTCCTTGGCCTCCCAAAGTGCTGGGATTACAGGCGTGAGCCACCGCACTCGACCTATACTGATGGTTTTAAATGTGGCACTTCCTTGCTTTTGCTCTCTGTTTTTCACCTGCTGCCATGTAAGGCGTGCCTTGCTTCCCCTTCACTTCCTTCCGTGATTGTAAGTTTCCTGAGGCCTCCCCAACCACGCAGAACTGTTAGTCAATTAAATTTCTTTTGTTTATAAATTATCCAATCTCAGTATTCTTTATAGCAGTGTAAAAATGGGCTAATACAGAAAGTAATTAAACAAAGTCATTAAATGTGAGAGAGATCTATGATGATAAAGAGAGGAAATCATGAAAGTCATTCTAAAATGGAAGTGACTTAATGTGTTTACAGGATATATTTAGAAGGATTACTTATGTAATTTTATTAGAACTGAAAGACATACGTTCCAGAGAAAACTCTATGGAAGATGAAGTGAATGATTATACACATTGTTGATTACTGAGATTCCAGCTGGGAGCTTTCTTCCTTTCTAATCAGCGTCTTTTCTTTTTATTCACTCCAATAGTTATCACATTACACTTATTTCCATGGTGATGAAGAGTAGAGAACAAAGGATTTCCTGTTTACACAAAAATAATTTGTTAATTACTAGTTCCTAGGCACTTTAGAGGAAATGGAAAAACTACTGTAAAAGGCAGTCTAATAACCAAACCTAATTTAAACAAATGAAACTATCGAACATTTTGCTTTTAAAATTCTTAGATGTGCTAAAGTCAGTTTGAGTACAGTCAATTCTCAAATTCAGGAAATTAACAATCAGTTCTCAATATACCAAAAACATCTTTTCACTTCATTGCATAATTTGAGAGATGATAAATTCAGTGTTATTCTTAAGTGCCTAAGTAGAAAATATTTTAAAGTTGTTACAAACAACATAAGATAAAAACTTAAGTCAATAACAACCACAAAACATCCAGACATCTGTCTTTCTTAGAGGTTAACATACAGCCACTTCTTTCTTTAATGGTGTAAGTGTAATTCACCCACTAGTTTACTCATTCACAATGTAGATATCAGGATTTGTTTGAAAATCTTTCTGAAGATTGTTTTATTTCTCGCTGCCCTCAGTAGAATATCACATGTAAAAAAAATCAAATGTTTTTAAGCTCTATGTTAGGTGATGAATTAAACCTATCTCTTATTTTCTTTTTGAGGAGTGGGATGGTGTCCTGGATCAAATACATCTGTTTCTATAAAGGAGTAGGGCTATTCAATCAAATGTATCACTAATTTTCCACACAATAAAGAATCTCAAAGCTTATCAATTTATCCATTCATGTGTTTACTTACTTGTTTATTCATTTATGTCCAATATTTATTCAATGTAAGGTCCTGGGCCAACTGTTTATTTTGTATTCTTTATATTTTGGAGACAAAGTCTCACTCTATCACACAGGCTGGAATGCAGTGGTGTGACCACAGTTTCATTGCAGCCTCTACCTCCCAGGCTCTGGTGATTTTTCCATCTCAGCCTCCCCAGTCGCCTGGACTACAGGCATGTGCCACCACACCTGGTTAATTTTTGTATTTTTAGTAGAAATGAGATCTTGCTGTGTTGCCAGTCTGCTGGGCCAGCTTAGATTCTAAATATTGTAAAAGTCAACAAGGAGAGACAGTAATGTAAGTTCTCTGTCAAGCCTTTTGAAAACAGTTTGACGTAAATGTACCTACACTTCATAAACACAAGCAGATCTCATATATACCAATATACTGGACATAATCACACTAGAGATGTGAACTAGATGATGAGCCTATTTAAGAAGGAATAAATGCCTCATAATAACACCTAGAAGATGTACTATATCTGGCATTTCTAAGAATTTTGAATTTCACGAAGAAAAAAGGACAAATATAAAGTTACCAGCATCTTATGTTGCCAAGGAAAGATACATCTCAAAACAAGCTATAATTCATTATCACCTTATTTCCTTAACAAAAGGGTATAAAAACGAACCTCTCTCCCAAAAGGCAAGACTAGATCTTAGTGTAAAATTTGACGTTTATTTCTTATTTTTCAAATATATTTATTTTTAAATTGACTGATAGAATTGTATGTATTTATTATGTATAACATGATGTTTTGAAGTATATATACATTGTGGAATGGTTAATTCTAGCTAATTCACATGCATTCTTTGATATAGTTATTATTTTGTGGTGAGAACACTTAACATACAGTCTTATCATTTGCGAGAATAAAAATGTATCATTGTATAGTCATTATGCTGTACAAAAGATCTCTTGAGCTTACATTTTGCCTATCTGACTGTATTCTTCACCTAACATCTCCTCCCCACCTCCTACCATCCCAGATTTTGGTTCAAACATTCTTGTCTCTAGTTCTGTGAAATCAGCTTTTATATTTGTCACATCTGAGTGAAATCATGTAGTACTTGCCTTGCAATGCCTGGCTTACTTCACCTAACCCAGTGTTCGTTCTCTAGATTCATCCACATTGTCTCAAGTGGCAGGCTTTCCTTCTTTTTACAGCTGAATAGTATTCCACTGTGTTTGTGTACCACATTTTCTTTATCCATTTATCCATTGATGGACACTTCAGTTGCTTCCATAACTTGGCTATTGTGAACAATGCTGCAATAAACACGGTTACTCATTGCTTTATGGGTGACACCAAGCTTACAGCTATTGTGGCAACATACCCAAAGTTGCATTAGATGATTCCAAACACCCATGCTTTGGAGTATATGCCCTCTCTGTCAAGAATTGCGAAGGTTGCCCTACTTCCAAGCTGATAAATTAGTCTGCCACACTTTCACACTTTCACAGATGCTGGCAGAAGATACGAGATGCTCAGATTAGACACAAAGTACAGTTAGTTACTCACTGCAAGAAAAGTAGACACAGTAAAAGCATTTGTGCCCATTCCTGATTCTTAGTTCTCACAGAGTGGTACCATGAAGTCCAGGAGACTACTGAAAAACACAGTAGCTACATTCAAAAGAGGGGATCATACATTTAGGGAACCAGTTTTTTTTTTTAATTATTATACTTCAGGTTCTGGGATACATGTGCAGAACTAGCAAGTTTGTTACATAGGTATACATGTGCTGTCGTGGTTTGCTGCACCCATCAATCTGTCATCTAGATTTTAAGCCCTGCATGCATTAGGTATTTGTCCTAATACTCTCCTTCCCCTTGCCCCCCTCCCACCAACAAGCCTGGTGTGTGATGTATGTGATGTTCCCCTCTCTGTGTCCAGTGTTCTCATTATTAAATTCCAACTTATTAGTGAGAACATACAGTGTTTGGTTTTCTGTTCCTGTGTTAGTTTGCTGAGAATGATGGTTTCTAGCTTCATCCATGTCCCTGCAAAGGACATGAACTCATTCCTTTTTATGGTTGGCTAGTATTCAATGGTATATATGTGCCACAATTTCTTTATCTAGTCTATGATTGATGGGCATTTGGGTTGGCTCCAAGTCTTTGCTATTGTAAATAGGGCTGCAGTAAACATACATGTGCATGTGTATAGTAGAATGATTTAAAATCATTTGGGTATATACCCAGTAAATGGATTAGTGGGTCAAATGGCATTTCTGGTTCTAGATCCTTGAGAATCACCACACTGTCTTCCACAGTGGTTGAACTAATTTATACTTCCACCAACAGTGTAAAAGCATTCCTATTTCTCCACATCCTCTCCAGCATTTGTTGTTTCCTTACTTTTTAATGATCACCATTCTAACTGGTGTGAAATGGTATATCAATGTGGTTTTGATTTGCATTTCTCTAATGACCACTGATGATGAGCATTTTTCAATATGTTTTTTGGTCACATAAATGCCTTCTTTTGAGAAGTATCCATTCATATCCTTTGCCCACTTTTTCATGGGGTTGCTTTTTTCTTGTAAATTTAAGTTCCTTAGAGATTCTGGAGATTAGCCCTTTGTCAGATGGATAGATTGCAAAATTTTTCTCCCATTCTGCAGGTTGCCTGTTTACTCTGACAATAGTTTCTTTTGCTGTGCAGAAGCTCTTAAGTTTAGTCAGATCCCATTTGTCAATTTTGGCTTGATGTTTTCAGCATGAAGTGTTTGCCCATGCCTATGTCCTGAATTGTATTGCCTAGGTTTTTATCTATGGTTTTTATGATTTTAAGGTTTACACTTAAGTCTTTAATGCATCTTGAGTCAATTTTTGTTTAAGGTGTAAGGAAGGGATCCAGTTTCAGCTTTCTGCATATGGCTACCCAGTTTTCCCTATTTATTAAATAGGAATCCTTTCACCATTGCTTGTTTTTGTCAAGTTTGTAGAAGATCAGATGGTGGAGATGTGAGGTGTTATTTCTGAAGCCTCTGTTCTGTTGATCTATATCTCTGTTTTGGTACCAGTACTATGCTGTTTTGGTTACTGTAGCCTTGGAGTATAGTTTGAAGTCAGATAGTGTGATGCCTCCAGCTTTGTTCTTTTTGCTTAAAATTGCCTTGGCTCTATGGGAAATCTTTTTTGGTTCCATATGAAATTTAAAGTAGTTTTTTCCAATTCTGTGAAGAAAGTCAATGGTAGCTTGATGGGGATAGTCTATAAATTGCTTTGAGCAGTATGGCCATTTTGACAATATTGATTCTTCCTATCCATGAGCATGGAATATTTTTCCATTTTTTTGTGTCCACTCTTACTTCTTTGAGCAGTGGTTTGACATTCTCCTTGAAGAGGTCCTTCACATCCCTTGTTAGTTGTATTCCTAGGTATTTTAATCTCTTTGTAGCAATTGCGAATGTGATTTGGCTCTCTGGCTATTACTGGTGTATAGAAATGCTTGTGATTTTTGCACATTGGTTTTGTGACCTGAGACTTTCCTAAAGTTGCTTATCAGCTTAAGGAGATTTGGGGCTGAGATTGCAGAGTTTTCTAAATATGCAATTATGTCATCTGCAAACATAAACAATTTGACTTCCTCTCTTCCTATTTGAATACCCTTTTGCTGAGATTCACTCAATGTGGCTGGAAAAAGACTAGGGAAATACTAGAGAAAGTTATATGTTGGGAGTCTCAAACTTTTTGAAAGGCTGAAAGGTTTTATTGGGACAGGCCGAAGGCAGCCAATTCACTATGTTAGCATAAGGAAAAAGAGGAACAATAAAAGCTTTCCCAGTTAGGTCTGTTTACCCCACATTCTTTTGTCTCTAATTTATTTGCTCAAATAAACTTTGTGCTGATGGCTCTCTCAGGGGGAGGTCAAAGGGGAATTACCAGTTAATGGTGTTTACTCTGGACCCCAGAACCTAAAACTTGTATCATTTGTAAAACCACTCTTTAAACCATGTTAATTATGCACAAGCATGTTGACTTAGAACCTCTGTTATTAAATCTATCCTGAATATATGTGAGCAGTTACAGGGATTTATGGTTGGTTGGCTGCAATCACCCTCTGAAAGCAGACAATGACCATCCCTAGCCCACTTGAATCACTGTAATGGCTGTGAGAGTTCATTCATTCATCCGTTGCTGAGTTTGGGTCTGTAGGACAGGCCTCTGTAGGTGGTAATCGGCATCTTAGGTGGTGACCCCAACATGATCAAGATCTCACCCTTTATTTCCTTCTCTTGCCTGATTGCCCTGTTCAAAACTTCCAATACCATGTCAAATAGGAGTGTAAGAGAGGGCAACCTTGTCTTGTGCCAATTTTCAAAGAGAATGCTTCCAGCTTTTGCTCATTCAGTATGATATTTTATGAGTTTGTCATAAATAGCTCTTATTATTTTGAGACATGTTTCATCAATAGCTAGCTTATTGAGTGTTTTTAGCATAATTGGGTGTTGAGTTTTATTGAAGGCCTTTTCTGCATCTTTTGAGATAATCATGTGGTTTCTGTCATTGATTCTGTTTATGTGATGGATGTTTATTGATTTGTTTATCTTGAACCAGCCTTGTATCCCAGGGATGAAGCAGACTTGATCATGGTGGATAAGCTTTTTGATGTGCTGCTGGATTCGGTTTGCCAGTATTTTATTGAGGATATTCACATCAATGTTCATCAGGGATATTGGCCTGAAATTTTCTGTTTTTGTTGTGTCTCTTCCAGGTTTGGGTATCAGGATGATGTTGGCCTCAAAAAATGAGTTAGGGAGGAGTCTCTCTTTTCCTGTTGTTTGGAATAGTTTCAGAAGGAAAGAGATCAGCTCCTCTTTGTACCTCTGGCAGAATTCAGCTGTGAATCCATCTGGTCCTGGACTTTTTTTGTCTGGTAGGCTATTGATTACTGCCTCAATTTCAGAACTTGTTATTGGTCTGTTCAGGGATTTGACTTCTTCCTTGTTTAGTCTTATGAGGGTGCATGTGTCCAGGAATTTATCCATTTCTTCTAGATTTTCTTTCTAGTTTGTTTACACAGAGGTGTTTATAGTATTTTCTGATGATAGTTTGTATTTCTGTGGAATCAGTGGTGATATCCCCTTTATCATTGTTAATTGTGTTTATTTCTCTCTTTTCTTCTTTATTAGTCTGGCTAGCAGTCTATTTATTTTGTTGATCTTTTCAAAAAAACAGCTTGTGGATTCACTAATTTTTTATTCAGGGGTTTGTTATGTCTCTATCTCTTTTAGTCATACTCTGTTCTTAGTTATTTCTTGTGTTCTGCTAGCTTTTGAATTTGTTTGCTCTTGCTTCTCTAATCTTTTAATTGTGATGTTAGGATGTCAATTTTAGGTCTTTCCAGCTTTCTGATGTGGGCATTTAGTGCTATAAATTTCCTGCTTAACAATGCTTTAGCTGTGTTCCAGAGATTCTGGTATGTTTTGTCTTGGTTCTCATTGGTTTCCAAGAACTTCTTTATTTCTACCTAAATTTCATTATTTACCCAGTAGTCATTCAAGAGCAGGTTGTTCAGTTTCCATGTAGTTGTGTGCTTTTGAGTGAGTTTCTTAATCCTCAGTTCTAATTTGATTGCACTGTGGTCTGAGAGACTATTACAATTTCCATGCTATTAGCATTTGCTGAGGAGTGTTTTACTTCCAATTATATGATCAATTTCAGAATAAGTGCTATGTGATGCAGAGAGGAATGTTTATTCTATTTATTTAGAGTGGAGAGTTCTGTAGATGTCTATTAGGTTCTCTTTGTCCAGAGCTGAGTTCAAGTCCTGAATATCCTTGTTAATTTTCTGTCTCAATCTGTCTAATATAGACAGTGGGGTGTTAAAGTCTCCCACTATTATTGTGTTGGAGTCTAAATCTCTTTATAGATCTTTAAGAACTTGCTTCCTGACATTTGCTGTGAAGTGAAATATTATAAATATTTTCTGCTGTGAAGTAAAATTTATTACATTGACGAGTAAATAGACTAACCATTTGCCAAAGAAGGAAGCAGTATTGCTACTTTTCAAGGCTGTTCCATGTACAAACATCCAGGATGTCAATCAAGACCAAAGGCAGTCAATGTGTCTTCTCCCAAGATGTGCAGAAACATAATCAGGCCGTGGAGAATGGCTTCCCAACATTTCCTGCTTTTCAGTAAACATACTCAATTGATGATTCCTCTTCTCTTCTTAACCAGATGTTTTCCATAAATATTTATATATTTTTGAATATCAACTTTCTTAAAAAGAAGAAAGCAGAGTCGCCACTCCTCTCTACTTTCCATCTACCTATAGTCACTGTTGTACTTAATTCTTCACAATCCTACTTCTTAAACAATTTCTATGCTTGGTTCTCCAATTACAATCCATTTTTTTTTTACAATTACAGAATGTAAGTCAAGTACTGAAGAAATACACAAATTACATATGTACAGTTTAATAAGCACCTGTGACCTCTACACAGGTCTAGAGACAGGACAGCACTGATACTTCCATGATACAGTCATTCTTGTTCCAGGTATGTAACCTAGAATGCAGAAAGTTGTACACATGTGTCAGAATGTTTATAACAACATTATTTAACCATAAAGAAGTGAAACAATTATCTGCAGAAGAATGGGCATATGCATTGTACTCCCTTGTAATTCTCCCGGTCAAAATTCATTTTCTCTTTCATTCTGTATCCAGCATTCTTATTTATATGATAATAATATTGTTACTATTCTCTAAATACTACCAACTTACTTTAGTTTTTCCTGGTTTTTGAATTGTATGAAAATAAATTCGTACTTTACATGTTTGTGTCTGCTTTTTTCACTCAATATAATGTTTATGAAATTTATCTTAATTCCTGGGTGTAGCTGAGTTTTACTGCTACAGTTTTTTTTTTTAATTCTGGATAGTATTTTGTTGTATTTGCCTTCTACAATTTATTTATTCATTCTTTTGTAGATGATTGCTTACAATTCTGTAGTATTAAGCAAGGTTTCTGTAAACATTCTTATAAATGTGTCTGCAATATATATGGTAGACATGCCTAGAAGTGGAATTGATGGATTATTCCAGGGTCTGTGTATCTTCAATGGTAATAGATCATGGCAACTATTTTCCAAAGTGGTTATTTTAATTCTCATACCTACCAGCAGAGAATAAGGGTTTCTGGTTTTATCACATTTTATTTTATTGAAATAGAAATATTTACTTAAAACAGATGCTTAATAGTACTTTCTACGGGCCAAATAATATTCTAAGAACATTTATTTAAACTTTATAATATAATTAAAGTTAGGCACTACAGCTATCCTAGCATTCCAGATAAAGAAATTGAGACACAAAGGTGAAGTGATTTGCTTTACGCCATGCTTTGCGGAGAGTTCAGCTCATGAGATTAGGTTCCTAAACGTTCCTCTATTAAGCCCCTCTTCTCTACCTCATGTTCATTGTGTTCATACTTCAACATTTTTGCCAACTTAGTAGGTATGTAATGATATCTAATGACGATTTTAATTTGCATTTTTCTCAATATAAATGAGGTTGTGCAGTTGTTTTTCATATCTTTATTGGGCATTTGGATATTCTCTTTTGAGAATTTCAGATTCAAGTCTCTCTACTTCATGTTTTTACTGAATGCTTTGCTTTTTCTTACCAATAAGCAGAGTTCTTTCTGTGTTTTGGATACAGACATTTCGTGTGTGTGTGTGTGTGTGTGTGTGTGTGTGTGTGTGTGTATAGGCTTGCATTCCCATTCACTTAATTTGTTCCTTTTAATAAACAGAAGGCATTAGTTTTAATGAAGTTAAATGTATCAATCATTTCCTCTGTGGTTAATGCTTTCTGTGTCTTAGAAATTGTATCCACCTGAGGGTGCATATGTATTATCTTATATTACTGCCCATATTATTATCTAGACATTTGTTTTGCTGAGATTTCTAGTCCATTACAAATCAATATTTGTGTGAGGTGTTGTGAAGGTTAACTTTATGCATCAATGTGGCTAGGCTATCCTGCTCAGTTGTTTGTTCTAGATAGTGCTGTGAAGGTGTTTTTATGGATGCAATTAACATTTAGATGAGTTGACTTTAAGTAGAAGATATTGCCCTCAACAATGTGGTTGAGCCTCATTCAACCAATTCAAGGCCTTAACAACAACAACAACAACAACAACAAACAGGTTTCTCAGAGAAGAAGAAATTCTGTTTCAAGACTGTAATGGAAATCCTGCCTGATTTTCCAGCCTCCAATATGTCCTATAGATTTCAGACTCAGCACTGCAACATGAACTCCTATCTGAGTTTCCAGCCTGCTAGTCTGCAGTACAGATTCCAGACTTGCCAACTACCACATGAGCCAACTTCTTAAACTAAAAGTCTCTTTATATAGACATGTGTTTATTGGTTCTATTTCCCTGGATATCTCTGACTGATAGAGATTTTGGTACTGAGAGTAGTTCTTGAGGAACAGAATATTAGGGATGAGTTGTCTGAACTCTTTCTGTGGTTCCTGGGATTATTTCTGTAATATGACCAGATTAAAAGACACTAATGGATCTATTGCCAAGAGTGATGAGGAAACTGAGTCCATGGCATCATGCAGGAACAGAGATGTGCAAAATATTGCTGTTGATTTTGCTGGTTGCTCCTAATTGCACTTGATAAAGTGGGAAAAGAAGAGGTTGAGCTTAGTTGTTCATAAATTTCCAGCTTTGGAGATGCCTAAATGGCCAGAAATTTTCTATGTCTGCCCTAAAAGAAAACCTTATATCTGCAGCTGCAGAGCTGAGATTTCTAAAAAAACAAAAAACAAAAGGTAAGTCTCATCCTGTGAGTGACTGAATTACAAACTAAATTGAATTCACAAACTTACAGGGTGTCTGTTGTTAAAGTGAGGGCATTGACTGTTAAAGAATGAGCTCCTAAAAACTGGGATAGGGATATATGGACAGATTCCAATTAAGCCAGGGATATTGGACCCCTAAATTCTAATGCATCATCTTTGAGAGTAAAAGCAGCTATTCTACTGCCATGGGGGAGGTCAACTGTGCTTTGCCTGAGGAATCTGTAATGGCCTCTCCTGAAGTACTTACCTTGCAAGAGACCGCTGATTCTCCTCAGGACCCACCCTTCCCACCTGTCTTTGCTTCTGGATCTATAAGTAGATGCAAGTCCCAGCAGGATTCAAAAGGTGAAGTAAATGTGTGACCCTGATGAAGTATGCAATAATTCCAATGAACTAGTTGAGTTTTCTGGTTTACATACACAGAAATCTAGGGAATATGTGTGGAGATAGGTATTTAGAGTGTGGGGTAATAGAGAAAGGGTCATAACATTAGACCAGGTAGAATGTATCAATACGTGTCCACTAAGAAGGTATTCTAGATTCAACGTTGTAGCTTGAGAACTTGAGAAGGGCCCTGACAGTTTGACTGGTGGGCTGAAATGTGGACCAAAAGATAGCCTACACTAAGTGCCAGAACTGCCTTGAGATACTGTGATATGTTATATCAAAAGGCTTAGGAAAATTGAAATGATATGGTAAACTTAATTATGTAAAATCTGATCATTGATGCTGGAAGGATGCAGACTTCAAGATGGTGAAGAATAAATTTAGAGGGGAGCCCTATGCCCTCGAAGAGGTCTATGATCAGTCTTCTCTGTAGGTCAGAAATTAAAGTGAGAACTGCTGACACTGAACATGTATCCTTAAATGCAATGAGAATAATTGAATTCTGGAGTAGCAGGTGCCAAATGATGGCATTTAATCACTAAAGACAAAGTAGGCATGGTTACCATAATGAACAGCAGAGTCAAAGCAGTAATCAGAATAATCCAATTCACAGAGACCAATGGCAATGGATAATTGATCATTGGTGTTCCTACAAGTGAAATAAATAGGCCATCTACCAATCTTACTTGATCGGTATAAGCAAAGAGGTTCATGATCAATTGAAAAGATGTCTAACTTGAATCATCCAAACAGAAATATATATCCCCTTATCAATGATCATATTTGAGCCTGTTTACAGACCCAGAACTCCCTGAATGAAGGGGAAGCTGGGTCTTCCTCAGGAAGAATCATACTATACTTCCAAAATTTATGTATTTATGTGTTTTGGTATTCCCCAAGGAATCTTTTGCCAGGAGACTGTGCACTGTGGAAAATAAAATAATCAGACTTTTTTAGGATTATGTGCCATTTTGTCTCTGAAGTGGCACTAATTTCAAGAATGCAAAATGTTACCATGCTCTACCAGTCAGAGTAGGAACTTACAGAGGTCTGATGATCAATGGAGTTTTAACTCAGGCCCACCTCATAGTGGTGGTAAGAAGGTTCTTAAGGTAAGAAGGACCAAGTGGAACTAGTAGACCTGTCCCTACACAGGAAAATGGCAAATCAGAAACAATACTGAATGCTTGAGGGATTTCAGAGATGAAGACTTGAAGGGCTGGTAATCCTACCATATCACTGTTCAACTCACTTATTGGGCCAGCACACCACAGACAAATCTTGGGGAGAATGACAATGAATTATTGTAAACTTAACCAAATGGTGACTCCAGTTGCAACTGTTGCTCCAGATGTGACTTCAGGGCTTGAGCAAATTAACACATTTTCTAAAACCTAGACTGCAGCTACTGATCTAGCCAACATCTTTTTTATCATACTTTTCACTAAAGGGTATGAGAAATATTTGCTTTCAGCTGGCAAGGCCAGCAGTACACCTTTACTGCTGTATGTTAGAAATATCGACTCTTAAGCCCTATATTATAACTTCACTTACAGGGAACTTGGCAATTTTTCTCTTCCAGAAAATATCACACTGGTCTATTACATTGATAGCATTATGCTGATTGAAACTGGTGAGCAAGAAATAGCAGCTAAACTATATTTATTGGGTGATAGGACATTTGCATATCAGAGGGTAGGAAATAAATCTGACAAAAACTAAGGAGTTTTCTATTTCAGTGAAACTTCTAGGTGACCAGTGAGTGTGGGCCATGTGAAGATCTCTCCTCTTGGTGAAGATAAGATGAAATATAAGTTGTTGCATATGGCCCCATCTATAATGAAAAAAAAGACAAGCACAATGTCCAGTGAGACTGTTTGGATTTTGGAGCCAGCGTATGCCTAATTTGGATTAAATATGCCACTCCAGCCCATTTCTTGAGTAACCAGAAAAGCTACTAGTTTTGAATGGGGCCCAGAACAAGAGAAGCGTTTTTAACAAGTCCACACTGCCACAGAAGATTCTTTACCACTTGAGCCATGTGATCCAGCAGATCTAACGGTGCTTGAAGTATTAGTGACTGTTTGAAGGCTTCAGCAGGCATCCTTGTAAGTGAACCACAGCACAAACCCTTAGGATTTGGGGGGAAAACACTGTTGTTCATCTTTGGATAACTACGCTTCTCTTAAGAAACAGCTTTTGGCTTACTACGGAGCCTTAGAGGCCGAATGTTTTAACATGGGGCACCAGGTTACCATGTAACTTGAACTGCCTATCATGAAATGAGTCATATCTGACATCATGAAATAAAGATGGGCATGTACAGCAGCACTTTGTCATCCAATGGAAGTAACATGTATGAGATTGTGCTTGAGTAAGCCCTGGAGGTACAAGTAAGTTATGCAATGCAGTGACACAAATAGACATGGTCTCTGCTTCTGCTACATTATTTCTGTCACCCAGCCTAAACCTGTGATCTCTTGGGGACTTTCCTACCATCAGTTGACTAAGAAAGAGAAAACTTGGGATTGGTTTACAGATGGTTCTGTGCAATATTCAGGTGCCATTCAAAAATGTACAGTGGCACTATAGCTCCCTTCTGAGACACCCTTGGGCAATGGTGAAGGGGAATCCTTCCAGTGGAAAGAACTTTAAGCAGTGCATCTGGTTGTTCATTTTGCTTAGAAGAAGAAATGACTGTGAATATGACTGAACACTGCTTCATACTGTGGTTAATGGTCTGGATGGATAGTCTGGAATTAAGGAACATAATTGGAAAATGGAAAAAACTAGAGACATGGAAATTTGGCAAGAGGTAGGTAAAGAGAATTTTATGAATTGGGGAAAAAGATGATATTTATGTTCTATGTGAATGTTCATCAATGAATGACCTTGGCAAAGGAAGGTTTACTAGTCAGGCGAATAGGATGACCTTTTCTGTGGACACCAGTCATCCTCTTTTCCAGACACTCCATATTTCTTCAAATATTCCCTGTACTCCATTTTCTCCTCTTCTTCATTCAGGATTACAAGATATAGGTAAGGCTTTTCCCACTGTCTCCTTCCTATCTTTTAACCACTCTGCTCTATTTTTTTTTTTTTTGCTTTTTCTTCTTTTTTTGGTGTCATCATTATAATTTATGGATACTTCTTTCTAACCTAGCCTCACGTTTACTGCTAATTATCTTTTCTGTTTTTGCAATATGCCTTCATACCTATCCAGTGAGGTTTTTCATTTTAGTTGTGTATTTTTCAGTTCTTAAACTTTTCTTGACTCCTTCTAATAAGTATATGCATCACTACATATACTTATAATTTCCTCTCTCGCACATGTAGCTTCAAGTTTCTGGTTTCTTCTTTTATGTATAGTGAACATCATTTTAGTAAGATGTCTGGTAATGGCAATATTTGTAGTCTTTATTTTCTTCTACTTATTGTTTCTGTTTTTTATTGCTTGTACAACTTATTTCCTTTTATGCTTGGTTACATTTAATTGTATGCTACTTGTTGTAATTGAAAAGAAAATATTTATGGGATTTCCTTGAGGCTTAAGATATATGTCCTTTCCTCCATAAATGATTAGCATTTGTTACTCTCAGCTATTTAGGAACACTATTAGTTCCATACTACTTTAAATTTATAGCTTATGGTTTCTTGGAACATGATGCTAAAAAATGTGTGGGCTGCAGATGCAGCAGCCATAGTTATAATATCTCAAGATAGTTTTCTTAATGTACAGTCTCTTTAATCTGCTTGGTGCCAATGTAGATTTTCTGCAGATCCTGTGTTTGGTGGATCCAGCTCTTTCTTGTTCTGAAGATTTAGTGATTTAGGGTGCAAACTTACCTTAAAAGTGTAGTGTATTGTGGTACCAGCTCTAAGATAAGTGGTTTCTTATTACATTTTTTATCTTTAACAGGCTCTTAACTAAGATTTCTGCCCCCTTACTCTACAAGTTCATCAAGATCATAGCTCAGTTTTATAGTTTTGTTTTAATCATTTCTGGGTGCTATAACAAAGTACCATAGTCTGAGTGGTTTATAAACAACAGAAATTTATTGCTTATGGTTCTAGAGGCTTAAAGTCCAAAGTCAAGTCAGTGTTTGGTAAGGGACCACCTTCTGGTTTGTGATTAATTGTCTTTTCAATGTGTCCTTGTGGTGGAAGGGATTAGGGCTCTCTCTGGGTTCTCTTTTAAAAGAGCCCTAATCCTATTCATGAGAGTTTCACCCTCATGACCCAACCACCTCCCAAAGGCACCATCTCCTAATTCCGTCACTTTGGGCATAAGATTTCAACATATGGACTTTGGGGAACACAGACATTTCGTTTATAGCAAGTTCATTGTATCCTGGATAAAGAGCTTCTGGGCCAAAGCTGGCTTTGAGTGTCCATTTACCTCTTTGGGTTCTTTTTTTTATATGTTTTGAGCTGGCAGTTATTTACTATATCATAAGCTTTTCAATGCTAAGAAAATATTATATGCAATATTTTTCCTTGTTTTAGGTCTAAGGTGTGTGTGTGTGTGTGTGTGTGTGTGTGTGTAAGTAGCTTAGACTGCCATGACTAAACAATAAAATTATTTTTCTTTTCTTCCTTTTCAAGCAGGATATGTTTGAGTTTAGGAAAAGTTGAAACTTCTCATGCAGCAATGAAGAGCTGGCAATCATATGCTCCTAAGCTGTCATTTTATATTATAAACCAATAATGCAATTCCGGTGATTGTCCTTTAAAATGATTTTTTTTTTTGGCATTTTAAATGGTAACTGTAGTGAGAAGGAGGAGTCTAAAAAAATCCAAGTTAAGACTAAAAATAAAATAAGATCAACCATTTTAATATGACCTATCATGACATTGAATTCATAAACAAGAGTGTAGATAGCTCTTTAGAGCCAGAGACAATTATATACTGTAAGTAACACTGAATATGTAGGTTTGAAATCCAACTCATGAGCTCTGTCACTCTGATGAAAGGATTATTGTCATGATCTCAGAACAGAAATAGGACTCACATTAAAGGATAGTTGCAAGGCTGGGTGTGGTGGCTCACGTCAGTAATCCCAGAACTTTAGGAGGCTCAAGTGGTGGGGTCGTCTGTGGTCAGGAGTTTGAGACCAGCCTAGCCAACATGGCAAAACCCAGTCTCTACTAAAAATATTTTAAAAAATAGCCTGGTATGGTGGCACATGCCCGTAATCTCAGCTACTCGGGAAGCTGAGGCAGGAGAACTGCTTGAACCCAGGAGGTGGAGGTTGCAGTGAGCCAGGATCACACCACTTCACTCCAGCTTGGGTGACAGAATGAGACTCTGTCTAAAAAGAAGAACAAAAAAGATAGTTGCTTCTGTATCATTCATACTTTCTACTGTGAGTTGAATAATTAAATTTAGAACATGGTAATTTCATATGTATTATAGTATCACTGTCTATTAGAAAGAACTCTTGGTTAATATATGAAACATGTCTGACTTTTACTACAGTTTTGGTTTTAATTCATATCTATACATAAAGAATTTGGCAAAGAGTTACAGAAAAGCTAATAAAATAATAGAAATAAAAATTACAACTCAAGGTAAAAGGCTAAGGAAACAAGGAATTATTTTGGGGAAATAAGTGGCTGAGGGAAAGACAGCATTTATCTGAGAAGAGATGTTAGCAGAGGATTATTTTTTGTTTGAATATATTAGTTCTCAAATTTGGCCTTATATTGAAATCACCTGGGAGCTTTGAAATACTGATCCCTTAGTCTTACTCCCAGGGGTTTTGATTTAACTGGCCTGGGATAAAACTTGAACATCAGGAATTTAAAAAACTCTTTGTGTGATTCTATTGTGCAATAAATAATTCACTTTCAGATTACTTCAGAAGGAAATTCCTGTACTAAAATAAATCAATTTATGAAACTTAAGTTTAACTATTCTGGTATTCAGCTATATCATGATGTAGAAAATATTAGATGAGACTTCTGGATTTTTGCTATACAAATAACAAAAATAGTGCTTCAACAGTACTGTGAAAACTTTCAGTTTTATTAAAAAATAATTCCTTAGAATTTGGCTTTCAAAATCCTGGAATGGTTAGCCAAGGCACATTGTAATATCTTGTTATTGTTCATACTAACTCCAGGCAGTTTTGCCTCTTAGGCTCTAAATTTAGACAGAACTGGGCTTGAATTTCTACTACCAGCCTTATTTATTAGCTGTACAACCCTTGGGGAAATTAAATTTTCCATGACTTAGTTTCTTCATTCATTCAATTATGAAACAAATATTTATAAATGATATCAGGAAGGCACTGTGCTGGGCACACAGCAATGAAGAAAGTAATGTACCAAATGGGATTACAAATCTATCTTATCTGGTTATTTGTAAGGATAACATGAGAAGCATACATAAGGTCGTTAGGAGAGTACCTAGTTATTATTATTATTATTAAACACATACTTAAAATTATGTACCATATTGTTTCAAAGGGGTAGGTAAAATTGAATTCAAATTAAAAATCAATGGAATTTTTTATTAGTGGCCTGTAATGATGATTACACATTTTGGTACCCTCTGTCGTTCAAATAGGACTTAAAACAAACAGAAAAACAAAGTATAGGCAACCCCTCGAAGCAAGAAAATGAACAACAAAAACAGAAAACACATGACATATGTCTTGGGACACTGAGCAAACCAGATGGCTCAAATCTACACTAGAGACCATTCCTAGCATGTCCCACACAGGAAGTAATGAATCTCTGCTCTGCTGAATGTCCTTTATTTCTTAGAAAAGAGGATGTCATTGATAAAAAGAAATAAAATTCATTTGTGTGAACTCTACATCCCAAAGCATTAGCACAGGAATGTGAGGCTGAATGACTGATTTAAGAACAGTGTGTCTAATTAAAATGTAGAGAAATCTTAAATTGGATGTTCTTTGGATAAAGCAAAAAATGAAACATCTGTGTTATCCTTTAGGATGTGGCCAAAGACTTCTAACTGAATAGAACTTTGGAGTAAAAATCTACTACATAAAACCAACAAATATCTATGGAGATTTTTATTGCCCACCATGACTGGGAACATTGGAAATGTAAACCATCTACAGATATCAAAATCTATCCTATAGTTGGACACTTAAACTTTCAAGAAAAATCTATGTTAGAGCTATTAATACAGTGAAAACATTAGAATTTTCTTCACATTATTACAGCTCCTGGCATTTAGTATATTCTTGCCAGCATTATTTTCTCCTCCGTCTCTTCACTGCCTTTGCATGTTGTCTCTGGGGTAGCCTCACCCATGCAGTAAAAGATGCCAGGAAGGTCAGGCAGGCAAATACTTCACCTAAATATCGACTCTTTCCTCAAGGTCTCTTCTGCCAGTAGAGTGTGCAGCAAAAGGGACCAATTGACATTAACCTGCTCTTCCATTTGCTTTCTAAAAGGCCTGCATGTGCACAGGCAATGGGAAATGGCCCTCCAGTTAATCTAAATTAGTTGTTAAATTGCCAAAAAATCTCCAGTCTGAATACTTTCAGACCCATGTTTTATGGTACAGAGATATGCTCTGACTTTCTAATGCTTGCTGATCAGGGTAATAAAGAAAGTCTACATTAAAGTTGTTAAGGACTAAATTGAGAACCTCTGAAATTCCTATGTTTAAGCCCTAACTACAAAGTGACTCTATTTGGAGATAGGGCCTTTAGAGAGGTAATTAAGGTGAAATGAAGTCATAAGGATGATGCTGTATCCAACAGGGCTGGTGTCCTTATAAGGAGAAGGAGAGACACTAGATTGTTTCTCTCTCTGCATGAGCACAGAAAAAAACACTATGTGAGGACCCAGCGAGAAGGTGGCTGTCTGCAAGCCAGGAAGAAAGGCCTCACTAGAAACCCGTTTTGGCATCTTCACTGTGGACTTCCAGCCCCCAGAATTGCGAAAAAATTAAATGTCTGTTGTTGAAGCCACTCAGATTGTGGTATTTTCTAATGGCAGCCTGAGGCAACCAATATGAAGGTCATAGCTCTTTTGACATTCTGTTTTAAAACTGCTTATGTTAGTCATTGAAATTAAAAATCCAATTTTTCAAAGATTATCTACATCAGTGACAAATTTTGCTGCATTCAGTTTACTGGAATGGAAAGTATTAAAAAATATAATAAAGGAGAGAGAATGAGATACCAATTGTGTGAAATTATATTCAGACCAACTTTTACTAATATAGATAGTCTATAGAATAATATTTAAAATGAGAAGCAATTAACCATACTTTGCTAAAATTGAATTACCTGTATGTTCTTGAGATGAGGTCAAATTTAGATAGCTTGGCAGCTATGCTATACAACCAACCCCCTTTCTGCCTACACTCACAGTGCTGGTGGGCAGCGGGGCGGTCCATATCTTTAAAGTGTTCCTTCTTCATAAACTGTATTCCTCCCTCCCTGCTTCAGCAAGTCAGCTTCTATTGTTTCCTTTCTGTTTTTCAGTCTTGACCTCTTCATACCTTACTCAGTATTTTTTCTGTTTGTTATAAATAAATGAGAATAAAATAAAAAAGAGACAAAGGATATGACAGTTCTTAAATTTAAAAATGTAGGTTATTGACCTTGTTTTTTTTAATCCACTCTAAAAGTTAAGAAGATAAATGTTTAAAAGCATAATATTGTATTTTACAGTTGTGTACTTAATCAAACAACAAATATTTATCAAAAACCTACTTTGTGTAAGAGTTGATAATACGTGCTAAATTTATGCTCCAGGAATTTTCTTATTATGTGGATGTTAACATTATGTCGCTGGAAAACAGGAGGTTAGTGAGAAATGCAGAAGTATGTTAGAGAGCAGCACACACACACAGTATTTAAAGAAAACCTAAATTAATGTTGACACTAGGACTGTAAATAAATACTGCACCTCTTCATGGCTTGTTAATAATCAAGGTAAAATGTTTTTAAATAAATTGCTTTTTGGCTTGGGCTTTTTTTAAATTCCCTATAATGATCATTTCTGTCACTAAATCTAACCAATACTTCTTGATAGAATCACAGCAGACAGAGGGAGTAGGACAAGGTGGAAATGTTTGGATCAATCCAATTAAAAGTTATAAAAAATTTACGTCTTCACATTAAATTGGCAAATTGGCTTCTTAACTCATTTGGCCTCCAGTAAACTGAGAGCTATATCCAGCTGCTCTTGCAAACACTAATTGTCAATATTTGTCTAGTAATGAAGATAGACTTGGAGATATTCCATTCTAAGAAACTTGAAAAGTACAGCCTATTCAAGGAAGTCAGAGCTTTGTTCATTTATCCATTCACAGAGAGAAAAAATACTGCATAATTTCATTCATGCAGATTCTAAAAATGTTTGTTCTATAGAACTTGAGAGTATAATGATGGTAACCAAGGGCTGTGGCAGTTGTAGAGGAAGAGGGGACGTTGAGAAGATGTTGGTCAAAGAATGCTACATTTCAGTTAGATACAAGGGGTAAATTCAAGAGATCTATTGTACCGTGGTAACTATAGTTAATGGTAATGCATTGCATTCTTGAAAACAACTGAGAGTGAATACTCTCATCACAAAAATGGAAACGAAGTGAATTCATGTGTATGTTAATTATCTAGATTTAGTCATTCCACAATGTACATATACTTCAGAACATCATGTTGTATGTGATAAATGGATATAATTTTATCTATCCATTTAAAAAATAATAAAAACAAAGAGTTTTTAGCAACGATTTCAAAACTGATTTAAAGAGTGGCTTAGTGATTCTCTAACATTTATTAGGCACATATTGTTCCAATCATTACTCTCATTCTGGTTATAATTGCTAATAATATCTATAAACATGTAAATTCAGATTAAACTGTCATAAATCTTCAGAGCATTAATTGGTCTCCTGCTGAGCCCTCAAATTTAGCACCGAAAAAAAAGCATCGCTCTGCAGTTTCTATCTTTTCTCTATCATGTGGTCCTCAGTCAAAGCCACACAGCCTTCAGCACCCCCTTCAGTACTCAGTTCAGGTTTGTGTAAGAGAAGCTTCTACTCTTTTTATCTGGACTACATTCAGTGTTGTTAGTTACAGAGATTAGGTATCAAGATACATGGATTCTGGCTTGATATCTCTGCAAGAAAACTTAGAATTTATTTAGGCGAACACCTGATTTTACAGCAAATGAAAAGAAAATATTCTAGAGGCGCCCATCTGGGGACCTCAGAAGAAACTCTTAACCTCTGTCCAGTACTTTTCACTTCACAAGGGAGCTTCCATTCCCTCAACTCTTGGTGACTTTCCACCTTTCAGAGAATGAAGACTCAGTTTCTTCATCTATGAAATGAAAATTGTAAGACAGGTGTTTTGCAGAATTGTTGTAAAGAGAAAATGCTCATAAATGTTCATGAGGAGTATAATGTACTGCATATTCAATATATTCATTACACCATCATGCAGAAAGGATCAGCTACATTCAGTGCAGCAGCAGCAGAAGCAGCAGAAAACCTGTCAGAGGAGGCCTTTCAAGACCTCTCACATGTTCATGTTGGCAACAATTTTTGCTAATGAGCATGATCTGCTGGAATAAAATTGAGTTTATCTTGAATAACATGGTTATGAGTTGTCATATTTTACAGATCTTTGCCCTAATTATTAAAGTGTTTGGAGTAAAGTATTAATCTGAGTAACATTCATATGGGATTGGTGGCTTCTCTGATCTATCACTTCTATATTTGTCGGCATAAATAACATGATAGGATGGAGTGATGGTCTGTCCACAGGTCTTGTGTGCTTGTCCTGTCTGCCATCATGTGACCTGGACCACATTGATAAACTACTCTAAAACGTATTCCTTTTCATGTAAAGTGTAGGCTGCAGAATTACTGTTTTAAAGTTCCTTTCTAGTTCGATGGTACAGACAAATCTCAGTTACGCTAATCCTAAAATGTTTGTGGTACTATATTTTCTGTTAAAATAGATTATATTTGAATTAAAGGTGCTAAAATTCCAAGTGAAAGAGCGGAAAAGCCTTAAATTAGTAGCAGTGGGTTTTCTCTGACAATAAAATGTTCTTGCTGAAAATTTTCAATAGCTGTAGATTAAAAACAAGCACTAAATTAAAATTTACTCAGTGTGTTCAGAGACACTTTAAAACCTATTAACAGCCCAGCCGAATTTAATTAAATATCATGAGTAATAAAAGAGAGGTCCAGGGTGAATGCTGAGAACACTTACGGATTATTCCGAATTTGAAGATTTGACTCTTGGTGAGTGAGGAGCTGGGTTCCAACTGCAAATGTGCTGAGTTGATTAAAGATGCTAAATTTTCATCAATATGGCAACATAAATGTTGCACTGCAGTTTTTTTCCCCCAGAATATGAGTCAGTCTGACACTGCCTGGAGGAGGATAGAATAAGCTTCTATCCAGCACTTGCCTCGCGGGGCCCCTCCCTAGCCAGAGAAATGAGTCAGCTGATCTAGACATCTCTATCTTAGTCTGGCTCCATGATAACCAAGCAAAGAGCACACTTGGCCTTAGGTAAACTTGCAGTTTTGAATTTTGGCTCTGGCTACTTAATAGCTACGTGAATTTGAGCAAGTCAATTAACCTGTCTTATCTTGTTTCTACACCTTCAAAACAGTGAGAGTGGAAAGCTTTAAATTAGTGGCAGTGGGCTTTCTCTGACAATAAAATGTTCTTGCTGAAAATTTATAAATAATATATGAGTAATATAAAAGCAATAGCACCTTTACTAATAATATCCAAAATATCAAGATCAATTAATTCTTAAAAATGACCATTTCCCTAGGATAAGTCCTAACATTGCAACCACCTCTCCAAACTTGTGAAAGTAAATCAAACCTGTTAAGATTTTATCTATGTCTCAGATATGCAAATATTTGATCATTTTCTTAAGTCACTAAATGGTCACCTTAGCTTCTTATTCATCCTTCTGTGTTGTTTCCTTTTGTCCTTTGTGGGGAGCCTCAGGGAAATTGTCTGTGTAATGGGGTATTGTTCATATGCGTAGTGTTTTCTTCTTACGGGATCATAGAATAATATAGGATTATGTTTAGCATTCTTACACAGGATAGACTAAACCATCAAATATATTTCTAGAAGATGTTGTTTATAGTGAGGGAAAAATGAGCAGATCTATTAATTTCTTGGCCAATGGCCCTTTCCTTTAGGAAACCAGTGAAAAAATGCTTGCTATGAGAAAATGTTGAGCAATTTTCACTTTGGTATGCCAAATGAAATAAAACAAAATTACAATTAGATTTCACTGTGGACTCACAAGTTCTGCCTAAGGGATAGTAATGGAAAGCCCAACAACACCCTCTTAGGTTTGTTACAACTGGTTCATCCCTGAAAATCTGGGCTGTGAGGTGAGGGCAACCCCTCTCTAAGGGAGTTCTGAGCCCAGCAAGAGTTGGCACCTCAAGTTTCCCATTTAAGGAAGGGAGGGTTGGGAAGCAGAGTGAGGACTATGAAAGCTGGTGAGACTCTAACTAGTTTTTATATCTTGGTGCCCTGAAATGTCAGTCTGAGTGCCATAATAAAGCAATTAAGTGTGCCCAAAATACAAATTCTAAAAAAAAAAAAGGTTGCAGATTCAAGATTCTTTTTTTTTTGAGACGGAGTTTCGCTGTTGTTACCCAGACTGGAGTGCAATGGCGCGATCTCGGCTCATCGCAACCTCCGCCTCCTGGGTTCAAGCAATTCTCCTGCCTCAGCCTCCCGAGTAGCTGGGACTACAGGCGCGCACCACCATGCCCAGCTAATTTTTTAAAATATTTTTAGTAGAGACGGGGTTTCACCTTGTTGACCAGGATGGTCTTGATCTTTTGACCTCGTGATCCACCCACCTCGGCCTCCCAAAGTGCTGGAATTATAGGCGTGAGCCACCTCTCCTGGCCTCAAGATTCTTATAATAAAATCTTGAAAACATGTTTTTTTCATATTTTAATACACAGCAAACAAACTTTGTGTTTTCAAATTTGTGTCCACTAATGCAACTAAAATAGATTCCACTTACCAAGGAGGAGCTCACTTAGCTATTAAAATAAGAGTCCTTCTTTAAAATGATCTTACCCAGAAGTGTTTTGAGGCCAGGCACGGTGGCTCACAACATGTTGGGAGATTGGGGCAGGAGGATCATTTGAGCCCAGCATTTTGAGACAAGCATGGGCAAAGAAGCATTTCTACAAAAAATAAAATGCCTGTAGTTTCAGCTACTTGAGACGCTAATATGGGAAGATCCCTTGAGCCCAGGAATTTGAGGTTGCAGTGAGTTATGATCATGCCACTGTGCTCCAGCCTGAGCAACAGAGTAAAACTCCATCTCTTGAAAAAAAAAAAAAAAAAAAAAGGAAATAAAAGAAAAAAGAAAAAAAAGTCTTGAAAAGAAACATGCTTCATGTAATGGTAAGAAAATCGATGTTTATGACAGTTTGTTTTTTCCTTTCTCCCTGTCTCCTTGATTATGAGCCACACATCTATTGAAAATCTTACTTGCTATGATGGATAATCATTTTGAGTTATCTTTCAAAAATCCAGCTCCATCCATATCCCTGCAAAGACATGACTTCATTCTTCTTCTTTTTTTTTTTTTTTTTGAAACGGAGTTTTGCTCTTGTTACCCCGGCTGGAGTGCAATGGCACGATCTCGGCTCACTGCAATCTCCGCCTCCTGGGTTCAGGCAATTCTCCTGCCTCAGCCTCCTGAGTAGCTGGGATTACAGGCACACGCCACCATGCCCAGCTAATTTTTTGTAATTTTAGTAGAGACGGGGTTTTACCATGTTGACCAAGATGGTCTCGATCTCTTGACCTCATGATCCACCTGCCTCGGCCTCCCAAAGTGCTGGGATTACAGGCATGAGCCACCACACCCGGCTCTCATTCTTTTTTATGACTGCATAGTATTCCATGGTGTATATGTACTGCATATATTTTTTTATCCAGTCTATCATCGACAGGCATTTGGGTTGAATCCATGTCTTTGCTCTTGTGAATAGTGGTACAATGAACATATTCATGCACATATCTTTACAACAGAATGATTTATATTCCTTTGGAATATAATGAAATTGCTGGATCAAATGGCATTTCTTCCTCCGTGTCTTTGCGGAATCACCACACTCTCTTCCACAATGGTTGAACTAATTTACATTCCCACTAACAGTGTAAAAATGTAAAAACGTTCTTACTTATCTACAGCCTCATCAACATCTGTTGTTTCTTGACTTATAAGTGAGAGCTAAACAATGAGAATACATGGACACAGGGAGGGAAATAACACACACTGGGTCCTGTCAGGACAGCAGGGGAAGGGAGAGCATCAGGATAGATAGCTAATGCATGCAGGGCTTAATAACTAGGTGATGGGTTGATAGGTGCAGCAAACCACCATGGCACATGTTTACCTATATAACAAACTTGCACATCCTGCACATGTATTCTGGAACTTCAAATAAAATAATTTTTTTAACTAAAAAAAATCTAGATTAAAAAATACTATCACCAAATACCTAACATCTCTCTCTAAAATTCACTAAAATTCACTTTCCCTTGAATTAAAGGAGTGACATATTTTTGCCTAAATAATTTGTTATAGATTCACAATAGTAACTGCTTAGCTTCCATTCTTAGCTGGACCATCGACCCTTTTCAACAACCCTTTCTCTTGTGTTTAGCCAGCTCACTGGATGATTCAGTTAAAAAGTTATTCTGAATTGTATTGTTGTTCACAACAACACACTCTCCATAAACAGCTTTTTCACCCCCTGTGTTGCAAGAAATGCAACAATAGATGCCAAAGGTAGGAGCCTCATCTCCTCAATTCCCTGGAGTTCCTCCAGTCTGCTAACTTCTCAACGATTATTACATGCCCCCTCCCAACACCTCTCTATTGAATCAGCACTGGTAAAAATCTCCAAGTCTTTTTTACTATATAAAGACTGATTTCCACAGTATAGTCTTTATGAATGGTAAACTTTCTATCTTCATCTGAAAATGCATTTCTTTTCCTTACTATTGATTCATGATTTAGCTGAATGTAGAATTACAGGTGGACAGCTATTTACCCTCCAACTTTTGAACATATTATTTTATTTCTTCTGATGCCTATTATTGCTGAAGGTAAGTTTGTTATCGACCAAACTGCTGTTCCTTTCAAGTAATGTTTTCTTTAACTGCTTTTAATTCTTGATATTTGATATTCTGTGGTTTTATCATGATGCGATTCTTTAGATTTGTTTTTATTCCTTTTGGTGCTTATTGTGTTCCTTCAACCTGAATACATGTGTTCTCTTTCATTCTGGAAAATCTTCAACCATTTTCTCTTCAATCATTGCCTCTATTCAATCTGAATTATTATCTTTTCAAATATTTCTTCTGTATCCAGAACTCCTAAAAGATAAATGCTATGCTTTTTCATTTTATTTCTTATGTCTTTGATTGTACTAGTTTTCTATTTCTGTATAACAAATTGCTCCAAACTTAGTGGCTTAAACAACAATGTTTGCTATCTCGATTTCTGTGGGCCATGAATTTGGGTATGGCCTAGCTGGGTTCTCAGTTGCTGGGTCTCTCACAAGGGTGCCTTCATCTCCAGGCTCAATGGGGAAGGGCTGCTCCTTAGCTCATTCATGTGGTTAGTAGGTTCTTGCAAGCTGTTGGACTGAAGTCTTAATACCTCATCAGCTGTAGACAGAGATCCACCTTGCTTCTTGCCACATAGGACTCTTCACAGGGCATCTTACAATATGGCAGCATGCCTCCCCAGCAGCAAGGGAGAACACCAGCAAGAGAAAGCCCTAGCAGAAGAAAGGCACAGGCTTATTATCAAATCACAAAGCTGACATCTCATCACTTTTTCTACACTGTATTGTTAGAAATAAGTTGCGTGGTCCTGCCAACAACCAAGGGAGAAGGATTATGCAAGAGCTTAAATACTGGAAGGCAGGAATCCCTGGGGCCAAGTCATACCAGTCTTTCTTATTTTCTGCTTCTTTATCCCTTTGTCTTCTTTCTAAATGCGTTCCTTCTGTCTACTATCCATGTCACTGCTTCTAACTTAAATTACTTCTAATCTACTATTTAAAATACCCATTAATTTCTAAATTACCTTTTCTGGTGTATAATATACTTAAAGTAACATGCACCTCATTTTAGTATATATTTCTGAGTTTTGAAATTTTATATAATCTGTAACTGTCACTGCAGTCAAGATATAGAGCATTCTAACACCCTCAGAAAGTTTCTTCTCAGTTTATTTCTTCTGAATATTGACCATAGGCAACTACTGGTTGGCTTACTGTGACCAGTAGAAATTATACTTCTTTTCCAGGGTTTTGTTTGTCTGCCCATCGCTTTTAATTATTTTTCAATTTTTAAATAATTCAATGACTATTTGAGGCATGTTCTAACAGGATCACTGTGATAGTTGTGCAATTCAACACATTTACTAAAAATTACTGAGCTGTGCCCTTACAATGTTTGAATTGTTATTTGTTTGTTTGTTTTTGTTTTTTGAGCTACTGTCTCGCTGTGTCACCCAGGCTGGAGTGTAGTAGCATGATAATAGTTCACTGTAGCCTTGAACTCCTGGGCTCAAGTGATCCTTCTGCTTCAGCCTTCCAACTAGCAGGGACTATATAGGCTTGTGCCACCACACCTGACAAATTTAAAACAATTTATTGTTTTGAGAGAGAAAGGGTTTTTCTTTCTCTGTTGCCTAGGCTGTTCTTGAACTCCTGACTTCAAGCGATCCTCTACCATGGCCTCTCAAAATGTTGGGAATACACGTATGAGTCATTGCACCTGGCTTCAAATTTTCTGATATATAAATTACATATCAGTAACGCTCTTAAAGTCCTTATAAAAATTTAGTGACTATATTTATTTTTAGAAATTTTATTTGGTTCTATTTTAAATTTTCAGTTACCTATTCTCTCAATGGAACTATTTCATTCTTGTCTGTTCTTCAATTATAATATTTTATTCTTCTTAAAACCTCTTTAAGAGTTTTTAGTATACTTGCTTGATGATCTCTGTCCTTTTATTTTATTAGTCCTAGTTCATAGGGTGACAGTCCCACTAATTTCTGACTCGTAGGCTCTTCATTCCTTTTTTTGGAGACAGAGTGTCACTCTGTTGCCCCCACCAGGCTGGAGTGCAGTGGTGAGATCTTAGCTAACTGCAGCCTACGCCTCCCGGGTTCAAGCGATTCGTGGGAGGTTCAAGCCTCAGCCTCCCAAGTAGCTGGGACTACAGGTGCATGCCACCACTCCCGGCTAATTTTTTGTATTTTTAGTAGAGATAGAGTTTCACCGTGTTAGCCAGGATGGTCTCAAAATCCTGTCCTCATGATCCACCCGCCTTGGCCTCCCAAAGTGCTGGAATTACAGGTGTGGGCTCTTCATTCTTATGGTTTACTTCATTATAAAATGTACGATTTTGCATTGTCAGTTCTTTTTTTTAGCAGTTTTTTTTTTTTTTTTTTTTTTTTTAGCTTTGGGAGTACCTTCTGTCCTGGGTTGTAAAAGTGTCCTATGGAAAAGTTCTGATATTTCTGTGTCAAGTGTCTTGCTAATTCTCAACCGTGTAGATAGTATATGACTGTGTCTCAGGAATTACCGTTTGTCTTTCTCTATCAGCACATTGCTTTGTGCTAATAGAGAACTCTCTTATTGTGCTCTCATCCAGGTATACAGCTTTTTAATTTTCTTTTTAAGAGATAGGGCAGTCCTTTGAGGCCTTCTCTGCCAGAAGTTCTGTCTACAGGACTACATGGATATTAAAAATCTAGGATCTCATCCCAAGGCCAATATAGGAATCTGAGCCCCCAAACTCCCAGGAAAATATTAACTTCTACTTCCCATTATGTGTTTGAGTTCAATCTTCTTTTTGGCATTTTGAGTGTTTTTTCCTTTTCTTGTGAGCTCAGCCTTGTATTTAAAGTATTTTTGGTTATCTTTGATCATTATTTCCATTTATTTCTAATGTGTGAAGGGCCTTCGTTCACCATGTCTATGAAATTCTTATTTTTCAAATCATATAATTTCTTTTGGTCCTTACTTTAGTCCATTCCTTGAAACAATGAATATGTCATCTTCCAATTACAGTAACTCCTTTTACCTCTGCTTTTATTCTTCCTCCTACTTAAGAGAAAGCCATATCACTTGTTGGAAAAGCATGAGCTTTGTCATCAATAAACCCAAATTTAAACACTGAATCTTCTACTTAGACACCATGTAATCTTTGAGTTAACAATTTTACTTTATGATTTTTATCTGTAAAATAAGAAAAATACACAATTTTAAAGTATATGTATATTTCAAATGCATATTTTAAAAATATAATAATCAACAAAACATGTGTGAAGGATACAACAAAGTCAGTGACAAAGAGGCAGTCCTCAATATAGTAGTTGTGGCAGATACTTGTGATGTCCTTGCTTTCTACCTGAAAGTGATAATTCTTCACATTTTTCATTTTTCCAGATTCTCAAGACTGGGTTAGTTCATGGCATTTATGAGGGAAGATGACAGAAGGGATATCATTGTTTGCTGCCAAACATCTTGCAATTAATCACTGACCAATCCCAGAGAAGCATTGTTTTTACCCTTCTAATTGCTTTCCTAAAGACAGAGACTATGGACAGCGACATCCAGCGGAAAATCTCTTAGGTCACTTGAGGCAAGTTCAGTTATCACTTGCCTTAGTCACCAATAACAAACCCCTTGCCTCACTGGGGACAGAGATGAGCACATTTTTCTTAACTCTGCAATAAAAACAAGTCCATGCTTTATAAAAAAAAAAAAAAAAAAAAAAAACAGGTTTTACCCAAGAACACTGACTTTTAATTTCTTGCTTAGTAGCATCTATCTTCTAGGAAAAGAGCACACCAATGTTAGTGTTAGTGTTTTAGTATAATAAGCAGCACTCACAAGAAAGAAAAAGTCTCAAGGGTCTCTTTTCTTTTCATTCTGTACTTTCCCTACATTAGAGTCATCCTCTCCATGCCCAGGATTCCAGATATCACTTACAAATGTCTACACTCAAAACTATAATTACAGACCTTACCTCTCCATTCCTGGATGCTTTTAGAAGTTTCCAGTGCATGAATAAACAAAATTATTATTATTATTTTTCCTTCCGGTTTCCACAAGGAAGCAAATCTACATAGATAATAACCAAATTGGAGCATACTACTTTGTCAATAGGTGATTATCTTCTACCCTTATGCAAAGCTCCAGTAAAAGTTGCATTAAAAGATTTGAATTGGATATTATGCTAACACAACATTTCTTGTTTTAGTGTGGGCTCTCCAAGGGTGGTCAATTCAAAGCACATCAACCAAGTTAGGGCAAAAAGGGGAAAATGAATGGCCAGAAAGATTTCTCTGCCTCCAATGACCTAAGCTGGGCTGCACAAAATGATCAGGAAAATATAAAGGTCACAGTATGGAAGTAGAAAGAACAGAAAGGTTGTTTCCTAGTGTAGTTTTAATAAAAGGGATTAGAGGCTCCAGTCTTCTCTTTTCACCTGCTACATGGGTCCAAGAAATCTATGTTAGTTTTCTGATACTCAACTCCATCTAGACATTTCGAAAACAATTTATAACTAGATTCTGATGCTTTTGTCTGTATTTCCCTCCTTCTTTTAGTACCAGCAGCCTCCTCCAGAGCAGAACTGCTCCTCTGTCTCTCCCTGTGGTTCCAAAGATGCTTGTCCCAGAATTGTCCCTCTCTGATGTGTAAATCAGACCTGGCCAGTCGTAGTTCCCTTCCATTTGGCAACAATGTTTTATGTGAGCATGAGTGTATAACTAAAGCCATTTATGTCCTTTCCTTCAACTTTATACTGGGAGGAAAAAAGTTTCTTTTCAGTCTTGGATCATGAACTATAAAGGGTGGATCCAGAGCTACTAGATAATCTGTCCATCTGCTGTGTGGCAACACCTGAAAGTATTATGCCCACAACAAGAGTGGCATAAAGGTGAAAGGCAAAGCAAAGGGCATTGATGACACCATTTGGTTTCCAGGATCACCCTCTTTCTTTTTTTATATGTCAGTGATTGATTTTGAAACGGTGTGAGTTAGACTTCTGTCATGTGCAACTGCAATATCTTAACATGCATCTCAACACTTCTAAAGCAGAACTCAGCATTAAACTCTTCTATCTACAAATCTCGCATCACTCCTATCCATACTAATAGATGAGATCTTCAGCTACCTGTCCTCTCAAGCCAGAAACACAGAGGCTGTCCTAATCCTCTCTCTTTGTTTATTTTAAAGATCCATCTAATATCTCATTGATTCCACCTCCAAACTCTGAAGCACACATATGGTATTCCTTCTTTAGTGTATACTTTGTCATCTTCTAATCTGGACTCATTGGCCTTCCAGTCATTATATCCTTCTTGACTTTTCTTTCCTGAAAACCATCTCAAGTGCTTTTCCCTCTGTATTCTAGAGGACAGATACCTGTCTTTGTCTGCATTATTATGAGATTCCTCACAAGGTTGCTACTGCTTTTCCTCACTGGTGGTGATGGTCTAGATTCACCAGTCCTTCTGTTCACTGTGGGATCTGTCATGAATTTCTCACACAATTAACCTTGGTGTGGTTGGCTTTGAATCTAGCTTCCAGGGTAACCAGAAATAATGGAGAAATCAGAAAGCAACTAGGGATCTTTCAGAAATCTCTGAAAAGAAGGAGTTGTACAGGGATAGCTACATCATTTACCAGAGCAAATGTGAAATAAAATTGTGGGGTCCTTGTCCAAAAAAACAGGAAGTGTCATTAAAAGCACTGAAATATGAGCTTTTTTTTCTCTTTCCAAGTCTCTTTCAAACTGTCATGGTGTTTAATTTCCTATTTAGTGTTGACCCCTCAGCACAGGGACACTCATTGGGAGATGTTCACAGGTGCCCCCTGGTTTGGCATGAGCACTGCCCACTGGCTTTCTAGTTTCAAGCCACCACTCCACAGCACCATGTCCCAACCAGAGGTGGATAAATAAACCTTCCCTTCCCACAAGCTACTACCCAACCCATGGTGGATAGGAGACTGCCAAGGATTACCACCTCAAGACCTGAATGAGCCATTATCAGGATGTGGTGGGTGAGAAGCTCCTCACTGACTAGCGACATGCAGAATGCACACAGAGGCACTGCCTGCCTCTGGTGGAGACAGCTCCTGACATGTTTGCTCTGAGATGCTGCCGGTTGCTCACTCCATCTAGACCCTCTTCACACCCACACCCAGGCTCCTGAAGGAGGCAAAAGACAGCAGCAGTTGCTAGGCCAGACAAGGAGTAAGTGACAGTGATGGGAGAAGCGGAGGTATCATGGGATGAGGAGAAGGCTATAGAGAGCCTACCAAGGGTGGAAATCAAGGCTAACTTCTAAGCAGCGTTTGTGAGCCAAGGCTCCAAGACCTCAATACAGCCTTCATTGTCCTGTTGATTTCACTCACATCATCAAAATTCAAAGATAAAAATATTAAAAGTTTTAAGGCCATGAACAGAGAGTATTCAGCCCCAAGTACAGAGCTCCTCTGAGCATGGGGCTCTGTGTGATTGCACAGGTCCAATGAGCATGGAGCCTGCCCTGTCAGTGAACAAGTGGTCTTTCTATTATTAATCTGTTCCATAAAATCTTAGCAGAATTATAATTTGGAGTATGTATATCGAACATTTTCACCAATAAAACAATGAATAATTCAGAATAAAACTGTTCAGCTTCATCAGAGACAAAAGATCAAGCAGCAGGTCCACATGTCATCCCCTCCTACCTTATCCCTTCAGCCCTAACTGTGGCCCAGGAAGCCTGAAGCACTCCATGAAACACTGAAAAAAAAAAAATGGTTTAATTCATTTCTACTCTCAGTCTAGAGGAACTTTGGCATTTCATGTTTAATTTGCCTTCATTTTAAATGATGTTGAGCATTTTATGATATACTTATTGGCCAATTGTATATCTTCTTTTAAGAAATGTCTGTTCAGATTTCTTACCCATCTTTAATCAGATTGTTAAATTTTTCCTACAGAGTGATTTGAGCTCCTTACACATTTTCATTAGGAATTCCTTGTCAGATGGATAGTTTATGGATATTTTCTCTACTCTGTGGGTTGTCTCTTGACTTTGTTGATTGTTTCCTTTGCTGTGCACCAGTTTTCTAAGTTGATGTGATCCCATTTGTCCATTTTTGCTTTGGTTGTCTATACTGTGGATATAACTCAAGAAATCTTTGAATACTGGCCAGAGCAAGCAGACAAGAAAAAAAAATAAAGGGCATCTGATTACACAAGGAAGAAATGAAATTATGTTTGTTTGCATATATCATTTTATGTTTGGACAGACCTAAAGACTCCATAAGAAAACTATAAGAACTAATAAACAAATTCAATATAGGTACAAGGCGCAAAATAAACATACACAAAATCAGTAGCATTTCTATATGCCAGCAGTGAACAATCTGAAAAAGAAATAAAAAATGTAATCTTATTTACAACAGCTACAAATAAAATAAAGTACCTAAAAAAATTAACCAAAGAAGTGAAAGATCACTACAATAAAAACTATAAAACACTGATAAAAGAAATTGAACAGGACACCAAAAAATTGAAAGATGGTCCATGTTCATGGATTGGAAGAATCAATATTGTTAAAATGTCCATGCTATCCAAAGCAATCTACAGATTCAATGCAATCTCTATGAAAATATCAAAAACATCCTTTACAGAAATAGAAAAAAATTCTAAAATTTATATGGGACCAAAAAAGATCCGGAATAGCCAAAGCAATCCTGAGAAAAAAACAACAAAACTGGAGGAATCACATTACTTGACTTTAAATTGCACTACAGAGTTATGGTAACCATCAAAACAGACATGTAGACCAATGGAACAGAATAAAGAACCCAGATATAAATTAATACATCTATAGAGAACTCATTTTCAACAAAGATGTCAAGAACATACATTGAGGAAAAGACTATCTCTTCAATAAATGGTGCTTGGAAAACTTGATATCCATATGCACAGACTAGACCTCTATTTCTCATTATACACAATAATCAAATTAAAAATGGAGTAAAGACCTACATCTAAGACCTCAAACTATGAAACTACTGAAAGAAAACATCAGGGAAACTCTCCAGGACAAAAAAAACGAATCTTTTTCTACATATTTGTAACAAGTTTCATTGCTCAATACCGACCAATTCCCATGTAATTCCCCATTTAAAATATCTTGGTGATGATTAAACTTCCAGTTGTATGGAGTATGTCTCTGAGGTTTTATTTTGTTTCTTTCATTTATGAGAGGGCATTAGTGTTGTATTTATGTAGCTTTGGCATATGTAAGAATGTTTGCTGCTATTAGCTTATGTGAATGACATCTTGGCTTGATTTGGAATTCTGTATTTCCAATTTTTTTTAATCTCAAGTCTCTATAAATATGTTTCTATGAACTACTGAAAGTTAACATTGAAAAGAGTTAGCTACTCTGTTTATTTGCAATCCAAAATATTTTATGAATTTTTCCTAGAAAACTATAACTTCTGGTCTTTTCTACCTAGAAAAATATTTTTCTATTATAACTTTAATTACACCTCCTCTTTTATGTGGTTTGTTCCTTTTTGGAATATCTTATTTTCAATATATTGGATATAATTTCTCTGTTCTTCATGTCTGTTATACTTTTCATTTTTATCACTTCATTCCCTTTTGTGGGAATAAACTCAAGATTTTTGCTGACATCACTGACCTGATTTATTTGGCATCAATTGACTCCAGTGAAAATTTTTCTCTTCTTATTACAATGTTAAACATTTCTTCAAGGTGGTTTTTAAAAACCTCATCCTGTTCTTACCTTACTCTTTTCACATTTTTTTCTTTCTTGTTTGAAATCTTCAGCCTAGGATTTGCAGATAGAGTGCCAGCATCGATTGCCCATGACCATCTGCACTGTCACTTGTGTATCGGTAAAAGCGTCCCATCAACTGTGTACAGCCCTAGCTCAGTGTCTGATACTGCAGAAACCTTCATCTGGCACTGGAATAGAACATTCTGCTCTTACTACTCAGTTCTTTACCATAATGAAGAAAACTATATCCTAAGGCAGGCTTCAGTTTTTCAACCAGGTGCAATCCATGACAAATTATACTTCCTAGCAAGCACTTTTTCCAGGGCCTTCCTTTCTCTGTTTCAATTATATAGCTTTATCTGAAAGGTTGTTTTCCTTGGATGTGAATGCCATTCTCCATTTTCCTCTACTGCTGGCCATTTATACAAGAAGCACTATGCTATATGTGGGCCATTGAAAGGTGAGGAACAAGATTTCAGCCATTTCAAAAACAGTAAAGAGGTGATTGTTCATTTTTCTGATTAACATAATATCTGGTGTTTAAAAAACAGGTGATAAAAATGAACCAAAGCCTCTGTCTCTCCATTTCATTTTCAGTATTTCCATGCTAGTTCAGTAGGTACATTGCATACAGGCCACTGATAATGCTTTAGTTGCAAAATTAAAGTTGGTGGAAATGCCTTCCAGTGTTAGCAGAGTCATCTGACTTCTGTGTGCAGTAAAATTCCATGATAAAAGTTAATATAAATATAAGAAACATTTCTACACACTAAAAAACATATCTGAAAAGATAATTAGGAAAACTCCAAGATATACTCTTATTATACATGAAACAACGTAACCTCTTGGTGTCTTTTTTTTTCTTTTCCTATGAAATAGTCATAATAATATAAAACTTTCAAGAGAATTTATACTCATGTCCCCTTTTTCAGTTTAAATGTCACTTCCCATGGGAAGCCCTCCTGACTTATATCCCTACCAAAACGGAATAATAAAAAGATAGTAAGTCTAAATAGACCTATAAGTAGTAAGAACACTGAGTCGGTAATCAAATTTTCCCAACAAATAAAAGCCAAGGACCAGATAACTTCACTAGTGAATTCTACCTGTTTAAAAAGGAATTAATGTCAATTCTTCTCAAACTTTTCCAAAAAATTGAAGTGAACATTTCCAAATTCATTTTATGACGCCGGAGTTATCCTTATACCAAACCCAGGTAAGAACTCTATAAGAAAAGAAAACTACAGGCCAGTATCCTTGATTACTATAGTTGCAAAAATTCTCAATAAAATACTAGCAAACTGAATCAAACAGCTCATTAAAAGGATCGTATAGCATGATTCAATAAAATTTATTCCTGAAATGCAAGGATGATTAAACATACCAAAATCAATTAATGTGAAACAACACATTTACAAAATAAAGAATAAAAATTACATAATCATCTCCATAGATGCAAAGCATTGGACAAAAGTCTACCCTCTTTCATGATAAAAACTCTCAACAAACTAGGAATCAAAAGTCACTCAATGCAATAAAGACCATATATGAGAAGCTCATAGCTAGCATCATATTCAATAGTGAAAAACTAAAAGCTGTTCTTCTAGGATAAAAAAAAAAGGCTTTGCTTTTTTTCCCCTCCTTCTAGTAAATATAGTTCTGGAAGTCTAAACCATAGTAATCAGGCAAGAAAAAGAAATAGAAGCCAACCAAATTGAAAAGAAAGAAGTTAAATTGCACCTGTTTGCAAACAACGTGATCTTATTTATAGAATATCCTAAAAACTACATAAAAAATTGTTGGGGGCTGGGCATGGTGGCTCAAGCCTGTAATCCCAGCACTTTGGGAGGCTAAGGCGGGTGGACCACGAGGTCAAGAGATTGGGACCATCCTGGTCAACATGGTGAAACCCCGTCTCTACTAAAAATACAAAAAGTTAGCTGGGCATGGTGGCACACACCTGTAATCACAGCTACTCGGGAGGCTGAGTCAGGAGAATTGCCTGAACCCAGGAGGCGGAGGTTGCGGTGAGCTGAGATTGCGCCATTGCACTCCAGCCTGGGTAACAAGAGCAAAACTCTGTCTCAAAAAAAAAAAAAAAAAAAACTGTTGGAACTAATAATGCAGTACAATTCCATGATAAAAATTAACATAAACATAAGAAACATTTCTACACACTAAAAAATTATATCTGAAAAGATATTTAGGCAAACAATCCCATTTACAATAGCACCAAGATGAATAAAATACTTAAACTTAAGTAAGGATATAAAAGAGTTATATAAAGATGTACCTCAGAGATATTATGGGTTCCGTTCTAGAACACTGAAATAAAGCAAGTATTTCAATAACATGGGTAACACAAGTTCTCTGGTGTGTGTGTATATATATATATATATATATATATATATATATAGAGAGAGAGAGAGAGAGAGAGAGAGAGAGAGAGATATCTCAAAGTGCATATATAGAAGTTGTTTACATTATCCTGTAGTTTATTAAGTGTGAGATCAAATTGTCTTAAAAAAGTATATGTTTTAACTAAACAATATACTATTGCTAAAAAAATTCTAGCAATCACCTGAACCTTCAGTGAGCCATAATGTTTTTGCTGGTGAAGGGCCCTGATTCCATGTTGACGGCTGTCCACTGATCAAAGTAGTAATGGTTGATGGTTGGGGTGGCTGTGACAATTTCTTTAAATAAGATAACAATGAAGTTTTCTGCATTGATTGAGTCTTCATTTCATGAAAGGTTTCTCTGTAGCATGTGATGCTGTAGATAGGTATTTTATCCACAGTAGAAATTCTTTCAAACTTGGAGTCAGTCTGCTCAAACTCTGCCACTGCTTTATCAACTATGTTTATATAATATTTTAAATCCTTAGTTGTCATTTCAATAATGTTCAGGGAGTGTTCACCAGCAGTAGATTTCACCACTTTCTTTGATCATCCATAAGAAGTAACTTTTTTTTAACTGCAATTCAGGTTTTGGGGTACATGTGAAGAACATGCAAGATTGTTGCATAGGTACACACATGGTAGTGTGATTTGCTGCCTTCCTCCCCATCACATATATCTGGCATTTCTCCTGATGCTATCTCTCCCCAACTCCCCACCCCGCACTGTCCCACCCCTATTTTTCCAGTGACAGACCCTAGCGTGTGATGCTTCCCTCCCTGTGTCCATGTGTTCTCATTTTACAACACACACCTATGAGTGAGAACATGTGGTGTTTGATTTTCTGTTCTTGTGTCAGTTTGCTGAGAATGATGGTTTCCAGGTTCATCCATGTCCCTACAAAGGACACGAACTCATCGTTTTTCATGGCTGCATAGTATTTCATGGTGTTTATGTGCCACATTTTTCCTGCCCAGTCTATCATCGATGGGCATTTGGGTTGATTCCAAGTCTTTGCTATTGTAAACAGTGCTGCAATGAACATAGTAGAACGATTTATAATCTTTTGGATATATACCCAGTAATGGGATTGCTGGGTCAAATGGAATTTCTATTTCTAGGTCCTTGAGGAATTGACACACTTTATTCCACAATGGTTGAACTAATTTACACTCCCACCAGCAGTGTAAAAGTGTTCTTATTTCTCCACATCTTCTCCAGCATCTGTTGTCTCCAGAGTTTTTAATGATCGCCATTCTAACTAGGGTGAGATGGTATCTCAATGTACTTTTGATTTGCATTTCTCTAATGACCATGATGTTGAGCATGTTTGTTGGCTTCATATATGTCTTCTTTTGTAAAGTGTCTGTTCATATCCTTCACCCACTTTTGAATGGGCTTGTTTGTTTTTTTCTTGTTTTAGTTTTAAAACAGATGTTTTAGTTCTTTGTAGATTCTGGGTATTGGCCCTTTGTCAGATGGGTAGGTTGCAAAAAATTATTCCCATTCTGTTGGTTACTGATTCACTCTAATGACTGTTACTTTGGCTGTGCAGAAGCTGTGAAGTTTGATTAGGTCCCATTTGTCTATTTTGGCTTTTGTTGCCAATGCTTTTGGTGTTTTGATCATGAAGTCCTTGTCTATGTCTATGTCCTGAATGATTTTGCCACTTTTTATCTGTTCAAGTTTTATCATTAGATTGCAGCAATCTGGTCACATCTTTGGGTTCCACTTCTAATTCTACTGTATCTGCAGTTAATTTCCCCACCCAAGTCTGAGTTTCTCAAAGTCATCCATCAGGGTTGTAATCAATTTCTTTCAAATTCTGTTAATGTTGGTATTTTGACTTCCTGGAATTTTGTTTTGCTTTGTTTGTTCGTTTGTTTTATTTGTTGAGGTAGGGTGTCACTCTGGTCCCTAGGCTGTGTGGTGCCATCAAAGCTCACTGCAGCCTTGAATTCCTGGGCTCAAGTGATCCTTCTGCCTTAGCCTCCTGAGTAGCAAAGACCACAGGCATGTGGTCACCATGCCTGCGTTTTTTTAAACTTTATTTTAAATTTATTTTTGTAGGGACAGGGTTTTACAATGTTGCCCAGTCTGGTCTCACACTCCTGGCATTAAGTAATCCTTCTACTTTGGCCTCCTAAACCACTGGGACTAGAGGTCTGAGTCCCATGCTCAGCCACAAATGCTCTACATGGCACATAGAATGGTAAATTTTTTCCAGAAGGTTTTCAATTTACTTTGCCCAGACCCATCAAACGAATGTATGTCAGCTATAACCTTACAAAATACATTTTTTAATAAGACTTGAAAGTCAGAATTATACCTTGATTTATAGGCTACAGAATGGATACTGTGTTATAGGCATGAAAACAAAGAACTTAAACAAATTTACAAGAATAAAAAACAACCCCATCAAAAAGTGGGCAAAGGATATGAACAGACACTTTTCAAAAGAAGACATTTATGCAGACAGCACATATATGATAAAAAGCTCATCACCACTGGTAATTAGAGAAATGCAAATCAAAACACATTGAGATATCATCTCATGCCAATTAGAATGGCAGTCATTATTAAGAAGTCTGGAGACAACAGATGCTGGAGAGGATGTGGAGAAATAGGAATGCTTTTACACTGTTGGTGGGAGTGTAAATTAGTTCAACCATTGTGGAAGACAGTGTGACAATTCCTCAAGGATCTAGAACCAGAAATACCACTTGAACCAGCAATCCCATTACTGAGTATATACCCAAATGGTTTTAAATCATTCTACTATACACATGCACATGTATGTTTATTGCAGAACTATTTACAATAGCAAAAACGTGGAACCATCCCAAATGCCCATCAATGATAGACTGAATAAAGAAATTGTGGCACATATATACTATGGAATACTATCCAACCATAAAAAAAATGAGTTCATGTCCTTTGCAGGGACATGGGAAACCATCATTCTCAACAAACTGACACAAGAGCATAAAAACAAACAACGCATGTTCTCACTCATAAGTGGGGGTTGAACAATGAGCACACATGGACATGGAAGGGGAACATCATACACCAGAGCCTGTTGGGGAATCGGAGGGTTGGGGAGAGAGCATAAAGGATAGGGGGATTGGGGAGGGATAAAATTAGGAGGAATACCTAATGTCGATGATGGAGGGATGGGTGCAGCAAACCACCATGGCACGTGTATACCTATGTAATAATCCTGCACGATCTGCACATGTATCAACTTAAAGTATACTAAAAATTAAACTTTTTAATATATTTTTTATTTTAAATATTTTTATACTTTTTATTTTGTATCTTTAAAATAGTAAAGTAAATAAAAAATAATGTGTATACCTATGTAACAATTCTGTATGATCTGCACATGTATCCCCATGATCTGCACATATAGTAACTTAAAGTATAATAACAAAAAAAAATGAGCTGGTGTGATAAATATAATTTTCTATCCTGTATTTTCACTTAACATTGAAAATACGCATTAAAAGCTTTTCATAAAACAACAAAAAAGAAAACAATATGAACCACTTTATTTTCAGCAGAGCTCTTCAGTGATCAAATGCATTGTCAATGAACAGTAATATTTTGAAGGGAATATGTTTCTTTTCTGAGCCGTAGGTCTCAACAGTGAGCTCAGACAGTCAGGAAACCATGCTGTTAACAGATATGTGCTGTCATCTAGGCTTTGTTGCTCCATCTACAAAACACAGGCAGAATATATTCGGCGTAATTCAAAAGAGCCCTAATATTTTCAGAATGGTGAATTAGCTTCAACTTCAACTTAAAATCACCAGCTTCATTAAGCCCCTAACAAGAAATTCAGCCCATCTTTTGAAGTCTTGAAGATCTGCATTGACTTCTTTCTAGCTATGAAAGTGCCAGACATCATTGTATTCCAACAAAAAGCTGTTTCATCTACATTGAAAGTCTGTTGGTTAGGGTAGCCAGTTTTATCAATTACCCTGGCTAGATCTTTTGGATAACTTACTGTGGCTTCTTCATCAGCACTTGCTGTTTCACCTTGCATTTTTATGTTATAAAGACAGCCTCTTCCCCAACTCCAGCCTTTTTTTTAGACAGAGCCTCACCTTGTCACCTAGGCTGGAGTGCAGTGGTGCGATCTCAGCTCACTACAACCCTCACCTTCTGGACTCAAGCAATTCGAGTGATTCTCTTGCCTCAGCTACCTGAGTAGCCAGCTAATTTCTGTACTTTTAGTAGAGACAGGGTTTCAGCACATTGGTGAGGCTGGTCTCAAACTCCTGGCCTCAAGTGATCTATCTGCCTTGGCCTCCCAAAGAGCTGGGATTACAGGCATGAGGCACCATGTCTGGCCAACAGCTTCTTTTCTTAAACCTCGTGAACAAAACTCTGCTAGCTTTAAACTTTTCTTCTGCAGCTCTCTCAACCTTCATAGAATTGAAAAGAGTTAGGGCTTTGCTCTGGATTAGACTTTGGCTGGTTTGATCTATCCAAACTACTCAAATTTTCTCCCTGTTAGCAATAAGGTTATTTCAATTTCCTATCATTCATGTGTTCACTGGAGTAGTACTTTTAATTCCTTCTAGAACATTCTGTTTGCATTCACAACTTGGCTGTTTGGTGCAAAAGGCCTAGCTTTCAGTCTGTCTTAGGATTTCAAATGACTTCCTCACTAAAGATAATCATTTTTAGCTTTTGATTTAAAGTAAGACACATGCAACTCTTCCTTTTACTTGAAACTTGGAAGCCATTGCATGGTTGTTTATTGGCCTAATTTCAATATTGTTGTGTCTAAGGGATAGTAAGGCCTGAATTGAGGCAGAGAGATATGGGAATAGCCTGTGGGTAGAGCAATCAGAAGACACACACTTATCATTAAGTTTGCTATCATATGTGGGTGTAACTTGTTGTGCCTCTAACAATCACAATAGTAACATCAAAGGTCACTCATCACACATCCCTATAACAGTTATAATAATAATGAAACAATATTGTGAAAATTACCAAAATATGATTCAGAGACATGAAGTGAGCACATGCTGTTGGAAAATTTGTTGAATAAACTTAGTCAATGCAGGGTTATCACAAACCTTCAATTTGTAAAAAAAAAAAAAAAAAAAATGTAATACCAGTGAAGCACAATGAAAGAAAATTCCACTAAAATGAGGTGTTTATATTGAAAACTATAAAATATTGAGAAAAACTATGGAAGACACAAACTAATAGAAATGTATCCTGTATTTATGGACTGAAAGACCTAATACTGTTAAAATGTCCATATGACCTGAAGTGACCCACAGAGTGAATACACTTTCTATAAAAATCCTAATGACAATTTTAACAGAAATAGAAAAACGGTCCTAAATTAAATGGAACTACAAATGACCATGAATACTCAAATCAAACTTGAGAAATAGGAACAAAATAGGAGGCAACAGATTTCTTAGTTTCAAAATATATTACAAAACTACAATAACTGAAACAGTATGACGCTGCCATAAAGACAGATATATAGATCAATGGAATAGAATAGGAAGCCCTGAGATAAATCTATGTATACATGATCAACTGCATTTCAACAACAGTGCCAAAAATGCACATGGGGAAAGAATAGTCTCTTTAACAAGCAGTCTTGGGAAAACTGAATACCCATGTGCCACAAATAAAATTGAAATCTTACTTTACACTATTCATGAAAATCAACTCAAAACTGATTAGAGATTTAAATGTAAGACCTGAAACTATAAGACATCTAGAAGAAAAACAGGAAAAAAGCCTTATGACTGGTCTTGGCAATGTTTTCATAGATCAAACACCGAAAGCACAGGCAATGAAAACAAAAAACAGACAAGTGAAATTATATCAAATGAAGAAGCTTCTGCACAGCTAAGGAAACAGCAGAGTAAAATGTCAACCTTTAGAATGAGAGAAAATGTTTCCCAATCACGTATTTGATAATGGGTTAATCTCTGAGATATATAAGGAACTTCTACAACTCAACTGAAAAACAAATATAATAACCCAATTAGAAAATGGGATGAGGATCTAATAGATATTTCTCCAAATAAGACATATAAATGGCCAACAGGTATATTAAAAATGCTCCATGTTACTAATATTCAGAGAAATGCAAATCAAAACCACAATGATGTATCACCTCACACCTGTCAGGATGGCTATTGTCAAAAAAAAAAAAAGATAAGTGTTGGGGGAAAATGTGGAGAAATTGAAATCTGTGTGCATTATTGCTGGTAATGTAAAATGTTACAACTACTATGAAAAATAATACAGTTTGATTAAATTTTTTTTAAAAAACCATATAATCTAGCAATCCCATTTCTAATATTTATCCAAAAGAATTAAAATCAGAACCTGGAAGAGATATTAACACTCTCATGTTCATTATAACACTATTCACAATAGCCAAGATGTGAAAATAATCTAAATGTCCATCAGTAGATGAATGGATGAAGAAAATAGGGCATATATATATATATATATATATATATATATATATATATGATGGCATATTATTCAGCCTTAAAAAAGAATAATATTTGGCAATATGGAACAGCATGAATGAATATGGAGACCATTATGCTAACTGGAATAAGACAATAGCAAAAAGGCAAATAATTCATAATTCACTTATATGATGTAGCTGTAATATTAAAATTCATAGAATTGAAGAGTGGAATGGTGGTTATGAGAGGCTAAAGGAGGGGTAAATGAGGAGTTACTAATCATATTGCATAAAGTTTCATGTAAGCAAGATAAATAAATTATTATTGAGATCTGCATAGTGTTGCACCTATAGTCATTAATAATGTATTATACACTTACAGCTTTAAGAAGGTTGATATTGGCCAGGCACAGTGGCTCAGCACTTTGGTAGGTCGAGGAGGGTGGAATCACCTGAGCTCAGCTGTTTGAGACCAGCATGGGCAACATGATAAAATCCAGTCTCTACTAAAAATACAAAAATTAGCCAGGCTTGATGGTACAAGCCTGTAGTTCCAGCTTCTCAGGTGGCTGAGGCAGGAGAAACGCTTGAACCCCAGAGGCAGAGGTTGCCATGAGCTGAGATCATGCCACTGCAGCACTGCAGTCCAGCCTGGGAAACAGAGTGAGACCCTGAAGAAAGGCAGAAAAAGAGAAAGAGAGCAAGAGAGAAAGAAAGGGAGAGGGAGGGAGGGAGGGAAGGAGGGAGGGAGGGAGGAAGGAAGGAAGGAAGGAAGGAAGGAAGGAAGGAAGGAAGGAAGGAAGGAAGGAAGGAAGGGAAAGAGAACATTGTGTTAAGTGTTTTATTGCCACAATAAAATAAAATAATTTAACATAGAATTATCACATGATTCAGCAATTCTACTCCTAGGACTATATCCAAAAGAATTGAAAACAGTCATTCAAGCAAATGCTTGTACAGAAAAGTTTGTAACAGGTTTATAACATCACTGCTGAAATAGTCAAGAGGTGGAAACAACTCAAATGTCATTAGTTTATGGATGGGTAAACAAAATGTGGTGTGTCTATATAATGGAATAATATTCTATCTTTAAAAGGAAAGAAGGAAAGTTTATCCACAAAGTGAAAGGAAAGGTCACATATTCTATGATTTCATTTATATGGGATATCCAGAATCAGTAAATCCATAGCAACAGAAGGCATCTTATCATTGCCAGGAGGTGGGGGAGTGGGAGTGGGAATGACTGCTTAATGGGCATGAGGTTTTCTGTTGGGGTGATGAAAAGTTTTGGAACTAAAAATAGATGTGATGGTTGCACAAAATTGTGACTGTATTAAATGCAACTGAATTGTTTGCTTTAAAATGACTAATTTTATGTGAAATAAATTTTACCTCAATAGAAATTAAATAAAGGAGAACACATTCCAGAAAAGTATGGGTGCCAAGGTGATTCAAGAATGTAGCTCTGAGATCTTTAAGTTCAGAAAAAGGTATTTTATCAGAAAACTAAAGTCAGAATACATAAGGGGAAATAGTGGACTAAAGGTACCGGGGTAAGGATTTTATGTCACAAGGAAGAGAATGCTTTGTTATAAGTAGATATTTCAAGTTCTTGAGAAAGGAGGGATGGATAGTATAAAAAGAGCTTTTATGACTATATTATTTTTGGAGCTGCCTCCGATTCTTTTTCGTTGTTGTTAAGGTACTGAACTGTCTCATAGCAATGAACCTCTCTGTGGTATGTGCTTATAAGATGCCTTTTGGCAACTTTGAAGAGCACATTGTAATATTAAATCTATGTATCTTCTTTCCACCCGTATTTCTCCCATCAAGACAACCCTTTTCCCCCAAAATATAGCAGTATGTTTTCCCTGAACATCTTTGATTGACAGCTACAGCAAGCGACTCTCTGAAGGCCCGACAAGAGCAGCTATAATGTCATTCAGCCAGGACTGATGAAAGCAAGACTACATGTCACTGTTTACTGAGTGTAATTGTCCCTGTAAAGCCTTCAGATCTTCCCTATGTAAACCTATACTTACAGGAGTTTTGCATTCATACACATACACACAAACACAAATACACATACACCACTTAGTAATACAGTGTTTTAAGACAATTTTTGCCCCAGGCCCTCATTTTACAAATGTGAAAACAGGCTCAGTAAGAAGAATCAGTCTAGAAGTTAGTGAGAAGATCCAGTTTTTGCTTATTAACCTCTGAGTCCTTCCACTTCCATAAAAATGATTCACAGAGGTATAAAGTGCCTTATTCTCAATGGTCTTATGCCATGTTCAGTCACATACAAAACTGAGTTGGGACTGAAAAGGAACAGCCACCTCAGTAATCTTAATTTTCTCTGTGCTTTCCTACTGCTAGAAATCTTGGCCCATCAGCATAGAATTATCTGGAAAAGCCCAGGGGAGCTGAAATACAAACTCAGTGCAACTCTCTTTTTAGACACAGACTTGATGATTGACTCCTATTGAAATAACTGAAATATAGAATTGAAATTTACTGCTTCAGAGTACTAAAAAGACTATATTTGGGGATTTAATTAAGAGTATTTAATATTCTTTGTAGTCAAGGAGCAGGGTTGCTTTTTGTGTGTGTCTTCTGTGCCTAAAATGGTACCTGGCATTTAGTAGAAGCTCAGTTCACATTAGCTAATAGAGAAAGGCAACCTCTTTGGCACCAGTGATGAATTTCATGGGACACAATTTTTCCATGGATAGGGGGTGGAGTGGCTTCAGGATGAAACTGTTCCACCTCAGATCATCAAGTACTGGATTTTCATAAGAACTGCACAACCTAGATCCCTCACATGTGCAGTTCACAGTAGGATTTGTACTCCTATAAAATCTAATGCCACCACTGATCTCAGAGGAGGCAGGGCTCAGGTGGTCATGCTCACTCACTCACTGCTCATCTCCTGCTGTGGGGCCAGTTCCTAAGGGTGCCAGTCTGTGGCCCAGGGCTTGGGGACCCCTGCTTTAGTAAGCTCACTCTGACAAGCTGTATCTTCATGAAAGTCAGTGTGGACAGCTTCAAAGATGTAGATGAGATGTAGATTTTGCCCAGCTTCAAAGCCCAGGCCTGACACTTCTTATCCATTGGCAAGTTACTTATTTATCTACATATCTGTAAAATCATTAAAATAACAATATCTGCATCACAGGGTTACAGGACTGTGAGGATTAGATGATTTTATCTAATTAAAATAGTGTCTGGCACTTAATAAGCACTGGGTGTCTATAGTTATTATTATACATATGAGTCCTAGAGTCATATGATAGAAGTCAGTCATGGTTTAACAGATATTACATGTAAAGGATTATATGAGTTCATAAGACACAATGTGTAGATTTATACAAGTATATAAAGTTGGGGTTTATCACCATAAGGAAATTTTATGAAATTATTTTGTATTTATCTGTTCTTTTAAACATTGCTTTCCTCCTATCTCTACCAAAGAAAATGTAATCTATTATAATATTAAGATAAGATAATATTATTGTCTTTATTAAGATAAGACTCAATAAAGCAATATTCTGTAAGGGAAATGGCTCTCCTAATTTTTATAGGCTGTGCATATACAACATGCAATGACTGTAATAGTTAGCTAGAGCCTGCCAAACAGGTACCTCTCTAAACAATACTAGGAAAGAATATTTACTCAAACAAAAAAGGCTTTAAAACTGACTCATGGAATATACTATCCATTATGAAATACATAATAGCTTACTCTTATAAATCTTTATTATGTACCTTATTATGTATGTCCTTATTAAATGAATAGCATGATATAGAAACAGCTGGTGAAAATCTTTACCCTACAGTATGGATTTTTCTTGTTTATATAAATTAATAAATTATGTATTAATTTATCCTTGGATGGTACTTTCTAGTATCAGAGTTCTTATTTCCAATTAAAGAAAATTCTTAGTTCATAGATCTGTAATTGCTCAAAATGTTAAGTGTGGAGTTTTTGCTAAGTTTGCTCATGTAGTTTGTGCAATATGTTGGGTTTCCATTCCTGCTTCAAGCTGCTTCCCTTCCACCTGTGGGTTTGCTCCAACTTCCTAGTCCCTTGTTAAAAGGAATGGCTTCCTAGTTTAGACAAGCTAAAAACAAACTGCCAGCCCCATTTGGAAAGAACCGTGGTGGCAGGATGAACTTTATGTTACTATCACACATGCTCCACATTGCAGCAATTTAAAGATCTTAAGCATTTAACCATTTTATGATCAATATCAATGTGGTGCTCCAGAGTAAATTTGCCATTTGAAAGCGGAACATGAGCTTCTTGAAAAGAAAATGTCAATGGATACAGTTCTTTCTTTGTGTTTCAGCTCTTTTTTCTTTGGAAAATGAAATACATTTTATGACTCATAAAAAATATAACAATTCAGAACTCAATAGCAAGTAAAGATTGTCACTCTTTCTATTTTATTTCATTTCACTTTTTGAGACAAAGTCTTGCTCTGGCACCCAGGCTATAGTGCAGTGACCTAGTCTTGGCTCACTGCAACCTCCATCTCCTGGGTTCAAAAGATTCTCCTTCCTCAGTTTCCTGAGTAGCTGGGATTACAGGTTTGTGCCACCACCACGCTAATTTTTGTAATTTTGAAGAGACAAGGTTTCGCCACATTGGCCAGGCTGGTCTCACATTCCTGAGCTCAAGTGATCCACCCGGCTCAGTCTCCCAAAGTGCTGGGATTATAGCCATGAGCCACTCCACCAGGCTGAGATTGTCATTATTTCTATTAACAAGCCTGTAAAACAGATAAAATGAAAATTAAGAAAAGGTAAAATTATGTCCATGGACAAAAATGAACTCATTGAAGTTACACAGAGGAAAAGTAAACAGATAAAGTCACACACACAAAAAAATCCTCTAAAACTAGTGCATTTTTTTTACAATGGAAAGAAATATTTAGATGAAATAAAGTAATGTTCTGATATCAAGTTAAACTGAATAGGAAACAAGTTTACAGGGTTGATTTTTCTAATCATTTCTTCATTACAAGGATTTTTTCTTTACATTTTTTTTCTTTTTGCGAAAGATATATTCTTTCAAATCTTTACGAAGCTCTATAATTCATTTCATCAAGATACTGTAACATATGCCATAAAAATATAATCTGCCATAGATCATTCTAGAGAGTTCCATAAACCAAGGAATTGGTGAAAATAAATCACATTGTCTTCTATTTTGCCTTGAAAGTAAACATTGGTACTCAAGGAATAGAAATACAAAACACCAATTTCTGGATAAAATTTAAAATGGTACTAAAGACTAATTAACAGGAAACCCTTCATGTGGAAATAGGGTGCTTCAAACTTATTTTTATTACCCATTAAGAGTTTATAGGATTAATTTGCAATTATTACATATTTCTGTTTGTCAGTAATATTCTTTACTCTGTTGGGTCTACATAGTTAAAAGAGTATAGTATAGCTACACCTGAGGCAATCCTTCCCACGCCATTAAATTAGTTTTATCCTTCCAAAGGCCAGCTCTAATCACAGCATAACGTTGTTTAAAAATGAAGAATCTGCATCAACTAATGGGCAAAACAGCCAGCTAGTATCAAAATGGCAGGATCAAATTTACACAGAACAATATTGACCCTAAATGTAAATGGGCTAAAGGCACCAATCAAAAGACACAGACAGGCAAATTGATTAAAAAGCCAAAACCCATCAGTGTGCTGTATCCAGGAAACCCATCTCACATGCAAGGATATGCAAAGTCTCAAAATATAGGGATGGAGGAAGATTTACCAAGCTAATGGAGAGCAAAAAAAAGTAGGAGTTGCAATTCTCGTCTCTGATAAAATAGACTTTAAAGCAACAAAGATCAAAAGAGACAAAGAAAGACATTACATAATGGTAAAAGGATTAATACAAGAAGAGCTAATGATCCTGAATATATACAGACCCAATACAGGAGCACCCAGATACATAAGGCAAGCTCTTAATGACTTACAAAGAGACTTAGACTCCCACACAATAATAGTGGGAGACTTTAACACTCCACTGTCAATATTAGACAGATCAACCAGACAGAAAATTAACAAAGATATCCAGGACTTGAACTCAGACCTGGAACAAGCAAACCTGATAGACATTTACAGAACTCTCCACCCCAAATCCACAGAATATACATTCTTCTCAGGACTACATCACACCTACTCTAAAATTGACCCAGATTTGGAAGTATACCAGTCCTCAGCAAATGCAAAAAAACGGAAATTATAACAAACAGTCTCTCAGACCATAGTGCAATCAAGTTAGAACTCAGAATTCAGAAACTAACTCAGAACCGCACAGCTTCATGAAAACTGAACAACTGGCTCTTGAATGTTGACTGGATAAACAATGAAATGAAGGCAGAAATAAAGAAGTTCTTCAAAACCAGCGAAAACAAAGACACAACATACCAGAATCTCTGGGACACATTTAAAGCAGTCTGTAGAGGAAAATATGTAGAAATAAGTGCCCACATGAGAAGAGTGGAGAGATCCAAAATTGACACCCTATCGTCAAAATTGAAAGAGCTAGAGGAGCAAGATCAAAAAAACTCAAAACCTAGCAGAAGAAAAGAAATTACTAAGATCAGAGAAGAACTGAAGGAGATAGAGACACAAAAAACCCTTCAAAAAATCAATAAATCCAGGAGCTGGATTTTTGAAAAGATCAACAAAATAGACAGACCACTAGCCAGATTAATTTTTTTAAAAAAGAGAGAGAATAACCGAATAGATGCAATAAAAAACGATAAAGGGGAAATCACCACAGACCCCACAGAAATTCAAACCATTATCAGAGAATATTACAAACAACTCTATGCACATAAACTAGTAAATCTGAAGAAATGGATAAATTCCTGGACACTTGCATCCTCTCAAGCCTAAATCAGGAAGAAGTCCAAACCATGAATAGACCAATAACAAGATCTGAAGTTGAGGCAGCAATTAAGAGCATACCACACAAAAAAAGCCCTGGTCCAGATGGGTTCACAGCTGAATTACCATACCTCCTGAAACTATTCCAAATAATCCAAAAAGAGGGAATCCTTCCCAAATCATTTTATGAGACCAACATCATCCTGATACCAAACCCCAGCAGAGACTCAACTAGAAAAGAAAACTTCAGGCCAATATCCATGATGAACATAGATGCAAAAATCTTCAATAAAATCCTGGCAAGCCAATTGCAACAGCACATCAAAAAGCGTATCCACCATGACCAAGTAGGATTCATCCCGGGCATGCAAGGCCAGTTGAACATATGCAAGTCTATAAACGTAATTCACCACATCAACAGAACCAAAAACAAAAACCACGTGATAATCTCAATTGATGCAGAAAAGGCCTTTGACAAAATTCAACAGCCCTTTATGCTAAAAACCCTCAATAAACTCGGTATTGACGGAACATATCTCAAAATAATAAAAGCTATTTATGACAAACCAACAGCCAATAACATACTGAATGGGCAAAAACTGGAAGCATTCCCTTTGAAATCTGGCACTAGACAAGGATGCCCTCTCTCACCGCTCCTATTCAATATAGTGCTGGAAGTTCTAGCCAGAGCAATCAGGCAAGAAAAAGAAATAAAGGGTATTCAAATAGGAAAGGTGGAAACCAAATTGCCTCTATTTGCAGACATGATAGTATATCTAGAAGACGCCATCGTCTCAGCCTTAAAATCTCCTAAAACTGATAAGCAACTTCAGCAAAGTCTCAGGATACAAAATCAATGTGAAAAAATAACAAGCATTCCTATACACCAATAACAGACTTGAAGAGAGCCAAATCAGGAAAAAACTGCCATTCACAATTGCTACAAAGAGAATAAAACACCTAGAAATACAACTAACAAGGAATGCAAAGGACCTCTTCAAGGAGAACTACAAACCACTGCTCAACGAAATAAGAGAGGACATAAACAGATGGAGAAACATTCCATGTTTATGGTTAGGAACAATCAATACCATGAAAATGGCCATACTGCCCAAAGTAATTTACAGATTCAACACCTTCCCCATCAAGCTACCAAAGACCTTCTTCAGAGATCTGGAAAAAACCACCATGAACTTCATATGAAACCAAAAGAGAGCCCTCATAGCCAAGTCAATTCTAAGTAAAAAGAACACAGCAGGAGGCATCATACTACTGGACTTCAAACCATACTACAAGGCTACAGTAATCAAAACAGCATGGTACTGGTACCAAAACAGAGATATAGACCAATGGAACAGAACATACACATCGGAGGCAACACAACATATCTACAACCATACAATCTTTGATAAACCTGACAAAAACAAGCAATGGGGAAAGAATTCCCTGTTTAATAAATGGTGTTGGGAAAACTGGCTAGCCATGTGCAGAAAGCAGAAACAGGACCCCTTCCTGACACCTTACACTAAAATTAACTCCAGATGGATTAAAGACTTAAGCATAAGACCTAACACCATAAAAACCCTAGAAGAATATCTAGGCAAAACCATTCAGGACATAGGAGTAGGCAAGGACTTCATGAACAAAACACCAAAAGCATTGGCAATAAAAGCCAAAATAGACAAATGGGACCTAATTAAACTCCACAGCTTCTGCACAGCAAAGAAACAGTCACTAGAGTGAATTGGCAACTAACAGAATGGGAAAAAATTTTTGCAGTTTACCCATCTGATAAAGGGCTAATATCCAGAATTTACAAAGAATTAAAACAGATTTACAAGAAGAAAACAAACAAGCCCATTCAAAAGTGGGCAAAGGATATGAACAGACACTTTACAAAAGAAGACATACATGAGGCCAACAAACATATGAAAAAATGCTCATCATCACTGGTCATTAGAGAAATGCAAATCAAAACGACAATGAGATACCATCTCACGCCAGTTAGAATTGGGATCATTAAAATATCTGGAGACAACAGATGCAGGAGATAACTTTTTTCCATCCAACCTTTGCATGTTCAAACCTAAATAATATCTAAAGCTCAATTAAATTTCAACTTCTCTATGAATCCTTCTTTCCAAACAAAATTCTTCCTGGCTCATTGCAGTAGTTCATGCCTGTAATCCCTGCACTTTGGAAGGCTGAGGCAGGTGGATCATCTGAGATTAGGAGTTCGAGACCAGCCTGGCCAACATGATGAAACCTTTTCTCTACTAGTAATACAAAAAAAATTAGCTGGAGTGGTGGTGGATGCCATAATTCTAGCTACTTGAGAGGCTGAGGCAGGAGGATTGCTTGAACCCTGGAAGCAGAAGTTGCAGTAAGCCGAGATCACACCATTGCTTCAGCCTGAGCAACAAGAGCAAAACTCCATCTAAAAAAAAAAAATCTTCTTCTAAACCTCTGTATATAATAAGTACTTTGTACCTAAATGATCATTATTTTCATATCATTCTTTGCTCCCTTATGAAACCATAGCTCTTTGAAAGCAGAATGCATAAGAGATTAATTTTACAAGCTAGAGTGAAGAGTGCAAAGTGAAGCATCTGGAATATGTGCTGAGTGAAATTATATTCTGTATCTTTGGGATTAATTGTTCATTCTAATTGGAATAATTTTCTCCTCTTACACTTACTTGGATCTGGTATTCTTGAGAGACGAGGGGAGCGATAAAGAGAAAAATGAGGAGTTTCCACTGGTTCCTTTTTAGAAAAATTGCCCCAGCTTTCTTCCATTCTCCTAAAAATTACTTGAGTGACTACTTACCCATGTTTTGAATGTTGAATCAGTCACTCAGAACTCAGAAATAAGTGAGCTTAAGCAAAGCAAAATGTCAAATAATTGTCAGTTAAAAAATAAGAAAATACTCCTTGATATGGAAGAGAAATATAAAATGGAAATGGAGCATATCCTTTTATATCCTGAATATGTAAACATACAGTTAAGAATACAAGGCTTTAAGAGTTCAACAAGTTGTCACAAATCCCAAAAGTCCTATTGTCCTCCGTGATGAAAAAAAGACACATTTTAAAATATTGCAAATATATAAAACTGAAGAGGATCTGATATTTGACTCAGATAGTCAGTAAAATTTATATCAAAATAAAACTGGAATCCCTAATTATGTAGCTCCACATTTTGGAAGCAGGTTAAATTTGAGTTCAGAATGAAAGTAAATCCAAGGCTCCCAACGTGGACACAATTTTTAAAAAATTTCCAAAGCCATTTGTCAACCTGTTTCATGTAGCAGCTACGATGAATTACAGTGCAGAGAAAGCACACTTAGATTGGAAGCAAAATGAGATTAAGCCAGTAGGCCATATCTTGTTTACAAGTATGAACCTCTAACATCAACTAAAAAAGAAAGACTTTTCGTTACATTGACATTGATAAAAACAGAATTTGTTCTGTTGAGTTTTCCTTCCATTTCAATCTCTTGGGAGAAATTCTTCCATTGTTTTAAGCCAGTCGAATAACATAATCTCCAAATTTTACTATCAACTCTTCCCAGAGCATTGTTAATATATAAAAGCCTAGAAAATTTAAGGGATCTGTCTTCCATTAAAGTGATTATGAAAATAGCATCCTTTATGGCACATTAAATGCCCAAAGAGACCTGTCTGCTTCTCATTTTAATGGTAACTCTTGTTTTACCTAAACTCCTAAATTAATGCCTTATGCTATACAACACCTTGGGAATGACTTTTAGTAAATTTCACTTACAGGGCAGTAGTATGTTCTGAATTTTCAAAGTTGGGAATTCAGATTTTAGTCTTTTTGTCTCTGTCTCTTTTTATTTATTTATTTATTTTTGTAGTTGAGCCTATATGACATGATTATTATCAATGCAACCAAACTTTGATTTGAGTCTGGTCACTACATTACACATTGCTTAAGTTCCTCTGTTAATAGTGTTTTCATTAATCACCTCACCACTCTCTACATATCCTTCATGTCCTCTGAACCCACTTTAATTTGGTTCCAACCTGTAACCACTTAAATAAGATTCCTCCCTCAAGGGTCACCAATGATGTGTGAACTATAAAACTCTCTTTAGTCACTCTCCTTACCCTCTCTACAATACCTGTAACTGTTGGCCACCTTCTCTTTCTTGAATCTCTTCTATGTATCTAATTACTCCTGTGTGTCTAGCATGATTCTTCTCATGTATATTTGATCACTCTCACTTCACTTTACTATGCCTACTGCTCTGTAAACACTGGCATTTTCCTGGCTTTTATCCTTGGTCCATTTCCTTTTATACCTTCTTTTTTGAGTGATCTTCTCAGTGACGAATGCAAGGCTGACTTTCCTACTAAGATGTAGGTTCTTTTTTCAAATACCTTCTGAATATGTCCACTTAGATGCTCGGCAGATTTCTCAAGACTAGTTTATGCCAAATTAAACTAATATATTTTTCTCTTATATACCTACTTTTTGCCCACTAGATATTACCAGTTTTATTAATGACTTTCATTCAGTTTCCAACCTGGAAACCTTTGGTTTGCTTTTACCCCTATTCTCTGTCTTCCCCCTGCCCAATCTAATCTGTCACAGAGCCTCGTGGGTTTACCTTTACAGTGTTCCTCAGATCATTTCTTTGTTTCTGCTTCTACTCTTTCTGATCTCTGATTAGATTATCATTTTTCATCTAGTCAGTAAATCCCTTCAGGCTTCCCCCATATCCAATTCTTCCTCATTCTGCCTTAACATTGCCATAATCCTTCTTCAAAAATATATGGTTGATGATAGTTTTTTTATTTTATAAATTATTCAAAATCTTTTCAAAGCCTGTAAAATAAAGTAGAACTAAGAAAAAGATGAAGGAACTGTAGTAAGCTGGAGCCAGCTCCTAGCAGCTCTCTAGGGCACTCAAAGAATGTTTTAGTTTTTTTCCTGACAATACTTTAGCTCCTCTGTTCCTTCTATGCTTTGCATAAAGCATAGATTTTACAGCCATTCAGGTCTGCAATTGTATTAATTCCTGGGATGGCCTTTTTCAAATATTAGAAAATCCAGCTAATAATGCTTTTCTCACTGACTATAAACTTCTCCAAAGATTACAACCGATAATTTATAAGATTGGCACTTCTAAACTTGGAGGCTTATTAGCATTCTTTCAACAATTTTATAGCAGAATTTTTTAAATGACATTAATTTTGCCTCTATCTTATACCACAATGAAATTTTGAGAGCTTAGAATTAGTGTGATTTTTTTCCGCATGCTCTGTCACTGATATTAAAAGTTTCTTTCATAAAGAGGCCATTTGAAGCCCCCAAAGAAATCAAAGAGCAATCAGGTTCCTACATTCTAAGCCATTCTGAATTCTACAGCTGTACCAAGACAGGGTCATTTCCCCAGGGTGCCTCTGAACCAAGAAAAACGAATACTTCAAGAAGCAAACCATACATTTCTAGTGTTTACATCTAATCCAAGCTCTGGAGTTGCATCTTCAAACCTGATTCCACCTTGAACCTTAGTTGAGCTGTAGCTGGACTTGAGCTTTTAATAAATCATGCTTGCATTAGTCACAGCAGGAGGCTCAAATTCTCTCTGGCCTTAGAAATTGTAGTTTACAAATCCTTGACCTTTATTTAATTCTGAAATATTCTTTCTTGTTTTCTTTAAATGCCACATCCTTTAGTCACAATACAAGATATTTTGAAATGTAAGAAACACAGTTATTTTGATACTAGAGCAGCATTTAGAAAATAAATCATTCTTAGCATAAAATCTGTTAGCCCAGATCCTGCTATTCACTATATTGAAGAAATTCCTACTAATAAGATCACAATTTAAATTTGCTTACACGAGGAAGGAAGATGACATGGTAAAAACACAGCTGGGATATTTCGATTTTATAAGAAAATTCAAAAAAGGCTCAGAGATTCCAGATACGCATTTTGGAATTTTTGAGAAATTTAAGAAGCTATTTTTTTTCATTTACCTGTTATTCTGTTTCAGGAAGGCAGATAATGCATAACGGATACAATGAATGAGTAAAGCAAACAGTATGTTAGAGTCAGAGGAGTGATATAGGAAAAAAGAAGACTAGAATAGAGGAATGATAATGAGGCAGCAGGGCAGGGCAAGGTGAATTTTCAATGGTTTGCTTAGGTTGAGTCTCAGTAAGAAGGGACCATTTAAACAAATATTTGATGTAGATCAAAGTGTCAGGCAAACAGAACCCAAGGAAAAAAGTCTAAAAAAGTTTAAACTCGATGAGGCAGTCCATTGTGTTTAAACAGTGGCTGTTTTCTTTAACTCCTTCACTCTTTGCCATGAGGGCTGATTAGGCAGGATGTAGTAGCAACTCCCCTTCAGCCTTGGCTGTGACACTGGGGTGACTACACTGTCCCTGTATTCTAGAACTTTAAAAAACAGACATATCTAATTATGCCAAGTCAAAGTCTCATGGATAGGAACTCAGGCCTCTCTATTCATTTTTTTAGAAAAATTATTCACATAATTTTAATTTAGTTAATTTATTTACTTGTGTACTTGTGGTACATGGTTATATTGTGTAGTGGTAAAGTCTATGTAGGCTTTCGTGTAACCACCATCTGAACAATATACATTGTAACCATTAAATAATGGCTCTTTCTTATTTTTTTGAGACGGAGTTTCGCTCTTGTTAGCCAGGCTGGAGTGCAATGGCGCGATCTCGGCTCACTGCCGCAACCTCCGCCTCCTGGGTTCAAGCAATTCTCCTGCCTCAGCTTCCTGAGTAGCTGGAACTATAGGCACGGGCCACAGTGCCCAGCTAGTTTTTTTGTATTTTTAGTAGAGACGGGGTTTCACCATGTTGACCAGTATGGTCTCGATCTCTTGACCTTGTGATCCACCCGCCTCAGCCTCCCAAAGTGCTGGGATTACAGGTGTGAGCCACCGCGCCCGGCCATATGGTGTTTTTAATATAATGATTCATTTTCTTTTGGGTAGATATCAGTAATGGGATTGCTGTATCAAATAGTGGTTATATTTTAGTTCTTTGGGAATTCTCTCTACTGTTTTTCATGGAGGTTGTACTCTTAATAATTTACATTCCTACTAATAATGTGTAAGCATTCCTTTTTCCCTGCAATCTCATCAACACCTGTTACTGTCTTTTTTTAATAATAGCTATTCTGACTGTTATATCTCAAATGGTTTTAATTTGGATTTCTCTGATGCTTGGTGATGTTGACTACTTTTTTTATATGCTTTGGCCATTTGTATGTCTTCTGAAAAATATCTGTTCATGTCCTTTTTCCACTTTTTAATGGGGCTATTTATTTTTAGTGTTGTTGAGTTGAGTTCCTTGTAAATTCTGGATATCGATCCTCTGTCAAATTTATAGTTTTCAAATATTTTCTTTCTGTAGGTTGTCACTTGATGATTTCTTTTGCAGGGCAGAAGCTTTTTAATTAAAGTCCCATTTTCACTATTTTCTTTTTGTTGTTTATGCCTTTGAGGTCTTAGTCATGAATTTGTTTCCTAGACCAATGACCAGAAGCATTTCTTCCTGACTTTTCTTCCAATGTGCATACAGTTTCAGGTCTTACATTTAAGTATTTAGTCCATCTTGAGTTGTTTTTTGTATATGGTGAGAGATAGAGGTCCAGTTTCATTCTTCCGCATATGACCATCCAATTTTCTCAGTACCTTTTAGTAAGTAGGGTGCCCTTTCCCCAGTGTATGTTTTTGTCCTCTTTGTCCATGATCAGTTGGCCGTAGACGTGTGGCTTTATTTCTGGGTAATTTAATCTGTTTCATTGATCTATGAGACTACTTTTATACCAGTATTATGCTGTCTTGGTTATGATAGCCTTGTGATATAATTTGAGATCAGGTAATGTGATGCCTCCAGCTGTATTCTTTTTGCTTAAAGTTGCTTTGGCTACTTGGGTTCTTTTCGGGTACCACATAAATTTTAGGGTTTTTTTTTTCTAATTCTCTGAAGAATGGCTTTGGTATCTTGATGGGGATTGCACTGAATCTGTAGATTGCTTTAGGCAGTATGATCATTTTAACAATATTAATTTTTCTGATCCATAGGCATGAGATGTTTCTCCATTTGTTTGTGTCATCTTCAATTTATTTCAGCACCGTTTTGTGGTTCTCCTAGTTGAGATTTTTTACTTATGTGTTTAAATATATTCCTAGGTATGTTATTTTTTTGTGTGTAGCTATTGTGAATGAGGTTGTCTTCTTGACTTGGTTCTTGTTTTGTTATTGGTGTACAGAAATGCTACTGATTTAGGCATGTTGATTTTATATCCTGAAACTTCACTAAATTTATCAAATCTAAGAGTTTTTAAAGGAATCATTAGTGTTTTTTAGGTATAATGTTTTATCATCTGTAAACAGAGATAATTCAACTTCCTCACTCCCAATGTAGATGCCTTTTATTTCTTTCTCTTGTCTGACTTCTCTGGTTAGGATTTTCAGTAGTATGTTGAATAAAAGTGGTGAAAGTGGACATTTTTGTATTGTTAAAGTTCTTAGGAGCATTGTTTTCAACTTTTCCACATTCAATATGATGTTGGCTGTAGGTTTGTCATATGTGGTCTTTATTATTTTGATATATATTTCCTCTATACCTCATCTGTTGAGGGTTTTTATCATGAAAGAATGCTGAATTTTGTCAAATGATTTTTTTTGTATTGAGATGATTATACAGTTTTAGTTCTTCTGTTTATGTGATGAATCATGTATATTGATTTGCAAAGGTTGAAATATCCCTGCATACCTGCATAAAACAAAATTGATATACCTCTAGCTAGACTAACCAAAAAAAGGAGACAATCAGAAGAAATGAAAGAGGAGATATGGCTAATACCACAAAAGCTACAAAAGATCATGAGTGACTACTATGAACAGCTCTATACACACAGGCTAAAAAACCTAGAGATGGATAAATTCCTGGAAACATGCAACTTCCCAAGATTGAACTTGGAAGAAGTGGAAATCTTGAATAGACTAATAATGAGTAGTGAGATTGAATCAGCCAAAAGAAAATCTCCCAATCACCCCTGCCCCTGCAAAAAAAATCCCAGAACCAGATGGATTGACAGCCAAATTCTACCAAACAAATAAAGAACTGGTACCCATCCTCCTACAAACTATTCCAAAAAATTGAATAGGAAGGAATCCTACCTAACTCATTCAGTGAAGCTAGTATCATTCTGATACCAAAGCCAGACAAAGAAACAAAAGAAAACTAAACCAAATATCCCTGATGTATATAGGTGCAGAACTTCTCAACAAAATACTAGCAAACTGAATCCAGCAGCACATGAAAAAGATAATACACTATGATCAAGTAGGTTTATTTTATGTCTCTCTGTTTAAAATCTTCCTTGTGATTCTGATGCATAGTAGGGGAAAACTATTCACTCCCCTTAACATGAAGACTTCAGTTCTGGAGGAGGAGAAAAAACCTAAACTAATCCAAGTAGGTTGAGGGCCTACTATGTATGAGCTAGCTACTATACTGAGCACATTCCAGTTCTCATTTAGAACTTCATTAGGATAAGACATGAATTATGAACTGTGATTTTCTTAATTCTTAAAAAAAATGCCTACATTTTAAATTCACGTCATTTTCTTTGTCCAGCCTTTTTCAAAAATAGTTTTGAAACTGTTTTCTTGGATTATTTTGATAATATTTGTTTTGTTAATGATGTTTCTCAATTTTATTTAGAAATGAGATATCTGAGTGAATAGTGTTATTAATTAGTGCTTTTGAGTGTTTTATTTAAAGGTGAGATTGAGGACCTTTTAAATTACCAAATAGTAGTTGTATGTCTGATGATTTATGCTGTTGGGATTTGAAGATGATACCTTGGGCGTGCATCCTGGGAAGCTATGTGAACTTAGGCAAGTAATTTAATTTTTCTAAGCCTCAGCTTATCTTTACATAAAATGGAGATATCTTACTTTAAGTTTTCTCAGAAGCTGGTTTTGATACAGGAATTTGAGTGCAAGTACTTTATTTGGAAAAGTAGCAAAAAAACAACCCTATAGGAATGAGTGAAGTGAGACAAAACAGGAAATGTAGCCAACAAAATGTGTTTTAGTGGGCAGTTGATATGCGAGCCCTGGAATTTAATCCACTGGGGAAATTTTGTGAGTCAGTACAATAGTGTAGTTAACCTCACAGTGGGAAAGGTGGAAGAGGGGAATGCCAACTCTTCTCAGTCTTTGGAAGAAGTCTGCAGTGATTCCCTGCTAGCCTACTAGTCAATCACACAAGCTGGTGCTGTGGGATTCAGCAGCCAGAGACAGCTCTTGGGTAAGGGTTAAAGTTGCTGGCAATTGTAATGTGGACAGCGTATACTGAAGTGGTAAAGGAATGGGAATGCAGTTGGGACACCAATACCCTTATTTCATAGGGTTAGTGGGAAAACAGAATGAAGCAAAGCATATCAAACACTTCAAACATAGTGACTACGTAATGCATCTGTCCCTCAACTTGACTGCTTATAAAGCTTCAATGCTCATTTTCTTAAATATCTAGAGACTGCTTGACTATAATCTTTAATCCTAACTTAAATATTTTTACAATACAATAAATACATGATTCATAATATAATTTTAAAAAATTAAACAATAAGACTATTTTCATAATTGTAATCTATTTCTGGCGGCATATTAAAGTGACTATATAGTTAAGAAAATTGCTACTTTTATTTCTTTAGGCACTTTCTATGTCCTGGCTGTTTAGGAAAATTAAAAATAAAATATGCTATGTTCTCACTACTGTCATACAGCCAATTCAATATAGCAGCAAAAGAATAAGCTGTGTTCCATTCTGTATCATATATCAACAAAATTGCCCCCGAGTTCAGATATGCTGTTGTTTGAGATAGTTAATGACATATGGGTGGACGGAATATAGCTGGATTCCCAGGTTACAGTTCAGTTTATGGCAAATCATAGTTTGATTTGTAAGGAGAAGTAAAATGATATGAAAGGTATTGATAGGAATACCTAGCAGCAAGACACTGTTTTAACTGTCCATCTTGGGCTATCAAAAGTCTCGAAAGACATTATTTGATCTTGTATTACTTGACAAAGCTCTAAAAGCAAAGAATAGCAGTGTTTTTTTTTTTGAGTCTATTGACAAGACGTATAACACCTGAAGGCCAAGCTGTGCGTGGATTTTATGATATGGCTAACTCGTTTATTATTATCACTATTGGTATTATTGACAGCAGTCATGTTTTACATGCTCAAAATGTGAAAACCGTTTATCTGGTCTATGTACAAATTAAATGAAGGTTTCAACAGAGATTTACAAAAGCTTCTTCTATTATCAGTTTTCTGTTTCTAAGCAGTGATATTAATTTTGAAAGCTCTTAGATCTTCTCCTAAGGGGTAAGGTTTCCTAATACACATTTCTGGAAATGGAATTGAGTTTCTCTAATCCATATGAGAGTTTTTACTATTTCTATTCTATCCCTTTTTGCTTTCCCACTAAACCTTTTCAAAAGAAATTGGTAATAGTATTAAGTATTTCTTGGGCATCATTGGATATCTGTTCATGTTTGCAGGAACAAGGAAGAACACAGCACAGGAAATTAGGTTATTTCATTCTGTGATTTTTTTTCTAGGAAGTCAATTAAATGCACTAAAGTGGAACCAGGCAGGTGTCTGTCCCCATTCAGAGCCAAATTCATATAATATTCTAGAAACAACTTCAACATGAAAGCAGCTATCTACAGCCATAAAGTTTGATTTAAAATGCTTGCAAGGTCTTTGTAAAGTTGATAGCTGTTACATTTATTTAGTCACGTGAATCCTGAATGGAATTAAGGCATTTAAGAAATTTCAGAAAAGTGTTTGGAGAACTATCTTCTATGTTCCTGAGATGAGCATAGGGAAAGACAAAATGCCTTATTAATAAAGGCCACACTTACAAATTTAATGATAATATGAGAAAAACATCTCCTGTTTTGTATCATTAAACAAATGTTCTAAATAAGTTGTTGCTATGCATTTTTAAAGAGACATAAACATAAAAATTCATATATAGTTTATTTTTAATGAAAACACCCATTAAGATCAGATTTGAATGTCCAAAGACAAATCTTTGAGTACTTAACCTCAGGTTAACCTACTATGTATACCTGTTTTCATCTGTATTTAATCCAGAGGCTCACCTTTTTTCTCATCTCATTTACTTGTACAATACAAACCTAGAGTGCTTTGCCAATGTATGATGTATTAGGGGCTATACATATAAAAAACATCAACAAATACAGTTGTGCTCTTTAATCTGTCAATTTTTAAGTAAGGAAGTAAAATAATGAAATTTGTTTCACAGCTATAACTCTCATAATCAAGTATACGGTGGCTGGTGGCTGGGAGCAAAGGGGCTTTACTCCCTTTACAAGAGCTAAAAGAAGGTTCTGAAGTCCTTCTAAGGGCTTGTAAAATCTACAGCTAAATTTATCTGCTTGATTTGAGTAATATAGGTGAAAACAGAGAAGTATAGGCAGATTTATATATTATTTTTGTTCAATAATCAATAGAATTTGGTGACTGACTTATTTGTTTAATGAGAAATAATAGTCATTTATGTTTCCATTTTTCCAGTGAACAGAAAACCATACATCACAGAGATAATAAAATTCCCTTTTGTAGACACTTCAGAGGAAAAGTAATAGGGCATCATATTCAAATCTTAGTGCTTCTTGAGTCATGATAGGTATCAAGTAGCATTATTCATGAGATCAATGAGATTAGTAGTTATTGTTATCTTTATGAATAGTTTTGCCAATAATAATGAACATAACTTAGGGCTTAATGGTTTGTAACATGCCTTAATATATATATAATCTCACCCTACATATGCTTTGTAGTCACACAAATATGCCCACTTCTCTCTCACACATTGTATTGTTCAAGCTCTTCTTTTGGCTGGGAAGACCTCAATTGTATTTTTTACTTGCTTAATGTACTTATCTGTAAGTCTTGGCATAAACGTCACTTTCTCATGAACACTTTTCATTTTCTTCCAATCTCAATTATGTTCACATGTACAGTATAATATTAGGTTGGTATAAAAGTAACTGTATTTATTTTTGTTTTGTTTTTTGTTTGCCATTACTTTTAATTCCATTAAAACTCCTACCATTGCTTATAATTATATATTTGTATGTGATGCTACTCTTGATGATTTACTTCTTTACTTTGTGAGATTCATGAGGGGAGGCCTTAACTGTTTCATTCACCACTGTATCACCAGGCTTGACCACAATGTCTGGCTCATAGTAAAAGTTAAATAAGTTTACAATGAAAAAAAAAAAAAAGAATGAAGGGAAATACTCATTAAAATCTTTCCCTTTGAATACAGAAGACATACTTCATTAACTTCTTTCACTGTGTTTGACTTTAGTTTCTCTGAAAGCTTTGTAAGTGTCATCACTGTGAATATTAGATTGTAGGTCCCTTTTTCTTGGTCGACTAGAGCCTGAATCCCTAGGAGTTTATTCATGTTCCACTCACCTTTGCTCCTTCATCCCCTTATTGAAGGGCCTAGAAAGAAGTAGGTTCACAATTTTTCTGACTGAGTCATTGAGACCCATAAAGAGATTTTATCAACAATTCAAGTGAAAGTTTATGATGACCCAAACTAAGGTAGTAGTTGTATTGACTGAAATAATTAGAGAGGCAGATTCTATAGAAGTATAAGCAATAGGACTGAACAACTTGTCAACTAATTATACATAGCAAATGAAATAATGAAATAATAAAATTTTAAATGTAAGGATGGAAGCTTTGGGAGGATGATGTCACATTTTATTAGGGTGAACCATGTAAAATTCCAGTTTTTGTAATGCAAAAACAGTATTGGCAATTTCATATGGTTCAACAGATACATCTGACTTTTGGGATGTTGACTTTGAGAGACTGGTAATATCTTCAATGTTTATTCCATATTCAACTAGGAAATTCCCCTAGATATTGGAAATACTCAGAATTTGGACTAGATATCAAAAATACTCAGAATTTGGACTAAATTTGCCAGTTTGGAAGTAATTTGAAATATGGTTATGGTACTAAAGGGAGAAAAAAAGAGAATAAAGAGAAAATTCTTCAAGAACATATGTATTGATCAACATTTAAGTCACTTCTACATTTTTTTTCTACTTATGAACAATGTTTTAAATTTATATGTATATATGAATAAACTTAAAATTTTGCACTTGCCCTCTTTTATTTATCGTAAGTTCCTAGAAGAGTCATTTCTGAATTAAGCAAAGCAAGAACTGAACATGTTTAAACATATTAATTATTTTCCTTAAGAAAAGTCATTCTAATTTTTACTCCTTGAACACAGGTTTTCTCCTTAAGAAATTACAGAGACTAATAGAAAATATATAAGTTATAGAAGGTCTATAAACTTATATTTCATTTTCCTTGACAAAAATATTTTTTTAAAACAGTAGATCTCAAACTTTTAGGTCTCAGGACATTTATACTTATAATAATTACTAAGAATCTCAAAGAACCTGTGTTTATGTGGGTTATACCTATTGATATTTATGTTTGAAATTCAAATTGAGGAATTTAAAAATATTTATTATTTATTTACAGTATCAATATTAAATCCATTACACGTTAACACAAATAATACATTTTATGAAAAAATTCCAAGGATAACTAAGTTTAGTGAGATTGTTTAACATTTGTGGACTTTGTTTTAGAATTCAGAATTAGTTATACATTTTTGGAAATCTCTCACTGAGATTTCTAACTGAAACACTGAGACTCATAAGGAGACTTTACCAATAATTCAAGTGAAAGATTGTGATGACCTGAACTAGGATCATAAATTGTATAGACTGAAACAAAAGAAGTGCAAATTCTATAAAAATATAAGCAATAGGACTGAACAATTTGTCAACTTACTATACATAGCAAACAAAAGAATTAAAGAATGAAATTGCAAATATAAGGACAGAAGCTTTGGGAGAATGTGAACAAAATTGTTTGTTAAAGCACAAACACAGGCCTGGCACGGTGGCTCATGCCTGTAATCCCAGCAATTTGGGGGGCTGAGGCAGGTGGATCAGGAGGTAAGGAATTTGAGACAAACCTGGCCAGGATGGTGAAACCCCATCTCTACTAAAAACACAAAAATTATCCGGGTGTGGTGGCGGACTTCTTTAATCCCACCTACTCAGGAAGCTGAGGCAGGAAAATCACTTTAACCCAGGAGGCCGAGGTTGCTGTGAGCTGAGATTGTGCCACTGCACTCTAGCCTGGACAACAGAGCAAGTCTCCATCTCAAAAACAAAAACAAAAATAAACAAACAAAAACACAAACAGGGAATGTCTACCTAATAAAATGTAGCTGAATCCTCATGTCTGCTTCTACATCCAATCTGTTTTAATACGCTGTTTTGGTTGAGTATACAAAGAAAAACTAGCTTCACATAGTTGGGTAATTGGAAGAGGGAGAAGCTTTTTAACAATCTTTCCAGGTCATTAGTTACTTAATGATGGGAATACTTTCTGAGAAGTGTGCCATTCAGCGATTTCATCCTTGTGCAAATATTATAGAGTATACTCACACAAACTTAGATGGTTTAGCTTACTACACACCTAGACTATATGGCATAGCCTATTGCTCCTAGGGCTACAAACCTGTACAGCATGTATTATATTAAATACTGTAGGGAGTTGTAACACAATGGTATTTGTGTATCTAAACATAGAAAATGCAGAGTAAATATATGGTATAAAAGACACAAAATGGTACACCTGTATAGGGAACTTACTACAAATGAAGCTTGCAGGACAGTAAGTTGCTCTGAATGAGTCAGTGAGAGTTGTGAAATGAGTCAGTGATGTGATGAGTCAGTTAGTGAATGTGAAAGCCTGGGAAATTACCATAGACTTTATAAACACTGTATACTTAGGTTGAAACTACCTTTGCAAAAATTGTAACAGTGAGAGAATTATATCAGTGAAGAAGATCTGATCTGGCCAACCCCCTTCTTGCCTTTGGTCTTCAGGCTGCCCTTAATTATTCCTAGACTTAGGCCAAGCTAACTTTGGGAGGCATTTAGTTTATAGTTTAAGTGATAATAGCCCTTCTCTAAAGTTCAACTGCCTTTGAAAGTGGATGAGAGACAACCAGGCTAAGAGGATAGAAGAGCTTGAATTCTGCTAAGGTATACACAATAAAGGATTGCCAGGCACTCTTCCAGAAGTCACAACATACACAACTTCTCCAAATACTCCTGCAGATAACATCACTACTGTAGAATTTGGGATTGGCCTTTTGCAGGGTTTTTGCATATCTGAAGACCAATGGCTCCACCTAGACCTAGACCTCCTCCTCTAACCTCTCCCGTGGCCTCACCCAGAACTGACTCAGTGCACATGAGAACCATTTCCCACACTCTGTATGTTTGTACCCCAACCAATCAGCAGCAAGCACCCATTGCCTAGTCACCCTCAGTCCTTCCCCGAACTATCTTTGAAAATCCTTTGCCCCCAAATTATCGAGGAGACTGATTTTAATAGTAATAAAATCTGGTCTTCCATTCAGCAGGCTCTACATGTGTAAAACTTTTTCTATTGCAAATCCACTGCTTTGACAAATTGGCTGTATCTGGGCAACAAGCAAGAAGAACCATTGAGCAGTTACAGAGCTGTCCTAAATTCATAAAATTTTTTTCCAATAATAATTTACCTTAGCTTACTACAACATTTTTACTTTATAAACTTTGTTATATTTTTAACTTTTGACTCATAATAATGCTTTGCTTAAAATAAACACATTATACAACTGTACAAAAAAATTTTCTTTTTTTTTTTATTCTATAACAGTTTTTTCTGTTAAACACATACAATAACCTAGGCCTACACAGGGTCAAAATCATCAATACCACTGCCATCCACCACTGCATCTTGTCCCATGGGAAAATCTTCAGGGGCAGTAATATGCCTGGAGCTGTCATCTCCTGTGATAACAATGTTTTGCTCTTGATACCTCCTGAAGGACATGCCTGAGACTCTTCTAGAGGAATAGGTTTGTTTACAGCAGCATCACCACAAATATGTAGGTAATCCATTACTCTGCCACATTACAATGGCTACAATATCACTAGGCAATATAAATTTTGCAGTTCTATTATAATCTTATGAGACCATTCTGGTATATGTGGTCCATCACAAATGTGGTTGTTATGTAGCACATAACTGTAATTGAGAATATTCTCTGATAAAACACTAAAACTTGGCCAATATTAGTTTCTAAAAAATTGGTGTGAAATTTGGTAACATGTCAATGAGGTTTTATGCTCTATTACATTAAAATCCATTGTTTAATTAGCCATTGTTTTAATTAAAACAAATCCATTGTTTTAATCAGCCATTTACTCTTACATGCTTTTGTAACTGTGTACATTTGAAAAATAGCAGTTCAGTGAGTTATGAATATTTTCCAAGTGATGATGTGTTCCATTATATGTCAAATAATCATATAAGTTAATATCACTACTGACCTCATCAGAAAAGTTGTTAAGTATTGGGAAACTGTCAAGTTCATAGGAACAGACACAAGTTTTCTAACAATTCAAATTTTCACTTGTAAGCTCAAATTTCATCATTGCCAATAAATATTGTCAGTTGCTTTCTTTGAAGGATAAGATATCTTCTAAAGAGCTAAGCACAAATAACCTGTTTGTCTGCCATTCACTGTTTCAGGTAAAAATAGTGTTCCATTCAAAAGCAGCAAGATTAGTTCACAACTGAAATGATCAAGTGCTCCTCCTGGAGACAGCCATTGTACTTCAGTGTATAAACGTGTTTTATTTGTACTTTCCATGTCATTATATTATACAAAATATATTCAACAGATGTTTACTCAATTGTTGAGATTTAATGAAAAGAATAATGTTTACTGTTTCATCAAGGACAATGGAGGGCATTCTTAAATGAAAGTTACTTTTCTATTTTTCTGTGAGATTATGGCAGAAAAAATTGCAGTGACTACTGTTACGGTTTGGTGTCAAAATAATGGCCTCACTGCAAGTTTCTCTCCCCATTCTGATCCTATAGATAAGGTGCCTTAGCTAAATAACAATTATCAAATCAATGAATGTAATTCCGGCTTATCCTGAGTGGTAGCTTTCAGATCTCTGCCAATGAGATCCGATCTTTAAATAAGATAATGGCATCTTTCCTTGGGAACCAGAGGTACCCCACCTTCTTGAAACTACCAAACCCTGCCTCCCACAACTCTACTTGTTTACTGTCTTCCCAAGTGTTACCCTTGTGGGGGTCTAACATGGTGCAGTGCACTCCTAGCCCTGTGTGACTGATATGCTGTGGTCGATCTCATCTGTTCAGTGTTGGGTGTCGTGTGTTTGGTCATCTCCATAACCTTAGGATGAGAATTGCTCCCTCAACAACAACTGAAGAGGAGGTGATTAACATAGCTCATGGAATATTTCATCACCATTAGTGCTTATTGTCAATAATTCAGATAGGAAATCTTCTATGATTGGTTGATACTGATTCTGTATGAATACAGGCAAAACAGCAAATAAAGCCAAGTCCACAGATTTGACAAGGCAAAAGTACAACTCTGCAGATATTAACTCCACTTCCATGTTTGTAGTTGAATCTTTAATGTCACAAGTTACTGTGTCATTGAAAAGTGTCAGTTTCATGATTTACTTTACTAACTTTTTATCCAGTAGGTATTCAACAATGTCAACCATATAAGGCTTTATTAGTCTCTCAGCTATTGTGTGTGCTTCTCCAGCCAATGCAATATATAAGTTATTCTGTAAGATACGTCATTGGCTTCTTTATTTTGACTTGAAAATCTGTAACAATATTGAATTTTAAAATAGCTTATCCCATCTGCATTTAAACCATCCAATTCTTTACATTAATAACCCCAAATGATTTGTCTCAAAATAATACCACAATGTAACTGGCATTATGATGCTATTTGAAAATGTTCTGCTGAATGAGATACAACGAGGTAAATCAGTAGTAAACATAACCCCAAGGGGAAGATAGCTTTTGTCTAATAATTTTTATTTCTTATTTATAGTATTATCCAATTTCTTTAGAGTAGATTCCTCCCTTCCATCAGTCATAAAACTCTATATCATCTCTTTCAGCATCTTGAGACATAGACATTGCAGCTGAAGCATAGGAAAGCAGGTCTTTTGATTCCCCTTTTCAGGCCAAGAATTCATCTTTAAATACAAGAGAAAATAGCATAAGTCAATTATATTTATTTTAGAATAATATTGCTTAACTAAAATAATAGTTTTAGGGAAATTTTTAAAAACTAAAAACATTAAAATATCAATACCAAACAAGAAGACAATGTACACTTATTTTGTTTTGCACTTTTATATAGATATAAGCAAAATTTCAGGATCTCAAAATAATTATATTTTGGACAAGAATGAAGTAAAAGTTTGTAAAAGATGTAAAAACAGATAGCTAAAAAGGGCACAGTAGAAATGCTGAGGTAAATATTAATTATTATCTCAAAATACATATATATATACATATATATATATATATATATATATATATATATATACATTCTAAACCTATTATCCTAGAGAACTCTACAAATTCCTGAATATAAACTCACACATTCTATTAGCCAGTAGAAAAATAATGTCACCACATGTCACTTACCCTTTAAAAAACTCCACTGTAGGCCAGGCGTGGTGGCTCAAGCCTGTAATCCCAGCACTTTGGGAGGCCGAGGCGGGTGGATCACGAGGTCAAGAGATCGAGATCATCCTGGTCAACATGGTGAAACCTCATCTCTACTAAAGATACAAAAAATTAGCTGGGCATGGTGGCACGTGCCTGTAATCTCAGCTACTCAGGAGGCTGAGGCAGGAGAATTGCCTGAGCCCAGGAGGCGGAGGTTGCGGTGAGCCGAGACCGCACCATTGCACTCCAGCCTGGGTAACAAGAGCGAAACTCCATCTCAAAAAAAAAAAAAAAAAAAAAAAAAACTCCACTGTATACTCATGAGAGAATGAGAGTAAAAAAATAGACAAATAACATTTGGTATTCATCTGAAACTGCTGTTAATCTTCCAGGTGTCCCAAAGGTCCACAGCACACACTTTAAGAATCACTGATGTACAATATCTATATTTTAAAGACCCCTAATTTGCTATTGACTCTCTCAGCCAATAATTTTACTACTCTTTCTTCTCTTTCATTTTTGTCTAACATATGAAAAGCCCTTACAAATATTTAAGAAAAGAATGTAATATCAACCTCCAAAAATCTGACAAAGCATAAGAAGTGGCAGTTAACATAAGAAGATATGCCAATTATCATCAAACTACATGAAAAGATCCACAACTTCACTAGTAATCAAAGAAACAAAATTGAGATTAAAATACTTATTTCTCATAAAATATCTGAAAAAAGTAAAACACTGATAAGATCAGGCATGACAAGCATATGGGGAAATCTGAACATTCTCAAATTAAATTCGAAAAAGCAAATAAAAATTGCCACAATTAACATATCCTTAAATTTAATTCTGTTACTATAAATTGGTACTATCTTTCTCAAGAAAACTTGGCAATATCTTCCATTTCTGGGAATGTGTCCTAATCAAGAAAGTGGATGAGAATTTAAAGATGAATTTAGTGTGTTTTATATGTATATGTGTATATATAAATATATATTTATATTTAACTGACAGTGTCTATAACAGTAAAGAAATTCAGAACAACCAGAATATATATCAATAAGGATTGGTTATAGAAGTTTTGGTGCCTCCACACAATAGAATATTATGCAGCCATTAAAGATAATGAAGTAAACCTTTATCATTGCTAGAGATGGAAGCCCTAGATACTTTAAGTAATTAAAAATAAACAACATGCTATAAAAGTGTATAAATATTATGTTTCTATTTACAAACTAATATAGATGTGCAAATTCACACATAAGTGGCATGGATCACAATGTGAAAGATTGTATTTAGAGCTAGTATGATTGCTGGTGTTTCACATTTAATTTGTATGGCAATTTTTCTCAGTATCGTTTGTGTAGGGGAAAGATTTTTTTTCCCCTCAGGGGACATATGGCAATACTGAGGACATTTTTGATTGTCACAATTGAGGAAGTGCTACTGGCTTTAGGCAGGGAAAATTCAGAGATGTGGCTAAGCATTCTACAATTATCCAGGACAAAATGTCAATAGTGCCAAGGTTTGAAGGTAATTCAAGTTAAGTTTACAAATATCTATGGGGCTATCATGTGGAAGTCACAGGGAATACAGCAATAAACAAGAGATATGGTGGTTTTCCACAGGAATAATATTTGTAATGCTTGAATCTTGTATTAGAAGTCCTTTATAAATTAATAAATATCATAAAGTTATATTAATTTAGGGGTAAAAAGCGTCAGTCCTTAAGAAAATATTCAATTTTTAGTCTTTAATTCCACTCATTGAAAATTTTTAATGGAATCATAAGGAATTTTCACAAAGAATCATGTGCAATTTCATTTCATGAATTATTATTTATAATAGTGGAAATTTGGAAATATGTGCAAAAGTAGCGGTGTGGTAAAATGAAGCATGAACATTCACTTGATGGGCTACTATGTGCTTCTAAAATTCACATTAAAAACACTGATATGAGAAATGTTCATTGCATAAAGTTAAACATACCACAAATCTCTTAGTACTACAGGATCCTAATTATTAAAAACACACACGGGGAAAAGACTAGCAGGAAATATGTCAAAATGAGTTATGAGTGGCTCTCTCTGTGTTGTTGTATTATGGGCAATTTAGAATATTTTTCTTTACAGTCTCAGTACTTCCTAAATCATCTAAAGTGAAAATATGTTATTTTTATAATTAAGAAAAAAGACATACCATATTGATTACTACATGTAGTGCTCTATATTTATATAGAAGAAAAAGGAGGTATGATTTTTCTACCCTTGAGAAGCTTATAGATAAAGTTGGAGAAATGAGTCATACATTCATGGGAATTTTATAATTAATAAAAATAAATACAACTTTTAAAAGAAAAGATAGAAACAAAGTTATTTTTAATATCTGCATGTGCCAGATGCATTCACCAACATCACATTTCATGATGCCACCAGTCCTGTGAAGCTGGTAATGTTATCCCCACCTTAGTGATGAGAAAATTGAAGCTCATTGAGATTAAGTATCTTGTCACAGGTCACTCACAATATTAAGTACTAGCACAAGGATTTAACCCCAGGTCTGAGTCATTTTTATAAAAAAATGATTGTTTCCACTTTGTGTGCTCTTTCATTCTGGAGGTACAAGAAAAGATTACCATAATCATTAACCTAAGTGTCTCAATGGGAGCCATGAAAACTCACTCATTTTTCTCAAGAGATGTAGGTATCAGGATTAATCAAAGAAGCTGAGAAGTATGCTTTAATTTCTTCAAGACATAGTTCAGTGGAAGTCTTATATGTTCAGTAAATTATGAGTATAAGGTTTTTATGTCTCTGAGACTCTTGCTTATGAAGTCATAACATGAATCTCTGCATAGTCATCAATTGCTTTGGCAAAAGGGGAGTTCTTAAACACCCAAAGTAAAGCAGTGATGTGATTAATGACTGCAAACTGGGTTACTTCTCAGATCGTCCTCCTTATCTACAAGTGATATAATTTGGCAGAAAGTCAGAAAAGAAACGTTTCTATTAATCCTGCTCTAATTTGCAACAGATCTCTGCTTCAAAAGGAGTTGGCAGTCCTGTGTCCTTCCTTCCTCTCTTTTGTCTATATTACAGCGTCTTGGTCTCCATTTTCTTTGACATGGAAGGATTTATTCAAAATAATGTTCTCACTTAGATAGTGGAGTTAGATCTATCGCTATTTCCCCAAAGCACAACTAAACCTAATTCTCTGTCTCTGTTAAACAAATAAAATATCACCCCTGTGTCTGTTACTGAAAAATGTCTGCCAGTAGCTCAAGATTTAATCGTTTCTTCAAATCCCTCCATTACAAGAAGTTTCGAATTTCTTCTGTTATTTTACTCTGATCTTTAACCATGCAAAGGATTTAGGAGTAAACAAGAGGAGAAAAATATAGAGTGTGTTTTATTTTAAAAAGACATTAAAATATTTTGTTTTGCAGTAACTTTTATACATTAAACTACAAGTTTATAATCATTAGTCTTATTATTTTAAAGACTATCTTCATTTCTCTTCTAATGTGATGTTAAATGACTTGGGAAATGGAGAATTTCTTTACTATTAGAAACATTGGACTCTCACTTGGAATTTTGCCAACACATCTAGTATCTTGAAATTAAACATTAGATAATTTTCTTATTTTAGGATATTATTAATAATATCACCATTTAAGTGTGTACTTTAAGCACTGCAAAATCAGTATCATTTCCCTTACTTTCTAAACGAACACACTGAAGCTCAAAGAGTTTAAATAAATTATTCTGAATCATATGGTGGTGATTGTTTGACTTGAAATTCTAACCTAGTGTATCTGGTTAGAATGAAGCATGAAGCTTCCATGCCATGCCCAGTTTTATGTCAAATACAATTGAAGCAAGTGAAAATATGCTCAACATCATTAATCATTAGGGAAATGTAATTTAAAACCACAATGAGATACCACTTCACACCCATTAGGATGACTGTCATAGAACAAATAAATAAAATCCCAGAAAATCTGAAAACAGCAACTGTTGGCAGAGATGTGGAAGGGTTGGAAACCTTTTGCATTGCTGGTGGAAATATAAAATGGTGCAGCCTCTGCAGAAAAGAGTACGGTGATTCCTCAAAAAGTTAAATGTAGAACTACCACGTGATTCAGAAGTTCTGCTTCTGGATGTATACTTTAAAGCATTGAATGCAGGCATTCAAACCAGTACATCTTCATAGTTGTTCATAGTTGTGTTAATCATGATAGATAAAAGATGGAAACAACTCCAACGTCCATCAACAGATGAATAAATAAAGAAAATGTGCTATAAACACACAATGGAATACTATTCAACCTTGAAAATTAATGAAAGTATGATGCATACTTTCATTGGATGAACACTGGAACATTATACTAAGTGAAATGAGTCAGACATGAAAGGACAAATATTACATGATTCCATTTACATGAGGTACCAAAGATAGACAAATAATATGATAAAATTTGGGTTTACAAGGCCATTTCTCTGACATATATTCAACAATGAGCATTGGTATTGGCTGACAATAAAGTTTTATTCAAAATACGAGACCATTGGCTGGGTATAAGGGCTCATGCCTGTAGTCCCAAGGGTGGATCACTTGAGCCTAGAAGTTCAAAACCAGCCTGGGCAACATAGTGAGACCCTGTCTCTACAAAATATACAGAAAAAATAGCCAGGTGTGATGCTGCATACCTGCAGTCCCAGGTACTTGGGAGGCTGAGGTGAGAGGATCATCTGAGCCTGGGAGTTCTAGGCTGCTGTGAGCCATGATTTCACCACTGCACTCCCCGGTGACAGTGAGACTCTGTCTCAAAAAAAAGGGAGACTGAAATATGGAAGATAACATAGAGTCTATGGAATGAGGATAAATGGATACAGAGAAAGACAAGATGAAGCCATTCACATAACTTAGTGTCTCTAGTTACACATATTGCCAAAATTTGAGAGATTATAGAATTTAGTCCAGATTAAACTAAACAAGTTAGCTGAAAAAAGTTAAGTAAAACCCCTGAGGATACAGACTTTAGTCAACAGAAACCAGGTGAAAGAAATGAATATGAATGTAGATTTAAAGCCCTTAATTTTATAGTGACTATAAAGAAGTGACTATGTCCATTTAAGGTTCAGATTTTCATTCTGTGTGTATATGGCCCTTGGGTTTGTTCCTGGGCTCAGACTCTTAGGTAATCATATCATTTTCATGAATTTTCATCCTCACTTTCTCAGAAATGGTAAATTTGCTTCCCTTGATGACTATTTTATCGATCACAAAATATTTTAAATTAAAATCAGAGATCATGATATATATGAATCCAACATCATTTGTACTTTTAGTGAAAGGTCTGGAATCAACTTTTAAATTATAAAGAGAGTTTAATATATGTGATATTTAATGAATTTATAATGTTTAATAAATCTGGTATATTAGGCCAGGTACAGTGGCTCATGCCTGTAATCCCACCACGTTGGGGGGCCAAAGTGGGAGGATTGCTTGAGGCCAAGAGTTCAAGACCAACCTGGCCAACATAGCAAGATCTTGTCTCTCTAAAAAAATATAAAAAATAAAAAAGAATCTGGTATATTAAAGGATATGAACATAGATAAAATGTGTAATGGGTTCTGGAATTGTGATTTTAAGATAAAAATGTGACTGGGTTTTGGGGTGCAAGGGAGGCACATCTCCCCCAATAGAATGTTTTTTGGGGGGTTCTTGGTCTCTCGCTCACCCAAGAATGGGAGAGGGGCCACTCCAGATGCAGTGCACTCATAAAGTAAATACTGGACCCAAAAAGTTTTTGCAGAAAGGTGATTTATTCAGGGAGAGAAAAAGAAAAAAGAAGAAGAAGAGAGAAAGCTTCCACAAAGGGAATGTGGAGGGAGACCCAAGTATGGAATCCAAAGGGGTGTGGAAAAAGGGAACTTTTAACCTGGGAGGAATTCCCACGTTCTCCAAGCCCCCTAGCCAATGAAAGGAGTTCCTTTAAACTTCTGCTGGAGTTATTGACTTTTTCATTCTTTCCGCACATGTGAAAATTAAAACAGAAATTGTTAAATCTCCTAGATGGAAAGGTATGGGAGAGGGGGCTTGGCACTGGGAAGTTCTTGCCCTTAGAACTACGCTCCCTTGGAGACCTGGAAAGAGAATACATTCCCTCAAAAATATACCTGAAAACTTTACTAAGTTTGTAAAAACACAAAAATTGAAGATGCAAGCTATTTTAAAGTTTATGATATTTTCAAGACTATTTTAAATGCACAACTGGGTTTTTCTTGTTAGGGCTTTGAATTTGAGTTGTTAGAGAGTTTTTTTAATGCTTAGAAAAACAAACATTAAATTTCTAAGTATAGTTCAAAATATTTTAGAAAATGTAATTTACTAAATTTTTAATGGAATTATTTGAAGTAATTTAGTCTATTTAACTTGAAATAATTGAATTTCATCAAAGAAAAAGGGAAAATAATTCTTGTTCATTAGTTTTTTATAAATAGTAGAATCATTTGTAAGTTAAAAGCTTAAGAAAATCTAGTTTCTTTTTCTTTTTTATTGCATTTTAGGTTTGGGGTACATGTGCAGAACATGCAAGACAGTTGCATAGGTACACACATGGTAATGTGTTTTGCTGCCTTCCTCCCCTTCACCCACATTTGGCATTTCTCCCCAGGCTATCCTTCCCCAGCTCCCCCACCTCCGCTGTTCCTCCCCTATTACCCCCAATAGACCCCAGTGTTTAGTATTCCCTTCCCTGTGTCCATGTGTTCTCATTTTTCCTCACCCGCCTATGAGTGAGAATATGCAGTATTTCATTTTCTGTTCTTGTGTCAGTTTGCTGAGAATGATGTTCTCCAGATTCATCCATGTCCCTAAAAATGACACTAACTCATCATTTTTGCTTGCTGCATAATATTCCATTATGTATATGTGCCACATTTTCCCAATCCAGTCTATCATTGATGGGCATTTGGGTTGGTTCCAGGTCTTTGCTATTGTAAACAGTGCTGCAATGAACATTCGTATGCATATTAGAACGATTTCTAGTCCTTTGGATATATACCCAGTAATGGGATTGCTGGGTCAAATGGAATTTCTATTTCTATGTCCTTGAGGAATTACCACACTGTCTTCCACAATGGTTGAACTAATTTACACTCCCACCAGCAGTGTAAAAGTGTTCCTATTTCTCCACATCCTCTCCAGCATCTGTTGTCCCCAGATTTTTTAATGATCGCCATTCTAACTGGCATGAGATGGTATCTCAATGTGGTTTTGATTTGCATCTTTCTAATGACCATTGATGATGAGCATTTTTTCATATGTTTGTTGGCCTCATGTATGTCTTCTTTTGTAAAGTGTCTGTTCATATCCTTTGCCCACTTTTGAATGGGCTTGTTTGTTTTTTTCCTGTAAATCTGTTAGAGTTCTTTGTAAATTCTGGATATCAGCCCTTTGTCAGATGGGTAAACTGCAAAAATTTTTTCCCATTCTGTTGGTTATCGATTCACTCTAGTGACTGTTTCTTTTGCCGTGCAGAAGCTGTGGAGTTTGATTAGGTACCATTTAGCTATTTTGGCTTTTGTTGCCAATGCTTTTGGTGTTTTGGTCATGAATTCCTTGCCTAATCCTATGCCCTAAAAGGTTTTGCCTAGATTTCTTCTTGGGTTTTAATGGTGCCCGTTCTTATGTTTAAGTCTTTAATCCATGTGGAGTTAATTTTAGTGTAAGGTGTCAGGAAGGGGTCCACTTTCTGCTTTCTGCACATGGCTAGCCAGTTTTCCCAACACCATTTATTAAACAGGGAATTCTTTCCCCATTGCTTGCTTTTGTCAGGTTTATCAAAGATTGTATGGTTGTAGATATGTTGTGTTGCCTCCGATGCCTCTGTTCTGTTCCATTGGTCTATATCTCTGTTTTAGTACCAGTACCATGCTGTTTTGATTATGGTAGCATTGTAGTATAGTTTGAAATCCAGTAGTGTGATGCCCCCCGCTGTGTTTTTGTTGCTTAGAATTGAATTGGCTATGTGGGCTCTCTTTTGATTCCATATGAAGTTCATGGTGGTTTTTTCCAGTTCTGTGAAGAAGGTCATTGGTAGCTTGATGGGGATAGCATTGAATCTGTAAATTACTTTGGGCAGTATAGCCATTTTCACAATATTGATTCTTCCTAACCATGAACATGGAATGTTTCTCCATCTGTTTGTGTCCTCTCTTATTTCGTTGAGCAGTGGTTTGTAGTTCTCCTTGAAGAGGTCCCTTACATTCCTTGTGAGTTGTATTCCTAGGTATTTTATTCTTTTTGTAGCAATTGTGAATGGCAGTTTGTTCTTAATTTGGCTCTCTTTCAGTCTGTTATTGGTGTATAGGAATGCTTGTCATTTTTGCACATTGATTTTCTATCCTGAGACTTTGCTGAAGTTGCTTATCAGTGTCAGGAGTTTTTGGGCTGAGACGATGGGGTCTTCTAGGTATACTATCATGTCTTCTGCAAATAGAGACAGTTTGGCTTCCACCTTTCCTATTTGAATACTCTTTATTTTTTTTCTAGCCTGATTGCTCTGGCTAGAACTTCCAGCACTATATTGAATAGGAGTGGTGAGAGAGGGCATCCTTGTCTAGTGCCGGATTTCAACGGGAATGCATCCAGTTTTTGCCCATTCAGTATGATATTGCCTGTTGGTTTGTCATAAATAGCTTTTATTACTTTGAGATACGTTCCATGAATACTGAGTTTATTGAGGGTTTTTAGCATAAATGGCTGTTGAATTTTGTCAAATGCCTTCTCTGCATCAATTGAGATAATTATGTGGTTTTTGTTTTTGGTTCTGTTGATGTGGTGAATTACGTTTATTGACGTGCATATGATGAACCAGCTTTGCATCCCCAGGATGAATCCTACTTGTTGATGATGGATAAGTTTTTTGATTTGCTGTTGCAATTGGCTTGCCAATATTTTATTGAAGATGTTTGCATCTATGTTCATTATAGATATTGGCCTGAAGTTTTCTTTTCTTGTTGAGTCTCTGCCGGGTTTTGGTATCAGGATGATGTTGGTTTCATAAAATGATTTGGGAAGGATTCCCTCTTTTTGGATTATTTGGAATAGTTTCAGAAGGAATGGTACCAGCTCATCTTTGTGTGTCTGGTAGAATTCAGCTGTGAACCCATCGGGACCTGGGCTTTTTTTTTTTTTTTGTGGTAGGCTCTTAATTGCTGCCTCGACTTCAGAACCTGTTATGGATCTATTCATAGTTCATGTTTCCTCCTGGTTTAGGCTTGGGAGGACACAGGAGTCCAGGAATTTATCCATTTCTTCCAGATTTACTGGTTCATGTGCATAGAGTTGTTTGTAATATTCTCTGATGATGGTTTGAATTTCTGTGGAATCTGTGGTGATTTTGCCTTTATCATTTATTAATGCATCTATTTGGTGGTTCTCTCTTTTCTTTTTTATCAGACTGGGTAGTGGTCTGTCTATTTTGTTGATCTTTTAAAAAAAACAGCTCCTGGATTTATTGATTTTTTGAAGGGTTTTTCATGTCTCTATCTCTTTCAGTTCTGCTCTGATCTCAGTTATTTCTTGTCTTCTGCTAGGTTTTGAGTATTTTTGATCTTGCTCCTCTAGCTCTTTCAAATTTGATGATAAGGTGTCAATTTTGGATCTCTCCACTCTTCTCATGTGGGCACTTATTGCTATATATCTTCTTCTGGAGGCTGCTTTAAATGTGTACCAGAGATTCTGGAATGTTTTGTCTTTGTTCTCGTTGGTTTCGAAGAACTTCTTTATTTCCGTCTTCATTTCATTGTTTATCCAGTCAACATTCAAGAGCCTGTTGTGTGGTTTCCATGAAGCTGTGCGGTTCTGAGTTAGTTTCTGAATTCTGAGTTCTAAGTTGATTGCACTATGGTCTGAGAAACTGTTTCTTATGATTTCAGTTGTTTTGCATTTGCTGAGGAGTGCTTTACTTCCAGTTATGTGGTCAATTTTAGAGTAGGTGTGATGTGGCACTGAGAAGAATGTATATTCTGTGGATTTGGGGTGGAGAGTTCTGTAAATGTCTATCAGGTTTGCTTGTTCCAGGTCTGAGTTCAAGCCCTGGATATCCTTGTTGATTTTCTCTTTGGTTGATCTGTCTAATATTGACAGTGGAGTGTTAAAGTCTTTCACTATTATTGTGTGGGAGTCCAAGTCTTTTTGTAAGTCGTTAAGAACTTGCCTTATATATCTGGGTGCTTCTGCATTCAATCCGTATATATTTTGGATCGATAGCTCTTATTGTTGTATCGATCCTTTTACCATTATGTAATGACCTTCTTTGTCTTTTTTGATCTTTGTTGCTTTAAAGTCTATTTTATCAGAGGTGAGAATTGCAACTCCTGCTGTTTTTTGCTCTCCATTTGCTTGGTAAATCTTCCTCCATCCCTTTATTTTGAGCCTTTGTGTATCCTTGCATGTGAGATGGGTTTCCTGGATACAGCACACAGATGCGTTTTGGCTTTTTATCCAATTTGCCAGTCTGTGTCTTTTGATTGGTGCATTTAGCCCATTTACATATAGGGTTAATATTGTTATGTGTGAATTTGATACTGCCGTTTTGATGCTAGCTGGCTTTTTTGCCCATTAGTTGATGCAGATTCTTCATTTTGTTGATGCTCTTTAGCATTTAGTGTGTTTTTGGAATGGCTGGCACTGGTTGTTCCTTTCTATGTGTAGTGCCTCTTTCAGGGGCTCTTGTAAAGCAGGCCTAGCTGTCACAAAATCTCTGAGTACTTGCTTGTTTGCTAAGGATTATATTTTTCCTTTACTTATGAAGCTTAGTTTGGCTGGATATGAAATTCTGGGTTGAAAGTTCTTTTCTTTAAGAATGTTGAATATTGGTCCCACTCTCTTCTGGCTTGTAGCATTTCTGCCGAGAGATCTGCTGTGAGTCTGATGGGCTTCCCTTTGTGGGTGACCCGACCTTTCTCTCTGGCTGCCCTTTGTATTTTCTCCTTCATTTCAACCCTGGTGAATCTGATGATTCTGTGCCTTGGGGTTGCTCTTCTTCCAGAATATCTTTGTAGTGTTCTCTGTATTTTTTGGATTTGAGTGTTGGCCTGCCTTGCTAGGTTGGGGAAATTTTCCTGGATAATATCCTGAAAAGTATTTTTCAGCTTGGATTTGTTCTCTTCATCACATTCTGGTACGCCTATCAAATGTAGGTTAGGTCTCTTCACATAGTCCCACATTTCTTGGAGACTTTGTTCATTCCTTTTTGTGTTTTTTTTCTCTAATCTTGGTTTCTCCTTTTATTTCATTGAGTTGATCTTCGACTTCTGATATTCTTTCTTCTGGTTGGTCAATTCGGCTGTTGAAACTTGTGCGTGCTTTGCGAAGTTCTTGTGTTGTGTTTTTCAGCTCCTTCAATTCATTCATATTCCTCTCTAAGTTATCCATTCCTGTTATCATTTCTCGAATCTTTTTTCAAATCTTTTTTCAAGGTTCTTAGTGTCTTTGCATTGATTTCAAACATGTTCTTTTAGCTCACAGAAGTTTCTCATTACCCACCTTCTGAAGTGTAATTTTGTCATTTCATCACAGTCATTCTCCTTCCAGCTTTGTTCCCTTGCTGGTGAGGAGTTTTTGTTCTTTGTAGGTGAGGTCTTCTGGTTTTAGGTGTTTTCCTCCTTCTTGTGCTGGTATCTTTCCATCTTTGTGGATTTATCCACCTGTCGTCTGAGTAGTTGCTAACTTTTTGATTGGGTCTCTGAGTGGACACCCAGATTGTTGATGATGAAGTATTTCTGTTACTTGGTTTTTCTTCTACCAGTCTTGCCCCTTCGCTGTATGACTGCTGAGGTCCAATCCAGGCCCTGCTTGTCTGGGGTACACCTGTAGCAGCTGCGGAACTGTGAGGGATGCTACCAGTTTCTTCTTTTGCTATCTTTGTCCCAGAATGATGCCCGCCAACTGTCAGTCTGATCAGTCCTTTTTCAGGTGACTCTTTGGGTACACAGGGGTCAGGGAGCTGCTTGAGGAAACAGTCTGTACTTTATAGCCGCTCAAGTGGCGAGCTGTGAGCTCTGTTGTTCATTCAGGGCTGTTAGGCTGCTACGTTTAAGTCTGCTGCAGCGGAACTCATAAAACCCCCTTTTTTCCTCAGATGCTCTGTCTCGGGGAGTTGGGGCTTTTTTTGAGTGTCCGTTGCACTGTCCTGCCCAGCTAGGAGGCAGTCTAATTACTATTTGCCTGCCGAGGCTCCGCCCTTCTGTCATGGGGTCTTCCCTGTTGCGGTGGGCTCTGCCCTGCTGCGGCGGTCTCTACCCTGCTGCCACAGGCTCTGCCCTGCGGCAAAGTCTCTCTGTTCTGGTGGGTTCCCTCAGCAACGGCAGGCTGCATCAACAATGGGAGTGTACCTCAGTAGGGGTGGATTTCCTTGGTAATGGCGGACGCCCCTCCCCCACCGAGCTGCACCGTCCTGGGTTTAGCTGTGCCTGCAGTGAAACTCTCCACCCAGAGCATTTTGAATCACTGTTTTGTTTGTTCCTGTTGGGGTGAAACCCACCAAGCCTGCTCACCTGGCTCCCTGCCTCAGAGTGCCTTTTTTTTTTTTTAAGTTGAATGGTTGACTCTCTCCCAGGTGTTTCAGTCACCTGCTGTTAGGGCACTGGGATCTGTCTGATTTCTCATGCAGTGACCCACTGCACTGGCTCAAACACTGCTTCCCAGGAATCTCCTGGTCTGGCTCACTCACTGTCCAAGTCTTGTTTAATCAGATGGATATGCTAATCTGCCCTCCCAAGTCTCAGATTGCTGGTTTAACAGGGCACCTGGACCAGTGCATTTTATGCGGAGTGTTGCGGAGTGCCACTGCACTGCAGCACTGGCTGAAGTGGCCACACCAGCCAAAAGAGCTGCACTGGCATCCCGTGTCTCTCCTACACCTGGGAATTTCCCCATTCTGTGGGCAACAAAGATCCATCTGGAAATGTGGCTTTGACTCACCCTCTGCATGTTCACTGAGAGCTGCAATCCTGGGTTGTTCTTACCATTCCATCTTGAATCCTCCCCTGAGAATCTAGTTTCTTTTATAATTACAACTTATATAAAAGTTATATTAATTTCTAAATTAAGTAATGGGGTATAATTCATTCAAAGCACAAAAGCTTCTTTAAGACACTTAATAATTCACACTGATGACCTTGACATGAAAATCTATAATACAGCAAAGATCCTCAGTTCCAGTGGACATACCTTTGATATAGTAAATCACTAATAATAAAACTGCTAGAGAATACAATATTTGCATTAAATAATAGAGTAGTTTTTAGGTTATTTCTATAATAATATCAACCTTCTTTCTTGTTTTACTGCATGCTTTCTTCAGTGGGAGTTATTTTTAAATTGCAAAGCAATAAAACACGTGGGAATTATATAGTTAGATCCCCTGCTCAGGAGCATCCTTAGGGAATGCTGACTATTAGGAGAGTGAGAAGATTATGGAGTGGTAAAATAAAACAAAGTGTTCACCGGAGTATCTCATTATCTTTGATTTCTCCTGTGGAATGACATTTCTTGCTAGACATATTTGTATAAATATTCCTTTGTTCCAATGTCTGCCCATAAAGATTCCAGGGATTAGGACCCAATATATCAAATTTTAAGATATAAAAATTCATACAATTCTGGTTATGCATCTGTTAATGGAAGTCAATTAGTGAGCACAAACTGTCTCTACCTTTCCACCATTGAGTATTAATCCTTTAAAAAGATTTTTCATAAAGATGGAATGAAGAGAAAGCAAAGAATAGGCTTTGTGTGTAACCTGCCGGCAGTACTGTGCTGGTGTGCTACTTTTTTTTTTTTTTTTAAGTCCCTGATCTGTAGCATTTACCTATTTCTATGGTATGAATACTCACCATGGCCGATTTCAAGTTTTAAAATCAGCTTGCTGAGGGACAGCGCTAACACAACACTGCCTCTAAGTCTTCCAGTTCTATTGTTTTATTTTGGCATCTAATCATGGCTGGAAATAAATAAACAAACATGTAATCTTGCTGAATTATTTTACTTTACAGCTCATTACTATGAATCACAAATGGGCCCTTCTTCTGCCAGGCAATCATACCATATATTCCTACTCTCTTTACACTTTCTCCGTTTTAACAAACTATTTTGTACTTTCTTTCTCCTGAAACTCCAAATACTGCTTCACACATTTTTACTCGCAGCTGATGGCCTTGCTGTCTGTTTCACTAAGAAAAATAAAGCAATCAGATAAGCTCTACAGAATTCTTCCCTCCAGGGACTGACCTCCAAACATCTGCACTCTCCTCCTCTGCCTTCCTGCCTGCTCCTGTCTAAAGCCAATTTCTACATTTGTGTGTCAGAATCCATCTTGTTTTACTCAAGGCATCACCTTAATTCTCCTCACTCTTCTCTAAAGCATCCCTTTCTTATTTTCTACTAGAGCAATGTCATCAGTTAAATGTTACAATTGCTATCATTTTTTTTAAAGCTTCCCTCAGCCCACAACCTCCCCATGAGCCGCTGCCCTTTCTCTGCTCCCTTTTGGTAAAATAACTTTTGAAAGAGTTGTGTGAACTTGTGTCTTTGATTCCTCTCCCACCACTCTCAAGCACACTCCAGTCTGACTTTACCCATAGTCACCATTCCAGCAAGAGTGTTCTTCCCAAACATACTGTAGCACCATTCAGCCACTTCAGATCTTAACCATTCATTCCACCGTGCTCCAGCTCCACTTGAAAACTACCAAGATCAGTATCTCTGCCTAAGAGCTCTTTCCATATTCTCAGAAAGTCGCATTCATGCAAGGAAAGAGCCATAAATATCACAGAATTAACACCACCCACATCCTTCTCCAGCAGTGTCAACTAAATTCATCAATATAAAATGCCACCATTCCCTTGCTCTTTGTGTAGAACAATTCTGAGCTGTGTTTTATGCCATTTTTTAGAGCCTTGTGGGATAAAGCTCCAGTTGTCAACTATGGCTTAATGACACACACTTATAGGCTGCCTTCCTTATGTCATTTTTTGAACCTACTATTGCTATTCCTACACCTCTCAAACATGTTCCTTCCTCTCAAATTCTTGTTTAGGATCTGCTGCTATGGGAACCAAAATGAACTCACTAGCCAGTGACCCCCACATCATTAAATTGAATGATCAATTAGTTTCCTTTTATTGGAGCTTTCAGTGGGATCTACACATAGTTCTCTCCCCTCTCCTGGAAACATTTTCTGTTCTTGATTCTAGTTCAACACATCTTTAAATTTTTTTTTCCTGCATCACAGGTCATTTATTCTTAATCTCTTTTCTTAGTAATGCTTATTTTCTCCACTTGTACATTTGAAGTGCTGCAAGTTAGCCAGTGCTTGATCTCTTCTACTCTCTATCAGTGACTCTTCTGGCTTTAAAGACAACCTCTATGTTAATGACCAGTAAACTCATATCTCCAGCACAAGTTCCTCATTTCATATAGAAACTATGTACTTAACATTTCCACCTTGATGTCCAATAATTACCTAAAATTCAACATGTTCTGAACTCCTTTTCTCAGCTTTCCCTCAAATCTGCTCCATTCACTATTTTATCTAAAATAATATCATCCTTCCAGGTGTCCAATCCAAAGAAACTTAGATTTATTCTAGATTCTTCTATTTTTTTCAGCAAATCTTGCCTTTAGCTTAAAAACATATTCAGTATCCAAAATATCTTAACACTTCTGCTGCTGTCATGATTCAAGACATCAACATTTTATCCAGGTGAGAAAGAATATGTGTTCCCAATTATTACTAAAAATTTCAAATACAAAATCAAAGACATTATCTTGATTGTTAAATAAAGAAACATGCTGCTCTGTCTGAATTGGACCTGCAAGTTCTTGTCAAATAAAAAAACAGACTTTCTCCAAAAAATAATTAAATTGATTTGATATAATGTCCCAACTAGTTCAGGTTCCAGAAGTTTTTAATGTGATTCCAGATATTTTAGCAGTTTCTGTCAGCAAATTAATTATTCAGCAAATCTGAATAAAATTAATTAGAGGCAACAAATTGAAATATAAATGAGACATTCATCTTCACATTATTTCAGATATTCCAGTGAAAATTTATTAAGCAGAGATGTCTAATACATAATTCTAGTAATACCACATGGAAGTACTGTGAGGATCACTTGGGAAAGAGTAGACGTATTTCATAAATTCACAGGAAACAAGTTATTGTTATTGTTGTTTAATACACAACAATCTCAGTTCAATTTCTTGTAGAATTAAGGGTTATAAATGTCACAATAATTGTAAACGGTATGAGAATTTGGAATTCATGGCTTTACTTCCCTCAACTTACCAATTAATAAAAATTAAGGTAAGGCATTCACTGACTTGTCCAAAATGAAACAACCAAAAGTTAGCAGTCATGACAATGTATTACTACAAATTTGCAGTTCAAGTATTTTTTCTTTTATTTTATTTTTTACTTTTCTTTTTTTCTTTTTTGAAATGGAGTCTTACTCTGTTACCAGGCTGGAGTGCAGTGGCACTATCTTGGCCCACTGCAACCTCAAACTCCCAGCTTCAAGTGATTCCCCTCCCTCAGACTCCCAAGTAGCTGGGATTACAGGCACACACCACAATGCCCAGCTAATTGTTGTATTTATAGTAGAGACGGGATTTCACCATGTTGGCCAAGATGGTCTTAATCTCTTGACCTCTTGATCCACCTGCCTTGATCTCCCAAAGTGCTGGGATTACAGGCGTGAGCCACCATGCCCAGCCTCAAGTATTTTTTCATTTTCACATCAAGGAAGTAAAAATCTAATTGGGGAAATTACAAAATATACCTATTTCATCCTTTGTAACATCGATTAAGATAGTTTGTACACTGCATTATACCTTTTTAGGAGATAGTAAGTACAAAGACACTACTTCATGAATTTTTATGGGGAGGTGATTATCTAAAAAATTGTGTGTTTACCTAAACACACAAAAACTAATCCATATAATTCACTTTACATTAACTGAATAAAGGGGAAAAGCTAAATGTTTATCTCAATAAGTTCAGAAAAGGCATTTTATAAAATTCAAGTATGATTTAAAAACTCTCAGCAAACTAGTAATAGAAGAGAACTTTCTCAATTTTACAAAGAAAATAACATATAGCTAGAATTGTGCTTAATGGCAACATATTGAACAGTATAATCATCACCTGTGGAATAAGGCAAGGGAGTTCACTTCTATTCAATATTAAATAATTATTTTAGCCAATGCTGTAAGAAAAGAAAGCAAAAAAATAAAAAAAGACAGACCATGTCAAGCGTTGATGAGAATGTAGACCACTGGAAGCATTTTATATCACTGGTGAGAAGATAAAAAAGGCATCCACGTTGGAAATCAATTTGTCAGCTGTTTTCTAAAGTTATCTATGCCTCTATATTGTGGTCCATAAATTCTACAATTCATCTTCCTTCCTTTTCTCCTTCCTTCCTTCCTTTCTTCCTTCCTTCCTTCTTTCTCTCCTGCCTTCCTTCTTCCTTCCTTCCTTGCTTCTTTCCTCCCTCCCTCCCTTCCTCCCTCTCTTCCTCCCTCCCTTCCTCCCTCCCTCTTTCCTCCCTCCCTCTTTCCTCCCTCTCTCTGTCTCTCTCTCTCTTCTTTCTTTCTTTCTTTCTTCTTTCTTTTGTCTTAACTGACTCATGATAATTGTACATACTTATGGGGTAAAATGTGATGTTTCAATACATGTATACATTGTGTAATGATCACATTGGGGAAATGAGCATATCCATCACCTCAAGAATTTATTATTTCTTTGCAGTCAGAACATTCAAAATCTCTTCTAGGTGAGATGGCATATAGGAAGTAATAATAGGTTGCAGGTCCAACTCAGACAGAACAGCATGTGGAGGCTCACATCATGAACTTTTGACCAAATAACTATTGCAGGAACATACCAGAAAGCCAAAAGAATCCACAAAAAATTGAAGAAAATGGATCACCCCACAGGCTTCCTGAAATGCTGAAAAATTGTGAGTCTGCTAGTTTTCTCAATGGGGAGGCTCATGGTCTGGGGCAAATTCTAAGCACAGGTCACTGGCTGCATGGAGATATACTCAGTGCTATTGACGGATGGGGGCATGGTGGTAGTGAGACCATTCTTTAGGACTTTAGGCTTTGTGGGAATGGGGTGAGCCTGTGACTGCCAGCTTTCCCCCACTTCACTGGCGACTTTTATGACTCAGCAGAGGCAGCCATAATCCCCTGGGAATGTAACTCCATTAAACTGGGAACTACACCCCCATTCCACAAAGCAGCCATAGCAAGCCTTGCCCAAGGAGAGGCTGAACTCAGAAATGCCTATCCCTGCCCCCAACTGGTGGTCTTTCTCCACCCATCCTGGTAACTGAAGACAAAGGTCATCATCTCTTGGGAGCTCTATAGCACAGCACACCACCTGAGAAACCTGGACAAGTTAGCATCCTCCCTATAGGAGCTGATATAAAGCTGATGCATTCTGAAAGCATCATCTCCTGGCTGGAGGCCAACAATAAAAAACAAGTGCACTAAACAAAAACACAACCAAGGACCCTCACAGAGTCCTCTTCACTCCTCTGCTTCCTCCACTGGAGCAGCTTCAAGACTAGAAGGTAGACCACATCACAGGACTCTTTTCAGATGCCCTCCAGTACCAGCCTGGTGTCTGGGAGCTCTGCTGGGTGGCCAGGCACAGAAGAGCAAAAACAATCACTACAGTTTTGTTCTCAGGAAGCCCCAATCCTAGGGAAAGAGGTAGAGCAATACATTGATGGAGCATCCCAAGGGACAAAAGAATATGAACAGCCACTTTTGAATCCCAGATCTTCCCTCTGACATAGTGTACTCAAATAAGAAGGAACCAGAAAAACAATTTTTGTAATATGACAAACCAAAGTTCTTTAACACACCCAAAAGATCATACCAGCTCACCACAATGGATCCAGACCAAGATGAAATTTCTGAATTGCCAGAAAAAGAATTCAAATGGTTGATTATTAAGCTAACCAAGGAGGCACCAGAGAAAGATGAAGTCCAACTTAAAAAAAAATAAACAAGATATGAAAGGAAAATTATTCAGTGAAATAGAAAGTCTAAATAAAAAACAATCACACCTTCTGGAAATTAAGGACACATTCAGACTGTTCCCAGACCAAACTGAAGGCTGAGCTGCTATTTATAGTAGTCCAATAACAAAATGCAGATGAACCGGGGAAGAAGAGAGTTTTTATTTCTGTAACCGGTTACAGGGAGAAACCCTGGAAATTATTGTCAGACCAACTTAAAATTCAAAGTTTTCTATTTTTGAGACTGAGTTTCGCCCTTGTTACCCAGGCTGGAGTGCAATGGCGCCATCTCGGCTCACCAAAACCTCCACCTCCTGGGTTCAGGCAATTCTCCTGCCTCAGCCTCCATCTAAAGACATAAGTGATTAACTTCTTTTAATCTATAACTATAGTGTGAGTCCTGAAGACCTTCCTGTGAAGCATTAGTAAATTTACTGAATTTAAACTGGTCCAGGTACTGAGGTAATTAACCTTATTTTGTCTCCTGCTAAATTAAAGAAGTTTCAGGAGTTCTTTTAGATCCCTAATAAACTTGTTTGTGGAGGCCTGGGGAGTTTTTTCAGACCTACAAAACAACTTGTTTAATTCTAAATGGGTTCTATTAAAAATTCCTTTTTTATTTTGTCATGCTTTGAGGCCCAGGAAAGGCCCAGGCAGAATTCTTCATGGGCTTTTGTTACATCCTGGCTTTTGTTACATCCCAGCTTTTGTATAAAGGCACTGTCTTTTAATATTTAACTTAACCATTTAGTCAGTACTAAAACAGTTTTTAGTGAGACCTGGCCTGCCACAAGAAAAATGCAATATGCACTGGGAAGTTTCAGCAATAGAATCAAACAAGCAGAATAAAGAACTTCAGAGCTCAAAGACAAAGCTTTTGAATTAACCCAACCCATCAAAGACAAGGAAAAAAAATAAATAAAATCTCCAAGAAGTTTGAGATGATGTTAAATGTCAAGACCAAAGAATAATTGGTATTCCCAAGGAAGAAGAGAAATCTAAAAGTTTTGAAAACCTACTTGAGGGAATAATTGAGGAAAACTTCCCCAGCCTTGCTAGATATCTAGACATCTAAATACAAGAATCTCAAAGAACACCTGAGAAATTCATTACAAACAGATCATCACCAAAGCACATAGTTGTCAGGTCATCTTAAGTCAAGATGAAGGAAAGAATCTTAAGAGCTGTCAGGTAAAAGAATCAGGTAACCTATAAAAGAAAACCTATCAAATTAACAGCAGATTTTTCAGCAGAAACCCTACAAGTAGAAGGGATTGGATCCTACTTTAAGCTTTCTTAAACAAAACAATTATCAGCCAAGAATTTTGTATCCAGGGAAACTAAGTCTCATAAATGATGGAAAGACACAGACTTTTTCACAAAAACAAATGCTAAGAGAATTAACCACTACCAAGCCAGCACTATAAGAACTGCTATTGATAAAAGGAGCTCTGAATCTTTAAACAAATCCTTCAAATATACCACAATAGAATCTTCTTTTTTTTTTTTTTTTTTTTTTTTTTTTTAATTTTTTATTGGATTATAGGTTTTGGGGTACATGAGCAGAGCATGCAAGACAGTTGCGTAGGTACACACATGGCAGTGTGCTTTGCTTTTCTTCTCCCCTTCACCCACATTTGGCATTTCTCCCCAGGCTATCCCTCCCCACCTCCCCCTCCCACTGGCCCTCCCCTTTTCCCCCCCAATAGACCCCAGTGTTTAGTACTCCCCTTTCTGTGTCCATGTGTTCTCATTTTTCATCACCCACCTATGAGTGAGAATATGCGGTGTTTCGGTGGGAGTGTAAATTAGTTCAACCATTGTGGAAGACAGTGTGGCGATTCCTCAAGGCCTTAGAAATAGAAATTCCATTTGACCCAGCAATCCCATTACTGGGTATATATCCAAAAGACTATAAATCGTTCTACTATAAGGACACATGTACACGAATGTTCATTGCAGCACTGTTTACAATAGCAAAGACCTGGAATCAACCCAAATGCCCATTGATAATAGACTGGATTGGAAAAATGTGGCACATATACACCATGGAATATTATGCAGCAATCAGAAATGATGAGTTCGTGTCGTTTGTAGGGACATGGATGAATCTGGAGAACATCATCCTCAGCAAACTGACACAAGAACACAATAGAATCTTCTTAAAGAATAAATCTCACAGGATCTGTGTAACAATAACACATTGGAGAGAACACAAGATATTCGGGCAACAAATAGTATGATAAATAGAATAGTGCATCATATCTCAATAATAACATTGAATGTAAATGGCCTAAATGCTTCATTTAAAAGACACAGAATGGCAGAGTGGATAAGAATTCACTGCCCAAGTTTCTGCTGTCATGAGAAGACTCACCTAACACATAAGGACTCACATAAAGTTAAGGTAAAGGGTTGGAAAAATATTTCATGCAAATTGACACCAAAAGCAAGCAGGAGTAGCTATTATGTCAGAAAGAACAAACTCTAAAGCAACAGCAGTTTAAAAAGACAAAGAGGGACATTATGTAAAGATAAAAGAACTAATCCAACAGGAAAATATTACAATTCTAAATATATATGCACCTAACACTGAAGCTCCCAAACTTATAAAGCAATTACTACTAGACCTAAGAAATGAGATAGATGGTGATGCAATAATAGTGGGAGACTTTAATACTCCACTGAGAGCACTAGACAGATCATTAAGGCAGAAAGTCAACAAAGAAACAATGGACTTAAACTATACCCTACAACAAAAGGACTTAACAGATATTTACAGAACATCCTACCAAACAACTGGAGAATTTACATTCTATTCATCAGCACATAGAACTTTCTCCAAGATAGACCATATGATAGTCCACCAAACAAGGCTCAGTAAATTAAGAAAATTGAAATTATATGAAGTACTCTCTCAGATCACAGTGGAATGAAACTGGAAATCGACCCCAAAAGGAACCCTCAAAACATGCAAATGTAAGAAAGTGAAATAACTTGCTCCTGAATGATTATTGAGTCAACAATGAAATTCAGATGGAAATTTAAAAATTCTTTAAAGTGAATGATAATAATGACACAACCTATTGAAACCTCTGGGATACAGCAAAAGTGGTGCTAAGAGGAGAGTTTGTAGCATTAAGTGCCTACATCAAAAACTCTGAAAGAACACAAATAGACTATCTAAAATAACATCTCATGAAACTGGAGAAACAAGAACAGCCCAAACCCAGCAGAAGAAAAGAAATAATGAAGATCAGAGTAGAACTAAGTGAAGTTGAAATGAACTGAGAGAGAGAGAGAGAAACAAAACCTGGTTATTTGAAAAGATATATAAAATTGATAGACCATTACCAAGTTTAACTGTAAAAAGAAGAGAGAAGATCCAAATAAGCTCATTTAGAAACAAAATGGGAGATAAAACCATTGATGCCACAGAAATACTAAACATTCAAGGCTACTATGAAAATGTTTATGCATATAAACTAGAAAACCTAGAGATTTATAATTCCTGAAAATATACCACCCCCTGGATTAAACCAGGAAGATACAGAATGTCTGAATAGACTAATAACAAGCATCAAAATGGAAATGGTAATTAAAAAATGAATTCTATCAGACAATTCTGATACAAATTCTATTAAAACTATTCCAAAAGTTAGAGAGAATCCTTTCTAAAATAAGCAGAAATTATTCTATAAAGCCAGTATCACCCTAATACCAAAAGCAGAAAAGAATATAACAAAAAAAGAAAACTACGGACTAATATCCCTGATGAACATAGATGCAAAAATCCTCAACAAAATACTAGCAAACTGAATCTGAAAGAATATTAAAAAGATAATCTGCCATGATTAAGAGGGTTTCATACCAGGGATGTAGGGATGATTTAACATATGTAAGTCAATAAATGTGATACACCACATAAACAATTTTAAAAATCATATGATCATCTCAATAGATGAAGAAAAAACATTTGACAAAATCCAGCATTCCTTTGTGATTAAAAAACCTAAACGAAATTGGCATAGAAGAAACACACCTCAAGGTAATAAAAGCTGTCTACAACAAACCCACAGCCAACATTATACTGAACTGGAAGAGGTTGAAAGCATTCTCACTGGGAACTGGAACAAGACAAGGATTCCCAACTCTCATCACTTCTGTTCAGTATAATACTGGAAGTCCTAGCCAGAGCAATTAGACAAAAGAAAGAAAGAAACGGCATCCAAATCAGTGAAGAGGAAGTCAAACTGTCACTGTTTGCTGATTATATGATCATATACCTAGAAAACCCTAAAGACTCATCTGAAAGGCTCCTAGAACTGGTAAATTAATTCAGCAAAGTATCAAGATACAAAATTAAGTATACAAATTAATAGTTCTCCCATATACCAACAGTGACCAAGTCTGATCATCAAATCAAGAACTCAATCCCTTTTACCATAGCTGCAAAAATATTATAATCCTTAGAAATATATCTAAATAATGACACAAAAACCTCTACAAGGAAAATTACAAAACACTGCTGAAAGAAATCGTAGACAACACAAACAAATAGAAACACATTCTGGAACTTCTGCCAAGATGGCTGAATAGGAACAGCTCCAGAGCACAGTTACCAGGAGAGCGACACAGAAGGCAAGTGATCTTTACATTTCCAACTGAGGTACCAGGTTCATCTCAATGGGACTGGTTGGACAGTGGGTGTAACCCAAGGAGTGCAAACCGAGGCAGAGCAAGGTGTTGCCTCACCCAGGAAGTGCAACAGCCCAGAGAACTTTCCCTCCTACCCAAAGAAGGCCATCAAGGACTTTTCCAGACACTCCAGCTCTCTGGCTCAGATACTGTGCTGTTCCCAGTCTTTATAGCCCACAGACCAGGAGATTCCTGCCAGTGCTGACAACACCAGTGCCAAGAGTTTCCAGCCCAAAACTGTGTGGCCATTTTAGCCAGTGCCTGGAATCCCTGCTAGATAGAACCACCCATTCCCCTGATATAAGGTGGGGCTGAAGGCAGGGAGCCAATTCAATGGGCTTAGGGGGTCCTGCCCCCACAAAGACCAGCAAGCTTAGACCCACTGGCTTGAGATTTTCACAACCAGCACAGTAGTTTGAGCTCAAGCTGGGACTGTCAAGCTAGGTGGGGGGAGGGGTGTCTGCCATTATCAAGTCAGTTCTAACCTTGCCTGTGTAAACAAAATTTCAAGGAAGTTTGCACAGCAGCTGGGCAGAGCCCACAGCAGCTCAGCAAAGCCTCTGCAGGCAGACTGTGACTAGACTCCCTTCTTGCTGAGCAGGGCATCTCTGAAAAAAGGCAGCAGCCAATCAGGGACTTAAAAATAAACCCCCCACCTTCCCAGGAGACAACATCTGGGAAAAGGGACGGCTATGAGTTCCACTTCAGCAGACTTAAACGTCCCTGCCCATCGACTCTGAAGGGAACAACAGAGCCCCAGCAGAGCACGTGAGCTCTGATAAGGGACAAACTCCCTCCTCTAGCAGTTCCCTGACACCTGTATATCAAAGAGACATTCTATACAGGAGAGTTCTGGCTGACATCCAGCAGGTACCTTTGTGGGGCAAAGCTACCAGAGGAAGGAACAGGCAGCAATCCTTGCTGTTCTGCAACCTCTGCAGGTGATTCCTAGGCAAGCAGGGTCTGGAGTGGACCTCCAGCAGTCCTGCAGCAGAGAGGCCTGAGTGTTAGAAGGAAAACAAAACAAAACAAAAACAGAAAGAAGGAGCTTCAACATCAACAAAAAGGACTTTCACTCAGAGACCCCACCTGAAAATCACCAACTTGAAAGACCAAACAGAGATAAATCCATGAAGATGGGAAGACACCATGGAAAAAAGGATGAAATCACTGAAAACCAGAATACCTCTTCTCCTCCAAGAGGTCACAACTTCTCACCAGCAGGGGAAAAGAATAGAATGGAGAATAAATTTGACAAATTGACAGAAGCAGGCTTTAGAAGGTGGGTAATAACCAACTTCTCTGGGCTAAAGGAGCATATTCTAACCCAATGCAAAGAAACTAAGAAACTGCAAAAAGATTATTCAAAATGCTCACTAGAATAACCAGCTTAGAGAAGAACATAAATGACTTGATGAAGCTGAAAAACACAGAACAAGAACTTCGTGAGGCATACACAAGTTTCAACAGCCAAATTGATCAAGCTGAAGAAAGGATATCAGAGATTAAAGAGTAATTCAATGTAATAAAATGAGAAGGCAAGATTAAATAAAAAAGAGTGAAAAGAAATGAATAAAGCCTCCAATAAATATGGGATTATGTGAAAAGACCAAATCTACATTTGATCAGTACTTGAATGTGATGGGGAGAATGAAACCAAGTTGGAACACACTCTTCAGGAGTTTTCCAGGAGAACTTCCCCAACCTAGCAAGACAGGCCAACATTTAAATTCAGGAAATACAGAGAACACCACAAAGATATTCTTCAAGAAGATCAACCCTGAGACACATAATTATCAGTTTCACCAGAGTTGAAATGAAGGAAAAAAAGCTAAGGGAAGCCAGAGAGAAAGGTCAGGTTACCCACAAAGTGAAGCCCATCAGACTACAGTGGATCTCTTGGAAGAAACCCTACAAGCCAGAAGAGAGTGGGGGCCAATATTTGACATCCTTAAATAAAAGAACTTTCAATCCAGAATTTCATATCCAGCCAAACTAGGCTTCATAAATGAAGGAGAAATAAAATTTTTATGGACAAGCAATTGATGAAGGATTTTGTAACTACCTTAAAGAGTTCCTGAAAGAAGCACTAAACATGGAAAGGAGCAACCAGTACCAGCCACTGTCAAAACATACAAATGGTAAAGACCATGGACACAATGAAGAAACTGTGAAAACCAATGGGCAAATTGATCAACTAGTATCAAAATGGCAGGATCGAATTCACACCTAACAATATTAACCTTAAATGTAATTGGGCTAAATACCCCAATCAAAAGACACAGACTGGCAAATTGGATAAAGAGTCAAGACCCATCAATGTGCTGTATTCAGGAGATCCATCTCATGTGCAAAGACACACATAGGCTGAAAATAAAGGGATGGAGGAAGATTTACCAAGCAAATGGAGAGAGGAAAAAAAAAGCAGGGGTTGTAATCCTAATATCTGATAAAATGGACTTTAAACCAACAAAGATCAAATGAGACAAGAAGGGCATTACATAATGGTAAAGGGATCAATGCAATAAGAAGAGCTAACTATCCTAAATATATAGGCACCCAATACAGGAGCACCAATATACATAAAGCAAATTCTTAATGACCTACAGAGAGACTTAGACTTCAACACAATAACGGTGGGAGACTTTAACACTCCACTGACAATATTAGCCAGATCAATGAAACAGAAAATTACAAGGATATCCAGGACTTATATTCATATCTAGACCAAGTGGACCTAATACATCTACAGAACTCTACACCCCAAATCCACAGAATATATATTCTTCTCAGCATCACATTCCACTTACTCTAAAATTGACCACCTAATTGGAAGTGAATCACTCCTCAGCAAATGCCAAAGAACAGAAATCATCATAACCAGTCTCTCCGACCACAGTCAATCAAATTAGAACTCAGAAATAAGAAATTCACTCAATCCCACACAACTACATGTAAACTGAACAACCTGCTCTTGAATGACTACTGGGTAAATAATGAAATGAAGGCAGAAATAAAGACGTTGTTTGAAACCAATGACAATGAGGACACAATGTACCAGAATCTCTGGGACACATGAAAGCAGTGTCTAGAGGGAAATTTATAGCACTAAATGTCCACATGAGAAGTGAGGAAAGACATAAATTGGATACCCTAATGTCAAAATTAGAAAAACTAGAGGAGCAAGATCAAACAAATTCAAAAGCTAGCAGAAGACAAAAAATAACTAAGCTCAGAGCAGAACTGAAAAAGATAGAGACAAAAAAAAAAAGGCTTCAAAAAAGAAATGAATCCAGGAGCTGTTTTTTTTTAAAGATCAACAAAATAGTTAGACCTCTAGCCAGACTAATAAAAAAGAAAAGAGAGAAGAATCTGATAGATGCAATAAAAAATGTTTAAAGGGAATATCACCACTAATTCCTCAGAAATACAAACTACCATCAGAAATTACCACAAACTTCTCTATGCACATAAATCAGTAAACTTACAAGAAATGGATACATTCCTGGACACTTACACTCTCCCAAGATTAAACAAGAAAGAAAATGTTCAGGACCTGATAGGTTCACAGCCAAATTCTATCAGATGTACAAAGAGGAGCTGGTACCATTTCTTCGGAAACTGTAAAAAATAGAAAAAGAGGGAATCCTTCCTACCTTATTTTATGAGATCAACACCATCATGATACCAAAACCTGACAGAAACACAACTAGAAAAGAAAATTTTGGGCTAATTTCCATGATGAAATTTGATGCAAAAGTCTTCAATAAAATACTGGCAAACTGAATTCAACAGCACATCAAAAAGCTTATCCACCATGATCAAGTTGGCTTCATCCTGGGGATTCAAGGCTGGTTCAGCATACTCAAATTTGTAAACATAAACAGAACCAAAGACACAACATGATTATCTCAACAGATTCAGAGAAGACCATCAACAAAATTCAACACCCTTTATGCTAAAATCTTTCAACACATTAGGTATAAATAGAATGTATCTTCAAATAATAAAAGCTATTTATGACAAACCCACAGCCAATATTATACTGAATAAGCAAAAACTAGAAGCATTTTTTTTGAAAATGCACAAAACAAGAGTGCCTTTTCTCCTGTTCAACATAGTATTGGAAGTTCTGGTCAGAGCAATCAGGCAAAAAAAAAAAAAAAGAGAAACAGAGGGTATTCATTAGGAAAAAAGGAAGTCAAATTGTCTCTATTTGCAGACAACATGATTGTATCTTTAGAAGACCCCATCATCTCAGCCCCAAATATCCGTAAGCCGATAAGCAACTTCAGCAGTATCAGGATACAAAATTAATGTGCAAAAATCACACACATTTCTATGCATCAATAACGGACAAATAGAAAGCCAAATCATGAGCAAACTTCCATTCACAATTGCTACAAAAAGAATAAAATACCTAGGAATATAATCAACAAAGGATGTGAAGGACCTCTTCAAAGAAATCTACAAACCACTTCTCAAGGAAATGAGAGGGCACAAACAGATGGAGAAACATTCCATGCTCATGGATAGGAAGAAGTAACATCATGAAAATGGCCATACTGCCAAAAGTAATTTATAGATTCAATGCTATCCCTATCAACCTACCCCTGATCTTCTTCACAGAACTGGAAAAAAAACACCTTAAACTTCATATGGAACCAAAAAAGAGCCTGCATAGCCAAGACAATATGAAGCAAAGAAAAATAAAGCTGGAGACATCACGCTACCTGAGTTTAAACTACACTATAAGGCTACAGTAATCAAAACAGCATGGTACTGGTACCAAAACAGTGATATAGACAAATGGAAAAACAGAGACCTCAGAAGTAACGTCACACATCTACCACCATCTGATCTTTGACAAATCTGACAAAAACAAGCAACAGGGAAAAATTCTGTTTAATAAATATTGTTGAGAAAACTGGCTAGCCATGTGCAGAAAGCTGAAACTGGACCCATTACACCTTATACAAAAATTGACTCCAGATGGATTAAAGGTTTAAACATAAGACCTAACATTATAAAAACCCTAGAAGAAAACCAAGGGAGTACCATTTAGGACATAGGCATGGGCAAGGACTTCATGAGTAAAACACCAAAAGCAATGGCAACAAAAGCCAAAATAGACAAATGGGATCTAATTAAACTTAAGAGCTTCTGCACAGTAAAAGAAATAATCATTCAACTGAACTAGCAACCAACAGAATGGAAAAATGTTTTTGCAATCTACCCATTTGTCAAATGACTAATTTCTACAATCTACAAAGAACTTAAAGAAATTTACAAGAAAACAAACAAACAACCCCATCAAAAAGTGAGAGAAGGATATGAACAGACAATTTTCAAAAGAAGACATTTATGCAGGCAACAAACCTAAAAAAATGTTCATCATCACTGGTCATTAGAGAAATGCAAATCAAAACTACATTGAGATACCATCTCACTCCATTTAGAATGGCGATCATTAAAAAATCTGGAGATGACAGATTCTGAAGAGGATGTGGAGAAATAGGAACACTCTTACAGTGTTGATGGTAGTGTAAATTAGTTCAACCATTGTGGAAGACAGTGTGGTGATTCCTCAAGGACCTAGAAATAGAAATTCCATTTGACCCAGCAATCCCATTACTGGGTATATATCCAAAAATTATAAATTATTCCATTATAAAGACATATGTATATGTATGTTCATTGCAGCACTGTTTATAATAGCAAAGACCTGGAACCAACCCAAATGCCCATCGATGATAGACTAGACAAGGAAAATGTGGCACATATACACCATGGAATACCATGCAGCCATCAAAAACGATGAGTTTGTGTCCTTTGTAGGGAGATGAATGAACCTGGAAACCATCATTCTCAGCAAACTGACACAAGAACAGAAAACCAAACACCTCATGTTCTTACTCATAAGTGGGTGTTGAATGATGAGAACACAGGGCAGGGAGAGTCACATACTGAGGTCTGTTGGGGGAGACTAGGGGAGGGACAGTGGGAGGTCAGGAGTTGGGGAAGTATAACATGGGGAGAAATGCCAGATATAGGTGATGGGGATGGAGGCAGCAAACCACGTTGCCATGTATGTACCTATGCAACAATCCTGCATGTTCTTCACATGTACCCCAGAACCTAAAGTGCAATTAAAAAAATAAAAATAAAAATAAATATATGTATATATATATATATATATATATATATATATATATATATATATATATGTGTGTGTGTGTGTATATTTTAATAGGCAGAGGATGGAACAGTTTGGAGGGCTCAGAAGAATATATATTTTTTTAAACTTAAAAAAGAGAAAGCTTTTTAAGACAGAACATTCTTCATTGGCAGGTTTTTTTCCTGCAGGACTCTAATATTGTCCTACTGCCTCCTGGCCTATAAGGTTTTTGCTGAGAATTCTGAGATTCCCCTTACATATTATTTGTTAACTTTCTCTCTCTGCTCTCAGGATCCTCTTTTGTATTTGACATTTAAGAGTTTGATTATAATATGTCTTGAGGTAATCTTACTTTGGTTGAATCTGATTGGTGATGTTTGAGTTTCCTCGACTTGAATGTTTGAAATGTTTTCTGTTATTATTTCTTTTAATAAACTTTCTACTCCTTTGTCTTTCAGTTTCTTCTCGTACTGTAATAACCCAAATATTTGCTCTTTTGATGTTACCATATATATCCTGTAAGCTTTCCTTATTGCTTTTTCTTTTTACTCCTCTGTGCATTTTTAAATTATCATCATCACTGGTTATTAGAGAAATGCAAATCAAAACCACATTGAGATACCATATCACAGCAGTTAGAATGGCAATCATTAAAAAATAAGGAGACAACAGATGCTGGAGAAGATGTAGAGAAACAGGAACACTTTTACACTGCTGGTGGGAGTGTAAATTACTTCAATGATTGTGAAGCTATCTAAACTAATATTTTTGATCTCACTACTTCTTCTGTTTCATCAGTTCTGCTGCAGATGCTCTTTACTGCATTTTTCATTTCACTAATTCTATTTTTCTGCTCCAGGATTTGTTTATTTTCTAAAAAATTATTTCGATTTTTCTGTTAAATTTATTTCATAAACTTCTGAATTAATTCTCTGTTATCTTGAAGTTCATTGAACTTTCTTAAAGCCATTATTTTCAATTATTTGTGTGAGAGATCACATATCTTCATCACTTCACCACTAGGGTGGGTCTCTCAGTCTTATTTTTTTCTGTTTGGTGAGTTATATTTCACGGAATGTTCCTGATACTTGTATATGTGCAATGATATCTGTGCACTGAAGTATTAGATATTTATTTTCATTTTCTTAGCCTGGCTTTGTGCTGAAAGCCAAAGAAGGTAACATGCTTATAGCCCCCACTAACAACCCTTGTAGGCCCTCCAGGCTGACTGTTGAGTTCTGTGATCCTGTGACCACTGCAGTTATCACAGCACTAGAAAATGCTCTAAGCCCAGGCTTGCCACAAATCGTATGAGGACTCTGGGGTAGACCTGGCTTTTCAGCCCAGACAGACCTAGGGATGACCCAAAAAGGATGCTGGTACTATGTGAAAATACTGGCCAGAAACTTAAGTTCAGACAACTATCTCAGTGGCTCAGACAAGTATGCCTCTGAGCAGGTCTATGCACAGGTGGGATGGGTCACTGCTATAGTGAAAAAGGTTGGAGTTGAGACCAGGCCCCCAAGGGATGTACTGTAAAAAAGAGGGTAGTGTGTTTATTTCATTAACTTAGACAGGAACACATCTCCCAACAATTCCCTGACTCTAGTGAGAAGGGCCAGAGATGAGACTGGACCCTCTCAGGATTTGCTCTCTCTAAAGGGCCTTCCAAGGTCTTGGGCTCAACTGGGTATTTTTATTAAACTCCTTTTGAAATCCTGGGGCTCTAGCAGAGAGATGTTGGAGTATGGATGGGTACAGAAGTTTTGTTATAAGGGGCTATGAGCGGTTTATCTTTTATTCCACTCTGCTGATGACATCATCCCATTTTCTGTAAATGATGACTTTGAGAAGCCAATTGCCATACCACTTTTTGTAAATAATTTTAGTTATTATTTTAAAGTAAATATTTATTGCAAATAGGACTTTAATCTCACTGAAAAACATCTGTAAATATCTGTTCAAGTGTCTGTAGCTCTAAAGGCATGTGAGTGGGAGTTGGAAGCCAAATTTTTAAAGAAGCATGAGAGTTAAGCATTGTTAGTGCCTGTCCTATCCAAGCACTCTCCAGAGTGGGAGAAGTGTTAGTTAACAGGCTTTAAGTTACCTGATTCCTATATTGTGTTGATCCTATTCATTTGGTTTGCCAACTAGTCTCCTTTGTTGATTCTGTTGTGAAAAACAATTTTCCGATTCAGTTTTGTTTCTATTAGTTGAGAAAAAAATGCACTTCTCTTATAAGTACAGTGACTTCATTTCATATAAAAATTATATTACACTTTATATATAAATAAACAGGTTAACAGAATCAATATGTCAGTTTGATTGTTCCATTAATAGAAGCCTGACACTGAGAGATGGACCCAAATTGCTACATAGTCTCACCAAAGTCATAAATGGCCGCGAGAAGCCCACTGGGAGCTATATAAACTAATATTTTGCTCAGTGGCTGAAAGGCACTTTATTTTTAACAGTCATAGCATTTCAGTATAAGAAGTGCTATGCCTTAATTTCTCACCTCTAAAATTAGCATAATAATTCTTATATGCCTATACTGTCTTTCTAGCACTTTGCTTGGCAAACGCTACTGGTTTTCAAGCCAATAGTCATCTGTATCCTACTCCAGTCCTATACCTTCATCTTCTTGGCTGGAAAAGGCTGCTTCCCACAACAGAAAATAAATATTCTGGAAAATTCTAGATAATTGCTTTACTTGTTTTTGTTGAATTTGGGGATGTTACTTGGTCCTTGCCAGAAGAATTCTAGAGGAAAATTCTGGAAAGTTTTTCTTCCTGAGAAAAAGAAACACACATAAGCAGTTCAAAAACTACTAATTTCTGTAATTGGTTGCTACTGTGTAGAGACACGATGCCTTGCTCTGCAACAGTCACCCTGTAGCTATGAGCAGGCAAGTTTAAGGCTAAACTTCAAATCACTGGGCAGGGCCAAGTACAAAAATGAAAGAGGTGAATTTCTTGATTACTGTTATGTAATAAATGCTTTGGTCCCCACAAAGTTTACTTGTTGAAAGTTTACTTTCAATGTGATAGTATTTTAGGTGGGGCTTTTGGGAAGTAACTAATCTATGCTCTCATAAGAAGAAGCCATAGAACTAGCTAGCTCTAATTCTATCATGTGAAAATACGGGGAAGTCTACAACCTGGAAGAGGATCTTTACTAGAACTCAACAATGTTATTTTAATAGTTCCCTGATCTTGGATTTTTAGTCTCCAGAACCATAAGAAATGCATGTCTGTTATTTATATAAGGCACCTACTCTATGGTCCTTCGTTATAGCAGCCCAAAGTGATCAAGACAACGACATTATTATACTCCAAACCTGGAACTCCCCTGTGCTAAATGTCCAGATATAGATCACACAGTAAAGATCCTTTTGCTTAAGACATTTCTAGATAGTTATTCTGTCAATTTTAGGTAAGAGCACCCTATCAATATAATGGTTTCATCTAAAGATATTAAGAGCATTACTAACATCTTCATAAAATTCTTTATGATATAAATAAAAGTTACTAATATGATCAATTTGTAGCATCTTGAAGAGTAACATGACTCCTTTGAATATTAATATGAATTTAACTACTATTGCTTTCACTTAACTCAATATCATTGAGGAGTAGTGATACAAGCCAAATAAAGAGGTTTTTTTTTTTTTTAGGTTGCCTACTGATAATGAAGGAAGACTAATAATAACTTTTTAAATGTGGGTTTAGACCAGTACAGAAATAATTGAGATGGAGAATGAACCCCTCTACACCCTTCCATTCTGAGCACTCAGGGATGGTGAGTTAAAAACAAAGAGAATACTGCTTGTGCATGCTGTTTCTTTCTAAAGGTATAAAAATAAAGCCTTGACAACAGCAGTTTCCTTTTGGGGTAGCAGCAAGTGGGAAAGGGTCTAAGAAGGGTTGCAGTTCTTTTGTGGTATGCTTTCCCTCTTATCTTTTCCTTAAAACCACAACACTGACACAGACTAGGGCTCAATTCGGGCAACTACACAATTAAATTACCAAAGTAGAAGATTACAAATGTGCATGCACACTTGCACACGTGCACACACACACACACACTGAGCTCACAGGCTAAAACAACTAGGTACCTAACAAGTACAACTACATCCAAAGGAAGAAAACAAACTGGACAACATATGCTATGTAAAAGAGATATCACGGAATAGATTGACTAAAGTTTTATAATAATATTGATTATTTTCTCTAAGAGTATAAAAAATTAACAATATGAAACAAAAAGTAAACTAAATTTACTTTTAAAAATAGAAAAATATGAGAAAGTAAGCGATGAAAAATATGATTTTTCAAATAAAGACCAAAATAACTTGTATAAATAGCAGATACATAGCAACAGACAAAGAAATTACTGTGCTAAATATCAAACCAAGGAATTCTCCCAGAAATCACCAGTTAATAATACATTTAAAAGGTTTTTTTTTTTTTTAAGGAAAACTGTATGCAGAATAGAAATAGAAAGTGCAATATCCAGGAGATAGGAATTCCAGAGGAAATGAAAAGAGGAAGTAATTGAAGAAATAATGAAAATAATTTGCAAAATGTTAAAGATGAGAGACTAATAGAAAGGGTTCATAAATAGGAGAAATATCAGACAAGAGAGGTAAAACTCCAAACCTGTCCACATTAGAGTGACACTGAAGAAAATTAAAGATAAATTCTAAAGGCTTCAAGAGAACAGACTAGCCATACTGCATACTCAGATTTGCATCAAATTCTTCCATCAATACCAGTAGTAGGAAGACAATGGAATAATAAGTTAAAGATATTTTATAAAAATGATTCTGTCTCTAGAATTTTAAACCTAGCCAAATTGTCATTTAAATATAAGAACATAATATTCTTAAAGTTGGTAACATTAAGATGGCCCCAAAGATCTCTGGCCCCTTATATACACACCTGCCATAATTTCCCAGAGTATACATATTTTATTGCCATGATGAGTTATGTCAAATGGTATAACTGACTTTAAGAAAGGAATGTTGAATAGCTTCGGAAGATGGCCCTTTAGGAGCAACTCAGGATTGCAGCTCCCAGTGAAAGTGCAGAGGGTGAGTGGATGCCGCATTTCCAGATGGATCTTTATTGCCCACAGACCAGGAGATTCCCAGGTGGAGGAGCCCCAGGGGTCACCAGCACAGCTGTTTTGGCCAGCGTGGCTGTTTTGGCCAGCACAGCTGTTTAGACGGCACCCAGGCACTGTGGCTCTCCAAACAAAATACATTGGTCTGGTTGCCCTTTTAAGCTGGCAATTGGAGCTCTGGGAAGGCAGATCTGCCCATTTATCTGATTAGACAGGTCTGAAACAGGGAGCCAGGACAGGAGATTCCCAGGCAGCACCGTTGTTTCAGCCAGTGCAGTGGGTTGCCACACAGATCCTGGCGCCGTTTATGCAGGTGATTGGCACAACTGGGAGAGAGTCAAGCATTCAACTTAAAAAAAAAGGCTCTGAGGCAGGGAGCCAGGTGATCAGGCTCGGTAGGTCCCACCCCCACAAAAACAAACAAAAACAGCAATGGGAAATGCTTGGGGTTGAGAGTTTCACAGCAAGCACAGCTGAACCCAGGATGGTGCAGCTCGGTGGGGGAGGGGTGTCTGCCATTACCGAGGCACTCCACCCCTATGGAGGTAGTCTGCCATTGCTGAGGCAGCCTGCTGTTGCCAAGGCAACCCGCCATTGCTGAGGCAACCTACCATAACAGAGAGAGTCTGCCATTACAGAGGAGGGCCACCATTGCCAAGGCAGTTCTAACCACATCCATATAAATAGGGAAGTTCACATGGCAGCAGGGTGGAGCCCAAAGCTGCTCAGCAAAGCCTCTGCAGGTAGACAGTGACTAGGCTGCCTCCTTGCTGGGCAGGGCAGCCCTGAAAAAAAAAAGGCAGCAGTACAATGGATACTCATAAATAAAGCCCTAACTCCCGGGGACAGAGCGCCTGAAAGAAAAAGGGGGTTTATGAGTTCTGCTGCAGCAGACTTAAATGTACCTGCCTAGCAGCTCTGAATGAACAAGAGCTCACAGCTCAGCACTTGAGCTCCTATAAAGAATAGACTGTCTCCACAAGCAGCTCCCTGACCCCCGTATATCCAAAGAGTCACCTCACAAAAGACTGATCAGACTGACAATTGGCTGGCATCATTCTGGAACAAAGATAGCAGAAGAAGAAACTGGTAGCAACCCTTAATGTTCTATAGCTGTTGCAAGTGAACCCCAAGCAAGCAGGGCCTGGAGTGAACCTCAGGAGTCATACAGCAGAGGGGCCAGACTGTTAGAAGGAAAACTAAAAAACAGAAATAATTTCATCATCGACAATCTGGACGTCCACTTGGAGACCCAATCTGAAAATCAGCAACTACACAGATGACCAGTGGATAAATCCACAAAGATGGGAAGAAACCAGCGCAAAAAAAAAAAAAAGAAAGAAAACACCCGAAACCAGAACACCTCTCCTCCTACAAGGGATCACAACTCATCACCAGCAAGGGATCAAAACTGGATGGAGAATGAATGTGATGAAATGACAGAATCAGACTTTAGAAGGTGGGTAATGAGAAACTTCCATGAGCTCTAAAGAACAAGTTCTAAATCAACACAAAGACACTAAGAACCTTGAAAAAAGATTTGATGAAATGATAACAAGAATGGACAACTTAGAGAGGAATATAAGTGAATTGATAGAGCTGAAAAACACAACACGAGAACTTCACGAAGCATGCACAAGTTCCAACAGCTGAATTGACCAAGCAGAAGAAAGGATATCAGAGTCGAAGATCAACTCAATGAAATAAAACAAGAAGACAAGATTAGAGAAAAAAAAGCACAAAAAGGAATGAACAGTGTCCAAGAAATGTGGGACTAGGTGAAGAGACCTAATCTACATTTGATAGGTGTACCTGAATGTGATAAAGAGAATGAATCCAAGCTGGAAAATACACCTCAGGATATTATCCAGGAAAACATCCTTAACCTAGCAAGTCAGGCCAATATTCAAGTCCAGGAAATACAGAGAACACTACAAAGATATTCCTCAAAAAGAACACATAATCTTCAGATTCACCAGGATTGAAATAAAGGAGAAAATGATACAGGCAGCCAGAGAGAAAGGTTGGGTTACCCACAAAGGGAAGCCCATCAGACTCACAGCAGATCTCTTGGCAGAAACCCTACAAGCCAGAAGAGTGTCAGGGCCAATATTCAACACCATTAAAGAAAAGAACTTTCAACCCAGAATTTCATATCCAGCCAAACTAAGCTTCATAAGTAAAGGAAAAATAAAATCCTTTGCGAACAAGCAAGTACTCAGAGATTTTGTCACCACCAGGCCTGCTTTACAAGAGCTCCTGAAAGAGGCACTACACATAGAAAGGAACAACCAGTACCAGCCATTCTAAAAACATACCAAATGCTAAAGAGCATCAACAAAATGAAGAATCTGCATCAACTAATGGGCAAAACAGCCAGCTAGCATCAAAATGGCAGTATCAAATTCACACATAACAATATTAACCCTAAATGTAAATGGGCTAAACGCACCAATCAAAAGACACAGACTGGCAAATTGGATAAAAAGCCAAAAAGCATCGGTGTGCTGTATTCAGGATACCCATCTAACATGCAAGGATACACAAAGGCTCAAAATAAAGGAATGGAGGAAGATTTACCAAGCAAATGGAGAGCAAAAAAAAAAAAAAGCAGGAGTTGCAATTCTCATCTCTGATAAAATAGACTTTAAAGCAACAAAGATCAAAATTGACAAAGAAGGACATTACATAATGATAAAAGGATTGTTACAACAAGAAGAGCTAATGATCCTAAATATATATGGACCCAATACAGGAGCACCCAGATACATAAGGCAAGTTCTTAATGACTTACAAAGAGACTTAGACTCCCACACGATAATAGTGGGAGACTTTAACACTCCACTGTCAATATTAGACAGATCAACCAGACAGAAAACTAACAAGAATATCCAGGACCTGAACTCAGACCAGCAACAAGCAAACCTGATAGACATTTACAGAACTCTCCACCCCAAATCCACAGAATATACATTCTTCTCAGCACCACATCACACCTACTCTAAAATTGACCACATAATTGGAAGTACATCACTCCTCAGCAAATGCAAAACAACTGAAATATAACAAACAGTCTCTCAGACCATAGTGCAATCAACTTAAAACTCAGAATTCAGAAACTAACTCAGACCACACAGCTTCATGGAAACAGAACAACTGGCTCTTGAATGTTGACTGGATAAACAATGAAACGAAGGCAGAAATAAAGAAGTTCTTTGAAACCAATGAAAATGAAGACACAACATACCAGAATCTCTGGGACACATTTAAAGCAGTCTCTAGAGCAAAATATATAGCAATAAGTGCCCACCTGAGAGGAATGGAGAGATCCAAAATTGACACCTATCATCAAAATTGAAAGAGCTGAAGGAGCAAGATAAAAAAAAAACTCAAAACCTAGCAGAAGACAAGAAATAACTAAGATCAGAGCAGAACTGAAGGAGATAGAGACATGAAAAACCTTTCAAAAAATCAATAAATCCAGGAGCTGCATTTTTTAAAAGATCAACAAAACAGACAGACCACTAGCCAGATTAACAAAAAAGAAAAGAGAGAATAACCAAATAGATGCAAAACAAACAAACAAACAATAAAGGGGAAATCACCACAGACCCCAGAGAAATTCAAACCACCATCAGAGAATATTACAAACAACTCTATGCACATGAACTAGTAAACCAGGAAGAAATAGATGAATTCCTGGACACATGTGTCCTCCGAAGCCTAAACCAGGAAGTAGTCAAAACCATGAATAGACCAATAACAAGATCTGAAATTGAGGCAGCAATTAAGAGCCTACCACACAATAAAAGCCCTGGTCCAGATGGGTTCAGAGCCGAATTCTACAAGACACACAAAAAAGAAGTGTTACCATTTCTCTGAGACTATTCCAAACAATCCAAAAAGAGGGAATCCTTCCCAAATTATATTATGAGACCAACATCATCCTGATACCAAAACCTAGCAGAGGCTCAACAAGAAAAGAAAACTTCAGGCCAATATCCATGATGAACATAGATGCAAAAATCTTCAATAAAATACTGGCAAGCCAATTGCAACAGCACATCAATAAGCTTGTCCACCATGATCATGTAGGATTCATCCCAGGGATCCAAGGCTGGTTCAACATACACAAGTCTATAAATGTAATTCACCACATAAACAGAACCAAAAACAAAACCACACGATTATCTCAATTGATGCAGAGAAGGCCTTTGACAAAATTCAATAGCCCTTTATGCTAAAAACCTTCAATAAACTCGGTATTGATGGAACGTATCTCAAAATAATAAAAGCTATTTATGACAAACCAACTGCCAATATCATACTGAATGGACAAAAACTGGAAGCATTCCCTTTGAAGTCTGGCACTAGACAAGGATGCCATCTCTCACCACTCCTATTCAATATAGTACTGGAAGATCTAGCCAGAGCAATTAGGCAAGAAAAAGAAATAAAGGGTATTCAAAAGAAAAAGAGGAAGCCAAATTGTCTCTATTTGCAGATGACATGATAGTATACCTAGAAGACCCAATAGTCTCAGCCCAAAATCTCCTGAAACTGATAAGCAACTTCAGCAAAGTCTCAGAATACAAAATCAATGTGAAAATCACAAGCATTACTATACACCAATAACAGACTTAAAGAGAGCCAAATAAAGAATGAACTGCCATTCACAATTGCTACAAAGAGAATAAAATACCTAGGAATACAACTAACAAAGAACATAAAGGACCTTTCAAGGAGAACTATAAACCACTGCTCAACAATATAAGAGAGGACACAAACAGATGGAGAAACATTCCATGTTCATGGTTACAAAGAATCAATATCGTGAAAATGGCCATACTGCCCAAAGTAATTTACAGATTCAATGCTATCCCCACCAAGCTACCAAAGACCTTCTTCACAGAACTGGAAAAAAACTACCTTAAACTTCATATGGAACCAAAAGTGAGCCCGCATAGCCAAGACAATTCTAAGTAAAAAGAACACAGTGGGAGGTATCACACTACCAGACTTCAAACTATACCACAAGGCTACAGTAATCAAAACAGCATTGTACTGGTACCAAAACAGAGATATAGACCAATGGAACAGAACAGAGGCCTTGGAGGCAACACAACATATCTACAACCATACAATCTTTGATAAACCTGACAAAAACAAGCAATGGGGAAAGAATTCCCTGTTTAATAAATGGTGCTGGGAAAACTGGCTAGCTATGTGCAGAAAGCAGAAACTGGACCCCTTCCTGACACCTTACACTAAAATTAACTCCAGATGGATTAAGGCTTAAACATAAGCCCTAACACCATAAAAACCCTAGAAGAAAATCTAGGCAAAACCATTCAGGACATAGGAGTATGCAAGGACTTTATGATTAAAACACCAAAAGCATTGGAAACAAAAGCCAAAATAGACAAATGGGACCTAATCAAACTCCACAGCTTCTGCACAGCAAAAGACACAGTCGTTAGAGTGAATCAGCAACCAACAGAAAGGGAAAAAATTTTTGCAGTTTACTCATCTGACAAAGGGCTGATATCCAGAATTTACAAAGAACTAAAACAGATTTACAAGAAAAAAACAAACAAGTCCATTCAAAAATGGGCAAAGGATATGGACAGACAGTTTACAAAAGAAGACATACATGAGGCCAATAAACATATGAAAAAATGCTCATCATCACTGGTCATTAGAGAAATTCAAATCAAAACTACATTGAGATACCATCTCATGCCAATTAAAATGGCAATCATTAAAAAATCTGGAGACAGCTGACGCTGGAGAGGATGTGGAGAAATAGGAACACTCTTACACTGCTGGTGGGAGTGTAAATTAGTTCAACCATTGTGGAAAACAGTGTGGCAATTCCTCAAGGACCTAGAAATAGAAATTCCATTTGACCCAGCAATCTCATTACTGGGTATATATCCAAAGGATTATAAATCGTTCTAATATAAGGACATATGCACATGAATGTTCATTGCAGCACTGTTTACAATAGCAAAGACCTAGTATCAACCCAAATATCCATCGATGATAGAGTGGACAGGGAAAATGTGGCACATATACACTATGGAATATTATGCAGCAATCAAAAACGTTGAGTTCATGTCCTTTGTAGAAACATGGATGAACCTGGAGAACATTATTCTCAGCAAACTGACACAAGAACAGAAAATGAAATACTGCATGTTCTCACTCATAGGCAGGTGTTGAACAATGAGAACACATGGACACAGGGAGGGGAGCACTACACACTGGGTTCAGTTGGGGGGAATAGGGGAGGGACAGTGGGGGGTGGGGAGTTGGGGAGAGATAGCATGGGGAGAAATGCCAGATATAAGTGAAGGGGAGGAAGGCAGCAAATTACACTGCCATGTGTGTACCTATGCAACTGTCTTCACATGTATCCCAAATATGTTCTTCACATGTATCCCAAAACCTAAAATGCAACTAAAAAAAAGAAAGGAATGTTATCCAACTGTGCTTAGTCTAATCAAGAGAGCCCTTTAAATCTGTGTCCAGAGGTCAGAGACAGGGTGAGTTGGAACTTCGAAATAGAGACATACTCCTACTGGCATGGAAGAAGCCACCAGCAAGTTGTGGAGAGTGTGACATGGTGCATGGAGTGGCAAACAGCCTCTAGGAGCTAAGAATGCCTCCATGGTCAATAGCTAGCCAGAAAAAGGAGATCTCAGTCCTGTAATCACCAAGAATTAAATTCTTCCAACAACAAAAATGAGTTTGAAAGAGGATTTTCCCTGGAATTTCTAGACAATAACTAAGCCAAGTCAACATCTTGTTTTGAATCACATGAGCCCCTAAGCAGAGGACTCAGGCATCTAAGCAGAAATCCTAACCTACTGAAATGGAGAGATAATAAATTTGCGTTGTTTTAAGCTGCTAAATTTATGGCAAACTGTTGCATAGCAATAAAAAATGCAGAAATCTTGATACATAAGTATTATATTAAAACCAACTGGAGTTTTCAAATAAAAGGAAAACACTTAGGCAATACTTTAGAACAAATCAAGAACAGAAATTTATACTACTATTTCACTAACAAACATATTTGTGGAGCTCCTAAATAAAAGATCAGCTAGATAATTCCCATTTTATATTCCCAATTTTCTAAGATTATAATCTTACATATATACATATACATACATATACATATATTTACATCTATACTTATACATATATATAGGCCTCAAAAGGAACTGTAATTAATCATATATCTGATATATATGTTATATCTTATACATATTTTATATATATAACATGTATATCAGGTATATAATTTATATAAATAATTCATATATATCATATATATGATATATATGTTAATTCACATATATGATTATATTAACATATATATGTGATATATGATTATATTAACATATATATGCTATATATGTTAATTCATATATGTTATATATGATCATACATATGATATATATTATATATATCATATATATTAAGTATATATGATATATATATATGATTTTATATATGATCTCATATATATATGATTAATTACAGTTCCTTTTGAGGCATAACAAGTTACCCAAATTACTGGTGTGAAAAAACTCAACTGTTGTACTTTTCTCAGGCTTTGTAGGTAGGGATTATGGGCAAGACTGAGCAGAATTCTTACTCAGTCTCATTTGGTTGCATTTAGATGTTGGCTGAGACTGTAATCTTCTACCTTTGTCTGATAGTTAAATGTTGAACTTCAGTGTGGCGTGTATTAAGAATTCACAAAATTTAAAATGTCTCCTGTGGTCTGACCAAAATGTCTTTAAAGATTATTGTCTTGTTTGGGACACAAGAATCTTATCTATCAGTCAAAGTTGAGACATGATTTTATTGTTCTAGCTACTGTCTTCCTTTCTCTCAGAAACAATGACTCTCATTGTTTCTGTAATAGGTTGGAAGCCCCAGAGAAACACAATCAAAAATTTAATCTGATATAGAAATTTCACACATATTTGTATTACTACCAGTTACACTACCTAGATGCCAAGTGCTGTGTATGGTCTTAGTTATAAAGATGAATAAGATACTGATTCTACCCCAGTGGAGTTCCTAATCTCATAGCAGAGAAAAATATATAAAAAGCTAACAACAATTATACACAACAAATCTGATAATAATAAAGCAAAGCATTGTGGGAGCAGAGAAAGTTCAACTAAAAGTACCCAGAAAACAGTACCCTTAGTACTATACTCCTGTAGTATTACACACTGAAATTGAACTATCTCAATGGCGAAAGATGACATAATTTAGAGAACATGTTGTCTATGCTATCCAGGGTGTAGAAAATGTCAACATCATTTATGTTAAAGAAAAAAAGTTTCTTGGAATTTCAGTGTATTTGACCATGAGGAAAATAAACCATTTTTTGCTCTTTCTTGTTTATTATTTGTTTTCTTATTTATTGCTTTTATTATTATGGTTTTGTTTTGTTAATTTAAAGAGAATTTTCTGAAATTAATTTTTCCTAAGATTATTTATTGAGGCATGCAGTTTCGTCTTCAAAAATTAATTTTTTCTTTTAATATCTAATATTAACTTTGATCATTATTTGTAATTACCCACTATTTGTGCAACATTAGTGAAATGCTGTGGGACATATCTGGATGAAAAACTATCAAAGTTTTTGCCCTACAAGGCTTATATTCTGGTAGGGGAGACTGCAGCATGAAAATAGTATGATATCAGAGAAAATAAAATAAATTCCATCAAAATGTTATGGAAAACAAAGCAAATGTGCCTTGAGCTTTGCTTGTCATGATTATTGTTTTTGGTTGCTTCCTGTATCCTCAGTGACAGAATGCAACTTCAGTTTGTATTTTTAATATATTTGTAATTTCATCCTTTTTAAAAGTTACAACTTAAAAAGTGGATCCAGATGAGAACACTAAGAGTGAGAGAAGTCCGTGGTCACATGGTTCAGCAGCAAGATTCTGATACAGTGTTTCACAATGTTTATTATCTAGATCAGGTGCAGCAAAATTCATGGCCTGTGGTTAAATATGGCTCATAGATATGTCTTAATGTTATTATTTTTAGCTATTTAAGTATTTCAAAGTAGTTTCTGGCAGGGCATGCCTTCTTAAGTTTTATATATGTATGTATAAACTATAGATAATATACATATTATATATGTGTACACACACACACACATAACTATGTACATATATGATGTAAGTGATTTGGGCATATTACAATTGTTGAAACTCCAAAGGCATCTGAGTCTGAAATTCCTTCTGAGCCTATGTCCTACATGAAATGCAGTAGTAGCAGTTCCCAAAACCTGTTACATTCTGTTTAGCTTCTGGTTATTTGAACTGTTGCTCCAACTTCATGGGATAAGTTTCTCCACATTTTCTTTTTGTTAAACTAAGTATAATTTATCTGAAGACATATATAAAACACCCTTCTAGGATGTTAGGCCAGACTGGTTTTGCCATGTCTTCTACTTGTAAGCACTGCATTCCGAATTTATTAAGACATTTTAAAATCTATATTATAAGCTTATTTACTTTCAAACAAATTGAAGGCAGATACCAACACTGCATCTTGGAATTTTAGTGCTGTGCAATATTTCAGGCTTACAGAAAAACTTCAACAAATATTTATTGAAAAGTTCTTATTTTGTCAAGTCATGTAGAGATGATAAAAATTTTATAAGAGTTCAATATTTGTTGGCACTTTCTTAGGAAAGTACTTTAGCATAAGCATGTTCCCTGGATGTGATTCACATTGTACACTTATATGTCTTTAATTATATTTTAAAATCCTCTAGGAATAAAATTATAAATCTAATATATACAAAGTCAACATTACATTGAAAAGGGAAAAATAAATACATTTTAAAAGATTTATGACCTAAAAATATTTTTAAAAGTATGGTCTAATAAAAGTGTATCTAACTGAAAGAAAATAAAATATACAAATGTATAGAACAAAGAAACTAGTAAAATTTATACTAAAGCCCAAAGAATAGTTGACAGTATGACTACAATGCTTCAGGAAGTTGTCAAGCAGTGATTCCTAAAAACAGAAGAGGCATGGAAATTTCTCAATATTTACAACAGATCATGGGAGTTAGCAATGTTGGAGAGGAGGAAGAAGTAAAATCATTCTAAAAGTCTTGTGAGTATTATGGTGGGCTAAGGTCCTGATTACTTCTGGATGTTGATAGAAAATACAATCAAATACATGAATTAAATCTTAAATGTAATTTCTCTTCCTCTTATTACAAGGTAGCAATTTCCATGAGAGCATCATTTTCATCAGAAGAATAAAGAGAAGTTGGATAACTGACAAAAATCACAGCTTTATCATTAAAGCCTAGCTGAGATCACAGAGCAGTATAATGACTGCATGTATAAAGAAACCAATTCTCCCTAGGAAACAGATCTATGGCTAATTTCATCCTTGACAGGGCAGAGAGAGGAAGAAGGAGCTCCAGGAGACATGGATATCCTTGGAGAGCCATATCCTATCATACCACAGAGAGAAAATTTTACTGAAGAGTTGGGTTATAAAGTCAAGTATAAATGCAAAAATAAAAAAATATTGAAAACATAAAGAATTCTTTGATAAGAGTATTGGCAGACAAATAGAGCAGATCACATACTGAACCATGAAGTGTGTATCAGTAAATTTAAAAGTATTAAAAACATACATAGTGTGCTCACTGATATAACAATATTAAATTAGAAATTAAGAATAATGATGTATCTAGGAAATCCCAAGATATTTGAAAATTATGCAGCTTATAGGTCAAAGAAAAAATCACGAAGAAAATTAAAACACAAATTCAATGAAAAGATGAAGAAAGTATGCATATCAAACTGTGTAGGATGCAACAAATAGAGTCCTTAGAGGAACGTTATATCCCTATGTGGCTGTGATACAAAAAAGAAAAGGTGTTAAATCTGTGATCTATTGTTACCAGCTTAAGAAGGTGGAGAAAGACAGCAAATTACACAGAAAGTGAGGAAAACAAAAGAAAAGAAAATAATTAAATCAGACATAAATGAAATATAAAACATAAAATTAAAAACTAATAGAGGATCCACAAAATCAAAGCTTGGCTTATTAAAGATATCAATAATATTATTAAATCTGTAGCAAGCCCAATTAAGAAAAAGGACATGAAACCATTAATCATAATTTTATAAAGAAACATACTGACAATTATAAAGATAAGGTAATAAAGGGCTATTAAGGATAACTTTATGTCGAAGGTTGACAATTCAAATAAAAGAAAACTCTTTGGAAAGAAACATCTTCTAAAATTAGCACAAGAGTCTGGGCACGGTGACTCATGCCTGTAATCCCAGCACTTTGGGAGGCCAAAGAGGGCAGATTACCTGAAGTCAGGAGTTAGATACCAGTCTGGCCAACATGGTGAAACTCTGTCTCTACTAAAAATACAAAAATTAGCCAGGCACGATGAAGCATACCTGTGATCTCAGCTACTCAGGAAGCTAAACAGGAGAATCACTTGAACCCAGAAGGCAGAGGTTGCAACGAGCCAAGATTGCACCACAGTACTCCAGGTGCATGAGTACTCTAGGTGAGACGCCATCTCAAAAAAAAAAAAGGAAATTCATAATCGAAGTTGTTTTGTATCTGTTAAAGAAAGTGAATGCTTAATTTAAAAATTTACAACAAAGGAAACCCCAGGGTCAAATTTTTCCCCTAGTAAATTTTCTTAAACATTAAAGGAAAAAAAGAATACTAATAGCACACAAATTATTTTGGAAAATAAAGGAGAAGAGAACACTTCTCGACTCACTCTGTGAGGACAGCATAACATTAAACCCCAAACCAGTGAAGTTTATTAGAAGAAAACAAAGCTACAGATCAATATCTATTTTAAGTCTGCAAATAATTTATTATTATTTATAGTAATTATAAGATTAATTATTAGTAAAAAATTTATAAACACACACACACCACACAAATGACAACTAGACAAAGTGAGGTATATCTCAAGAATAAAAGGTTAAATGTTCAAAAAAATTAGTAGTATAGTTTAAAGTCTGGTAATGTAATGCCTTCAGATTTATTCTTTTTCACTTAGTCTTCCTTTGGCTATAAGGGCTCTTTTTGGTTCCATATGAATTTTAGGATTTTTTCTAGTTCTGTTAAAAGCAATGATGATATTTTCATGGGAACTGCATTGAATTTGTAGATTGCTTTTGGCAATATGGTCATTTTCACAATATTAATTCTATCCATCCATGAGCAGGAGATGTGTTTCCTTTTGTTTGTGTCATCTGTGATTTCTTTCAGCAGTGTTTTGCAGTTTTCATTGTAGAGATCTTTCTTCTCCTTGGTTTAGCTTATTCTTAAGTATTTCAGGTTTTTTGCAGCTATTGTAAAAGAGATTGAGTTATAGTCACCAAAATAGCATGGTACTAGTACAGAAACAGGCATATAGTCCAGTTCAGAATAGAGAATCCAGAAATAAACCCAAATAATTAAAGTCAACTGATCTTTGACAAGCAAACAAAAACATAAAGTAGAGAAAGGACACCCTATTCAACAAATGGTGTTGTGATAATTGGCAAGCCACATGTAGAAGAATGAAAATGGATCCTCATCTCACACCTTAAAAAAAATCAATTCAAGATGGATCAAAGACTTAAATCTAAGACCTGAAGTTGTAAAGATTCTAGAAGACACTATTGGAAAAATCCTTCTAGATATTAGCTTACGCAAAGACTTCCTAACCAAGGACACAAAAGCAAATGCAATGACAGCAAAGATAAATAAATAAGACTTAATTAAACTAAAAAGCTTATGCACAGCAAAAGAAGTAATCAGCAGAGTTAACAGCCAACCCACAGAATGGGAGAAAATCACTGCAAATTATAAATCCTACAAAGGACTAATATCAATAATCTACAAGGAACTCAAACAAATCAGCAAGAAAAAAAAAGCAAAAAGTGGGCTAACTACCTGAATAGACAATTCTCAAAAGAAGATAAAATACAAATGGCCAACAAATATGTGAAAAAAAATGCTCAACATCACTAATTATCAAGGAAATGCCAATCAAAACCACAATGTGATACCACCTCACTTCTGCAAGAATGGCCATAATCAAAAATCAAAAGACAATAGATGTTGGTGAGGATGTGGTAAAAAGGCAAGACTTTTACACTGTTGGTGGGAATGTAAACTAGTACAATCACCATGGAAAACTGTAGAGATTCCTTTAAGAACTAAAAGTAGATCTACCTTTTGATCCAGGAATCCTACTTCTGAGTATCTACCAAAAGCAAAATAAGTCATTATACGAAAACGATATTTACACTTGAATGTTTATAGCAGCACAATTTGCAATTGCAAAAAATGGAAGCATCCCAAATGCCCATCAGTCAATGAGTGGATAAAGAAAATGTGGTGTACATATATACATCATGGAATACTACTCAGCTGTGAAAAGGAATAAAACCCTTCTCGACATGACATGGCATTTGTAGCAACCTGCTTGGAATTGGAGACCATTATTCTAAGTGAAGGAACTCAGAAATGGAAAGCCAAATATCATTGTTCTCACTCATAAGTAGGAGCTAATCTGTGAGGATGCAAAGTCATAAGAATGCTACAATGGACTTTGGGGACTCAGGGAAAGAGTGGCGGAAGTGAGGAATAAAAGATTACACATTGGGTACTGTGTATACTGCTTAGGTGATGGGTGCACCAAAGTCTCAAAGTTGTAGATTATTGACATTAGTCCTTTGTAGGATTTATAATTTGCAGTGATTTTCTCCCACTCTATGGGTTGTCTGTTAACTCTGCTGATTACTTCTTTTGCTGTGCATAAATCACCAGTAAATAACTCATATATGTAACCAAACACCACCTGTTTCCCAAAAATCTACTGAAAAAACTGAATTAATATAATTATCATATTCCATATTGTCCATTCATCAATCAATGGACATTTCAATTGTTTCCACCATCAGGCTATTACAGTAAAGCTGCTACAAATAATCATGCAGAAGATTTTGTGTGGAAATATGTTATCATTTCTCCTGGACATATATATAGGAATGTAAATGCTTGGTCATATGGTGCTATGGGTTGACTTGTATGCCCCAGAAAGGATAGGTGAGAGTCCTATCCCCTGCTGCCTCAGAATGTGACTTATCTGGATAGAGGTTCTTTACAGAAGTAATCAAATTAAAATGGAGTCATTACAGTGAGCCTTAATCCAGTCTGTCTGGTAAACTTCAAAAGAAGAGAAATTTGGACACAGAAATGCATGAGGAAATGATGACAAGAAATAAGCAGAAAACTACAAGCCTGGGAACACATGTGGCTACAGAAGCTAGGAAAGAGGCATGGAACAGATGCTCTGTCATAGCCCTCAAAAAGAAACAACCCTGACAACATTTGATTTCGGACTTCTAGCGCCCAGAAATATAAGAAATTAAATTTCTGTTGTTTCAATCACCTAGTTTGCGGTACTTTGTAGGACAGCCCCAGGAAACTTATGTGCATGGTAACTCTATGTATAAACATGTGAGGAACTATCAGACTGTTTTCAGATTGATTACATAATTTTACATTCCTATCAGCAGTATATGAGTGTTGTTTCTCCACATCCATTTGACATATGTTATCTATTTTAATATTATCTGCCTTTTTTATTATAGCCATCCTAGTGGCAGGGAAGTGGCATCCTATTATGGTTTTTAGTTGCATTTCCTTAATGACTAACAATACTTAACAGCTTTTCATGTGCTTATTGTCCACTTGTGTATTTTCTTCATAGAAATGTTTATATCCTTTGCCAATTTTTAAATTTGGTCATTTGTCTTTGTATTGCTGAGTTGCAAGTGTTATTTACATATTATAGGTACAAGTTATATTATCAGTGATATAATTTTAAAATATTTTTCCCATTCTATGAGTTGTCATTTTATTTTCTTGATAGTATCCTTCAAAGCATAAAATACTTCAAATTTATTGAAGTTCAATTTATTTTTATTCTTTATTGCTCAAGATTTTGAAATTATTTTAGAATTCATTGCCAAGTTTGAGGTCATGAAGATTTGCTCCTATATTCTCTTCTAAGAATTTTATATTTTTAAGCCTTTCATCATTTTGACTCAATTTGTATAGCTAAATGTGAATTAAGGATCCAGCGTCATTCTTTTACAGGTGTTTATTCAGCTGTTCCACAACAATTTGTTGTTAAATATCTACTTTTACCAGTAAATAATCTGGGAAGTCTTGTCAAAAATTAGTTGACCACAGAAGTATGGTCAACAGTTTTTGGTCTCAGTTCTATGCCATTGATCCATGTGTTTACCCTTATTCCAGTACCACACTATATGCATTGCTGCTTTGTAGTAAATTCTGCAAAAGGGAAATGTGAGTCCTTTACCTCTATTATTCTTTTTCAAGATTGATTTGGCAATTTTAGGTCACCGGCATTCCATATCAATTTTAGGATCAATTTGTCAGGTTCTATAAAGAAGTCAGCTGAAATTATTGTTAAGTATTGCATTGAATCTGTAGATCAATTTGGGGATGATTGCCACCTTAACAGTATTAAAAAGTCTTCTAAGCCAGGAACAACAAAAAAAATTTCCATTTATTTAGCTTTTCTTTAAATTTTTAACAATGTTTTGTAGTTTCCAGATATATATTTTGTACTTCTTTTATTAAAATTAGTTTTTCCAAGTATTTTATGCTTTTTAATCCTATTTTATATGAAATTACATTCTTAATTTTATTTTCAGATTGAACATTGCAAATGTATAGACATACAATGTGTTTTTTATATTGACTTCTATCTTGCAATCTTGTTGAACTCATTTTTTAGTTCTAATTGTTTATAGTGCATTCTTTAGGATTTTCTATTATGTACAAGATCATGTTATCTGTGAATAGAAATAGTTTTAGATCTTCTTATCCAGTCTGGGACAGTTTTACTTCCACACCTTTCCTAATTTCCCCAACTAGAACATCTGGTACCATGATGAATAGAAGTGTCAATAGTGGATATCATAGGAGTGAAATTGTTGTATTCTATAGTAAGAGTATGTTTAGTTTTATAAAATCCTGCCAAACCACCTTCTAATATTGCTGTACCATTCTGTATTCCCCTAGCAATGAATGAGAGTTCCTATTACTTCAAAACCTTACCTGCATTTGGTGTTGTCAGTGTTTTAGAATTTAGTCATTCTAATAGATATGTAATACTGCTTTAATTTTCCATTCCCTAATAATATACTATATTGGGCATCTTTTTTTATTGTACTTTAGGTTCTGGGGTACATGAGCTGATCATACAGGGTTGTTACATAGGTACTTACATGGCAAGGTGGTTTGCTGCCTCCATTCCACCATCACCTATATTTTACCCCATGTTATCCCTCCCCAACCTCCCCACCCCATTCTGCCCCTCCCCTAACCCCTACAACAGACCTCAGTGTGTGATGCTTCCCTCACTGTGTCCATGTGTTCTCATTGTTCAACACCTACCTATGAGTGAGAACATGTGGTTTGATTTTCTTTTCTTGTGTCAGTTTGCTGAGAATGATGGTTTCCAGATTCATCCATGTCCCTACAAAGGACACGAATTCATTGTTTTTTATAGCTGCATAGTATTCCATGGTGTATATGTGCCATATTTTCCTTGTCCAGTCTATCACTGATGGGCATTTGGGTTGGTTCCAGGTCTTGCTATTGTAAACAGTGCCATGATGAACATACATGTGCATGTGTCTTTATAATAGAACGATTATGGGTATAATCATTTGGCTCTATACCCAGTAATGGGATTGCTAGGTCAAATGGAATTTCTATTTCTAGGTCCTTGAGGAATCACCACACTCTCTTCCACAACGGTTGAACTAATTTACACTCCCATCAACACTGTAAGAGTGTTCCTATTTCTCCACATCTTCTCCAGCATCTGTTGTCTCCAGATTTTTTTTTTTTTCTGCTTGAAGAGCTGCGAGTTTTTATTGAACTCTCAAAAGATTGGTAGAGAGTGGATAATTCAATCTGATCAACTGTTTTGTAACACAGCTTCAGTGTCTTTGTTTAATTCTTTGCATGTCTTCCTCTGGCTTCTTGAAGACAACAGTAATGAGTGGCTTCTGCATGCTCCACAACATGTTGGCTCATCTCAAATTTCTTTGGCCAGAGCCCAGCTTCATGATGTTATCAAGAAGCATGCCGAAGCCATGGTGCCCACACCCTGTTGTGGTCATGTGTAACCAAGCAGACATTGTATGTTTGCAGGCAACATTCATGTTCTCTGCAGAGATGCCAAAGCGTGCACTTTGCCAGAACAAGTCTTTTCCAAGACTTTTCCTTTTCTACAATTGGTAGCTCTATGAAGTAAACATTTTCTCCTGTTTCAATACTCTTCTATAAGAAGGCTGGAAGAGTACCTTTCCCACAGGCACCTGTTTATCCATCTCTTAATGCTTCATTAGATATATCTTATGGGAGTTTCATGTCCCATTTATAGTCTTCCACCAAAAGAGGCCATGAGCAAGACAATGTTGGTATTTTTTAGTTTTTCAAGAGTCCTTCAAATATGAAATAGCAATCAAAACACAAAGTGTTTCTCACAAAAGTTTGGGTCACATTTCTCTTTTTAAAAAATGTTGCATTCCTGCAACTGAAGCTAATAAATTCCTTCATGCAACATGATTGGATATATTTTTTATTGCATTTTAGGTTTTGGGATACATATGAAGGACATGCAAGATTGTTGCATAGGTACACACATGGCAGTGTGATATGCTGCCTTCCTCCCCATCACCTATATCTGGCATTTTTCCCCATGCTATCTCTCCCCAACTCCCCACCCTGCACTGTCCCTCCCCTATTTCCCCCCGACAGACCCCAGTGTGTGATGCTCCCCTTTCTGTGTCCATGTGTTCTCATTGTTCAACACCTGCCTATGAGTGAGAACATGCAGTGTTTGATTTTCTGCTCTTGTGTCAGTTTGATGAGAATGATGGTTTCCAGGTTCATCCATGTCCCTACAAAGGACACAAACTAATAGTTTTTGATGGCTGCATAATATTCCATGGTGTATATGTGCCACATTTTCCCTGTCCAGTCTATCATCGATGGACATTTGGGTTGGTTCCAGGTCTTTGCTATTGTAAACAGTGCTGCAATGAACATTTGGGTGCATGTGTCCTTATAGTAGAACGATTTATAATCCTTTGCATATATACCCAGTAATGGGATTGCTGGGTCAAATGGAATTTCTATTTCTAGGTCCTTGAGGAATTGCCATACTGTCTTGCACAATGGTTGAACTAATTTACACTCCCACGAACAGTGTAAAAGTGTTCCTATTTCTCCACATCCTCTCCATTATCTGTTGTCTCCAGATTTTTTAAGGATCACCATTTTAATTGGTGTGAGATGGTATCTCAATGCAGTTTTGATTTGCATTTCTCTAATGACCAGTGATGTGTTTCATGTGTTTATTGGCCTCATATATGTCTTCTTTTGAAAAGTGTCTGTTCATATCCTTCTCTCACTTTTGAATGTGTTTGTTTGTTTTTTTCTTGTAAATCTGTTTTAGTTCCTTGTAGATTCTGGATATTAGCTGTTTGTCAGTTGGGTATATTGCAAAACTTTTTTCCTATTCTGTTGGTTGCTGGTTCACTCTAATGATTGTTTATTTTGCTGTACAGAAGCTCTGGAGTTTAATTAGATCCCATTTGTCTATTTTGGCTTTTGTCATCAATACTTTTGATGTTTTAGTCATGAAGTCCTTGCCTATGACTATGTCCTGAATGGTTTTGCCTAGGTTTTCTTCTAGGGTTTTTATGGTGCCAGGTCTTATGTTTAAGTCTTTAATCCATCTGGAGTTAATTTTAGTGTAAGGTGTCAGGAAGGGTTCCAGTTTCTGCTTTCTGCACATGGCTAGCCAGTTTCCCCACATCATTTATTAAACAGGGAATCCTTTCCCCATTGCTTGTTTTTGTCAGGTTTGTCAAAGATCAGATGGTTATAGATGTGTGGCATTGCCTCCAAGACCCCTGTTCTGTTCCATTGGTCTGTATCTTTGTTTTTGTACCAGTGCCATGCTGTTTTGATTACTGTTGACTTGTAGTATACTTTGAAGTCATTAGCATGGTGCCTCAAGCTTTGTTCTTTTTGCTTAGGATTGTCTTGGCTATGCAGGCTCTGTTTTGGTTTCATATGAAGTTTAAGGTGTTTTTTTCCAGTTCTGTGAAGAAAGTCATTGCTAGTTTGATGCGGATAGTGTTAAATCTGTAACTTACTTGGGCAGGAAGGTCATTTTCACAATATTGATTCTTCCTAACCATGAGCATGGAATGTTTCTCCATCTGTTTGTGTCCTCTCTTTTTCCTTGAGCAGCAATTTGTAGTTTTCCTTGAAGAGATCCTTTCCATCCTTTGTTAGTTGTATTCCTAGCTATTTTATTCTCTTTGTAGCAATTGTGGATGTGAGTTTGCTCTTGATTTGACTCTCCATTAGTCTGTTATTGGTGTATAGGAATGCTTGTGTTTTCTGCAATTGATTTTGCATCCTGAGACTTTGCTGAAGTTGCTTATAAGTTTAAGGAGATTTTGGACTTAGATGATGGGGTCTTTTAAATATACAATTATGTCATCTGCAAATAGAGACAATTTGACTTCCTCCTTTCCTATTTGAATACCCTTTATTTCTTTTTCTTGCCTGATTGCTCTGGCTAGAACTTCCAAACTATATTGAATAGGAATGATGAGAGAGGGCATTATTGCCTAGTGCCATATTTCAAAGGGAATGCTTCCAGATTTTGCTCATTCAGTATGCTTTCATTGTAAGTTTTTCATAAATAGCTTTTACTATTTTGAGATATTTTCCTAGTTTATTGAGAGTTTTTAGCATAATGGGCCACTGAATTTTGTAGCAAGCCTTCTCTGAATCTATTGAGATAATCCTGTGGTATTTGTCTTTGGTTCTGTTTATGTGGTGGATTGTGTTTATAGACTTGTGTATGTTGAACCAGCCTTGTTCCCTGGGATGAAGCCTACTTGATTGTGAAGAACAAGCTTTTTGATGTGCTCTTGCAATTGGTTTGACAGTATTTTATTGAAGACTTTTGCATCTATGTTCATTATAGATATTGGCCTGTACTTTTCTTTTTTTGTTGAGTCTCTGCTGGGTTTTGGTATCAGGATGATATTGGTCTCATAAAATGATTGGGAAAGGGTTCCCTCTTTTTGTATTGTTTGAAATAGTTTCAGAAGGAGTGGTACCAGCTCTGCTTTGCACGTCTGGTAGAATTCGGCTGTGAACCCATCTGGTCCTGGACTTTGGTTGGTTGGTAGGCTGTTAATTGCTGCCTCAACTTCAGTCCTTGTTATTGGTCTATTCAGGGTTTCAACTTCTTCCTGGTTTAGTCTTGGGAGTGTGCAAATGTCCAGGAATTTATACATTTCTTCCAGATTTGCTGGTTTATGTGCATAGAGGAGTTTGCGGTAATCTCTGATGGTAGTTTGTATTTCTGTGGAATTGGTGGTGATATCCCCTTATCACATTTTATTGCATCTATCTGATTCTTCTCTCTTTTCTTTTTTATTAATCTGGCTAGCATTCTGTCTATTTTCTTGATCTTTTCAACAAACCAGTTCCTGGATTTATTGAATTTTTGAAGGGTTTTTTTTGTGTCTCTATTTCCTTCAGTTCTGCTCTGATCTTAGTTATTTCTTGTCTTCTGCTAGCCTTTGAGTTTTTGTGATCTTGCTCCTCTACCTCTTTCAATTTTGATGATAGGGTTTCAATTTTAGATCCTTCCTTTCTTCTCATGTGGGCATTTATTGCTATAAATTTCTCTCTAGACACTGCTTTAAATGTGTCCCAGAGATTTGGTTTGCTGTGTCTTCATTCTTGTTGGTTTTGAAGAACATCTTTATTTCTGCCTTCATTTCATTGTTTATCTAGTTGACATTCAGGAGCTAGTTGCTTAGTTTTCCATGAACTTGCACAGTTCTGTGTTGGTTTCTTAATCCTCAGTTCTAATTTGATTGCACTGTGGTCTGAGAAACTGTTAGTTATGATTTCAATTCTTTTACATTTGCTGAGGAGTGATTTACTTCCAATTACATGGTAAACTTTAGAGTAAGTGTAATGTGGTGCTGATATGAATTTATATTTTGTGGATTTGGGTGGAGAGTTCTGTGGACGTGTAGTAGGTTTGCTTGGTACAGGTCTCCATTCAAGTCTCAGAGATCCTTGTTAATTTTCTGTTTCGTTGATCTGTCTAATATTGACAGTGGAGTGCTAAAGATTCCCACTGTTATTCTGTGGTATTCCAAGTCTTTTTGTAGGTTGTTAAGAAATTGATTTATGTATCCAGGTGCTCCTGTATTCGGTGCATTATATTTAGGATGATTAGCTCTTCTTGTTGCATTGATCCTTTTACAATTATATACTGCCCTTCTTTGTGTCTTTTGATCTTTGTTGGTTTAAAGTCCACTTTATCAGAGACTAGGAGCAGCTCCTGCTTTGTTGTTGTTTTTTTTTTTTTTCTCTCCATTTGCTTGGTAAATCTTTCTCCATCCCTTTATTTTGAGCTTATGTGTGTCCCTTGCACGTGATATGTGTTTCCTCAACACAGCACACTGATGGCTCTTGACTCTTTAACCAATTTGCCAGTCTGTGTCTTTTGATTGTGGCATTTAGCCCGTTTACATTTAAGGTTAGTATTGTTATATGTAAATTTTATCCTGCCATTTGGATGCTAGTTGGTTGTTTTGCCCATTAGTTGATGCAGTTTCTTCATTGTATTGATGGTCTTTACCATTTGGTATGTTTTTGGAGTGGCTGGTACTGGTTGTTTCTTTTCATGTTTAGTGGAACTCTTGTAAGGCAGGCCTGATGGTGACAAAATCTCTCAGCATTTACTTGTCCATAAAGAACTTTATTTCTCCTTCGCTTATGAAGCTTAGTTTGGCTGGATATGAAATTCTGGTTAAAAGTTCCTTTCTTTAACAATATTTTATATTGGTCCCCTCTCTGTTCTGGCTTGTAGAGGTTCTGCTGAGAGATTTGCTGTGAGTCTAATGGGCTTCCCTTTGTGGGTAACCCAACCTTTCCTCTGGCTGCCCTTAGCAATTTTTCCTTCATTTCAACCCTGGTGACTCTGATGATTATGTGCCTTGGGGTTGCTTTTCTTGAGGAATATTTTTATCATGTTCTCCATATTTCTTGGACTTGAATGTTGGCCTGCCTTGCTAGTTTGGGGAAGTTCTCCTGGATAATAACCTGAAGAGTGTTTTCCAGCTTGGATTCATTCTCCCCATCACATTCTGGTACACCTATTGAACATAGATTAGGTCTTTTCATATAATCCCATATTGATTGGAGGCTGTGTTGATTTCTTTTCACTCTTCTCTAATCTTGCCTTCTCATTTTATTTCATTGAATTGATCTTCAATCTCTGATATCCTCCTTCTTCTTGGTCAATTTGGCTACTGAAACTTGTGTATGTTTCATGAAGTTCTCATGTCGTGTTTTTCAGCTCCATCAAGTCATTTATGTTCTGCTCTAAGCTGGTTATTCTAGTTAGCATTTTGTCTAACCTTTTTTCCAGGTTCTTAGTTTCTTTGCATTGGGTTAGAACATGTTCTATTAGCTTGGAGAAGTTCGTTATTACTCACCTTCTGAAGCCTGCTTCTGTCAATTCATCAGATTCATTCTCCATCCAGCTTTATTCCCTTCCTGGAAAAGAGTTGTGAGCCCTTGGAGGAGGAAAGCCATTCTTGTTTTGGTGTTTCATCCTTTTTGTGCTGGTTTCTTACCATCTTTGTGGATTTATCTACCTGTGGTCTTTGTAGTTGGTGACTTTCGGATGGGGTGTTTGAGTTGACATACTTTTTGTTGATGTTGAAGTTATTTCTTTCTGTTTTTTAGTTTTCCTTCTAATGGTCAGACCCCTTTGTTGCAGAACTGCTGGAGGTCCACTCCAGATCCGACTTGCCTGGGAATCACCCATGGGGGCTGCAGAACAGCAAAGGTTGCTGCCAGTTTCTTCTTCTGTTATCTTTGTCCCAGAAGGGTACCTGCCAGATGTCAGCCATAGCTCTCCTTCATGAGGTTCCTCTTTGGATATACAGGGGTCAGGAAACTGCTTGAGGAGACAGTCTGACCCTTATCAGAGCTCTGGTGCTGTGCTGGGAGCTCCATTATTCTGTTCAGAGCTTCTGGGCAGGTATGTTTAAGACGGCTGCAGTGGAACTCAAAACTGTGTTTTTCCCCAGGTGCTCTGTTCTGGGAAGATGGGGCATTATTTATAAGTTCCTGACATACTGCTGCCTTTTTTCAGAGATGTCCTGCCCAGCAAGGAGGTAGTCTAGTCATAGTCTGCTAGCAGAGGCATTGCTGAGAGCTGCCATAGGCCCTGCCCAGGTGCTGTTAAACTTCCTTGCCATTTTGTTTACAGAGGTACAGTTAGAACTGCCTCAGTAGTGGTGGACTGCTTTGTTAGGGGCAGATGCCTTTCTCCTCACAGAGCTTGATCATCCTGGGTTCAGCTGTGCTTGCTGCAAAACTCTCAAGTCAGAGCATTTCAGATTGCTGGTCTTTGTGGGGGTGGGACTCACAAAGCCTGTCACCTGGTTCCCTGCTTTCGACCCCCTCTTTTTCAGTTATATAGGCAGCTCTGTCTCCTAGGTGTTCCAGGCACCAGTTGAAATGGCCACCCAGATTTGTCTGAGTTTTTGTGTGGAAACCCGTGGCACCAGCTGAAATAGCCATACTGGAAACACATGGAGCTTTTCTGCCCAGGGAATATCCTGGTCCATGGGCAGTAAAAACAGCTGGAGGGCTGCAGTATCTCAACTGGAGTGCTGGAGTGGATGCAAAAGCTCCTGATGGCATCTGTTGGGTGGGGGGGGTCCTCCCAGGATTGCATTTCCTGGGTGAGGAGGCCCCCCACCCTGCCTCAGCTCACCCTTCCTGGGCTACACCTACTGTGCCACCAGTCCCCTTGAGATGCACCTGGTACCTCATTTGGAAATGCAGAGATAACTCACCTCTGCTCAACACTCACTGGGAACTGCACTCCAGAGCTGTTCCTGTTCAGCCCTCTTAGTCTGCCTCCTCTACATTGGGCATCTTTTTATATGCTTATTGGTCATCCATATATATATTTTGGCGAGATGTTTGTTCAGACTTTTGACCATTTCTTAATTGGGTTGTGTATTTTCATATTGTGTGAGTTTAAGGGTTCTTTTTAATTGCGGATACAAGTATCTGCATTTGCATCAGGTATGGGTTTTGCAAATATATTCTTTCCATTAGCGACTTGTCTTTTCATTTTGTTAATGGTGTGTTTCACAGAGAAGTTTTCAATTTCAATGAGGTCTAACTAATCATTATTTTCTTTCATAAATCATATTTTTGTAGTTCTTATAGCTCTTGAATATTTTGTTCCATCTTTCCCTTTAGATACCTTAGCATATTAATTATAGTTATTTTAAATTTTCAGCCTGATAACTCCAAAATCTCTAACATACTTTCTTTGTTTTTTCATCTTTTAGTTTTTGCTTTTTAGCATGCTTTGTAATTTTTAGTTGAAAGACGTGTATATCGTATGGGGTAAAAGAAACTGAATGAGGTAGGCTTTTAGTATGATGTTTCATGTTTATCTGGCCAGGAGTTAGGTTGCGCTTGCTGTTTGCTGTAATGATCTGTGCCATTTTAAATTTCTTCGAGTGTCCTTGTATTTGTATCTCCTGTTGTCTTTGAATTTCCCTAGTGACTCTGTCTTAGAGTCCAAGCCTTGTAGTTGTTTAAACCGTAATCCTTTGTTATTACACTGGAGTTCTATTGATGTGGTGGTTAAGTATTTGGAACGTGGAAGCATTCCATAACCCTAGGATTATGTCTCAGTCTTTTGGTGGGTGTATTCCTCTGTTCTATAGCTCTCACAATGCTTCTTAGTTTCCTCCCCCACTCCCCTTTAATTATACTAGGAAAGTTTGAGAGGCCTGGAGTTGGAAATTTTACTTTCCATAGGTCAGTTAAGCTCTGGTAAAGCCCATGTTTGTTAGGCTCCGGTAAAATATTTTCTCTTCAGGGCAGGCTTTTGTTCAGAAGAACAGAATTCTCTGGGAATTTTTCAGAATGGCCCCTTGTTCCTCCCTTAACCAGAAGCATGACTGGATTTTTCTCTGTTGTTCACCCTGAGAGCCTGGTGGGACTGGAGCTAAAACTGATGAAAGTTTGAGGGACTCCAAACCTTGTATGGCTGGACCCTTAGTTGGTTTTCTCTCTCAATCTAGTCCGTACTCAGTCTGTTTCCAGCAATTTATCAATTATCCTTTAAGCGTTCCCTCTAGTTGCTGGCTGTACTGCAAGCTTTTGCTTCTGGTAAGCTGTGATTCTCTGTATCTATCCTTCCATCCCATTTAGGAGGCAGTGGCTTGTATTGTGACCTCAATTCTTTGGTGGATTTAAGAAGAGTTACTAATTTTCAGTTTGCTCAGGGTTTTCCCTTGTTGTGTGGATGAGAAGGACAACTTACAAGTTTTTTGCATGTTGTACTGGAAATGAAAATTATTTCTTTAAGGTTGTTTTTATATTTAAAAAACACAAAAACTTGAAATATAGAAATAATATATTCATCAAGAGTGAAGGGTAACTGTATTTACTTCCCAATATAGTGAAGATAATACGTCTTTCTTGGGAAAAGTTCAGGCCCGATTTCTTCTAACCTATTATAAAAGATGCAGACTGTCTAAGGTTGGGGTTTCATAGCTAAAGCACAGACCTGAAGCATGCATAGCATCCACCTGGGCCCCACTGTATTACCCCGTGAAACCTGGAGGCCAGGGCAACACGCATATGTGGATACTCATGTCATGATGTTTACTGTGCTTTGAAGAATAGCCTTTTGTTTCTGACTCAGAACAAGTCTTTTTCTTTTAAGTTGTAATTTTTCATTTATTGGGGAAGAGAAAATTCCAATGAAATATGTAAATATTTGGTTCCATTCTCTTTTTAAAAAAAAAAATTCCATAGGGTTTTTTTGTTTTGTTTTGTTTTGTTTCGTTTTGTTTTGTTTTTGAGACGGAATTTAGCTCTTGTTACCCAGGCTGGAGTGCAATGGCGCGATCTCGGCTCACAGCAACCTCCACCTCCTGGGTTCAGGCAATTCTCCTGTCTCAGCCTCCCGAGTAGCTGGGATTACAGGCACACGCCACCATGCCCAGCTAATTTTTTGTATTTTTAGTAAAGACGGGGTTTCACCATGTTGACCAGGATGGTCTCGATCTCTCGACCTCGTGATCCACCTGTCTCGGCCTCCCAAAGTGCTGGGATTACAGGCTTGAGCCACCGCGCCCGGCCTTCCATAGGTTTTGAGGGAACATTTGGTTATATGAGTAAGTTCTTCTGTGGTGATTTGTGAGATGTTGATGAACTCATCACCCAAACAATATACACTGAATCCCATTTGTAGTCTTTTATCCCTCACCCTTCTCCTACCATTTCCTGTGAGGCCCCAAAGTATATTGCATCATTCTTATGCCTTTGCATCCTCATAGCTTAGCTCCCACTTATGAGGGAGAACATGTGATGTTCGGTTTTCCATTCCTGAGTTACTTCACTTAGAATAATAGTCTCCAATTCCATCCAGGTTGCTGCAAATGCCATTCATTCATTCCTTTTCGTGGCTGAGTAGTATTTCATCATATATAAATATATATCCCACAGTTTCTTTATCCACTAGTTGATTGATGGGCATTTGGGCTGGTTCTATATTTTTGCAATTCTGAATTGTGCTGTGATAATTTTCCATCAGAATCCAGGAAACTAAGCCAAGCTAACTTCTTTGCTTATAAGTAGAGTAAAGTCACAGAGTGATCACAGTTCTTGATATGTCTATCCACCGAAAAAGATTTATATAAAAATATGTATTGTAGTTTTGTGTTTAACAGCATACATTGGGAAATAAACTATTCAAAAGCAGGTGAATTAATAAACAAATTTTGGTATTTCATACAATGGAATATTACTTAGAAATATAAATGAATTGCTTATATATATAATAACATGGATAAAAAATCCCAAAATCATGCTGACAAAAATAAGGCAGACATGAAAGAGCACATGCTTTATGCCCCCATTTATGTAAAATCTTTGCATTATCATGATTAATGCATGGTTGTAGAAATCAGAACAGTGTTTGTTTCTATATAGCAGAGATTGACTGCACACAGTGCCAGAGATGATGGAGATCTTGATAGGGATGCAGCTGATATAGGTGCATTTTCAAAACAGATCATACTGTACATGCAAGTTTTAAACTCAGTATCCATTTGAAAAAAGAATGCAAATAGTTTGAAAGAAATTTTTTAAAGTTTCACTCTTAAAGAAACACCACTAGTTGTTAATGGTATGTGCAAACTATCTGAGCAATGAACAACTTCTTAAACTTTGAAATTGGATTAAACACTGCTACCCTCTCCTGTTTCACACTGATTATCCTCCGGTACTTTCTTTTTATCATCTCAACCTAGAAAATTCAATCAGTTTCACAAAGATATGATATCACCAAAGGGAATTTAACATTATCTAGAGTTGAAACTGAAATGCCTTGAGCTAATAGTTCAAACAGTGTCTGACTGATATCAGAAGTCAGTGTATTTCTTTTGAACAATTTGAAAATTTTCCTCCCCTCACTGTTGTGAGTTTGTAACAGTAGACCAAGCACAGTGGCCCCACAACATGGAAGACACAGGATCAGGTGGTTTGCAGGGCTTTTTCAACTCTGAAATGCTATAATTCTAGTTGATAGGAGATTTTTGTAATAAGAAGATATTCTGTCTTTACAGCAAGCATATTTAAGGGCACCATTACATTTTGAATTCTGTATTCTTCCTAACGAAAGGTATTGATATGCAGCATAGATAGAAGTAAATGATTTGAAGCCAGACATATACAGATTTTGCATCCACTACTTACTATCTGGGGACCAGAAAGTCAGTTAAATTCTCTGAGACTCAGTTTTGTCGAGTGCAAAATTAAGATAATGTCATAAATACCTCACTGCAGTGCATTGAAATGAAAGCAATACATGTAAACCTCGCATAAAGTTCCTAGCACATTGCTCAACATATGTTGTCTATTAAAAGGAATGTATTTATCATTCATTGAGTCTGAAGGAATTTTTTCAAGATAAACAGTTTTTTTCTAAACAAATCAAGGAGCTAATAATATCAAATATATCACTATATTAAATTAGGAGATGAAGACTAAAAGTAAAAATATATGAACCAGCTTAAGTAACTTTTAATCATTTTTCTGATTATTTTCTATTATGTTTAACAACATATTAAATTTTAAAAACTAAGTATGCATTACTCCCATTTATTATACATAAGTATAATCCAAAATTTATATTTATGTTTATAGATTTTTCTGGAGATTAGAAGATGGCATGATTCTATGAAATTATTAACCACATTGGTAACTTATTTTCAACGCTTAAAAAATTTCATTTATACAATTAATCAAATTTTTTATATATGAGCTTCTATTTAATAAAATTATATTTAATACTACTTTCTATTCAAAGGATAGAATCCTCTATTAAGGTTTTTATATCTTTCCTGCTTAAACTTCTGGCTTGTTTCTGAAGCCTTCCACCCTGCATCTGCCAAACAATTATTTTGCAAGTAGAGCAAAATAGATCTTGAAAACTATGGCATCTCTACCTTCCCTTCTGGAAGCAGAACAGAACTGGGAAAAGGATGGAGGGAAGTAGGGAGAGAGGACAGGAGAGAGAAAGAAAAAAATCAGCTTCGGCAATATCACAGATATCTATTCAAAGGTAAAAGGGAAAACTTGTTATGCTGGTCATTCTTATCACTTTGCAATCATTTGTGAGACTTGTGCCCTGTTCTAAGAATTGATTTGCATATCAACTTTAGGAACTTCTTGAGTCAAATCATAACTACTAGATAAGCTTCAGATCTGACTGAAGAAGTAGAATTAATGTCACCTTTGACTACTTTTGCCATGAGAGACATATGTTTACCACAGACTTAAGTATATGATATTTCTTGAGTAGTATTGTTCCTCTAAGCTCTGGTTCACTGAACAGTAAGGGTAACAACAAAACGTTAGAGCATAGCCAGTCACTGGCATAATATCAGGGTTGGGCAATAGCATTCGTATGGGTCTGCTGTGCAGTGATCATAGACTACCCAAGAAATTGTAGGGATAGGATTGCTTCAAATTTAGCAGGCAGAAGACATTGTGTAGGACTGAGTGAAATGAATCCTGTACACTTAAGTACAGGAAATTGAAAAAGAGCAGTAATGACCAGAGTAAACTAATATTCTTGATATTAAATTATTGGTATGAGATCCCATAAAGAGAAAACTATTTACTTACTCTAAAGGAAAGCAACGTTATACCATAAGGAATCAATGAATTTCTCTCTAAAATCTTTAAGAATTTATTTACATGTTTATTCTGCATTTTCCTCCACCTTTGCTCTCTCAATTGCCCTGTAAAAAGGGATTTTCCCTCCCTGTTTCCCTGCCTCCATTGTGTGCCAACATAGAAGCAAAACTAATTACTCAGAGAAGCCATTAATGTACAGAAAGGATATTATATACTCTTACAGAGTCTCTTCTTACTTACAAAAACGATGATTGCAGTAAGGGAAGAAGGCAGACAGAATTGAAAGAAAGGACTTAGTCAAGAAGTAATGGAGAGAAGATATTGTTAGAAAGAGCCTCAAAATTGAGCAGTCTATCATTGGAGACATTCCCTGTAATCCATGTCTGTGTCCGACTTTCTTTCCAGCAATTCTAGACTTTTATGTGATCATTGGAACAGAGACGTATCTTAGGTGAGGATAAAGGAAAATTCATGATCAAGGTGGAATTAAATAGGATCTGCTGGACATTTCTCTTTGAGTTTATACAATGGTAAACATACCGATGATTTTAAAATCCTCATATGAAGTCAGTCACTAGTTTGAAGCACCACTATGAGTTCTAGGAAATAGTGAAAAATTCTATACGAAATGTTCAAAATATCATTTAAGTTCTGAGTAACATTTTAAAAATAGCAATTATATAAATTAACATGATCTAGAGATGGATGGAATTTCTCTGAAGCCAGGAATGAAGCAAGAGCACAAGTCCAAGAAGTAATTGAATGTTGAAGCTCCTCACTGACCCAAGGTATCTGATCTCTGGTAGCTTAGAGCTTTAGTTTGAACGACTGCTTAAGAGAGAGTCAAAGACAAAGACAAGGTATTATGTAGTGAGGAATGTGGTTGGAGACCTTTGTGAAAAGCTCAGACTTACAAAGATCTAAGTCGAAAGGATTAAGTAAGAGATTCTCTGATTAGGATTTGATTTGGGTGAAGGGAGAAGCAGTAGTCTTCCTAAAATATTTTGGGACATAGGTCTGTTCTTCAGTGGGCTTGCATCTTTAATTCAAATTATATGTAATTAAGTAATTTTAATTGAAAGATCTGAGTTTGTAGCTTTCTAGGACATAAAGTAGGTAAGTTCCTTCTTGATAAACACACCTTCACATCAAACTTCAACAAATTCCCAGAAAGTTTTAATAAATATATGTTCAGAATCAGATATCATAAACCCTTCCCCCAAAAATAAACTAGGCATTGTGATTGAGCAACAGCAGGACTAATTGATAGCAGACACTGATGATATTAGAATTATTACAAATATAATCTGAATATGACTAAGTTTATTTGAATAAAATGTGGAATAAAAACACGAGTAAAGACCAAGCATCTCTCAAAGATGAATAAGCATAGTTAAGAAAGAGCAAAATTGACTCTTCAGAAATAAAAATATAGTTAGTGAATTGAAACTAAGTTTATATGACATCATAGCAGATTACAAGAGAACTAATGCCACAGAAGATATAAATGCAAAAAACATGTAATTGGTGCCCATTTTGCACCAAAGTGATAGAAAGGCATAAATATGAGGCTGAGAAACATGAAGATATTGAGATAGTTCAGCATGTATCTCTCAAAGTTCTGGAGAAAATAATACACTGAAGAGAGAAAATATTTAGAATTTCTCAGAACTAATTAAGTCAGGCTGAGGGATACTAACAAATCCCAAACTGAATACATTTTCAAACCTAGATATGAAACTAGAAAAACTACAGAGCACCAAATAAAAGAGTAGCTGCTTAGAAAAAGCAGAGACAAAGGATGATTTACAAATAAAGTAATGACAGCTAGATTAACATTTGGCTGTTCAATAGAATTCTCAATGGAAGCCAAAAGTCACTAGAATTATATTTTCTAAATGCTGAAAGTTTATTTCAACCTAAAATAATATATCTTGCAAAAACTACTTTCAAGAAAGCCAAATTAAAGACACTTTAATAAATCAAAGTTCTGTCACCAACTGATACTCCCTGCAATAGCATCTAGAGAATATACTTTAGGAAAGAACATACTTTAGGAAGGATATAATTTAGAGAAATCCTAGAAAGAAGTTCTGAGATATATAAATACATGAGAAACTAAGGGAGGTAATTGCAGAGGGCTTACAGGGGGCTTCAATAGCTTGGGAAATGTTCTATTATATTGTATTGTTATTTACTGTTATATATGTTTTTATATGTACCAAATGCTTCATAATTTTAAAAATAGATAAAAATTATCATCTGATCCCTGTGGAAAAAAATACATTTGTGTAAGAGAAAGAGGAGAATATTATCCAGAATCTCCACAGTGAAAATCAAATTTCAGGGAATAACTTAGAAAAGGAAGCAAAGCAAACAAATATTATTGACAATTGTTTAAACAAACTGTGTTAGACAACCGTTTCTGCCAAAGTATTTAAAAAGGTGTTTTCAAGAAATACAAGTATCTGACATATGTAAAGAACAGGTCAAGGAGACAACATAATCGACTAGGAAGTCATGGGTGTTGGGTAGAAGAAAAATTGACCAGTGAAATAGCAGTAATAGAATGGGCCTTGCTAGAAAATTGATACAGAAAGTTGCATCTGTGAACTGAAGACAAATTTTAAAGTTCCTTTAGAATAAAATGTAAAATAATAAGGTAAAGAAAATAATGAAAAGACAATAAGCATGAAAAACAAAGCAGAACTACAAGTAAGATTATAGACAGCGGCATGGAAGGAAACAGAGAACATCTACAACATATTTACTGAGTGCCTCCTCTTTGTAGGTACTGGACTAATACAAGCATATGCCATATCACTTACTACTATACTAATATGTAAAGTTACCATTATTTCTCCAAGTATGGAAGAGGATATTAAGCCACAAAGAAGTTACTTGTTAAGATCACAGAGTTGAAATTTGAGCCTAGGTTTTTCTGATTCAAATGTTTAACTGTTTATCTTGTTAAATAATATCAAGGAAGTAAAACTTTTAGTTAATTTACTTTGGATTAAGGAAGAAGTAATTTTGTGTTCATAACAAACTATGAGTGGATATAAAAATATTAAAACTTTGTGCTCCAAATAATACAGCATAAAATATTATACACATATATCCTGGAACATACAGATCAAAGGAAAATGGATAATGAATATAATTTATGTGTGAATAAAAATGTCTAAAATTAAATCAGCAGTTATTGAATTCATCAAATTTGCAAAAGAATAAGCCACAAAGTCAAGAAGATTTAAACAAAACTATAGGTATAATTTGATATTAGAATATATAGCATTATTTTTAAATGTTAAAGGAAAAATGTATTGTAATATATCATTTATATAAACCAGAGGAGTTCAATGGCAATGAAATCTCATTTGTACTATAAAAGCACTTCATAGCTAAAACCCCTTCATAATAAAACATCTTATTAAATGAGAATATGCTGACCTCTCTCATATAGTAAATAATATTTTTCTAACCAACAGCCAAAACTACATTTAAAGTTAAGATACCAGAATCATTCTCAAATCAGAAAGCAAGTCACCAAAATTATTTTTAAAAATTATTCTAAAATTGTAGCCAACCAGTAAGTATTAAGAAAGTGGCTGGGACACAGTGGCTCACATCTATAATCTCAGCTCTTTGGGAGGCTCTCGCAGGAGTATCACTTGAGCTCAGGAGCTGGAGACCATCCTGGGCAACATAGTGAGACCCCATCTCTACAAAAAAATCAAAACAATTAGTTGGGTGTGGTGGCACATGCCTGTAATCCCTGTTACTTGGGTGGCTAAGACAGGAGGATCACATGAGCCCAGGAGTTGAGGCTGTAGTAAGCTATGATTGCATCACTGCACTCCAGCCTACACAACAGAGCAAGACCATCTCTAAAACAAAATAAAAAATAATCTTACAAAGTGTTAAACATAGCTTTATAAAGTATACGGAATTATAATAATATACAGATTGTATAACTACCCATTATTTAAAAATAACTTCTAATTTAGCTAATTAGAATGTTTCATATTTCTAACTATTGGCATGGTGTGGAGAAATGGGCACTCTCATGTAGTGTTATATGTGGTAGTAAATTTATTTTAAAAATTTATTGACATAAATTAGGAGATTTGTATTTGTTAACTACTTGGACTTTATTCTAAAAATTGCCAGATCTATGCAAAAAATATGTGTATGCAAAGATGATTACTATGTTGCTAATTACGTGATATTACAAAATTGGAATATTTCTAAATGTTCAAGTAATGAAGAATGCTTAATTAAAATATACTGTGCATTCATTAAATTTGCATTTGGAAAGATGTCAAATAATGTGGAATGCTAATATCTTAAGTGGAAAGGGTATATATTGTTTTATACTGTGAAAAATATAATTTTAAAATAATTTTTAAAAAGAATCTCTATATCCAGTATGATCCCCACAAAGGAAAATGCCGATGCTATACTTAACATTTATTATCTTTTAGTGATATGATTACAGTAATTCCTATGTCTGTCTTTATGTAGTTCTCTATTCGATTCAAATAGAAAGGGGATTAGAGAGACAGACAGAGAGAGAGAGAAGTTTCTTAGACCAAGACTATATTTGATTAACATCATTGCATTAGAAAGAAACTATACAAATCAGGGAAGTTTGCTTGGTAACAGAAGCAGCACACCCTGGTGGTGCACTGCCCATTCATCTACTCTCCAGGGAAAAAGATATCTCTATAAAATAGTTATTTGACTGGGTTATTGAGTATCAGGACATTTGATATTATAAAATCAATGCTATTACACATTCAAATTATATAACACAATCCTGGATGAAGCAACTAAACCATATTACATTTGCTGAATTTAATGTGTAAAACAGGCAGACGGCTGGCTTCTCCTGGTGGCAGTCTGACTTCAACATGTTTACATCAATGAAAATGTTATCATGTAGATTATCACAAATGAATTCTCACAAAACTTAGAATGTGTGGTATGTTTGTCATCATTTTATAAATTAGAAACTGGAGATATAAAATGGACTTCATGATCACAGAGAAATTAAATGGTAAACCCAGTGTTTTAACATAGACCTTTCTTTTCCCAATTTTAAAGCACAAACACACACACACACACACACACAGAGTCCTTTTCAACCTATTCCAGCTCTGAGACATTTATGTGTTTGACTTCTGAGAGGCCAACCATCTCTAACCTTGTACACTATCTAAATGAGGAAACAGATAACACCTGAAACTCCTCGAGAGTAAATGCAGCTGATCTTTGAACAATGCAGGCATTAGGTGCACAGATTCCCTGTGCAGTCAAAAATCTCATATAACTTTGACTCCCCAAATACTTAACTACTAAGCATAGAAAGATCCATTTTGTAAGTCATAAAAGGCAGTCTTGAATCATTGGAACCCTTCTGCCAGACGGTCTAATGTCAATTTGTTTTCTGACACTGCTTCTTCTATGTCATCTGCTTCATCATCTGGCAGTGGTTTAGAAGGACTCACCTTCATCAAGTCTCTTCTGTTAATTTCTCTATGAGCTATTGAATTTCTCCAACATCCATATCTTCCACTCCACCTTTGTTTTTTGTTGTTGTTGTTTGATTTTTTGTTTTTTGGCATATCTACACATCTCTTTTGTGATTTCCTGGGTTGACTTTGTCACAAACCCCATGAAGTCATGAAACATATCTTAACACAATTTTCTCTAGCAGGAAGTTACTGTTTCAGGCTCGATGGCTTTCACAGCTTTTTCTCAATCTTCACTGACTTTCATGATGTTCTCTCTATCACGGTTCTCTTCCAAAGCATTGACAATCCTTTTGGTAGAGTAGTGTGTGTAATGAGCCATAAAGCCATAAAGGTCCTTATGACCCCCTGATCTGGAGGCTGAACTAGATTGTATTTGGGGTCAAGTAGAGTACACTGATGCCTTCAGTGTTGAACTCATGGGGTTCTGGGTAGTCAGGGCCATTGTCTCATCTCAACAGAACTTTAAAAGGCAGTTTCTTATTGTCAAGGTACTTCTTGACTTCAGGGACAAAGTATCAATGTTCCAATCCAGAAAAGGGATTCCCCTTGTCCAGGTCTTCCTGAACAAGCAAAGATTGGCAGCTGGTGGTTATCTTTTCCCTTCAAGGCTCAGGAATTGGCAGCTTTATAGATAAGGACAATCCTAATCACAACCTCAACTACATTTACACAAAACAATAGAGTTAGCCTATGCCTTCCCACCTTAATTCCTGGTACTTATCTCTTCTTGACTAATAAACGTCCTGTGTGGCTTTTTTTTTTTCCAGGATAGGACACTTGTCTATATTAAAAACCAGTTCAAGCATATATCCTTTCTCCTTAATGACTTTATTACTGGCTTTGGGAACTAGTATGGTGCCCCTTGGTTGGCAAAAGTTGTTTCTCCTCTCATCTTGACATTTTTAAGCTCAGTCTCTTTCTAAAAGTTTTTCAAGAAATACAAGTATCTGACACATGTACACAAGATCTGATCAATCCATCCTTTGCTAGTCTTCAATTTTCCAGCTTAGAATCTTCACCTTCCTTTTGCTTTAAGTTGTCGTCTAATGGCTTCACTTTTTCTTGAATCACATTCGTGTCTATAGGTATGACTTTCTTATAGTAATCCAGCACCTACATAAAAGTCGCATTTTCAGTATGAGATTAAAAAGTATTTCATAAAAAGTACAAGGTTTTTGTGTTTCCTGGTGTAGCACAGTGGTCCTTACATTGAATTCATTCATCTTAAAATCACAGGCAACTGCAACTACATACCTCAATCTGTGGTACAAAGCAAGCAATTCAACATTTTCTTGTAATATCATGACTTCTTTCTTTCTGCGGGATAACACAGCATCACTACTGGCACTTCCTATGGGTCCCATGGTGTTCAAGTTTAAAGTAGGGTGCTAAACACTATGAAAAATACACAGGAACTGTAAGAGATCATTTTTTAACTTTGATTTCCAATTTACTGGATAGAAAAAACTGCTCTCATGGAGATAATTAGCATCACAGGGCTTTTTAAGGGGATACTCACAGCACTGGAGCACACTGCAATAACAGCAGCAGGTGACTCTAAAATTATTATAGTATTGTAATATGTAATGCAGTTATGATTTAATAGTGCATTTTTATATTACCATTTTTCTCATCTGAGAATAACAACATGGATGGTCTCTGTTTTTGTATAAGTTGTGATACATTTTAACATTTTATAACAGATTTGTGTATATTTTAGTGGCAAATGATAAAATAGACTAGTCTTTGCATACACTTTTTGCATTCATGACATACCTAGCCTTTTCTTAAGTTTTTCAATATGTCTAGGTACACAGTTTATCTGCAAAGTTTTTCAAATTGTCTCCAATTTCAAAAGTTTATCCAACATATCAACTGAAAAAATTTGTACGTGGATTTTTTTCCTTTGCAAATCAAAATAGCACTTTATTACCTATTGCTTTCTATGTTAATTTAAAAAGCTATCAAATAAAATCTATGTTTTACTGCTTATTTGGGGAAATTCTGTTGAAACTTCAGATGTAATCATAGCTTTTTCCTCAAATATTAAATACTGTTGAATTCAGACTACACAGAAAATCAGATAGTTCAATGATAAGGCTGAATGTAGGTTTCCAGAAAAAAGTCAATGTACATTTTATATTACTTTGAAATAACACCATAGAATCATTGCAATTGGCTGATTTTTTCTATAGTTGCTTATTGGTTCAGTCCTTAAGAAAAATCTGTGAAAATCAGCCAAGCACTGTGGCTAACGCCTGTAATCCTTGCACTTTTGGATGCTGAGACAGGCTGGTTGCCTGAACTCAGGAGTTTGAGATCAGCCTGGGCATTATGGTGAAACCTCATCTCTACTAAAATAGAAAAAATCAGTCAGGCCTGGTGGCAGGAGCCTGTAATCCCAGCTACTCAAGAAGCTGAGGCATGAGAATTGCTTGAACTCTGGAGGCTTTTAGCTGGGAGGCTGCAACCCAGTTGCAGTGAGCCCGATACAGCACTCCTGCATGGGCAACAATGTGAAACTCTGTCTCCACAAAAAAAGAAAAAAAATCTCTATGAAAATCTATGTGTGTGTGTGTGTGTTTGACTGAGACATAAGAGGAATTAAAGAAATATGCAATTTTTGTAAAGTACATATTCATTAATTCATCCAACAATTTGATCACAGTTTATTCAATGTCCTTATGTATATGGCACTATGATTGGCATCAAAAATTTCTAAAAGAAAAGAAAAAGGGTTCTCTAGCTATACGTTCTTTGACACATTACTTAACCTGTTTGAATCGTAGTTTTGTCATATGTAAACTAAAGATAATTTCTACCATGTAAAGTTTAGATATAGGCTTAATCATGATGCATATGAAGCCCCAGGGCTATAGAGTTGGAATTAGCATATAACATTTGTTAATAATATATGAACCAATCCTCAATATATTAGAGAAGATGAGGATTTTCAGATAATTAGTGATGGGTTCAAATATTGAATTCACCATCAATTTCTGTATGATCCTGGGCAAGTTCATCTCTGATTCTCACTTTCTAAATTAATAAAGTACCCACATAGGCTAAATAGATTTAAGAATGGGCTCACATTAAAGTGTTTCACAATTATATATTTATGACATTATATCATGTTTAAAACACATCTTAGTAGATCTATGTAGACAAGTTTGTATGACTCATGGTACTTGCTTAAGTGGAGTACAGTGTTTGGGTCTTTAATTAATCAAGATTCCTTTTTTTCTCTAGCTTTTGACTACAGGAGAATTAGCACACAGCTGGTGTGAAAATTTTCACAAACAAGCATAGAAAAAAAGCTAGCCAATTAAAATAATATTCTTATGTCACTTCAAAACAATTGTGATAGAGAATACCTTTTGTGTAGAAAAGCTTTTTGTAAAGGACTATGTGCAAACCACTCTTTCCAGTTTTGCTCCACCTACAAAAATAATAACACATTATAAACTTCTTAGTAGCAGCAATTACGTCAGATATTGGCCCTTTGGAAAGGAGAAATTACATCCTATGCTACTTCTATATAGTCTGTGGCATGTATTAGATTCTGAATGCAGAGTTAATCAATAAATTGTCGTAAAAGGATGATTTGATAACATTAGTTTTGACTCCGTCAAAGCCTGTTTCTAATCCACAAATCTTTGTGGATTAAGCTAGGTATTATAAACCAAACTAAGCTAGGTATGATAAACCAAAAGATATCTGATACAGGTTTCCATCAACTTAGAGGTTTATTTTGCTAAGGTTAAGGATCATGACACATGACACAACCTCAGCAGATCCTGGGAACATGTGCCCAGGGTGTTGGGTTACAGCCTGATTTTATATATTTTTGGGAGACAGAAGTTGCAGGCAAAGACATAAATCAATCCAGCTAAGACATACGTTGGTTTGAAATAGAAAGACAGAATATGTTATAGAAAGAGGCTTCCAGATTATAGATGGATTCAGAGATTCCTGACTGGCAACTGAGTGGAAGGGTAAAGCTCTGTCTGAAAAATTAAAGTGAGCTTGAGTTAAAGTGAGTGAGGGTGGTAGTGGGGGTGCCTGTAGAAGCCAAAGTTCTTGCCATGTATATGAAGTCTCTATGCAGCTGGCTTCAGAGAGAATAGAAGTGAATGTCACTTACTGGACCTTAAAAGGTTTCAGATTCTCTGGAAATAGCCATATAGGGAAATAGATTATCTAATGTAAGTTTCACCCACAGGTGATAGTTTTTCAGGACCATTAAAAATATGTCAAATAAATATGTTTGAGATGAAATATTTTGATTTCCTTCAGGAACTGCTATTGGTCATGTGCCATTATACCAGAGTCAGGTTGGAGTAGGCATCTGATTGCTACAGTCTATACTGTTAGTCTTAAGATCTGTACTGTAATGTGAATGCTGGTCAATTCTATCTAAAATCCAAAAGGAAAATGTTATAATGAAGCATGTCCAACCCCCATTCTCATCATGGTCTGATTTCTTTGGAATCCCCTACGTTGAGAGGGGGCTCCACTCAGTCAGTTAGGGGTCTTAGAATTTCATTTTTGGTTTACATTCTCCCTATTCTGGTCAAGATTTGCCAGAGGTAACATCAACAGCCAAACTTTTATTTTGTCCCATAGCATTGCTGGGGTGATGTGGCACCTGCCCCGTGTTCATCCTGACCCTCAGTAGAACCCACATGGTCAAGAGACTTAGAGCCAAAAGATTTATAGCTAATTTAAATGTTCTAGGCCAGATAGGAATGGAAGTGGGCAGGTATTCATCAATCCTCAGGATTCTTTAAACCATGTAAAATGGAAACGCAAAAGGCAAGGTTACGAATATGGCTTATCTATAACTTTTATGCATTGAGCTACCCTAAACTTGGTTTTAGCTACAGACTTGTAGTGAACAGCTATACAAAACATAAGTGTTTTGGTAACACCAGCTAAGGAAATTAGAGATTGGTTATGCTACTGTGCTTTTGCAGTCTTTTTAGTAATTTGTCCTGAGGTGGCTGAAAATATTTTTTGTATGTACTTGCATAAATCTTGTAACTGAGAGTGCTATGCCCAGGAGACTTTATTACTGGGTATCTGGATATCTTCTCAGTAATTTTCCTTTAAATTTAATGGGAAGCAGGAGATTATTTATAGTTGGGATGAATGGAAAAGGCCATGAAATGTCCCAGAAGGTAAAGTCCCTCATTTGCCAGCCCTTTCAGCGTCTGTTTTCCTGTCCTTGATTTCTTTCCCACAAAATCAGCCCTTATGATCTCACATGTCCACATTTTTCACAATAGTCCCTAGAGTTAGAGGGATGGGTTTTAGCAGTAGGGTGCTAACAATGAAAACAGATAAGTTCCAGTGGGATTTTAAATGGTTTTTTTAACATTTTGGAGATATCAGGTAATGAGAAAAAGAAAGGTAATTTTTGTTGTATTACCCAATTTTGGAAGCTATATATAGCATTAGCAACATTTTAAACAAAAAAGGGCATAAGCCCTGCCTAAATATGACAATGACAAGAAAAGGAAATATACAGGTAGCTAAACATTTAAATGACCTAGTATTAAGGCATAAACAAATAATGCTAATTTAGACAGAAGAAAAATTATTAAAGGAATACTTATGTCTTTGCATACATTTCTGGTCCAATCTCATATGGAAGCAATCTGTTTTGACTACCATCTTTTCCCAGGTTTGAACATGAGGCTTTTGTAAACTTGAATTTGGTATCAGATTCTAGTATTGATGTTTAAGATTCAGTAAGAGTCAGTGCCCCCTTTTAGAGAAGATGGATGTACCCAGGAGTTAAAGCCCTGCAACTTAGCAGCACAGAGGTTAGTTCACAATCTTTAATGAAAGATCCTTTTTGATAGAGCTGGAGGGAGTCTCAGCTGATAGCCAATCATCAGGCTGGAGGTGGTAATATTGAAGTTAATGACTTAAGTGGAAGCTGTAGGAAGATTTTATAACCTTGAGGTGATTGATTTTTATAGTTTTGATAAGTCTCCAACAATAAGTCCAAATCAGAGACTTGATTTAGGATTTTATTTTGAGGACAAAGATGTTAAAAAGCCTAAAACAAATTTATTAAAATAGGTAATTGCAGAATAATAGCTAATCATTTAACTGAATGAATAATTAAAATGCTTCAAAAGAGATACAGGAAGTTTACATGGATATAAAACTTTAATTCTTTTAAAGTTTAGCATTTGAAGTAATTTTTAAAAATCTAATGAAAACAATACAGAAATTATTTTGATACAATGTGAGCTATTTGTTTCTTAGGCCAGTTACAAACAAAAATCCTGCTGCCAGGATTATTTTTCCTTATGGGAAGCCCATCTGGACAACCTGAAAGTCAAACCTGCTGAAAGATAGGTAGGTGTGTACTTTAGTCTCTATTTTTTAACTGGACCTCTGAGCTCAGGGCAGAGCCCACATAAAATTCTGGATCACCTAAAAGAGAGAAAATGCAATAAGACCAGACCATGTTATGTTTTTACAGTGTAACTCATTATAAAGACATTTTTCTGTGTTTTCCACTGTACCCCTTTTTTAAATTTTAAACCTGCAATCGATACCCCCTGTAATAATAACTATTTAAACAATTGTCGTTAGCTGCCTCTAAAAGTATATTTCTTACCTTGTTACTACACACACCAAGGTTAAACATTTTTTCATAATCTCAAAGTAATTCCCAGTACTCTCAAAAGTTAAAAATATCAGACAATGCAGTACAAAAAGAGAGAAGAGGTTTTTTTGTTTGTTTTGTTTTGCTTTTTCTATGATCTCAGTGGGAATCTTTGCTTATAACTCTTGGTATCCCATGAGGAAAAACAGATTCCTCATAAATAGAGGAATCTAGCTGCCCACTGCTTCTACAACCTCCTCCCCACTGCCCCCCCCTCCCCGGTCTAGGATCCTGGGCTGTTAGAAATTCCATTTTCTTTTTAGGTCCCTCATGGAGTAGAGGTGGCAAGAGGAAGCAGAAACAGGCAGAAATAAAAGGAAGAAACAGAATGTAGTTGACTGAAAAGAAAAAAAAATTCAAGGGCAGAAAAAAAGCTTAAAGGCCTTTTATACACACATACACACACACACACAAAGACACACGCACGTGTGCGCACACACACATTGGATATTTGCTTTTAATTAAGATGAACTTTAACCCTAGAGCTCTTTAAAATAATTTTTTAATCTGTTATTATCATATCTTAGCTGGCACAAACAGCTGATGTTTCAAAAGTACCACAAATATCAAACCAGCAAGGACTTGATGTAAGAAGCAAACCTAGGCTGCCAGGGCATAAAGGGCAAATCTTAGCTATTGAACTACAACATGAGGTGGCTGCCATTGCTCTTTCGGTTTAGGCTTGGCTAGCAAAGTTGGCCTTTTGGGTAGATGAAGCCCCTCATGTAGTCAAATTTTTTAATTTTTCTTTTTGCTGAACTCCCACACATTTTTTGTAGCTGTGGGGATTTCAGCCAATTTAGAGGCCTTGTTCCCCACAATTTGGGACTTTCCTTCGGATTTAACCAAACCTGATAGCGTTGGTAAAACCCAGTGAGAGAAGGACTGAAACAACAAAAGGCTACAACAGAAAGAAACTTACAAATAAAAAAGTTAAACAAATGATCACACAACGCATACAATTACTGAGCACTCTAATGGTTAGGAAAAAATAAGACCCACTGATTGTCAACCTAAACCTTTGGTCGTTAAGGAGAATTTTCAAGCCCAAACCCCAATTCAGCAACTTATCTAAGAATGGACACAGGAAGAGGATCATCACATACGGGTCTGTTGGGGGGAAATAGGGGAGGGACAGCGGGGGTTGAGGAGTTGGGGAGGGATAACATGGGGAGAAATGCCCGATGTAGGTGATGGGGAGGAAGGCAGCAAACCACAATGTCATGTGTGTACCTATGCAACAATCTTACATGTTCTTCATGTGTACCCCAAAACCTAAAATGCAAAAAACAAACAGAAATAATAATAATAATAAAAAGAATGGAGCACAGGCCGAAGACTGTTCTCTACAATCTTAGAAGCAGGAAAAAAAACTCAAACTTACCTTCTTTGGTGGAAGCAAGTGGAAACTCCAGAAAAAGTTAAAGTGCTCTTCATTGTCATGGAAGCAAGAAAACTCACCTTCCTTATTGGACGAGAGCAAAACTCCAGAAAAGGAGGCTCATTTTATGTATTTTAAGTACAGCAAAATTAAACTTATATTTCACCCCACATTTGAGAGATTCTCTGGAATGGGGAAGCTCTTTGACGTCAGTGGATAGTCCTCACGGTTTGAGCAAAAAAGAGCCCAAACTGGTAACAAGCACTAATAGAAGATTTGTGAAAACTCAGGGCACCTCCACCCTGGGTCTTTTCCATTAATCACCAATTTGTAAACCAAAAGGGATGTGGACAGGTCTCAAGTCAGAGATTTATTTTGCCAAGGTTAAGGATCATGACCTGTGACACAGTCTCAGAAGGTGCTAAGAACATGTGCCCAAGGTGGTTCAGTTACAGCTTGATTTCATGCATTTTAGGGAGTCTCCCAACTTGAATAGATGCCTCTCTCAGCATAGGGTATTTAAAAGAAATCTGAAAAACTAGTTTAGAGCATGATGGGAATTGGGGTTGGACATGCCTCATTATACCTTCTCCCTTTTGGAGTTTAGATAAAACTGGCCAGTTGTTATCATTACAACAGAGATCTTGCAGTCTTCCAAGTAGCAGGTGTCAAAGAGATAGATGTGATACATGACAATAACCTCAGCCTCCATAATCTCCTACTTACCTTAACTAAAACTAACTTCATTTCTTAATGAAGAGCTTGAGTCTTCCAATGAATTGCCAACCACGAAATCTTTAGATCCACCTATGACCTGGAAGCTCTCTGCTTCAATATGTCTCATCTTTCCAGGCTGAACCCATGTATACCTCAGATTTACTGATACATGTCTTTGTCTGTAACTTCTGTCTTCCTAAAATGTATAAAATCAAGCTGTAACCATAATGCTTTGGCCACATGTTCTCAGGTCTTCCTGAGCTATTTTCACAGGTCATGATCCTTAACCCTGGCAAAATAAACCTCTAAATTGATTAAGACAGGTCTCAGATACCTTGTGATTTACAATATAAATGCAAGCAAGAGGATATTTTAAAGGGAATACCTTGTATATGTGGTGAGATGTGCAAATAAAATACCAAGGCTTTCAACACAAATTATATACCTCATAGTTCATTATTTATGTATGAATGAAAGTGTGTTCAAATACCATGCATGACTATTTCCAACACCTTTTCAATTTTCACTCTTTGAGCATCAAAGTAAACTTTGGAAACATAAGATTTTCCTTGCTTGCTCACTAATCTCATTTCTTATTCATGTTTCAGATAGAACAAAATTGCCAAACCTTCCCTTTGAAAGCCGTTTTTCAGAGAAACAACCTTTCAATATTGTGTGAATTTCTGACTTTTGCAATCAGTAATAAACTTTTAAACGCTTTCTTGGAATATAACACATTTTCTTGTTTTGGATAAGAACCCAAATATTATATTACATTCACCTAAAATTTGCTTGGCTCTTTCAACTGTATGAGAATGGTTACTTCTGTGGTTTATTTTATTAGTATACTATTTGTTGACAACTCTTTCTTACATGGGACCAATGCTGGTTTTTGATTAGTTGATGTTGAGGATATATTGGACCTTAATCTTTATTGTCTATTTTAATTTAACATTGACTGCTGAGGAACTTTAGTGTTATCCCCGTCACTTGTCAAGGCATCTGTTCTGAATTCTGCCATTGCTTGGATTTTTCATCAGGTGTGAATCACCTAGTTTCCCTGTACTCCAGTTTCTCTCAAAACAAAGTGAAATAGAATAAGTTTCTTCTTAGGACTTTTAGGACTAAGACCTTTTCCTGGCAATGTCTTTCAGACCATTTTAACATGTGACCTAAGTTTAAATTTCAGAATCTCCAGTGGAATTTTATAAGAGGATATCTTGATGGGAATAAAAAGTAAATAAAATTGTGAACACCTATTCATAGAGAAATAGCTAGTTAAATTGTACTGCAATTATAGAATGCAGCTTTAAAATAATATTTATTGCTATTGAGAAATGTTCTAATTATAATTAGAAACATTATAGTAAAATGTAAGTGCATCAGTCACAACACATTCTGTGGCAAAAATAAATATTTGGCTGTTCTGATTTTTCTCCTTAATTTAGGATTGATAATAAAGTTTATTCCAAGAGAAAAAAAAATGTGTCTTCAATAGCATTTTGTAAGTGTGCTTTCTGTAGTACAAATTCTCTAAAAGATTAATTGGTATTCTACTGTTAAAGGGTTCTAAGGTGAACAAGTTTGAGAAATAAGTCAAATAATATTAAATAGGATTTTGTTTATTGCTCTAGGTTCTGGGGTACATGTGTAGATCGTGCAGGATTGTTGCATAGGTACATACATGGCAAGGTGGTTTGCTGCCTCCATCCCCCCGACACCTATATCTGGCATTTCTCCCCATGTTATCCCTCCCCAACTTCCCCACCCCCAGCTGTCCTTCCTTTAGCACCCCCCAACCAGGAGACCCCAGTGTGTGATGCTCCCGTCCCTGTGTCCATGTGTTCTCATTGCTCAACATCCACCTATGAGTGAGAACATGCGGTGTTTGATTTTCTGTTCTTGTGTGAGTTTTCTGAAAATGACGGTTTCCAGATTCATCCATGTCCCTACAAAGACCCTGAACTCATCGTTTCTTGTGGTTGCATAGTATTCCATAGTGTATATGTGACACATTTTCCTTGTCCAATCTATCGTTGATGGGCATTTGGGTTGGTTCTAGGTCTTTGCTATTGTAAACAGTGCCGCAATGAACATACATGTACATGTGTCTTTATAATAGAATGATTTATAATCGTTTGGGTATCTATCCAGTAAATTACAAGATACTCCAGAACTTTTTTGTTTTTTGAGACGGAATTTCTCTCTTGTTGCTTAGGCTGGAGTGCAATGCTGCAGTGTTGACTCACTGCAACCTCCACTCCCTGGGTTCAAGCAATTCTCCTGCCTCATCCTCCCAAGTAGTTCGGATTACAGGTACCCCCTCACCATGCCCGGCTAATTTTTTGTATTTTTAGCAGAGATGGGGTTTCACCATATTGACTAGGCTGGTCTCAAACTCCAGACCTCAAGTAATCCACCTGCCTTGGCCTCCCAAAGTGCTGGGATTACAGGCATGGGCCACTGTGCCAGGCCTGATACATCAGAACTTTCAATGTATTGGTAGTCATTTTGGACCTTAAAGAGGGGAAAATAGCTTATATTGTTTTGAAATCCAATTATGTCACCTTTTTTTTTTCATCATTAGTACATTTTGTGTTCTGTCCAATAAATCTTTGCCTACCATAAGATTGTGAAGATTTTCTCCTATGCTTTTTTTTTTTAAAGAAGTTTTATCATTTTTAGCTTTCGTATTTAGGTCTCTGAACCATTTTTAGTTAACTTTAAGTATAATGTAAGTTGGAAAATTTAGTGTTTTTTCCATGACAATATCCAGTTGTTTTTACATCAATTGTTGATAAGATTATTCTTTCACTCTCTTACCTAGGCATAATTGTCAAAATCAGTTGGACTCTCTAGTGTGTGGTACTGATTTGTCAATCTTTATCCCATAAATATATTACTTTGATTATTAAAACTTTATATTAAGTATTGATATCTGGTAGGACAGGTCCTACAACTTTTTTTCTTTTTCAAATGTGTTTGCCTATGCTAGGTTCTGCATTTGCATTTCATTTTTAGTGTCCATGCATCAAGTTGTACAAGAAAGCCTGCGGAGATTGCATTGACTCTATAGATATCTTTGGGGAGAACTGACATCTTTACAGCATTCAATTTTCCAATTCATAGACATGGTGTATCTCTCCAAGCATTTATATGAGGGGTTGGCAAACATTTTCTGTAAAGAGCAAGGTAGTAAATATTTTAAGTTTTGCTAAATTATATGGTCTCTCTTGCAACTTCTCAACTGCAAAAGCAGCCATAGGCATATGTAAACAATTGAGTATAGATGTGTTCTAATACTATAGAATTATACCACAGTCCATGGAGTCCAGAGCCTGCACTGAAGACCAGAGTTTACCAACCTCTAATTTATGTCATCTACAGTTTCTCTCACCAATACCAAAGTAGTACCTTTTTTTATCTGTGGAGCATATATTCCAAGATCTCCAGTGGATGCCATAAAATGCAGATAGTACCAAACCCTATATATACTTTGTTTCTTTTTATATATACCTAACAATAATTAAAGCTTAATTTACAAATTGGGCATAGTAAGAGCTTAACAATAATAGCTAATAATAAAATAGCAAAATTACAACAATATGCTGCAATAAAAGTTATGTGAATGTGTTATCTCTCAAAATACCTTATTGTATTGTACTCATTTATTTTAAACTGCGGTTCACCTCTAATAGCAGAAGCCTTGAAAAGCAAAACTGCCAATAAGGCAGAGGACTACTGCATTTTATAGTTTCAGTGTACATGATGTTAACTTTATTATTAAGTATTCTATATTGGATGCTTTTGTAAACTGTAGTTTTAAAATTTTAATTTCTTACTATTAATGGCTTGAATATGAAATTATTGTTGATGTTTATATATTTAACTTGTATCCTGGGACACCACTAAATTCACTTATTCCAGAAATTTTTGGTAAGTTCCTCATAAATTTATTGTCTGCAAATAAAGACAGTTTACCTATTTCATCCCAATATCGTTTATTTATTTATTTAAATATTTATTTATTTTTATTACACTGCATTGACTAGGATCACCAGTTCCAGGTGAGTAGTAGTGATGAGAGCAGACATTTTTGCTTATAGGTAACTTTCAAGAAAGCATTAATCTCTCTCTACAAAATTAGGTGTTAGCAGTAGACTTTATGTGGATACCTTTTATTAGGTTGAGGGAATTTCATTCTATTGTGTCTGAACACTAAAGTTTTCAGATGCTTTTCTCCTTTATTCAATTAATATGAAAAACTACACTGACTGACTTTCACATGTTAAATTAGTTATGCATTGCATGGAGGAGCTCTATCTGCTCTTATTGCCTACTATACATTTTTGGAATATATTTGCTAATACTTTGTTAAGAAGTTTTGTGCAATGCTTAGAAAAGATGTAAATATATCGGTAGATTTATTTTCATGCAATATCTTTGGTTTTGGCAGAATAACTCTGGCCTTCTACAGTAAGTGAGAAAGTGTTTTTCTCCTATATTTTCTTAAAGAGTTTGCGTAAGATTGGTAGTATTAATATTTTTTCCTTAATTGTTTAATAAAATTTGCCAATGAAACCATCTGGGCATGGAGTTTCCTTTGTGGGAAGACTTTAATTATAAATTTAATTTCAAAAATAGATATAGATGAATTTAAACACTTTTAATGTGAGCTTTCATAAATTGTGGCTTACAGGTTTGTCCTTTTTTATCAAGTTGTCAAATTTATTGCTGTAAAGTTGTTTTTTAAATATTTCTTATGTGTACGGTGTATTAGTAAAGTCTACTCCTTCGAGGCTTATGTTGGTAATTTAATTTTCTCTCTTTTTTCTTGATCAATTAGCTAAAAACAGTTTAGCTAAAGATTTACTAATTGTATTGATCTTTTCAAATAAATAATTTGTTTTATTTGCTTCTTTTCTTCTATATCTGCTCTTACCTTGTTTCCTTCAATTTACTTTGTGTATATTTTTCTTTTTTATTTCTAAAGGTAGAAGCTTATTCTATTGATTTTGATCTTTTTGTTTGTAATATGAGTATTTATAACTATAAATTTCTGAAAGCGGTTAGCTGTATCACCAAAATATTGATACGGTTCACTTTTATTATCATTCAGTTCAAAGTATTTTATAGTTTCTTCTGTGGTTTCTTCTTTGGTCTATTGTTTATTTAGATAAAAGCTTATTATTTATCTTGGAAACTTACCAGAACACACTTTAAGAAATTATTAAGCATAATAATTGCTTACGTTTAGGGTATAAGGCATGCTTGGAATATAAAGTATGAGTACAGAATTGGCTCAGGATTGAGTCTGTGTATATACACAATCTGTATTCCCCCACAGGTTAGAGCAGATTTGATTTCCTTTCAGGGAGTTATTGAGATCTAAGATGGGGTCACATCAGAGGGAGTGGCATAGTGTGAAGGAGAAAATTTCAGTATCAGAGCAGACATGATGCTGCAGGTCAGGAGACTTTTTGGTTGAGGACATCAAGCTTGATGCAGAACAAAAACTTATAAAAATGACAGAGCCAAAAAGCACGTCTCGAATAGATAAGTCATCACAAAGAACTACAATAATATGACTCTGCTATATAATTAAAGAATATTTAGCAAAAAATTATAGGATGTATGTTAAATGTAAACAATGCTAAAGTGAGTAATTTATGTGGTATGGCAAAATTCATTAGATATGTTAAACAGATAGTAAGTTTGTAACCTGAATGATATGTTACAGGTAGAATAAATGAAATATATACTGGAAAGAGCAAGAATATTACTTACAATAGAAAAAGAATAGGAAGTTGTAGTTATTATCATGCCCTTTTCATGAAGGCATTTTTATATATAATCTTTAAATTGGCCATTATTGATGACATTCAATATGGTCCCATTCTAACCTATTCACATGTTTTGTGTCCATGAGGTGTAGATAAAACCCATAGCTATTTGGGAAGCTAACTGAAATAGAGTTTTGTTCCTATATCTCTCTGATATGGTTTGGCTTTTTGTCCCTTTTGAGTCTCATGTTGAAATGTAATCCCCAGTGTTGGAGGTGGGTCCTGGTGCGAAGTCATGAAAGTCACAGGGAAACCTTTGGGCCATGTGGGCAGATCCCTCATGAATGCCTTGGTGCCCTCCCCATGGTAATAAGTGAGTTCTTCTGAGTTCCTGTGAGATCTGGTTGTCTAAAGAGCCTGGCACCACCCCCTCCCGCACTCTTGGTTCTGCTCTCCCACCATGTGACATTCCTGCTCCCACTTCACCTTCTCCCATGAGTAAACGCTCCCTGAGGCCTCCCAAGAGCAAAGTAGAGGCCTTTGCCATGCTTCCTATACAGCCTGCAGAACTGCAGACCTATGAGATGGTTAAACTTCCTTTCTTTATAAATTACCCAGTCTCAGGTATTCCTTTACGGAAATGAAAACAGACTATCACACTCTCTGGTAGAGTGTGTGGTTTGGCCCTAGGTGACTTCTGTCTGTGCATTCAGTTAAACTTCTCTTCTTTATAAATTACCCAGTCTGCATCAGGCATGGTGGCTCATGGCTGTAATTCCAGCACTTTGGGAGGTGGAGTTGGGCCGATCACAGTCAGGAGTTCAAGACCAGCCTGACCAACATGGGGAAACCCCATCTCTACTAAAAATACAAAGAGCAGCTGGATATGGTGTCACCTGCCTGTAACACCAGCTACTCAGGAGGCTGAGGCAGGAGAATCACTTGAACGTGGGAGGCGGAGGTTGCAGTGAGCCGAGATTGTGAGAAGCAACTTTGAAGTAATGTTGCATTTCAGCACACTTTACCCAAATGGTAATGTAGGTGACTCAGGCAGGCCATGTTTTCCAAAAAGCAAGGGATCAACTTGTTCTTGATGGGTGGTTTAAATCTTAAGAAAACCATAAATAGGGCAACAGTCATGGACTTTGAATGCTAAGTCAGATTAAGTAAGTTGCAGCTTCTTCCATGTAATTGCAAAAGCTAGAAAACTTTGATTAGCAATTTATTTTAAAGACAATTGCCCAATTGACCTTGTCTTTGAAAAAAATAGATATTAAACATTTATTAAACTATAATTTTATTGTTAATTACTTGAATTCAAGGAGATTATTATGGTAACTTCTATGAGGTTTAGTTAATTTTTACTTATTTCTACATTGTAATTTTATTAGTTATCTTAAGGCAGTTTCAAATTATTTCATCAATCTTCATCTTTGCTTTTAATTTATGTAGTGGAATTTACTTGTTCATTGGTATGAGTAATTTTCAATATTTTGCCAAACAGCCTGTGGCAACTGAAAACACAAGTTACATACATTAGACTTTTCTGTTTGAGTGCAATGCAAAAAAAAAAAAAATTATGCTGCAAACCCAACTTCATTGAACTGCAGGCACACATAACTAATTAAAAATACTGTTAAAATATCTGTATTTATGAAAAAAAATTGACCTACATATTTGGGAGGCAAATAGTAGAGCAAAGGATCTCTTATGGCTATAATAATTTTAATTGTACTTTGTTGTCATTTATGATTTTTATCTCCCTACTCTGACAAAATGCTTTATATATCATTCAGTCCATGTTATTCTAGAGCCTACTATATTTGAAGCACAATAAATAGTTGTAGACCAATTTTCTTAATTTATATACTCAGATTATGCCTTAACATTCACCCTACAAATAAACTTCCCATCAATTTCATAGTGTTGTGCAAACTCTCTAATAGCTCAGAACATTCTTGGTGGCCTCAACATATTCAAAGTATGCAGTCAGATACTAATGTCCCTCAGTCCTTTGTTAGCTGTGGGACAGCTAACAAAGCTGAAGCCCACAGGCCCGTGAGCACCAGTTGAGAACAACTTTCTATAGACTTCGTGGGCAACCCAAGAGAGAGAGGATCTGAGATGTGATGATTCTCCTGTGGCAACAGTGATATCTGATACTGAGCTCTGTTAGGTGGTGCTAAGTGTGGCCTCTGAAGTTTTTTATTGTCTGAACACCTGCTTCCTTCACCGGCTGCAGAGAACACTGTCCATAAGGGAGCTGAAGGAGGCGCTAGAGGAGTTTACATTGCAGGAGGCCAAGAAGCTCTGCAGCGGTCCAAAATGAGGCTGGGAGCATGTTCCACATGTTGATCCGTATTCTCTGTCTTCACACATATGCATATCAGTCCTTCTGTGGCTGCAATATCCTTGTATGCGATCCAATCCAGCTGCAGTCTTGCTCTTCCAATGCATGCTCATTTTGCAAATCAGAGCTTCAAATCAGTGCTACGAAAAATCTGACTGGTCTTGAAATTCATTGACACTATCACAAGAAAATTCAACATGACATTGCCATGAACAGAAATGGATGATTGTTTCATATTCTTAAATATAATTTCAAACTATGGCGAAATTTTGAATGGTTGTAAAAATGGTTTTTGCATGTTTGTACCTCACTTATTTTGTTGAAGGAGACTATCTAGAGTTTGAAGTAAATCTCATCCAGAAGTTCATCAGTAATTATTTCAAATATAAAAGTGATATCAAAAAATTGAGTTAATGAAAACAAACTCAAACTTTTCATAAAAAAATATGAAATGATATGTGGAAGTTTATGAACTTGTAAATTAAATAATTTCTGTTATTTTTCTATTTGATATTTATCATGTTTATGTAATACAAAGAAAACATACTTAAATTTTAAACTAAATAAAACTGAGCTCCACTACTCGGGAGGCTGAGGCAGGAGAATTGCTTGAACCTGGGAGGCAGAGGCTGCAGTGAGCCGAGATCGCGCCACTGCACTCCAGCCTGGCGCCTGGCGACAACGAGACTGTGTCTCAAAAAAAAAAAAAAAAAAAAAAAACTTAGCTCCAGAAAGACATCATCTTTTTCTCTGAGCAATGACTCTGAAAGTTTGGAAAGCACCGTACAGTAGGAATTTTCAGTGAGTCACAGAGTGCAAGGTTCTCTTTCAAAACTGAGCGTGAGGCCTTTGCTACTGGCTTTCTGGCAGGCAGATCACTCAGCCTCAAAGAACTCAGTTTCTTCCCCAAATGTAAAAAGTACTGCAAGAGGCCGGGCGCGGTGGCTCAAACCTGTAATCGCAGCACTTTGGGAGTCCAAGGCGGGCGGATCACATGGTCAAGAGATCGAGACCATCCTGGTCAACATGGTGAAACCCCGTCTCTACTAAAAATACAAAAAATTAGCTGGGCATGGTGGCGCGTGCCTGGAATCCCAGCTACTCAGGAGGCTGAGGCAGGAGAATTGCCTGAATCCAGGAGGCGGAGGTTGCTGAGCCGAGCCTCCATTGCACTCCAGCCTGGGTAACAAGAGCTAAACTCCGTCCCAAGGAAAAAAAAAAGTACTGCAAGAACATTTCACGGTTCCATCAAATGGGACCATGTGTGATATTTTACACTAGACTACACAACAGACTAGAAAAGTGATCCGCAGAGAGGCTCATTGCTATAAGTTCACTCTCTGTACCAACTGTCTTGCACAAAGCTGCCACCCTGTGTTTTCTTCCAACGTTTCCTCTGGTAGGACTTCAAATCTTCCTTCTTCCAGTCTGTGCAGGGGTCAAGAGGCCTATCTAGAGTAGCCGCCTAGCATCCGGCTCCAAGAAGAACCTTTTCCTTTTCCTCTGGGAGACCTGAATGGGCGCCAGCCCAACCCTGGTCTCCAGGCTCTTCTGCGGAAGCTTCCCACCTGGTGCCCAGAGCTTGGGATGCCGCTGATGGGCTCCGTCCAATCTCCCTGTGCCTTCTCTGCAGGTGTCCCAGCAGGTAGAGGAGGAGGCCAGAGGCTTGTGTTCCTGCAAGGCGGGGTCGGTGCTCCTCGACGTCCTCGAGCTCGCCCAGCATGTTCTGTGCCCCTGGGCCTGGCAGGGACCGAAACAGGCGGGGGAGCAGTGACACCTGGGGCAATCAGCCATCCAGGAGCTGCCGCCACCTGCCCCGCCCCCAATCTCCTCGGGTAGTGTTTATCTTTGCCTGTGCTCCCGGCTCTTTCTCTTTCACTTTTCATTTCGCCGGAGGTTGGGACTCCGGGTGGAAGGTGCCCGGGGGAATCCCAGCTGACTCGTTCACTGCCTTCGAAGTCCGGCGCCCGCTCCCGCTCGGCTGCGGTGGCTGTCGCCCCCCCACACCCTGCAGCCAGGACTCGATGGAGGTACAGAGCTCGGCTTCTCTGCTTTGGGAGGGGAGTGGTGGTGGTTAAAAGGACAATGGAATTTTCCCCGAAAGCCTACGCCCTGGGCCCCTCCCAGCTCCGGCGCTACCCTCTGGTCTACCCGACTGGCCTGGCCGCCCCGCCCTCTCACGGGGAAAACTTAGCCGCAACTACAATTTTTGATTTTTCCCCTAATGACACTTTACTCCTCGCCGAGACTCTCCTCGCCATCCTCCTGCTTCCAGAGGAGCGCAGATCGCCGGTCCCTTTGCCCCTGGCGTGCAGCTCCCCACTGCGCTGCACTCTTTCGGAGTTCGTGACTGCTGGCGAGCGCAAGGCAGGCCGGGCACCCTGCGCTCCGCTGGGAGGGTGAGGGGCGCGCGTCAGGCTGCCCCAGCCAAACTGCCGCTTTCTGAGAAGACGCGGTCCCGCAGCCCTGAGGGCTGAGTTCTGCACCCAGTCAAGCTCAGAAACGACAAGAAAAGGTACTTCACGTCCCCGCTTCCTATCTGTCCCCTCTCAAACTCCCTGTGGGCCGGCCGGTGCAGATGTCTGCGTGCGCGTCTATTCCTACCTTTGCAAAATCGAATTATCGCCCTCTTCTTTGCCTGCACGCGTCTTCTGGAAGAAAAATTTGCAGGAATGATCACTGCTTGACAGTCAGGCCTCGTCCCTATTGGTTCCAACTCTGCGCAAGCCAGTTATCTCTTAGAGAACCAGTAGGGTGTCTGGAATGCCAAAGCAATTTGGAAAAAATACGAGCGAATTCCACTGAAATAATATCATTATTCAAGGTGGCTTTAAATGAAAGTCCAGCCAGTTTTTTCAAATGTTATTAAGACTGCACGTTGCAAGGGTATACACTTCATTTGATTTTATGTAATTCCACGCATTAAAAACTATGTTGACTTCAAAGTATGTGTAAACCGAACTAATTCTTAAATGATGCTTACAATAGATTCTTAAATAGGATGTGTCAGCAATTTCAAAACGAAATAAAGTAGTGGTCACCAGCTAATTTCCATTATATATCTTTAAACTACTTCATAATATTATGATACTGGTAGTGGCTAAGCGGCAGTCATCCTCATCTTGTTAGTGTGGCGAAAGAGGCCATACTAGCTAGACTGAATTCTTCCTCCAGTATACTACAGAGTAAACTGGTGATTATGCATCCTGCCATGTAGAGGCTGCAAAGTGAACCATTCAATTGAAAGCATCAAGATGCAATACACTTTTGGAAGGCTGAGACGGGAGGATAGCTTGAGACCAGGAGTTCCAGGTTACAGTGAACTATGATCTGCCACTGCACTCCAGCCTGTCAAAATATATATATATATATATATATATATATATATATATATATATATATATATATATATACAGGTTAAATTTTAAACTCCTGTTGCTTTTGTGTTAAATAATGTGGTCAACAGAGGAAGGAGATACAAAGGAAGGAACATAAAGACATATAAAGGGAAGGACTGAAAACACAGCACAAGCCATTTAGATTTAAAAAGTGAACAAAAAGCTAATTTACTTAAAGTTAAGAAATATCAGAGTTCTTAAGGTATGTTATGATTGTCTTAGTTTCATGTCAGTATGTTTCTGTTTTCTCACAGTCTTTTAGTCAATCAGATGACCATCTCCTGAAGTAGCACCTGCTTTGCAACAGTGACAGGGAAGGGTCAGTTGGCCATTGGTCTGGAGCTTCTGATAGGCTGGGTGTTCCCATACTTTTAGTTTCACTGTTCCCTGCTGATTTGGAATGGCAACTCCAGAATATGACTGGAAGCTATAGTTTTGGTTGGAATTTTCCTGGAAGCTATAGTTCTGGTTGGAATTTTCCTGCAGGCTACCGGTGATTAAAATGATGCTCTTTTGTTTTAATCCATGAAATTAATGTTGCAAATGTCAACCGCTATATTGCAAGATACAGTGTTTTCCATGAAATATATATTTATAAATTTCTTTGGGGGATGGAGAAAAACAATGGTTTAAAATTTATTAAAATAGAGTTTGGAAGTAGAGGGTTTTAAAGCTTAGGAGGTACTTCATCTCCTAGGCTTCTTCTCAGATTTGGTGACTCTGATGGATTTCGGGATAGGTAGAAAAGGAGCCCGGAAATGCTGTGTATATGTGGATGTTCCTCAGGAAAATATCCATAAATTGGATTAGCTTTTAAAAATGGGTCTCTGACCCAAAACAGTTTTTAACCTTTTAAAAATACAGACTACTGTCCTTTTCCCCCAACCTCTCCTGGAGTTTAATGTTGAGTTCTGCTCATTGTGTTAACTATTTTTCTGAAGGTTAGCTAATGATAATACAGAGTTCTGTCTTCATACTCATAACTAAAATTATGAGAAACAGTATGAATAATACCTAACATTGTTGAGTTCTTATTATGTATCAGACATTGTTCTAAGAATGTGTTTTTAAAAATCATCATAATAAGCTTATGTGGTAGGGAATATATTTTACAGCTGAGGAAATTGAAGTATAGAGTAATTAAATAGCTTTCTCAAGGTCACAGAGCTAGAAAGTGGCAGAGCTGGAATTCCAACTCAGACAAGTTTAAGATTGCTGTTATTTAAGGAGGATGATATTATTTGCATAAAATTATTTCCTACGATTTGACAGTGATAATTAGTCTTTATTTTCAGGCAATGTGGTAATGGTAGAACGTTGGTTTTAAAGGACGGTTTCTATGGTACTTGTGCAATTAAAATTATTATATATTTAAAGATTATCTTTATAATCAATATTCATTTGACTAGCTATATGTGTTTGGTTCACTGGAGAAATTTTTTAATCGTCCCTGAATGAAAATATTTGTCTAAGTTGCATCACTTTCTGCTGGAAGAGCTTGACAATGCGGGTTGATCTGGATATCTGTCTCTGTCTATGTATCTCTTCATCTATCCATACAACTAGAAGGCTGGGATTCATGGACAGCTCAGAGAAGAGTTTCCCATAATACCACAAGTAGAGATGATGTAGGTAACCATTTGGGATGTCCTCTTTTCAGAAGGTGTTATGATAGAAGGGTTGGCAAGAAGCCACTTCTTTAGCTCAGTATTAGCTCTTTGATTTACTTACCCAGTGATTACAGTAACTGCATGAAACTATCAACACTGAACAATATTTAAATACTTGCTGCTATCCTATAGGAATGGGTTGGATGGAAAAATTCCCTGGGGGAGTTGACGAAAAAAATTGTGATTTTAGTGAGAACTGGAATGCATTAACTAACATCTATTTGATGGTGAATTTCACTAATTAAATACTATCAAGTATATGTATGTGTGCATAATGCATATATGTGTATACATACTGTATATGTGCATATATGCATGTGTGTGTATGTATATATTGTACCATTTGTTAACAGCTATGGGCAGACACAAGGGCTACTTTTTACTCTGCTTCCAGACTGTGTTGATTAGGTAAACATAAGTAACTAAGAAATTTTGACAGAGAGCCTGAATTATTGTTATTAGCAGTGCCATTCCAGTAGGAACCCAATGTGAATTCGAAAGTTACTAAAAGGAAGCCTCTGCTATGTTTCAGGAACCGTATTGGCACTTCATCTGTATGTCCTCATTGAATTTGAGTAACTACTGCATTTTTATCCTGACTTGACAAAGAAAAAAATGGCATGCAGTATTTCACCTGCATTAAGACACAGCTAGGTAAGACAGGCACTCTACTGAGATTTATCTTGATTCCAATGTTAATGTTCCTTTTCAGATATCATATGTATTCTTTTCTAGGAAAACTCAGGTGTTCAGCATAATGAAAAATAAAGTGTCGCTATCCTGGTCTTGAAATAGATGCTCGTCACCATTTGTTGTGATTTAATACTATTTATTACTTTGCCCATATCAAAGAATATTGCCCTTTTTGAAAAAAAATTAGAGGAGAAAAAGAAGCTCTTTGATCTTAGTTCAGTTCAGTAATATTATTTGTACACATTTAACATCTAGAGCTAGGGTATTTGTATGCACTTGTTTTATGGTGTTTCAGCCCACTCCAGGGGCAGAGGACTCAATGTAGACAGAATAAAAATGGATTTTTTTTCAAGTCTGCTTGTAATACACACGTTTCTTCTCTAAATGCTAATGGTTCTTCCAAATGCTGACAGGATGCAAACAAGATTAGGAAAGTGACAAATTATTTTGTGGAATGAGGGAATTGAAACTGAAAATAGTTCTAGAATACGACAATATGATGGTTGTAAGGTTTATGGAGGTGGTGGTGGGGGTAAGCTCTGCTTATCATTATGACACACAAAAGGAGCCCAGAGAGGTCTCGGGTCCCTTATTATCACTGAATAATACTTCTCCTTCCTGGGTATTCTGCTCACGTGCCTTCTAATTGAAATTTGACAAAGTAGTCTTCGCACGCTGTTAGCACTGGCCTTTGAAATTATCAAATAATTATTTCTTAATTGAACATTTTACAGTTAAATATTTCATTTTTTGGAGTTATTTGCTCTCTTGACTCATCTGCAACAAAAATAAGTACATAAAACTTGGTTCTTTAATTGAAGGGTTTTTATTGTGAAAATTCTTGCTTATGTTATTTAAAATACTATCATTACAAAACTAATCAAAGGAATCATTAGTTTTGGATAAGTGATTATTAAGTATAAAAATAAAACAATATTGGAAATACATATCATGCAAGTAGATATGTGAATGCTTTTTTTAAAGATGTCTCTTATATAAAATTGCCCCTTTATTTGGCACCCTGGTGAGGCAAGGCACATGCTAAGATTCTGGATGGAGAGACGCAGGCATTTTTTTTCCTAAAGTGGGAGAAGGGTGAATGAAAGAGGAAGTGAGAAAGGAGAACTTGCCAGAAATCTGCTTGCTTTGGGCACATATCAGGCATATCTTTGGTAAAAAGGGTCTTCTCTGGAGGTAATGGATCTTGAAATTGGTTCCTTTAGCAACCTCTTATGCCCACAAAGCCCTGGAAAAGGTGTAGGATACATCAGAGGTGCGTGTTGTTCAGTTGGGATATACAGTTCAGCCTTCTTTCCCACACCCTCCCTTTGGCTTCTGGATTACTATGGTTACTGTGTTTAAAGCAAAGTACAGGGGTGGGATGAGGAGCAGTAAAGAGCTTGGGCTGGGCCGGGCGCGGTGGCTCAAGCCTGTAATCCCAGCACTTTGGGAGGCCGAGGCGGGTGGATCATGAGGTCAACAGATCAAGACCATCCTGGTCAACACGGTGAAACCCCGTCTCTATTAAAAATACAAAAAAATTAGCTGGGCATGGTGGCGCGTGCCTGTAATCCCAGCTACTCAGGAGGCTGATGCAGGAGAATTGCCTGAACCCAGGAGGCGGAGGTTGCGGTGAGCCGAGATCGCGCCATTGCACTCCAGCCTGGGTAACAAGAGCGAAACTCCGTCTCAAAAAAAAAAAAAAGAGCTTGTGCTGGCTTCTGTAGAGATTTCCCACTGGGAAATACGCTCTAATAGGGCTTCGAAAGCCTCTGCAGTGAAGTCTTCTCTTCCAGCCTCAACTCCAGTCACCCTGCCTCAGAGTTCCAAACACACTTGCTATTCTTTGTCAGTCTTCATGGTCCTGCTCAAAATGCTAACCCACCATAACGTTTTCTGTCCCCACCTACTGCCCAGGCAGAATTATTTTCTCCCTTACATGAATTAATTTGGTGCTGTCTACATTCTCCTATAGCAACTTTTATGCCTGTAAATTCATTTTATATGTGTCTGTCTCTGTACATACATTATAAGGACAATGTGCTTCTTGTGCTTAGCAGAAGGTTGGTCAGAGTCTATTTGTATGGATTTCAGTGAGAGTCAGTCATCATTCAAATGTTTGACAGCTAAGCAGACAATGGTAAAAGAGGCAGGAGATATAAGTAATATAGTAAAACAAAGTTGGAATACTGCAATAAAAATAGTACTTTAGGGAAATTAGTTTGAGGTAGAATTTATTGAAGAAAAGATAAATTAGAGATCAGGAAACCAGCTAGAAATCCATCACAGTTAATTCAGGATCATAGTTTCATTCCCATTATCTGCTCAAGGACGTAACTCTAGTAATTCATTCTTTCTCTCCATCACCATTTTTTTCTCTGTCTCTTATGGGTCTTTCCCAATACCATGTAACCATGCTATAATTTCTGCCATTTTTTAAGCAGACTCATGTTTTTCTCCTTATGCTTCTCCTCTATCTGGTTTTTCTATCCATATTTTACAGGAAAACTTACAAAATCAACTATATTCTCTGTTTCCAATTGTCCTTTCTCCATTTCCTCTTGAATCAGCCAGTGTGTCATTCCCACTGCTCCACTAGAAATACACTTGCCGAAGGTGCCAACAACATCCCTGTTACTAAATCCAGTGGTTAATTCTTGGGTCCCTTCCTATGGACCCTTTCAGCAGGACCTGAGAGTTCTTCCCCTGACTTCCAAGCCATCGCCTTCTCCTTATTTTCCTTTTACCTTACCAGCAACAATTTCAGTCTCTTTGGCTGGTTCATTGTTTCCCCTAACATGTAAGTACAGGAGCCTCAGTCCTCAAGACTTTTCCCTATCTGTACTCTCTGTCTTGGTGATCTCATCTAATGTTATGGTTATAATTCTTCTTACATTGATGATGCACAAATGTACATGTGAATCTAGCCATGACCTCTCCCCTGAACTCCAGATTTATTCAGCAGTCTATTAATCTGTTATTCATTCATCTTTGATTGAATGTCTAATACTCACTGGATTCCTGCCTGTACTGCCATATCTGCTTGCCCACCCTCTTCCTCATCTTACTTGATGGCAATTTTATTCTCTTAGTTCCAGAGATAATCAGTCAATCTTGGATTTGTCCTTAACGTCTCTTTTTGTCATGCCCCACATTAAATCTGCCACCAAATCATTTAGCTAGGCCTTCGAAATATACCCCACGTCCTATTTCTTCTCACCCTTTTCATTGCTGTTGCCTGGGTTCAAGTTGCTATCATGCTGTCCATTATTGCAAAAGTGCCTAATGCTTGTCCCCTCATCTCCACTCCAGCCTGTTCTCAACATAGCAGCCACAGTGTTGCAGTTATCTGTCCCTGCATCAAAAGGACGAACCACCACAAAACAAGAACAAAACAAAACAACATCCCCAGAACTCAGTGACTTGAATAACAATAATTTGTTATTTGTCCTGATCTTGCAATCTGGGCTACTTTCAGCTGCTTGACTCCTCCCAGGCTGCTGGGGATTAGACATTTAAGAGGGCATCTTCCTTCACATGTTAGAACATCAGCTAGGATAGCTGGAAAGCTCATGGCTGGCCAGACATCTATCTCTCTTCATGAGACCTCTCTACATGGCTAACTTGGACTTTACATCATGTTGGTCTCAAGTAGTTTTACTTTTTTAACTAATTATTGACTTTCAGGATCCCCCATAGCTTATCGCATTATGGCATCAAACTCAGACTTTACGTCTCTAAATTGGATCTCCAGATGAGGATAATATTTCTCTGGTGCAGTTTCTTGAGTGCATTTTTTTCCTAAAGTGGGAGAAGAGTAATTATTTCTTGAGTGCAGAAACCTATAACTAAAAAGATTATCTGCTGCCACAAAGACAGGGCAATTTTATTAAACAATACCATTTCAAAACAAGACAATAGAAGGCATATAACTGTCATTAGTCAATAGCAAGTCTGAATACGGTGCCATATGCCCCAAGTGCTTGCTCTGGAAGCAAGATGTGTTCCGGATTAAGGTTTTAATTTGTTCCCTAGGAATGATTCTCTGTGGCTTTTAACTTTATCTTTTGCACTTCGGGCTCCTTTTTTCATTCCTTCTTTCTTTTCTGTAAGAAATAATTTTTGCTATTCTTTGCAGTGGGGTAGTTTCCTGCCGTTAGAAGGTTAATTATTTAGAGACCTTTTATATACTCACTTTTATTTAACTGCTTTTGGTTTTAAGTTCAATAATCTTTAAAATTTGGGGGCTTCCTATGAATTGTATTGAGATTTGCTCACTCCGCTAGATAAAAGACATAACTGGGAAATCCTTGAGGCAAGCTCTACTTTACTTTTTTAGAAAGTCAGGGTGCCATAGAAGCCCATAATGTTTGTAGAAGCCCCTTGACCAGTTGGCAAGGTCTATGCAGCACCACTTTAAATCTTTCAGAGTTCTTAATGAAGGGCCTTCCTGCCACACACTTGATTTGATCTTCAACCTGAGAGCACATGTAATAGTATACCCTGGATTCAATCTTTGCCCTGAAACTGCTTATTTCTTGGAGAATCTTTTGCTGCCTGGAAAGGCAAGAATAAGATTAGGTGTTATTTTCCAATCTAGCAAGTCTTGAGTTGAACTATATTTCATCACTGCATTTCTGGCTTTCACTAACAATGTCCTTGCCTCTCTCCAGGTGTCTACCTACCACTTGGTCTCATAGCAGTTTCAACGTTGATAACTAATTTCTATATAATAAACTTCCCTGAAACTTAGTGGTGTAAAAGAAAAACCATTTTATTTTCTCAAGCCTAAAAATTAGGACAAGACACAAAGAGAATGACTTGTCTGTACACTGCAATGTATGTGACCTCAGCTGGGATGATTCAAATGGTCAAGGGATGTCTGAGGTGGCTCAGACATCAGGTCCCATATATAGAGCCTCAGTTCTGGCTGTAGGCTAGGCTCCTTGGCTCTCTTCCATTTGTCTTTCCACATGACTGGTTTGGACTTTCTCACAGCAGGATAGTTTCAGGGTTGTCAGACTCTACAACCTAACCAACTTCTATAAGAGATAAAGTTGGAGCTGTAAGATCTTAAGGCCTGGATATGGAATTTCCAGACTGTAACATTTGTTTTATTTTTCTGGGAAAAGCAAGTCAGAAAGCCATCCAGAATTGAAGGGGAGAGGACAAAGATTCCACTTCTCGATGAGTAGCGTCAGGCACGTCATGGGGAAAGGCACTGATTGATGGCAGCTGTCTTTGGAGATTATCCACCACAAATGGTAATCCCATTAAAATACCAATCAGGTTATGCCATTCCTCTATTCCAAACCCTCCATGGTCTTCTCTTCTCACTTAAATAAAAGCCAAAATCTGTTACAGTGGACATTAAGTCTCTAAGTGATTTGTACCCCTGATGTCTGTCATCTACTACTCCTCCCTTAGCTCAGAGTCAGTTATACTGGCACCTTTTCTATTCATCAACCATACTACTATGTTCTTGTCTAAGAGTCTTTTAACTTGCTGTTCCTTCTACCTATAATGTTTTTCTCTCAAATCTGGCCCCTTCCCTTTACCTGCTTTGGGATTTGGCTCAAATATCCCTGTTGCAATGAAGTAATTCTTGACTTATGTAGTTCAAATTGTAGAGTCACCAACACTCCATGTCGCAAGTCTGTTTGGGAATTCAGATTATTTTTCAGATTTTGGAAAGTAGTGTAATGTGTTTACTATATATCATGTAATGATCAAGCGTATTCAGGTACTTCCTCAAAAGAGAAGAAATATAGCTTATACATAGTCTAATGTCAGTTCAGTTTGTGTTTTATTAACCAGTGAATTAAGGAGAATCTTTCAGCTTTTAGAGCTTTTTTGATTTAGTATTTTCATATAAGGAACTATGGACTTGTATATGTTTTATTTAATTATTTGATTATTAACACGTTTCTCCATTAGAAAATGAACCACGGGAGAACATGCAGTTTAGTTATTTTATTTATTACTATATCCCCATCACCTATTAGTGCCAGGCATATGGTAGTCTCTCAATAAATATTTGCTGAATGAATGAGTGAATGAATGGATCAATGAATGCTAAGTAGTAGGGTACTGCAAATCGAATGGAGAATAGAAAGACAAGCTATTTTCAACAAAGATTTGATTTATTAATGTTTTATTCATTCATTGAATTGATTTTGGCACTTCAGCAGTTAATAATTTTGAGTGCCTAATATAAGATGGGCACTTTTGTAAATACTTGACAGGTCTTGATTGAGTGGGAGGAGCGGAGTACAGGGAAGAGTCAGAGGACATCCAAGATTTTAACCATGAGAGGCAGGAAAGAGAGACATGTTAGGAACAGATATAGATTACAGCTAACACATGGGGCAAGGTAGCGGAATGGAGGAACTTGATTTTAGAAATATCATGATTGAGCTAAAAGTGGAACAAGCTACTTAAAATGTCTTGTAAGTGATTAGAAGTACTAGATTGAAGATTGTGTGAGCTATTTGTACAAGATATTTTGGTTTGTGAGTTAAGTAAAGAATTATTGGTTAAGACAAATGGTCAGAACACTTCCCCAGGAGGCAAATGTATATATAGATGGTTTAGGGTCACATAAGAGAACCAGAGGAACTGTCACTGAGCTAAGCACTCTGAAAGAGGAAATGTTCAGGAAGGCCTTCAAGGAGGGATTGACCAGCTCCCAGGTCTTCAAAAGAGAAGGTTAGGCTTTTTGCACCTCCCTGCCCTTGCCTACCTGTCATACTTGCTCTGCCTGCTGCTCTCTACAAGGATTTTAATCCCTCGTATGCTTATTCTTACATATTCATCTTTAAAGACTCATTTTCTCTCTGATATTTTCCTGGTGAGGCCCCATCTTTGCCTCCTGTCTTGCCTCACACCTTTAGTTTTTGTGTTCTCCACCAGGTAGATACTTCTCTCATAGTATCTGCAGTGTTTCACTGTATTTATATTGCCTTGCCCACAGGCAAATGATAAAGGTCATAGAGGGCAAGAATTGTTATGGTGGAGTTGGAAGGGCTGAAATTGGAGAAAAACTGCATTCTTATGTGTCTAACAACTTGCCTGGCACATAATAGATCTATAATAATGTTATTCTTGTTGTCAGTGATTCAACATATATTTCTGGAGAACCCAGTTAGATAAGGTCCTGAGAAAAGGAAATTGACTATATTTGACTCATAGTACATTACTAGTGATCACATGGCTTCTGGGAAACTACTCCCAGATTATTTCTTATTGTCAGGGTCAGGAAGGGAAATAGAATTTTCTGAGTGTGTACATTGGGCCAGGTAACAAATAGAATCTTTACCTTCACTGTTAGGAGTATGAACTTTAGAGAACTGAAAACAAATAGGTTTGTTCAATATTTCATGCCAGTTGTATTAAGGTGGGATAATTTTATAAATTTGCAAAGTAAATGTTTCAGTAAATGAAGGGAAATTGAAACAAGGCACACCCTATTCTCTAAATTCTTTCAAACAGAAATCCTTTCATTTTCTTAATTGTATTTGCTGAGTATTTTGAGAAATCATTTCAATAGACAAAAAAGATGAGGGAAATTGTGTGAAAATAATAGTATTGCTGAAATTTAATTTATTTAGTGTCTCTTCTCCTGAGAGTTTAAGAGAAGAAATATAGTTTCTTCTCTTGTTGTGCCATTAGAAAAATTGCAGTTACCTCAAATATCAGATTAAAATCTGTATTTGGTATAGTCAGATTTTACCCCTGAAAAGCAAGATCATTGTAAAGAACCTCTAAAACTGGAAAGATGTGGTTATGCTGATGGCTTATTTGACTTGATATTGAGGCATTCATCTTCTAGACCTTGGCCTTTCTTAAGTCAGGCCATATTACTCTGAGCCACTGAAGTTTATAAAGCATGGCTTCAAGGCTAAGGTGTTTAATCCAAAGAGGCTAACAGCACAGAAAAAATTCTAAACAACAGTGGATATTTATTGATCACTTTCTCTGTACATGGCTCCTTGCCAAGTGCTGTGAAGGATAAAAAATGCAGCATACATGATTCTCTTCAGGAATTTAGTAACTAGTGGAACAATTACTGTTTGCATGTAAAAGAGCTGAGTGTCCAGGATACTGAACTACTGTCTGCCCCCAAACACACATGCTTTCTTTCATAGCCAAACATTTGGAGATGTTTCTCTCATTGGAAATGCGCTACTTCATCCAATATCTCTTCCTTGCCCCGTTCTTCTGACTAGCCTGGTCCAGAAGTCTCAGTCTGAAAATGGCTTCTCTGGAAATGTTTTCATAAATGTCCAGCGATGGGTTAGGTGTCTTCCATTCTTAACTTCATTTCATAAGTATTTCAAAATTTAACATCTATTTTCATCCATTGTGCCAAGTATGTTAACTGATGTAGCCTTCTCAAACCCATGAGATACTTTCCTTCCCACTTTTTCAGGTAAGTAAACTGAAGCACCAGGCTGTAGAGTGACTGGTCCAGGGACTGCCGTTAGGAAGTGGTGGAACTGGAGCTTGAACTCAGGTTTCTCTCTCAAGCATGCACACTTCCTCTAGAGGGTGCTGCCTTGCTGGTACAATTAATAAGAATTATAAAGATTAAAGGAGAGGAGATAAATTTTTATCATTTATAAATTAAAGCCATACAAATTAATAACTACTAAAATGAATGGGAGAGTTCAGTAAAGTTGCCAGACCAAAGATTTTTAAAACCCAGTAACATTTTTCAATACCAAATAAAGCATTAGCTAGCATACACAACAGTAAAACAAATAAGCAACACAACCTTCCCCAGGAGGAGTACACTTGCTACAATTAAATGTGGTTTATTTGAGGATCGTCTCGATGGTTCAACGTCAGAAAATCTATCAAAATAATCTTAATAATACAGAAAAAGTTAATGTCAAGTTATGAGAGGAATAAGAATAGGTGGAATTTTCCAAAAGTGACTAAAGAATATCTATGAAAAATCTATAGTAAACATCAAACTTAATACAGAGCTCAGAGAAGCATTTTTTTTTAATTTTGGGAGATGAGGATGCATGTGTTGACACAACTATACAGTAAAGTAATGAAAGCAAAAATAATAATGACCATTTGTTTTTATTGAGTGTTTACCAATGTGCCAAGCAGTGTAAAAGCAAAAGTGTGGCGGATTAGCCATTGGTGCAAGGGGATGGTGAAATTCCCATCTTCCCACTCCTCCAAGGTAGGTGTGATAATTGAACTACAGTGAGCCAGGATGAAACAGAGTTGTTGCAGAACAATTGTAGGTAAGATGTTTAATTTATTGGGCTGACCCAGGAAGTAGCTATCTGAACATAATGGAGTGGAGAAAATTACAATGTAGTAGAATTTAGGTGTGGCAGTAGTGATGGTATAGCATAGTTAGATCTAAGGTGTAAAATGAAAAAATTCTTCAAAATCTACAAATAACTGCACTTTACATATAGTCAGTACATATGCAATCATGTCAGTACATGCATTGCATAGTCCGTACATATGCATTCCAAATATACTGCAATCATGGATTTTATGGATGAAGCACAGCCCTTTTGAAATTGAAGTTAACGTGGAGAAGTAACACAATGCATAGAATATGCTTTATGGTATGTTAACTGAATGAACTTCTAGTGAAGAATTAAAATGGGAATCCAAAACACATTGTTAAATCTCAGTTTTACCTCTTTGTGTAAAATTGTACAATACATTTAATTTCTTTGCACTTATATTCTTTTCTGGAAAAGTAAAATAATTAAAGCAGAGAAATTACCTTTGGTGTTAAATCTGGTGGTTCTGGGAACCAACATAACATAGATGGATTCTATCATATGCTGAGACTTTCAACCTGTGATCTCTATAGATATTACGTAGGCACTGGAAGGGACTTTACACACCTCAAATCTAATCTCCTTATTTTAAAGACAAGGTAACTAAGGCTTAAAGGCATAAAGTACCTTGCTAGTGTTACATAGCTGTTTAAAGACAGAATTAAGCCTAGAGTACTAGTCTCTAGACCCCAGTTCATTCCATGGTTCTGGTAAGATTAGGAAAGCTCCAAATTTCATCCAGAAGTTCTCAATCTCAATTTTACATGAACTATAGTTTTGGAAATTGTAATATGTTAATGATGAATAGATGGGAATGGTGGTAGTCAGTATGGAGTATAATAAATGAATAGATGGTGTACACTTCCACCGTTACTTACACAACACATCCAAAGAGAGAGATTTTATGGTGTGCTTGTGTATATACACACCATGTATACATATACACATACTACTTATCTATCAACAGATATATATATATATATACACACACAATGGAATACTATTCAACCATAAAAATAATAAAGTCATGTCTTTTGCAGCAACATGGATAGAATTGGAGGCTATTATCTCAAGTGAAACAAATCAAAACAGAAAGTCAAATGTGGTATATTCTCACTTAGAAGTGGGAGCTAAGCGTTGTGTACATATGGACATAGAATGTGGAATAATAGTTATTGGTGAATACAAAAGGTTTGGAGAATGGAAAGAGGTTGAGGGATGAGATATTACTTAATGGGTACAATATACATTATTCTGGTGATGGTTACACTAAAAGCCCAGATTTCACCTCTATGCAATAGAGCCATGCAACAAAACTGCCCTCGTACTCCTTATATGTATTTATTTTTTCAAAGAATGAATGTTTGTGATTCCACCATATGGACCACATTTAATGTTAGTTGCCCAGATTGTGTGCATGTGTGTGTGTGTGTGTGTGTGTGTGTGTATTCTGTAAGACTTTTCAATTTTCTTTGTTCTCACTCTGTTTGTCAAAGAATTTTTGTAATAGTAATTTGGTCCTGTAGGTTAATAGTGCAGGCTTAGTTACTCAGGGATTGCTCTGATGAAAGAGAGAATTACTCACTTTTACCTTCTATACCCCTTCATGCTTCACTCCCCCACTGCCAAAAAGACCCCTCAAAAGAAATCTGATATCTTAGACTACAGAAATGCAACCATCTTGGGAAACCTGTAACAAGTACACCCAGCAGAAAGGGTCAAAATATGAAAGATTGTAACAAATATGTAACCCCGCAGAAGGGATGAGGCTTGTCAAAGTGTTTGATGATGTCTATAAAATCCATTTTTCTTAGACAAAAGCTAAAAGGCATAGAAGTAATATAAAGCAGAGACAAATGAAAAGCAAAAATTAGAAAGAAGATAAGAATGGCAATCTATAATAATAATTTTGATAACTATCATTTAGGAAAGAATATTTAATGAGGCCAGTGAAAGAGGAGATAAAGTAGTGAAACTGACTATTCTCCTATCATGAGGACAGGAGCTCTGTTAGCTCTGTCTTAGGTAATTTGCACAGTCCAAGAGGAGAAAAAAGAACCAGCAATGCTATAAAAGATAAGTTCTGCTTTCCAATCTAGGGAGAGAAAAGAACCCACACTGACCACAGGAGTACAAACACTGCCAGTTGCCAAATAAACTTTATTAATAGAGACAACCTGCCCCTTAGCAGTTTTATAAGCACTGCCGCTATGTTATATAGGCTTGAGAAGGTTAGTTTACTTGTCAGGAAGAAGCCTGGAAAGCAAAGTTTTAGAAACAAGACGTTTGGGACTACTACAGAGATCCAATGTTAGGCTAAATCACTTGATAACGTTTCATATGAAGCCAAGTATTTGGAACAGGAGATGCCAGAGGTCTAATCAGCAAGAGTAAACAATTAGAAAAATGACAGCCAAGTCTAGTGAAACTGTCTGGTGAAAGAGTACTGGAGGATTTATGGTCTAAGGTGCATTTGTGCTCAGTAAAACATAACCTGTTCCTAGATTTCCAAGTTTAATTTTAAGTGTTATTCCTGAGGATTATGGTAATCACATCACTTGCCTCTGTAAGGGATTAGTGAGAAGCAATAGTAATGTTTAAATCCAGTTATTTGTGAGTGGGAGATGTGCTGTATCATTAGATGCCATTTTCACTAGGTTATTATCAGCAGGTAATAAGAAATGTGCATCATTACAAATTCTCATATGGTATTTTGTGCTAAAACATGAGGTATGTCTTCTGTGCAGCACTGAGTGATCACATAGAGATCGGTGTCAAATGGCTGTTATAAATAACAGGATACATTTTAATAGTTAAACAATTATCTAAAGAGGCAGAACCGGAAATTGTTTAGTAATAATTGGCTGATTTTTATGATGAAGTATAATTCTTTTCTTATTATTATTATGTTCTGGGGGACATGTGCAGAATGTGCAGGCTTGTTACTTAGGTATACACATGCCATGGTGGTTTGCTGCAGCCATCACTCTGTCATCTACATTAGGTATTTCTCCTAATACTATACCTCCCCTAGGTCCTCACCCCCAAACAGGCCCCAGTATGTGATGGTCCCCTTCCTGTGCCCATGTGTTTTTATTGTTCAACACCCGCTTATACTGAGAACATGAGGTGTTTTGTTTTCTGTTCTTGTTTCAGTTTGCTGAGAATGATGGTTTCCAGCTTCATCCATGTCCCTGCAAAGGACATGAACTCATTTTTTGTTATGGCTGCATAGTATTCCACGGTGTCTATGTGCCACATTTTCTTTATCCAATCTGTCGTTGATGGGCATTGGAGCTGGTTCCAAGTCTTTGCTGTTGTAAACAGTGCCACAATGAACATATGTGTGCATGTGTCTTTATAATAGAATAATTTATAATCCTTTGGGTGCATACTCAATAATGGTATTGTTGGGTCAAATGGTATTTCTAGTTCTAGATCCTTGAGGAATTGCCACACTGTCTTCTACAATGGTTGAACTAGTTTACACTCCCACTAAGAGTGTAAAAACATTCCTATATCTCCAGCATCTGTTGTCTTCTGACTTTTTAATGATAGTCATTCTAACCAGCATGAGATGGTATCTCAATGTGGTTTTGATTGGCATTTCTCTAATGACCAAAAATGATGTGCTTTTTCCATATGTGTGTCGGCTGCATAAATGTCTTTTTTTTTTTGCATGTGTCTTTATAGTAGAATGATTTATAATCCTTTGGGTATATACCCAGTAATGGGATTGCTGGGTCAGATGATATTTTTAGTTCTAGATTCTTGAGGAATCTCCACACTGTCTTCCACAATGGTTGAACTAACTTACACTCCCACCAAAAATGTATAAGTGTTCCTATTTCTCCACATCTTCTTCAGCTTCTGTTGTTTCCTGACTTTTAATGATCAGCTTTCTAACTGGTGTGAAATGGTATCTCAATGTGGTTTTGATTTGCATTACTCTATCGATCAGTGATAATGAGCTTTTTTTCATGTGTTTGTTGGCTGCATAAATGTCTTCAATTGAGAAGTGACTGTTCATATCCTTTGTACACTTTTTGAATGGGTTATTTGTTTTCCTCTTGTAAATTTGTTTAAGTTCTTTGTAGATTCTGGGTATTAGCCCTTGTCAGTTGGGTAGATTGTAAAAATTTTCTCCTGTTCCATAGGTTACTATCATTATCACTCTGATGATAGTTTCTTGTGCTGTGCAGAAGCTCTTTAGTTTAATAAGATCCCATTTGTCAATTTTGGCTTTTGTTGCCATTGCTTTTGGTGTTTTAGTCATGAAGTCTTTTCCCATGCCTGTTTCCTGAATGATATTGCCTAGGTATTCTTCTGGGGTTTTTATGGTTTTAGGTCTTACGTTTAAGTCTTTAATCCATATTGAGTTAATTTTCGCATAAGGTGTAAGGAAGGGATCCAGTTTTAGCTTTCTGCATATGGCTAGCCAGTTTCCCCAACACCATGTATTGAATAGGGAATCCTTTCTGTATTGCTTGTTTTTGTCAGGTTTGTCGAAGATCAGATAGTTGTAGATGGGTGGTGTTATTTCTGAGGTCTCTCTTCTGTTCCATTGGTCTATATATCTGTTTTGGTACCAGTACCATGCTGTTTTGATTACTGTGACCTTGTAATATAGTTTGAAGTCAGGTAGCATGATGCCTCCAGCTTTCTTTTTGCTTAGGATTGTCTTTGCTATATGGGCTGTTTTTTGGTTCCATATGAAATTTAAAGTAGTGTTTTCTAATTCTGTGAAGAAAGTCAATGGTAGCTTGATGGGAATAGCATTGAATCTATAAATTACTTTGGGCAGTAAGGCCATTTTCATGATATTGATTCTTCCTATCCATGAGCATGGAGTGTTTTTTTATTTGTTTGTGCTGTCTCTTATTTCCTTGATCAGTGGTTTGTAGTTCTCCTTGAACAGGTCCTTCCTATCCCTTGTAAGTACATTCTTAGATATTTTATTCTCTTTGTAGCAATTGTGAAAGGGAGTTCAGTCATGATTTGGTTCTCTGTTTGTCTGTCATTGGGGTATAGGAATGCTTGTGATTTTTGCACATTGATTTTGTATCCTGAGACTTTGCTGGCATTGCTTATTATCTAAGCAAATTTTGGACTGAGACGATGGGGTCTTCTAAATGTACAATCATGTCATCTGCAAACAAAGACAATTTGACTTCCTCTTTCCTAATTGAATACCCTTTATTTCTTTGTCTTTCCTGATTGCCCTGGTCAGAACTTCCACTATGTTGAATAGGAGTGGTGAGAGAAGGCATCAATCAAGGATAATTCTTACACAAATCTTTTTATATAAAGACCTGAAGAATTGAAGAACATTCATTTTAAATGCATATCTGGAAACTTTCTGTTTTCTTGCCTTATTTATCTTTAACTGGTAATGCTGGAACTGTGCAGAAAACCATCAAAATAACTTTATCTATTTTTAGAGTTTAAAAGTATGACATACATATATATGTCATATATATAATTAATGCATATATAAGACATAAATAAAATATAACTTCTACTATATAGTAGGAGTACTTGAGAGGCCAAAAATTGGCCACTACTAAATTCAGGCCTAACAATTTCTGTTGTTGGAAGCTACAACTAAAAAGGCATGGCTTGGCCTAAGGAATGAAAGGAAACTCTTTTGTTATTTTTGAAGGGTTAAAGCTATAAGACTTTTTTCCCTTCCTACACTTTTCTTTCTCTTGGTATTATTCCTTTATCATTCTCCTTCACTAATCTTTCCTCATCATGGTTTTTATATTTTCAAAACTTCACTCAAGTTTGCAAGCTGTAGAAACCTCACGTTGACTAGCCCAGTTTGTCTCTGACCCTTCAATGCTGCTCTACTAGGATTTCCCCTATTTCATGGCATATTTAATGGCAAAATATGACAGCCTTCTTTTTTGTGAAAGTTTTCAAATCATATCAAGGAGTTTGTCTTCCCAGCAAGCCCATTATAATCCAAATAGAAAAATGTTTGTTCCTAGTATTTGGCCTGATATAGAGCTTATACCAGAATATAAACTAGTCACATCACTGACACAAGTTTAGTTCACATGACTTTTTTTCTCATAGCAAGACTTTCCTGAAAAAGAAATCAGTGCAAGATTTATAAACTGCAAACTAGCACTTTAATGAACTAGACTATAAGAATGTTAGTGGATACTTTTCATCTTCCTGTGAGAAGGGTAAATAGGAGAGCTGTGATGGATGACATGACTGGTGTGTGGTGATCCGTGACATTCACAATGGTGGATAATTGCTAATAAATGGTAACATTTTTGAGTGTGAAGGCCTGTTCTATGCAGTTTTTATGAATGAGCTCACTGATACCTCACAATGACCGTCTGAGGTAGGTATTAACATTTTCCCCATATTACAGATGAAAAAAGTGAGGCCCTTGAGACTAGGTAAGGTGGCTCATGCCTGTAATCCCAGCACTTTAGGAGGCCAAGGCGGGTGTATCACTTGAGGTCAGGAGTTTGAGACCAGCCTAGCCAACATGGTGAAACCTTGTCTTTACTAAAAATACAAAAATTTTCTGGGCGTGGTGGCACATGCTTGTAATCCCAGCTACTCTGGAGGCTGAGGCACTAGAATCGCTTGAACCTGGAAGGTGGAGGTTGCATTGAGCAGAGATTGTGCTATTATACTCCAGCCTGGGTTACAGAGCAAGACTCTGTCTCAAAAACAAACAAAAAATTAGGCCCTGAGAAATTAACTTGTCCCAAACCTTACAATTAGTAAGAGGCTAATTCAGATTTCAAACCCAGATCTGTCTGAAACCAGTCTATACCTGGATATATTCTTTCCCACAGAGCTTTCTGAAGTGAAAATGTTCTATGTCTTCTGTTTTCAACATGGTAGCTATTTACCACATGTGGTTTTCTAATACTTGCAGTGTGTCTGGCTCAAGTGAGGAAGTGAATTTCTAGTTTCATTCCAATTAATTTACAGTTAAATTTAAATAGCCACATGTGGTTAATGGCTACTATGATCAACAACAGAGGTCCGGAGACTTTTACAGTGTTGCTAACTACAGACTAATAACAGGAAGCCCAGTTCAGGAAAGTATATTCACATAAGGTCTAGATTTTCGCCATTTCTAGAGTTTCTCAGACATTGTAAAAACAAAAACAAAAACAACAACGTCAGGGATGCTATCTTAAATCGCTGGGGTATTGGAAGTAATAGGATTCAATTAAGTAAATTATTTACCACTTCCTTTGGTTCAGAAACTGTGCCACGCTTTGGGTATTCTAAATGAATTTTGTCTTCAAGGAGTTCATCGTCTAAGTAGTTTTATAGAGTGTTGTGGCTTTTTCCCAGATTTTCTTCATATATGATTAGACAAAGTATTTAAATATGTGCTATATAATATTTTGTGGTGTTTCGATTATAATTTTTTGACTAGGTAATGTATTCCCATGGTTTAAACCACAAAAGGTTCAAGCGCTTTCCAATTCCCTTCTATAGATGCAAGCAGTGCTTTCATTTTCTAGTGTATGTCCTTATAAATGTTTTGTGCAGACACAAAAAATTCACGTATATATTTAACCATCCCCCTCTCTGAAAACAAATACACACTGTTGAATAACCTTGTTCTTTTTACTTAAAAAATATGCCTTGGATACATTTTCATGCTAGTATTTAAAAAAAGGTCTCTTTTTTTCTACTGATGCATAATATTACATTGTATGGTTTTATTGTAATTTACTTAAGCAGTCCCCTACTGATGGACATTTATGTTGTTTCCATTCTTTTGCTATTACAGGAAATATTGACGTGTAATTTCGGCACTTATATTCTAAAGCGAGCTAGAATGACTGCATTTCTGTTTCCCAGACCATATTCCCCAGAACACAAGTCTCATGATATGTTCAATATGCAAAAGGGTTCTATAGTTAAATAACTTTGGTTAACTCTGGGTATTTGTTGATGTTTTATAGTGCATACTGTCATATTAAAAGAATTCTTGAAGGCCGGGCGCGGTGGCTCAAGCCTGTAATCCCAGCACTTTGGGAGGCCGAGGCGGGTGGATCACAAGGTCAACAGATAGAGACCATCCTGGTCAATATGGTGAAACCACGTCTCTACTAAAAATACAAAAAATTAGCTGGGCATGGTGGCGCGTGCCTGTAGTCCCAGCTACTCGGGAGACTGAGGCAGGAGAATTGTCTGAACCCAGGAGGCGGAGGTTGCGGTGAGCCGACATCGCGCCATTGCTCTCCAGCCTGGGTAACAAGAGCGAAACCCCGTCTCAAAAATAAAAGAGAAAAAAGAATTCTTGCAATAATCTGCTTCTATGTAATCCAAGTGTTTCCAGCTTCACATTTTCTCAAGTAACAGAATACACCATTGTTTCAGGTCAGGTTTCTGGGAAGCAGACTCTGAGATAGAAATGTACGTATGAGAGGCTTACTGGGGCATCTTCTCAAGAACAACACCTGGTGATGGAAGTGAGGGGATCGAAACAGGGTGGGCAGAGGAAGAAGTTGGACTATGATGAAGTTGCAACAGTGGCCTCACTGGATCCCTGGGGAGTCCTCTAGAGGCAGAATGGCCCTTTAGAGATGTTCCAACTCTGGAAACAGGCCAGATTCCTGGAAGAAAAAGCCATTACCTGACAACGAAAGCTAGGTAGCTTTCTTTTTTTTTTTTTTTTTTTTTTTTGAGACGGAGTTTCGCTCTTGTTACCCAGGCTGGAGTGCAATGGCGCGATCTCGGCTCACCGCAACCTCCGCCTCCTGAGTTCAGGCAATTCTCCTGCCTCAGCCTCCTGAGCAGCTGAGATTACAGGCACGCGCCACCATGCCCGGCTAATTTTTTGTATTTTTAGTAGAGACGGGGTTTCACCGTGTTGACCAGGATGGTCTCGATCTCTTGACCTCGTGATCCACCCGCCTCGGCCTCCCAAAGTGCTGGGATTACAGGCAGCTAGGTAGCTTTCTTCCATTTGACAGCATTTCTCGGGAGGGGCTCAGCTATGATCTGTCAGCTGGAACGTTGAATTTCCTTGTTCACTACAACTCTGTATAGCATCTTCACATTTTTAAAGGAAATGCTTATCAGTTCCTAGATAGTTTTGCTGGTCAGAGCAAGTCACTTGGTCTCCTGGGACTCAATTTCTTACTGCATGAAATATAAATGCTGAGCTGAAAGTTCTTTAGAGTTTATAACATTCTTTGCATCTATTTCCATTTCAGTATGTGCTAATTAAATTTTAAGGTCAGACATAAGTTTTTCCAGACACACACTTGGCCATATAGAGCCAATGATGTGGATACATAAGCCCTAGTTTTTAATATTATGGCTATGAAGTTATGGAACAAAGTGCATTGTTATAGGGCTTTCAAGTATATGTCAGTTAACTTGGGGCAGATTCTTGGGGAGAAATTGCATAAGAGCTGAATTAGAACTTTTTATTTTTTAAATATTTTGGTTATCTCTTGTTAGGTGTTTGCTGAAGAAGCTAACTATCCTTCTAGAAACATTGGCCCATACTGATAAAATTGAAGGAATATACTGGCATGCAATGTAAAAAAGAGAGGAGCATAACTGGCTTTAAAGCACATTCTTAGGAGCTCTTATTTCTTTTCCTTTTAGAAGCTCAGCAAGAAAACAGGTATAGATAAACAGGCATAGCTTTTTCTCAGGGTCCTTCCATTTGTGAATCAGATGGGTCTAAATGCCCATCCTATGTCTTTGAGGATATTTGCGAATTTCATTCTCATGTGCCTGCAGAATTCATCACTTGTGGTTGATATTGATGGAAGCTTGTTTCCTGGTAGGAGAAGGAAAAGGGCTCAGGGAATGGGCCTCTCTTAAGTGTGCCTGGTAGAACTGATGAAAGTTCATAAAAAAGATGGAAAATATATCCAAGAAAAAGAAAATGTTCTTTTAAAATAATGAAATGGGAAGTGAAATCAAATTTAAGGCAGTGGGTATTATACAAACATGGTGCAGAGAAGAAAGCAAAAAGGAAGCAACGGTTCTAAGGTTGATGCGGTATGGGTCTACGATCAACCTTTAAACTGAATGTAAGTTTTTCTCAAAAACCTTAATCTATTCCTTCAACACAAAGCTTCATAAGGATTCTTGGTTCATACTGAAATTTGGTTAAGATGTTTCTTAATTTGTTTTATAAAATAAAAATTATACTACTTTAATTTTTTTTTTTGAGTTAGAGTCCCACACTGTCGCCCCAGCTGGAGTGCAGTGGCGTAATCGCAGCTCACTGCAAACTCTGCCTCCCATGTTCAAGTGATTCTCCTGCCTTAGCCTCCAGAGTAGCTGGGATTTCAGGTGCCTGTAACCGTGCCTGGCTGACTTTTTTTTTTTTTTGTATTTTTTGTAGAGACGGGGTTTCAGTATGTTGGCTAGGCTGCTCTCGAACTCCTGACCTCATGATCCACATGCCTTGGCCTCTCAAAGTGCTGGGGTTACAGGCATGAGCCAATGCACCTAGATGCTACTTTACTTAAATAGCATAATAAGTTGGACTATCTTTGTAAAAAACATATAAGTTATGTTATTTTTAGGTTTTCCAATCATATAATCTGATCACATATTTATACCTCATCAAAATTACATATACCTTAAAATATTATACTATATTATGATGTTGCATTTGACTACTTCATTTTTGAGTAGCGACATTGCCATTTCACTTTTAGAATTGATGTTTACAACTTAGGTTCAACACCTTCTTCAAACTTGGTCAGTAACTTGATATCAAACACACAAATACATTTGACATCACATGTGCTTTGTGCAATTTCGTGGTAAAGGGAAAGACATTTTACTAGAGAGCTATATGAAACATTATAGGCTTTAAAAAATGATATATAATAATTTTTTCTCCAAACTGAAGTAGCTCTAGTTAGCAAGGACATGAGTTAAATTATGGGGGACTTTGAGATTATAGAAAAGATTTCTCCAAGAAGTTCCATCTTGACTTATGGTAGTTTTCTCCATACAAGTCTTCCTGTTTTTTTTCATAGCATGATCAGGTATGTAGTTAACTATAAATCTGAGGAAGGGAGGATTACTCAATACATAATTATTAATCCTCTTATCCCTACCTTTGACTCTTACAGAATCCATTCCAATATATGGCTACGTGGCTCTTTGGAGCAATGTTCCATCATGTTCCATGTTGGTGACGTCACACAGAGCACAGAAATCAATGTTGGCAGATAGCCAGCCCATACAAGATCGTGTAAGTAAATGTTCTTGTTTGTTTGTTTGTTTGAGATGAAGTCTCACTCTGTCACCCAGGTTGGAATGCAGAAGTGCAGTCTCAGCTTACTGCAACCTGCGCTTCCCAGGTTCAAGCAGTTCTCTGCCTCAGCCTCCCAAGTAACTGGGATTACAGAGGTGTGCCACCACGCCCAGCTAATTTTCTATATTTTTAGTAGTAACAAGGTTTCACCATCTTGGCCAGGCTGGTCTTGAACTCCTGACCTGGTGATCCACCCATCTTGGCCTTCCAAAGTGCTGAGATTACAGGTGTGAACCACCATGCCTGACTGTGAGTAAAATTTTTTAAATTGTATTATATAATGTAGACATTTTTATGTAATAATAAAATTATTAAATTCCAAGATTGCCAACCAGTGTTTTCCTACAGGGTATCTGTACAGGTAAGCCACTGGGGCAAGTTGAGATTTCCAAACTCTCCATTCAGCTAATACTGGTGGAATTAGCACAGACCATTAAGATCAAGGCTTAATGGCATAATTTAGTAAGAGAAATCTGTCACTTCTGTCACCGATATTAGTCATCTAAAAAAGCAGCCAATAAGTGAACTAATGATAAATAAAAGTTTTGATATAAAACCAACTCTACAATGTATAACTAGGTTTAATTTTTACATTTACTCATGACCATTTATGAATGAAAAATCTTCCTTATTACTAATAAGGAAGATATGGCAAAACAGGTGAAGTTATATATACTCTGAATGTTTTAAAAGAGCATCTTGGTTGAAAAAATATACAATTCGTTATTGCATGTTTTTAAATGAGCATCTTGGTTTAAAAAATATACAATTTGTTATTGCATGCTTAAAGTATATATTTGAGGGGACAGAATATTGCACATAATTTTTTTCTGAAAAAAGACACTTAGTAAATATTATAGACTTTGTGAGTCAAATGATCACTGTCCCAACTAGTCATCTCTGCAGCCATCAGTGTGTATGGGCATGGCTGTTTCCCAACAGAACTATTTACAAAAACAGGCGGCAGATGAGGGTTGGCCTCTGAGTCATAGCTTGTCAATATAGAAAATGAAAGAATTGTGCATATCGTTTTCTGTATATTGCTGGGTTAATTTAGAAAGAACTTGGGTGCTTAAAATTAAGTAACAGGCTGGGTGTGGTGGCTCAAGCCTGTAATCCCAGCACTTTAGGAGGCTGAGGTGGGCGGATCACGAGGTCAAGAGATCAAGACCATCCTGGCCAACATGGCGAAACCCTGTCTCTACTAAAAATACAAAAATTAGCTGGGTATGGTGGCATGCGCCTGTAGTCCCAGCTACTCAGAAGTCTGAGACAGGAAAATTGCTTAAACCTGGGAGGTGGAGGTTGCAGTGAGCTGAGATTGCACCACTGCACTCCAGCTTGACGCCTGGTGACAGAGCAAAACTCTGTCTCAAAAAAAAAAAAATTAAATAATAAATGTAATCAAACTATCTAATTTCTAAATGAATTTACTAATCTAAGTAGATTAGAAGACAATGCAGATTAGATCTATTAAATTACTGAGACTTTGAGATGTATTTTAAAACAATGTAAGGTCAAGTTCAGTCTCCATAACTAACCAAAATATAGTAAGGTATAACTTAATGATCAAGATATGTTCTAAGAAATATATCATTAGGCAATTCTGTTGTGGGGCCATCCTAGGCTGTACTGACACAAACCGAGATGGTGTAGCCTATACATGCCTAGTCTATATGGTATAGCCCATTGGTCCTAAGCTACAAACCTGTGCAGCATGTTACTATACTGAATACTGTAGGCAATTGTGACATGATAATAAGTATTTGTGTATCTAACCATAGAAAAGATACAGTAAAAATGAAGTACAAAAGATAAAAAGTGATATATCTGCTAGGACACTTAGGATAAATAAAGTTTACAATATTGGAAGTTGCTCTGGTTGATTCAGTGAGTGAGTGGTGGGTGAATGTGAAAACCTTGGACATTACATGACACTACTGTAGTCTTTATAAACACTGTACAATCAGGTCATGCTAAATTTATTTAAATATTTTTCTTTTTTCAGTAATAAATTAACCTTAGATTATCATAACTTTAAATTTAAGAAACATTTTCTTTAACTTTTTGACTTTTGTAATAACATAACATAAAACCAAACATACTGTACAGCTGTACAAAAATGTTTTTCTTTACATACTTATTCTATAAGATATTTTCTATTTTTAAAAATGTTCAGTTTTTGCTTTTTAAACTTTTTTGTAATCAAACACCGCATGTTTTCACTCATAGGTGAGTGTTGAACAATGAGAACACATGGACACAGGAACGGGAGCATCACACACTGGGGTCTATGCAGGGGAACTACAGGAGGGACAATGAGAGGTGGGGAATTGGGGAGGGATAACATGGGGAGAAATGCCAGATATAGGTGATGGGGAGGAAGGCAGCAAACTACATTGCCATGTATGTACCTATGCAACAATCTTGCATGTTCTTCACATGTACCCCAAAACTTAAAATGCAATAAAATAAAATAAAATAAAATAAAATAAAATAAAATAAAATAAAATAAAAAACTAAGACATAAACACACACATTAGCCTAGGTCTACACAGAGTCAGGATCATGAACATCACTGTCTTCCTCCTCCACATCTTGTCTCCCTGGAATGTGTCCGGGGGCAGTAACACACATGGAGCTGTTATCTCCTATGATGTCAACGTCCTCTTCTGGAATATCTCTGGAAGGACTGGCCTGAGGCTATTTTACAGTTGACTTTTAAGAAAATATAAGTAAAAGAAGTACATCATAAAATAATGATAAAAAATAGTATAATAAATACATAAACCAGTAACATAGTTATTATTAAGTATTATGTACTGTACATAATTTTATGTTATACTTTTATATGACTAGCATTGCAGTAAGTTTCCACTAGCATTACCATAAACATGTGAGCAATGCATTGTGTTCCAACATTAAGGCATTGATATGGTTTGGATTTGTGCCTCCATTGTTGGAGGAGGGGCCTGGTGGGAGGTAATTGGATCATAGGGACAAAGTTTCCCCTTGCTGTTCTCCCGATAGTGAGTTCTCATGAGATTTGGTTGTTTAAGAGTGTGTAGCACCTCCTGCTGCTCTCTCTTCTTCCTGCTCTGACCATATAAGACATGCCTGCTTCCCCTTCACCTTCTGCCATGATTTTGTTTCCTGAGGCCTCCCCAGCCGTGCTTCCTGTATAGCCTGCAGATATGTGAGTCTGTTAGACATTTTTTTCTTTATGAATTACCCAGTCTCAGGTAGTTTTTTATAACAATGCAAGAATGGAATATACAGACATCTACAAAGACACCAAGTGCTAGGAAGTTTTTCAGCTTCATTATAATTTTTGGAACAACCCTCATTGTATATGTGGTCTGTCTTTGACTGAAATTTTCTTATGGGCATGTGACTTTAAAGCCACAGAAATAAATCCAAGCATCTGGTTTCTTATGGTAAAGTGAATATATATTTTTTATTTTCACTTTTAGTTATAATTTCTAATTAACACCCTCAGGTATAATTCTAATTAACACCCTCAGATATATTTCAGATAGCATGTATAATAGATCAAGATAAACAGTGGAATAAATAAAGAAGTTTAAGAAAATTGAAACATAAGGACTCTAAGAGGAAAAAGGCAGTTTCTTTATTTTTCCATCATTTTTGGTATGAGAAAATAAAATAACTATAAATTGAAAGAAAAAAAACATGGAGAGCATGTTCTTTGACAGTGTCTATAAACTGAAACTTACCCCTTACTTCATAAACTTCCTTGAAATTATTGTTTCTTGGAATTTTTATTAAGAATTCTCCAAACCTAAGAACGAGTTTACTGGTGTCTTTTTTTTTTTTTTTTTTTTGAGACAGAATCTTGCTCTGTCACCCAGGCTGGAGTGCAATGGCCCAATCTTGGCTCAATAAAACTTCCACCCCCTGAGTTCAAGCAATTCTCCTGCCTCAGCCTCCTGAGTAGCTGAGTAGTCATCATGCCCAGCTACTTTTCATATTTTTAGCAGAGAAGGGGTTTTACCCTGTCAGTTAGGCTCGTCTGGAACTCCTGAACTCGTGATCCACCTGCCTTGTCTTCCCAAAGTGCTGGGATTACAAGCATGAGCCACCGCACCCAGCCGGGGTCTTATTGATACAAACCAAGTAGGTATTGCTACCACTGAGGGATTAAAGAAGATGCAGGGGAAAGTTTGGATATAAAGAGATAATATCTGAGAAATTTTTAGCAATAGCAATGTAGTTTGGAGTGTCTTGTCACTGAGACATTGAGGGAAATGAATAAACATGATTATTTTTTTTAATTATGATCAATTCTGGGGAAAATAAGCTGCAGCAGGGGAATTTTGCTTAAATGAAATCATGCTTGAAACATGCAAGAGATTTAAACAGGAACCTCCCCTAGTATGTAAGTAGTAAATACGTATTTTGAAGTCATAAGAAGAGTGTCATGTGTTTTCTGCTTTTCTATGAATTCTCTTTGATTCCTACATTTTTAGGTTCAGTTTCCTTTGTTGATACTTAAACATAGCGACATTCTGATTGGTTATGTTTTGTTGGCCAGTGATAGTTATTCATGTCAGGATTTAGGCTAGGTGGAATTAAAGACCTCAAGTATCTCTTTCAATTTGCAAAGTAAAAGAGGCAGGTAAGTGTAATTTGTTCCTTGGTGAGCTCTGCTGTTACTGTAACAAGAACTCAGGAAGGCACTATTTGTATAGGTTAATCCTTTGGAGGTAGCTTTTATTTTGGATAGTCAACCGGGGAGTGTAATAGGCTCCATGCTAAAGAAGCCTTCACTGTGATGACATTTCTGCCAGCCGAATCTCACTTGTAGTCTTTAACATGATTTATTTGCTATAATTTTTGCATTTTGAAAATAACTGCATTTATAAAACAGAATTTGGGTATAAGCTAAGTTAATAAGAATCTCACCAGTGCATGCTTTCTTCACTCAAGGCCCCTTCCCTTTAATTTTAGCTAGGGATGTAGCTTATAAGCTTGGGTGGCCTTGAGTCACCACTTTTAACTCAATTTAGTTAAAGCTTTTAATTTTTATTTTTATTATCTTTTTGATTATCAGGGTAATATGTGCTCATTATAGAAGAGTGAAAACTACAGAAAAGTTTAAAGTGGGAAAAATATCACCAGTTGCCGTAATTACTAGGAGGCAACTAAATGCATGACTGTTAACAAGGTTAGTTTGTTTACATGGTTATTATAAAAAAAGATTGAAATGTTTCATTGTGGTTTTGCTTGTTTAACAGCAAATCATGACATTTCTTTGTGACATTACATAAGTAAACATTATTTTAATGTGCATATAATACTGTAATATAAAATAGGTTCCAACCCATCATACCTTTCCCTAATTTTTGATTATTATAAATAATACTTTGGTGAATATATTTTTGAATACATTTTGTCCAAGTTTCTGATAATTTCATTAGGTACATTTCCTAAGAAGGGAAGTAAGATGTATAAAGTAATAAATATTTTAACAGTGCTCAGCTCTTATCCCAAAAATTATGTACAAATTTATAACTTTGTCATCCCTACACCTTCATTATTTCTATGTGAGCCTTGGTGATATTGCATCCTCAGCAGTGCTGGCATTTCACAATCCATTTCGATTCCATGAAGAATAGGGCAGGAGTTTATGCCAAATGTAATTCTCCTCTTGAATCCACAGAGAAAATTAGGAGAATGGGATTGAAGGGAGTCCCACAAACTAAGTCTAATAAAACCCAGAGACAGTGAGTAACGATAAAATCCAGAGCATGTTATTGAAGACAGACAAAAACAAGTGAAGTTAGCAGAATTTGTGCAGAAAACATTGCCAGGAGGAATGAGAGTGTGGAGTGGCCACAGTGATAGCAGATGTCGACGGCTGCCAGCAGGTAAGTATTCCAAGCAGGAAAGACCCCTGTTCTGAGTGGGAGGTACACTCAAACAGGGAGTCATTCCTGGGAGAATTGGAGAAAGATGTTTTTGTTCCCATAAGAGGCAGATCTCAGAAAGCATATCTTTTAAAAAGGAGATAAATGCATTGAAAGGAAGGGACTGTATCTCTTAGTGGCAGCTTCTAGTGAAGAAGCTAGAGGAGCTCAGAGCTGGTGCAGGTGCCATTCCTTGTAAGATCCAATGGATTTCAAAAGGTGCTTAATGACAGTCAGGTTCCTGCTGCATTGTACACTTAGTGCCTGGGATTTTTCTCCTTGTATGGAGATGTGGACAAGTTAAGAGCCTGTGAGGCTCATCTTTGACCAATGGGATAGAGAAGTTAGCAAACGTTCTTCCCCATTTCTCTGCCTGGGTGTGACCTCTTAAAGTACAGTTTGTGTACTGCTGTGCACTTAGAAATGGCAAACTCTGTTGTACTCCCTTATAACAGCTCCATCCACCCTCAGTTTCTGTTCTTTTTTTCTTCCTGTTGTTTTTTTTCTCCTTCTTTTCACTTCTTTCTGCTTTCTTGCAATCATACTCCTCAATAAAATAATTTTTTCTGTGTCTAATGATGATTTCATACCTGCATTATTTTCATATCTTTATTGTTTTTCTGATTTTTATTGGGATTTCTTCTCTGTTACGTGGATTATTTAAAACAGTATGCTTAATGTTCAACCAATTGAAGATTCCCTAGTTGACTTTGTCTGCAGATTTCACAGTCAGATTTCTTTCAGAGTATAAAACACTGAATACTTTTAGTCCTTTTAGTTTTGTCATGACTTGCTTTAAACCCAACATATGGTTAATTTTGGCAAATCTTCCAAAAGGACCTAACAAAAGTGAGTTTTGCCATTGAGTATGGGGCACCTTAGAAAACAGACAGGTCAAGTTTATTATTTTTTCCACATTTACTCTGTCCCTGTTGACTTTTTTGTTTACTGTTTATTCTATCAGCTTTTGAAAGAGATGTTTTAAAATTACTAACAATGATGGTGAATTTGCCTGTAAGATTTAAAGCTGTGATTTTATAAGACTATAGATGGGAACGTGATACCTCCCTGGTAGTTTAACCTTTTCATAGTTAAGATATGCACACCATCATCTCTGTACTAAGGCTACCTGCCATAACATCTGCTTCATTATTAATATAGCTACCTCAGCTTATTTCATTTAATAGTGCATGCATGATATTTTTTTCTTATCCATTTACTTTTAGCCTTTTCTTTATCTCTATGTTGTATACGTGCATCTCGTGTAAACAGCATGTAGCTGTGTTTTATGTTATTGTGTTGAATGCTTAGTCTTTTACAGAGTATTTAGTTCATTTTTGCTTAATATAATTACTGGTATATTTATGTTTTTATTCACCAACGATTTTTTTTCTGTTTGACTCAGCTTTTGTGTAGCTTTTTCTTCCTTCATTGCTATTGCAACACGCATCCTTAGATATTACAGCATGCATCTTTTGCATATTATAACATGTACCCTTTGCATATTATATTCTATCTAATGACTTGTTTTAAGAAGAGATAATTGCAGTTTGATTTAAACCCTTAAAGAGGAATAAAAACTTCCAATTGTTTTCATGAAGTGAAAATGCCACTGATGTCTAAGCTTGATAAAAATTTCACAAGAAAACTATTTCCCAATTTTATTTATGAATATCAATGTAAAACTCTTCATATTATTAGTGGAAAAATTCCAGCAACTCATTAAAAAAGTAATATATCATGAACAAGGAGGGTTCATTCTGGGAATGAAAGATTATGGACTCTATTAAAATAATTTATCATATTAATTGGTCTAAAATCATATGCTTATTTCTATAGATGCTGCATATTTAGTTGACAAAATTCAACAGCCATTGTGGATATTTTTTCAAATAGACAACTCAATAAAGTAAGAGTTATAACATTTTACAGTCACAGCGAGCTGACAAATTATATATGCTGTAGGGGCAGAAATTGGGTGATCCCTTTCTTCCCCATTATAAGGGTCACAGCCTACACCCTTATAACAAAAGACAGATTAACAAGAGAAATGCATGTTTATTTGATCACATGTGACTCAGAAGCCTTAAAAAATGCAGGCCCAGAGACTCAGGGAGAACTATCCATTTTCATACCCATCTTTTTGGAACATTTATGGAGACTTCACTGTCTAGGCATGATTCATGCATAAACAGCCATGTAGAACTGTGTTGGACAAAAAGGGCATGATCTAATGCTAACAGACTTGGTGAGGAAATCTCAACAAGACCTGCCCGGATTCTTCTTGCCCTAACCAGGCAGCATTCCTTCCTCCCAGGTATGAGTGATGGCCCCTCTGGAATGACAGTCTTAAATTCTTTTTGGCCAACTGTTACACGGAAAGGTGAGGGAAGTTTAGAATAATATTTTTGGGCTTTATGCCTGGCCTTCATGAAAAAGCATTCTGGCCTATGACCTGCCTGGGGAAGAGGGCTTTCAGTTTCTGTAGCTCTCCTTGGGGAAAAATGAGGCTGAGAGATGAGTGTAGGAGATCAGAGAGAAACTTGCTTCTGAGGCTGCTTCTGAGGCCTTCATTTTGAAATATTATTTTTTTAAGCCCCACAAATGCACACATACAAATATAAACACACATGCACATAGACACACAATCTTGCCTCAAAGCCATTATTGTAATTAATAGCAAAATACTGCAGACATTTCTGCTTATTCTGTTAAAAGTATAAATCAGAAAATGATGCACAATTCTCAACCCTACTACTGATGCTGTACCAGAGATTTGAGCCAACAAAGCAGATAAAAGAGACAAATTAAGTCTAAAGCTCTAAGACCTAAGCAGGTGGAAGTAAAACCTCAATGTTTTTGTGACTTAATATTTAGAAAACCCCCAAATAACCTGTGAAAGTTTCTAACCATTACTCAATTCCAGCATGTAAAATAGGAAAAACAGAGATAAATTTGACTCATTAAAAAAAAAAATCCTTTGGTTGGAAAAAAAAAAAAACCCTCTGGGAAAATTCAAAAGAATAATAAACTGGGAAAAATATTTACTTCTCCAATCACTGAGCATTTCCCCCTAATATATTAAGACCTTTTAGAAACTGGGGGATGTGGGGAAGTACAAGCTATAGAGCTGTCAGCAAAGGATGTAAATGAACAGTTTATTTGAAAAGAATTGCAAATAACATTTCAACTCAGAAAAAGGTATTCAGCTTTACATAAGATGCTAGTTGTTATTTGATTTTATTTAAGAAGTGAGAGAGTATAAGTATATATTTCTAAATTTGCTTGCATTACATAAAGAAACTTTCAAGGAAGGAAGCACAAGAATTAATAGAAATGGTTGCTTAGAAAGACCAGAGTGGAGGGAAAAGAGAGTGAATGGGACAGGAATTGAAGCCTAATTCTTACGTAAATACTTTCTCCTGTTAGCCATGTGAACATATTAACTTTAAAGAAAAAAAAAGAATACAAATTTCCAATTCCTTTTAATTACCATGTAAGTTGAATTCTTTAAAGTGTTCACTTGCTATTTGATTTTCATTTCTTAAAATTATCTGTTCAAATTCTTTATATTTAGAAATATTTTTAACCAAACTTTATAATTCTTTAATATATTAAGGAGCCAGTACATTTTAACATATTTACTTCACCTTTTAAAAGTCTGCTTACTCTATCATTTTGTTTAGTATACATTAACTTACAGAAATTAATAATTCTAGTTTTTCAAATCTATCAATCTTTCAGTATTGACTTTTCAATAAATATAACTTTATTTTTGAAATGACACCCAAATGCTAAATGTTTAATAAGAATCATATCTACTTTAAGGAAATTGATTATCTCTGGCTGACCTTTCACTTCAAACTGCCCTATTTTTAATAAATGCATAAAACATTTCAACAGGCTCATGATAGCACATTTTATTTTATGGCCTTCATTTTGATGAATGACGAAAGGAGAAAATATAGAAATGATTCTGGGTATTTTTATGATGCCTCTTTACATGAACTATGAGCCATAGTTACCAGTGCTATGAAATTGGAGTTGCTTGTCCCTTAGAGATTCTTACAGTGATTAGGAAACAAAGACTAACTGTGAAATGAGACTTTGTTGTTTTGGAGATCTGGAAACATCAGATGAAACTGAAGTTCTCCCACATGAACAAAACATTCTTATTTTTAAGGCTAATTGGGACATCTGTAATTACTATTTGTTTTCTTGAAGGAAAGTATATTAGGTTACAAACACTAAGGGGGAGATAGGTGGACATGTTCCTTAATCTTAGGCAGAATTTAAAGACTACAAAGATCTGAATGTATGTATGTTGGAAGATGGAGGAATGGGGAAGAAATAAAGTTTAGATCGTCTGAGACTTTAACAAACAAAAGGTTAGATTTTTCCAAGCACTATATTTACCTATGTTCCAAGTGCTCAGATTGCATAAGAAATCATTCTCAGACTTCATGTAATAAAGCAATCATTTATTATGCTCATGAATTCTGCAGATAAAAAATTTAGACAGGGCACAACAGATATGGTTGTTTCTGCTCCAGATGCACGGGTCCTCCATGGAAAACTTAAAGGCTGGGAGGCAGGAAGCAGAACATTTTTCTGTAAAGAGCCAGAGGAGTAAGTGTTCTTTGCTTTGCAGGATTTAAATACGGTCTCTGTCATGACTACGTATTTCTGCTGTTTCCGGGTAGTAGAAGCTATTGATAGTATGTAAATGAATGAACGTGGGTTTCAATAAACTATATTTGCAAAAACAGGCAACTGATTGGGTTTGACTCCCTGAGGTACCTACAGGACAATTTATTTGCATGTCAAGTTGATGAGAAGTGTCAAGTGGAGGTCTCCATTCTTCTTCATGTAGAGCATTTCATGTAGGCTCATTCCCTTTGGGATAGTTTGGGCATCCTGTCATCATGGAGGCTGGAATCCAGCCATGTGAGTCTTCAGAAAGAAGCAATTAATACATACCCCAAATCATCCACCAAATCCTCCTAAGAATCTCCTTAATGCATCTGTGATACTTCCTCTTCTTAATAAGCAATGGAAAGATGAATGAATGGAACTCAAAACATTGCTTCAAATGGTTCATCCTTGCCCATTCAAGACTCATATACCTCTCCCACCTGATGTGTCAAGTTGAGACACATGATATCAGGCGATCTCTTGAATGATATCAGGTGATCTCTTTGCCACTGTAGTTAAGGTGGGTTTCTGCTGGTCACTGACAAGTTCAAGAAATATTAGAGCTCATCTAGAAATTACATAAAATTTACTCTTTTTCTAGATGTCTTTTTTTAAAGCTAGAATTTGTCATAGGACGTGAGATGAGAATATAAATCTTTTAAAGACTTAAAAGAATGCTTCACAAAACACTTGTTCAATAATAACTTGTCCCTTACCTGCTGCTTCAAGATTAAGATAGTGGTTCATTGAGTCATTTGTCAACACTTCAGTATTGATAGACTAAACTTGTTTTTATTTTGTGGTAAATTTTAACATCTCCTGGTCTAGTTCCTCTTTATTCCTTTTCTATTTAAAAATTATTTTCACCAGTAGGTGTTTTTAGATGAACTTAGGGATCATAGCGTCAAGTTCGCTTTTCATGTCAATTCTTATACATAATTTTCACTTCTGAATTTATATCTTATGAAATTATTGGAAAAAATATATCTGTAATATATAGTATTCATCTAGGAATAAAGTATGCTTCTCAAGTTATTTAACTGTTCTTTTTGCTTTTCAATCTAGTTTTATTGAAGCAGGGAATGATTAATATGAGAGTTGTTGACATTAATATATATATTTTTTTTGGTTTCTGTCCATGGTTTCTGTCTCATAACTCCCATAGAGCTTGTTATTTCCTAGGTGACTAAAACAATAGGTATATCTTTTGTTAAAATATTTAGTCTTTTGTTCTTGGTTTCTGAAGCAGCTTTCAAACAGCTTTAGAATAATAAAGGTGAAAGTCTTTTGTCATCATGTTGGGCTCTTTAGGGCTTGGAAGCAGGACTCAGTAAACAGAATCTCTTTCTGACCTTCTCCTGCTGCTCCCCTCTTTTTAATTTAAAAATTTCAATTTTATTAGACAGGGTCTCACTCTATCAGTCAGCCTGGAGTGCAATGGCACAATCTTGGCCCACTGCAGCCTTGACCTCCAGGACCCAAGTGATCCTTCCATGTCAGCCTCCCGAGTAGCTGGAGCTACAGCTGTGCACCACTCTGCCGGGCTAATTTTTTTATATTCTTTTGTAGAGATTGGGTTTTGCCGTGTCAACTATTCCATTCTCAAGCTATCCATCTGTCTCAGCCTCCCTGAGTTCTGGGATTACAGGTGTGACCCACTGTACCTGGCCCTCCTGTCCCCCTGCTTTTTTTTTAACTTGCTTCTTTTTCTCCCTGCGGAAGGCCATGGAAACTAAAAATGTACTCTCATCTTCTCTCCCTTTGTGTTTTGGAGTTGGCCATGAAGAAATGGTCTGAATGTAAGTCATAAGATCCCCATTTTAGAAGGGATCCTGCACCATACCCAGGAAGAATGAATGCTGCACAGAGAGGCCAAGAAAAATCTAAACAATCGCTACTGGGTTGCCCCACTCAGTCTATTCATATTAGGTCATACTCTCTTTGCCTAACCATATTTTTACATGATTGTTCATGCTTCAATCATTCCTATCCAATGAATTTTTCATAAAAGGCCCAGAAAGAGAATGGGGAGCTTCTGAATAGCTGAACTTGTGGAAGCTTGCAGAAAGGTGAAGAATAACTCATCCACATGTGGGTGGGTGGCACATCCCAATTCCACAGGAATGGAAGCTCCTGTGCTCAGGACCCTTGTAGACCTTGCCTTATGTACCTCTTCATCTCTCCATTTGTTTATATCTTTAAAAATATCCTTTATAATAAAGTTGTCAATGTGTTTCTCTGAATTATGTGAGCCAGTCTAACAAATTATTCAAACCCAAGAACTGGGCTATGGGAACTCTGATTTGTAAGTGGTGAGTTAGAAGCCCAGATAAAATAACCTGGTGCTTGTAGAGACTGAGCCTTCAACTTGTGTGATCTGATGCTGTCTCCAGTTAGATAGTGTTAGGATGCTATTTCCACTGCAGTTGGGTGTCCACTGCAGAACAGATTTCTTGCTTGTTCATTGGGAGAAATCACCTCACCCTTGGTCACAGAAGTTTTCTGTGTTGATTGTCATGGTATGAGATTAGAGAAAAAACTGTTTTCTACCTAGCAGCTGTGGTTTAATTCATACCGTCTTTTTTCGCTCTGTATGCCATTTACTCGTAAAAAAAGGTGAGTGTCTTGTCTAGCCAGCAAGATTAAGAAATAAGTTTGTCTTCTGCTTTTTGGGGATCTGTTTATTCTGGTATTTCTGGGAAGGAAGGGTAGAGTTGAATCAAATAGTAAGTCTTAAAGAATATATATTTTTTAAATCTGTTATAATGTATGCTAATGTCTGTTGTATTTGTTTTTGCTTTGGTATCCTAATGTATATGACACTTAAACAGTTGTCAAAACCCTCTAGGGATCAGTCATATACACACAGATAAATAAGCATGAACCTCACTGTCATCGTCTACCATTAGTGAGCTTATTTATTTAATTCTTTCTCTTATTTCAATTTTCTGGTACAATAGGTTATGGTAATATTCTGTGAAAACCAACCTGGCATTGTTAACCTTTTCATGGGACATTAAACTTTGACTACTGTCACAGTTAGTAAATCTCACTTTACAGAAATTTAGTTTGTGCATTAAAAATGTATATATACAATTACCCTTTTATATACAATATACATATTTTATAGTTGTGGTTAAATCACTTTAAAATTTTATTAAAACATGAAGTGATTGATTTTGAGATAGAGATAATACCTAGCGCCACATATGGTGGGACATACATGCACATCATTGTTGAGAGGTGTTTCTTTTTTTAGGATGGAAGGCCTTTTGAGCGAAATGATGTGGCTCCCCCATGCCTCAATCTACCTCCCTGGGACAGGCATTTAAGTTGTCTCTGATATGGTGGGTTCAGCTTCCTTTATGCCACTTGGCCACTGCCTATTTAGTGCAAGCCTCTGACTCTCTCCTCAGCTATCTTCCATGCTCCCTGTGGATTATGACAGAAACTTCTGCATTCCTTCCAGAGAAGCTTAGATGAGTTAACTCGATCTTTCTCTCTGCTTACCTAGTTTTCACCTTTGTTACTCTGTCACATTTGGCCAACTCTTGAGTGGGACTACTCTTCATGTTGGTATCTGTTGGGAATTTGGCTGGATATGGGGACTAGGCATGCCACCAAATTCACTCTCAATCCCCCACTGGTGTCAGTACTGGGTGAGAATTCAGTTCGCATAGATCTTCTTCGTTCCTCTTTGCCTTCCCACCCACTGGTTGAAATGCAACTTACATCAGGTCCTTTTTCCCAAGGGCAACCTCTGGTTTAGCCTCCATTGACAGATCATGTTTCCACTCTCCACTATGTTTGAAACTCAATTTAGACCAACTTTCATTTTCAAGATTGAAGCCTTAGGAAAGCTAGGCAGCAGGGATTTACAAACAGAAGGTGGCACTGGTTTTATTCTAAGAGGAGCTTAACCTCGCACTAAAAACATGGATGCAAGCAAGGCTGCCTAGTTTTCTGTTCTGGGCTGTCACTTACTAGACTTGTAACTTTAGGTAAGTAATGTAATTCCTTTATTCCCCAGATTTATCATCTTAATGACAATCTGTTACAACAACTTCGTAAGAAAGGGACCATTATTATCATCATTTTAAATGACATTTCCACCCAGTACCTATGGTTTTATTCATACCTTCTTTTTTCATTCTGTATGCTATTTACTCTTAAACAAATGTGAGTGTCCCTCCCTAGCTCCCCACCAACTGACCCCCAGTGTGTGATGCACCTCTCCCTGAGTCCACATGTTCTCATTGTTTAACACCTGCCTATAAGTGAGAACATGAGGTGTTTGGTTTTCTGTTCGTGTGCAGTTTGCTGAGAATGATGGTTTCCAGATTCATCCAAGTCCCTACAAAGGACATGAACTCATCGTTTTCAGCATGGGGGTAGGGAAGGATCGGGAAACATAACGTGGGGAGAAATGCTGGATATAGATGAAGGGGGAACAGAGGCAGCAAACCACCTGGTTACCTGTGCACCTATGCAACAACCCTGCATGATCTGCACATGTACCCCAGAACATAAAGTACAATTTTAAAGAGAGAGAGAGAGAAAATGTGAGTGTTTTGTCTAGCCAGCAAGATTAAGAAATAAGTTTGTCTTCTGCTTTTTGGGGCAGAAGAATGTCATCATTTTAAATGTCATTTAAAATGATGATAATAATAGTTCCTTACTTAAAAAGTTGTTATAACAAAAATTAGTAACTTAAAATAGTAACTGAAAAGTAGTAAATATTTGGTATCTGTTAGCTAATTCCAAATATTAAGGGGCTAAATGAAAAATGTAAAGTTGGAAATATAGGTGCCTAATTATAGACATACAATAGCAAGCAACAAGAAGCCTTGAAACAATTCGAGTGGTTGTGTGATGAAAGTAGTGTTGTTGGTTTAAATTAGCTCATTAGGAGCAAACATGGTATATTCAGAGCGAGGCAGAGATTGTATTTACAGGACTTCAGCCTTAAGGTGAGCAAGGTCTAGACTAAGTTGTTGCAATAGCAGTGGTGACAAAAGAAAACAGAAAGATTATCAGGGATCAGAGAGAGGCTTCGGTCCAGCGTGTTTCTGAGCCAAGGATTATGGCGGCATCATGTTGAATTTAGCAGAAATAGAGAGTTAAAAGAAGAGTGTTGTCTGGGTAGAAAAATTTTGATTTTAGATTTATTAATTTTGAGGCAATCATAGGCTATTCCAGTGGAAGTATCCCAGAGGACAGGGATTGGCAAACTTTTTCTGTAAAAGGTGAGATGCTAAATATTTCAGTCTTTGTGGACCAGATGTGCTATGTGTCACATCTTATTCTTTGTATTTGTTTAACTTTTCTTGTAATACATATTTAAAATGCCAAAATGTAGAACAACAACAAAAAGCTGCAACCTGACTTGGCTCATAACAGAGCCTTAACTGAGACATTGGGTCTAGAAATCTAGATTAATAGTCACCATGTGGATAATTTGAAAACTCATGAATAAGCATAGATATACAATATTCTAATTAAAATAGATTATGTTTAAATTATATAAATATTTAAATTGAAAGAGTTTTGCTGAGAAATAGATTTTATAAAATCATGTCTTATTTCTTCTGAGCCCTGTAAAGTTACTGAGGACTTCCATCAAGTAGATATAAAAATAGATTCAATAAAATTAATGTAAATTTTTTAAATGTTTAGAATGTAAGACAAATAGTTTCAGAAAATTTCTAATTTCATAACTCTGTGGAAATTAATGAAAAATAATGTTTGGCTTACTGGATGTCACAGGGGCTAAAAGTATTCCTTGGTTTATGAGGGTGTCATGATACATTGTACAATAAAACAGGCTATAAGAATTGTAGTCGGTTGTGTTGGCATCAAAGAACTGGAATATTCATGCTGTAACTATGGGACTAAAGGGGGTTATATCTTTCCAAAGTTGACTGAAATAAATGTACTATATGAGTTCTTTACTTCTGTCCAAATAATGACACAATTTGAAGAAGTCTTTTGAGCCATAATTAATGAGTTCATTTATTTCCTTAATTCAAGCAGTTCACTAGAGCTTAAGCATATTTTCCTAATGTGATTTTTATTGATTTTAAGTTTAACCAATATGTTTTGCTTTTTACAATAAATTTATAGAGAGATTCAATATTTTTACTAGTACAACCTAGAAATTATTTTACTTCTTTCATGTAAGATATACAATATTTTAGATAAACTTTTGAAATTTAGAGTATTTCTTTCATATGTGTAAATGCAGAATGCAAATTATAGAAGTTAGTTTTAGATTCAACATTATGTCCAGTTTCCAGTACCTTTATACCTGAAGTGTTTGAGAGAAACACTGGCAAATTTATGTAGAAAGACACAGCCAGGAATATAATATATCTAAGTACGAATTCAAGTGAAAAATCACTAAAAGAACTAGCATGGAGAAAAAGACCTTGGAGGGTCTGGTTTGGGCTCATGTGTGCATTGCACAATGGGATGGGCTGTGTGTATAGCACAGTTGTCTTAAATGTTTAAAATGGCAGAAGAAAGAGAAGATCCATTTATCTGCCCATTCATCCATCCATCTAATTATTCACCCATCATTTCATATAGAAATAGGCTTCTTCTATATGCTAATCTTAATGTATATACTAGAGATGCAAAGATGAGTGATATAACTTCTACCAGAAGAAGGTTTTAGACTAATGAGGAATTCCACATTTTGTGGGAACACAGTTATTAACTAAGTAAATCATAATCTTTCATTCCTCCCCTATAAGTTCATATGATAATACATAACTCTGAGTGTTATTTTTGGGGGAAATTGAAGTTGTGAGAATCACTATAAAATGCTGTAGGATGTTAGATGACATATTATTGACTGAGGGATTTCTGGATAAGAGATTACTGACTCATGTTTTCTAAATCTCATAATTTAAAATTTTATAGTAAATTAGTTTTCTGTTGTGTGTGAAACCACACAAAATTTCGTGTCTTAAAATCACAACACTTTATTATTTTTCATGATTCTATTGGTTGACTAAATGTTTTTTCTCCCTGATCTTGTTTGGGCTCATTCGAGATCTCCTCACTCACCTGTCTGGTGCTTTGGTGATGGCTGTTGTGTGAGCTTCTTTCGTCATACAATTTCTTCATTAGATAGTCCAGCCGGATTTTCTTATATGATGGCAGAAACAGTCAAGGATGGAACAAACAGAATGGCAAGGCCCCTTGGGACCTAGAGTTGGCAGTCACACATTATTTTTGTCATATCCTAACGGTTATGGCTAGTTATAGGGACAATGCTAGCCCAGATTTAAGGGGAGAGAAGATGATAGACTCCACCTTTCAATGGAAGAAGTGTCAGATTCACATTGCAGAAGGACATATGGGATGGGAGAGACTGTTGTGGCCATCTTTGCAAACTACCACATATACACAAGGTAGGTTTTTATTTTTCATTCGGTATAGTGTAAGTAATCTATTTTTCCATGTACAGTGGCTAACAGTTGTACTTATTTTTTTTGTATTCCAGTCATCATTACTAGCAAGGGAGTAATAGCATGAAAAGGCACAGTTTAAGTCCTCCTATATAGTTCATAGTAATTGTTGTTTGAAATTTTAAAAATTATTCCAGCAACTTCGAACCATGGATTATGAGTGAAGGATTTGTCTATCTGTGAAAGACTCTAGCAGTTCGAAGGTTCCTAATTCTTGTTACTTTGTTATTACACTGTCTTCAATGCTTTAGCAATAAGAGGTAGATTTTTACTTTACCGCTTAATATCTGTCACTTTTATTCCTTCGGATAAATATTTTAAGCTAGTTTTCCTCTTATCTAAGTGCATGACCAAGGGTTGGAGAGCATGGAGTTGGTTGATGTGTGAATTTATTTTCTTTTTATTTTAATCTAGTAGTTCAATATCATTTCTAACTAGATAGCCTTCTTACTCTTCCAATTCACCACCACAAAGTATTGTGTTGTTGTATTGATTTATTTTTGTTGTTTTGAAGTCTCAGTGAATTTATAATTTGTATCCCACACTATTTTGAGGGTATGTGTGCTAAAGCAGAAAACACAAACTTGTCCATTTTGGTAAAAACAGGGTATTCCAAACTTTTGAGAGTTGCAAGAATCCTGCTTTGGAAAATATTCAGTCTCAAGATGAACTGTAGACTTTAAATACATAAAAGCAGTTATAACAAAGAAAAATATACTAGTTTCTAGCCAGTAATATGTTGATCATAGACTCTAGGGAATGTCTTTTATTTTCTTGAAAATACAAGATAGTTTCTTATCTTTTGACTTACAGATATGTTGCCCTCTCAGGTTGCAACATGCCCCACTATTCTTCTTTTTTTTCCCCCTTACTATTCTTTTGATGAGTGTCTCCCTGTCCTGTAAGTCCCAGTTTCCATGTCACCTCCTCCAAAAAGTCTTCTGGCCAGGCACTTTTCTTGAATGTTTGCATAGCACCCTCCTTTAATACTTCCCAATGCTATGTAGCTACTGTGGGCTTTTCTTTCTTCCTTACTAGACTATGAGCTCAGTGAGGGCAGACATGATGCTAAGCTTGATCATATTTATACCTTCACTGCTAAGCGCAGCAGTTAGAACATTGTAGTGGGCAATTGATATTTGTTCAATGAATTCATTCGGGGTAAACTGTAATAAAATTTCCCACTCTATGCATTTTCATTGAAATAAAAATGTAATATAAACTCTCTTTCTTAAATCAGGAGTTGTAGTTGTTTGGCACTGAAATAGAAAAAGCATACAATTAACTGTCTTTTCATTGCATACAACAGATCAAACATTCTTTGTAAGTATCTACACAGTCTCTCATTAAATGGTACTTTATATGATGAAGGATGTGATTTTTCTTAATTTACTTTTATTTTATAGTTCCTTAGTGAATTACTATGGGAATTAAGGTCACTCAAATCAAATACCTCAGTTATACCTTTGATACCTTACTTATCACTATTCTACCTACTTTGCCTGTAACTTTCTGCTTCTTAAAATTTTCTACAGTTTCCTTTCACCATCTGAAACAATAATGACCTGATTGCCCCACTGTCCTCAACTCTCCACTATTAGATACAAGTTATTTGAGTATATCTGCCACTTGCAACATATGTGAAATAATATATTTATTACCATCGGGAAATATATTTCAACTCACCTTTCTGTAGTTTGCCACCTTTCCTTCATTTTTGTCCATTTATATTGTACATATAAACTACTTTATTCATTCTGACAGTAGTAGCATAGATTTTATTCTCTTTTTAATTTTGTTATATGGCTTACTTTCTCCAAAAACAAATATTCTAGTTTTGTACAGTATTTGTAGTATTCCAGCACAGTTAATGATCCGCTTTTTTCATTCAACCCATATTTGTACTTTGATAACTATGAATTATTTGGACCAGCTAAACAATGTAAACAAATTGAACATTCACAGCATTTGATCTTTTCTGTCTGGGTCTTAATATTTAGAAAGTTCAGTCAAAGTTGATATTAAAATGGTAGATTTGCAGAAGTTCCAGGTAACTTTTCAGTTGATCTTTATTGAAATAATGAACCACAGCCTATAGCCCTTGTGCTTTTGTATACTTACTATGATTCTATAATTTTTAAGGATATCTAGTTGTAAATTTTGGGATGTAGGGTTTGTTCTTTTTTTTTTTTTTTTTTTTCTCAACTGAAGTGTAGCCTATATAGGATGCAAAAACAGATCAACCAGACTGAATTTTACATGTGCTTTGTGGAATCATTTGATTATTTTTGTGGTATTTCATATGAGACTGAAATTTAATTTAAACAGACCTCTAAGCCTGTTCAACATACAAGGAAACCCAGATAGAAGTAATACCCTAACAGTTTTTCAGAGAATTTCAGAAATATAAAATGTGTCAGAAATCTCTGAAGTTTCATAAAATAAAGTATTTAAAGGTACAGTTACTGCATATTAATTTATTACTGCATGCTAAGTGGTGGCTAGGCACATTGCATACAAGATTATGTATGCAATATGTATGCAATGTGACTCCTAAAAATTGTTTATGAATTGTATTATTATCTCTGTTTTTCAGCAGCTCTAGAAGTTAAATAAATTTCCCTATGTATTAGTTTTCTATTACTGTGTAACAAATCACCACAAACTTAGAGAATTTAAATAACACCATTACTTATATCATAGTTCTGTAGCTGAGAAGGCCAAGCAGGCTGGACTGAATGTTCTACTTAGGGCCTCTAAAAGTAGAAATCAAGGTGTCAGCCAGACTGGGCTCTTAGCTGGCGGCTGGAAAGAATTTATTATGAAGCTCATTCAGGTTGTTGACAGAATTAAGTTACAGTTGAATCTGGAACAACATGGCTTTCAGCTGCAGAGGTTCACTTATACCCATATTTTTTGGAATAATTATATTGGAATTCTTTTGGATATTTGTGACAATTTGGAAAAAAAACAAGTGAACAGAATAGCCTAGAAATACTGAAAAAAAATTAGGTGTGACATTAGTCTGGAGTTATTAGTCTATTTTATTATTAACTACCATAAAGTATACACAAATCTATTATTAAAAGTTAAAATGTATCAGAACTTACACACATAAGCACTTACAGAGTTGACAAAAATGTGAACACATATAAGGAGGCATAAAATTAATTGTAGTACATACTGAACTACTATAAGAATTTTGTAACCGCTGCTTGTTGGTATTGAGGTGAACTCCAGTGCTGCGATCTCTGCATGAGATGCCCTGTGATGCTAATCATCTCTGTATGAGCAGCTCACCTCCAGTAAATTGCATACTGAAGTAAAAAGTGATCCCTTGCAGTACTCGAGTATTTGTTATAGTGTTTAGTGTACTACCATAAACCTTGAATAACACCCTATGGCCCACAGGAAGTGTCACTAGTGATTCTGGAAATGCTTCCAAGGAACATAAAAGTCATGACATTACAAGAAAAAGTTGAATTGCCTGATATGTACCATAAAACAAAGACTGCCACTTTGATTGCCCATCATTTCCAGATAAATGAATCCAGCATAGGGAATGGAAATTCCTGAAGCTGAGCTGCAGCTACCACAGCAGATGTAAAAACCTTGCACATTTTGTGAAGTACCTTTTTATCTCATATTGCAAATGTAGTTTTATGTGGCTACAGGATTGTTATGAGAAAGTCATACCTATAGACCAAGAGACAGCATACTAGTTCCTAGACACTATTTAAAAAATCATTAAATAGAAAGAATATCTGCCTGAACAGATTTTTAATTCAGACAAAAGTGCCTGCTCTGGAAAAGAAAAAAGGCACAAAGGACATTTATTAGTAAAAAATAGAAACCAGCATTAGGAATTAAGGCAGGACGGAATGGGCTAACTCTATCTACTGTTTTGTACAAATGCAGTTAGGTTTATGATCAACAGTGCCCTCATCTATAAAGCTACTAATCCAAGAGCCTTGAAGGGAAAAGATAAACATCAGAAACCGGTCTTTTGCTTTTACAAGACGATCTGGACAATGAGAAGCCCTTTTCTGAATTTGTTTTATCAGTGCTTTGTCCCTGAAGTCAAGTAAAGTTCTTTTGATTTTGGACAATGCCCTTGGCCACCCAGAACTCCATGAGTTTGACATCAAAGGTGTCTAAGTCGTCTACTTGCTCCCAAACACAACTTCTCTAATTCAGCCTCTAGGTCAAGGGGTCATAAGGACTTTAAGCTCATGACACATGGCACTTCATGGAAGGGGTTGTCAGCGACACGAAGGAGAACCCTGATAGAAAGGATATTATGAAAGTCTGGAAGGATTACACCATTGAAAATGTCATTGTTGTTATTAAATAAGCTATGAAGCCTATCAAGTCCAAAGCAATAAAATCCTACTGGAAAAAAATTTTCCAGGTGTTGTGCATGACTTCACAGGATTTATAATAGAGCCGATCAAGGAAGTTATGGATGAGATTGTAGTTATGGCAAAAAAAAAATTAAAGTAAAAAAAGATAGGGGTGAAGGATTTCAGGTTACGGATGTTGGGGAAATTCAAAAGCTGATAGAAACCACACCAGAGAAATTAACAGAAGACAACCTAATAGAAATGAGTGCTTTTGTACCAGTGCCACACTATGAGGAAGAAGACATACTATAGAAGCAGTGCCAGAAATCAAATCGACATTAGACAATCTGGCAGAAGTGTTCTTGTTATTCAAGGCTGCTTTTGACTTCTTTTATGACATGGACCCTTCTATTATACAGGCACTGGAGCTAAAGCAAACAGTGGAAGAAAGATGCTATCACATAGAAATATTTTTAAAGAAATGAAGCAAAAGAGTCAAAAGTTCTAGTGAATTTCCTCACAGTTAGACTAAGTGTGCCTGCCTCCCCTTTCTTCCCTTCTGCCTTCTCCACTTCTTCTGCCTCTGCCACCTGAGACACAAGACCAAACTCTCCTTTTCCTCCTCCTCAGCTTACTCAGTTTGAAGATGACAGACAATGAGGATGAAGACCTTTATGGTGATCCACTTCCATTTAATGAATAGTAAATATGTTTTCTCTTCCTTATGATTTTCTTAATAACATTTTTCTCTAGCTTGCTTTATTGTAAGAATATAGTATCTACTACATATGAAATACATTCAAATATGTGTTAATTGACTGTGTTATCAGTAAGGTTTCTGGTCAATAGTAGGCTATTAGTTTTGAGGGAGTCAAAATTTATAGGTAGACTTTTGACTTTGCCAGGGATCAGTGCCCCAACCCCTGAGTTGTTCAAGGATCAGCTGTACCTGCAGTTGTAAGAATGAGGTTCCTGTTTTCTTGCTGGCTGTCAATGGGGGCTTCTCACCACTCCTGTAAGCTACATGTATGCCTTCTCATGTGGCTCATCCAATTTCAAACCAGCAATGGCATGTTGAAACCTTCTCATGATTTGAGTCTTTCTGGCTTCCCCTTCTCCTACCTTCTAGATAAAGTTCTCTGCTTTTAAGGGCTTATATGATTAGATGAGTCACCCCTTCTATGTAAAATCTCTCTATGTTAAGGTTAACTGTGCCATGTAACATGATACAATCACAAGAGTGATACATCATCATATGCATGGTCAGTGTGGAATATTTTGGGGAGAAAGGACATAATTCTGCTTACCATATCATATTGCTCAAAACAGTAGTTGGCAGAGTTAGAAGTCCAGCCTGGGTTTCATTGAACTCCAGAGCTTTATCTCTATACCACATTCATCAGAGGACCTAATTTTATCTGCAGTGATGGTGGAAACCAGTCTTAGTCCTATATAGCCCGGCTGTGTTGGTCCCATATACTGCTATAAATATATTGCCTCAGAGGTCCCAGCACAGTTTTACATGCACCCCAGTCCTGTAAAAGAGGAGATCCAGATGGTCAGAAATGCATACATTAGGTTTTGTTATGCCCCACGTAGTTCTGTGATTTGCACTTGTGTTTGTTAGTATACCCCTATTTCATTACAAGCTTTGATTTCTACTTTACACCCTTCTTCCCTTCTGTTTATCTTATGAACATACTTTAAAAACTTGATTAACAAGAGTCATGCTCATTGCAGTTACTTTTGGAAATTTGTAGTCATAATTTTTTTTTCTGCTTAGTTAAATCCTTTTCAGAGGGAATTGAGTTGAGTGACCATAATGCACTAAGGGAACTGCAAAATATGCAAAGTCAATAAGAAGAAATCCCTTCCTTGATCATATAAAGCTACCATTTAACTAGGGACTGATGTCATGGGTTTTTATGAAGCAGAATATTTGATCTGGTGCCCACATTAAAAAAAAAAAGAGCAAATGTGTTATTTCGTTGATTTTAAATAACATAAACAAATATATGCCATATAGTTCTTAGGCTGTAAAGTGTAACATATTTTGAGATAACTATTCATTTCTTTGTTAACAGCTTTTGAATCTTGTTTGCTGCCTCCATTAAGAAAGTGACAACAGTTTTCTTTTTCCTCATGACACACCAGGCCAGAAACAGCCTCCCAGATTATACTTAGCTCAGTGGAATTAGAAGCAATGTGGATTGTGTATGACACAAAGTCCAACTTTTATTTACTCAATAACTAAGCAATTTGGGACAAGTCACTAGATACATCTGGATCTCATTATTCTCAATTATAAAAATAAGCAAGCAGTTCCACAATTCTATTATTTTAAATGACATCTGCTATGATATACTTTGCTGAGTATCCAAGTGGCTGGAAATATGTAATTTATTTTAGTCTGACTGCTAAGAAACTCGTTCTCTGGATCTCATAAAGACATGGAAAAATTTTACAGGTGAATGTGTGTACATATTACAGTAAAATTAATTTGAATATGCATGGGGCTTGTCATACTTGATCAAGTTATAAGATTATTTTCCCTTCTTTACACAATAAAATTCTTTCTTTGGTTTCAATTTTTTGTATTACTCTTGTGTTCTCAAAGGTGTACCTTTTATTCTCTTTCTTTTATTTAACCAGAAATATATTTTACTTTGAATGTTTAATTTATGCATGATTGTGCTTCCTTTAAATGAGACATGATTGTTTCTGCTGTCTAGGGTATATTACAAAAGTATTTAAAAAACAGATGTGTCAGTTTGCTGAGGATGATGGTTTCCAGCTTCATCCATGTCCCTGCAAAGGACAGGAAGTCATTTTTTATGGCTGCATAGTATTCCATGGTGTATATGTGCCACATTTTCTTTATCCAGTCTATCATTGATGGGCATTTGGGTTGGTTCCAAGTCTTTGCTTTTGTGCAACTGACCCAAGAACAGAAAACCACACACCACATGTTCTCACTCATAAGTGGGTGTTGAACAATGAGAACACATGGACACAAGGAGGGGAATATCACACACTGGGGGCTGTTGGGGGGTGGGGGAGCTAGGGGAGGGATAGCAGGTGGTCGGGGGATTGGGGAGGGATAACAAGAAGAAATACCTAATGTAGATGATGGGGGGATGGATGCAGCAAACCACCATGGCATGTGTATACCTATGTAACAATCCTGCACCATTTGCACATGTACCCCAGAACTTAAAGTATAATATAAAAGATTTCCATTTTAAAAAGCAAAAAAACAAAAAAACAGACATGATGATCGCAGAGTGCGGCCAACATGGCTACACAATGTCTTAGAAAAGTTAGTTTTGCCTTTCTTTGTAAAATATATTGTATAAAACACTGATGTTATCATTTGGATGGATTCTCCCCAAAATTGATGGCCGGTTTTGACAAGTCAAAGCATCCACATGGTATTTTAAACTGTTAAAGAGAGTGAAATGAACACTTAAATTAGAAATGGAGAATAAGCTATAACTTCTCTTCCTAGAAGGGAGGACATTATGAGCAACATGCACATAGGGAATGATTTTTTCTGATAATAAAGTTTGGAAAATAACAACCAAAACAGAACAAAACTATTCATGCTGTCATTCAGCATGTAGAGAACAAAAAGAGTTTCCACTATACAAGAACCTATACTACTATATATATGCAATGATGCTTTCATGCAGGGGAAAACAGCTGTTTATCTGTTTTTCTTTTGGTTTTATTTTCTTTTTACGTTGCCATCCTGTCAGTACGTGGCTTCATAAAGCTGTAGGATTCTGGTAGGGAAACTACTGATTCTATGTGCTTTGGAAGCCAATGTGCTGATTATCTAGCTTGATAGCAATATTTTATTATAGCTGGAGGGAAAGTGTGACTATGTTTGTTAGAGGTAGGAAGGCAAATGCCACCAATACTGTGTCCAGAAGTGAGCTATCCCCTGTGTTTTATACGCTTCATTCTACTGAATGAATATTGTATCACTGTTTTCATTTTTTTGTTTGAATATCAGAGACTTTTCCAGCGGTTCTGTTTCTGTCGAACACTTGATGGAAAGCCCTGTTGTAAAGCTTCCTTCATGGAGATAGCTTTATGTCTTGGCTATAAAGTTCTATCAAATTTCATCAGAAATTGTTTTTAGGTGTTGCCGTCCTGTGTGCTGTTAAAAGCTCAGAACCTGGGTGTTAGTTTTAACGCAGAGATGTGCTTGCCTTTTGTATTTGGGGAGTGCAGCTCTGACTTAAAACAAACACTGTCTTTCATTTTACCACTTTCTTCCCGTACACTAGAACCAAGTTCGTTGGGTGTTTTCCTCAGATATTTGCAACATTAAGAACAAAATATTCTTCACGTTCAACAATTCACCTCTTCATTACCCTAGGTATAGCTCCCAAGAAGTACTTCACACCAAGGAATCCTCAATAAATATTAATTATACATTTTGGAGAGATTTGTATTGCAATGAGCATGCTTCAATGCCAGTTCTTCCTTATTAAAATTTCTTCTTCTCCACTTACATTTTGTGGCCATGTCAGCGTGACTTTTTACCCTTACCAGCTGACATCTATATATTCAGCTCAGCCAGCATGCATTTATATTCTCTCTGTAGTTCTGAGACTTATTAATGGTCCTCTTTTACCTTAATTGAGTACAGTCTGAGAGAGTGCCTGTCTTCCATTATTGTACATTTTTCTTCTCACAGAATGCATTTTAATTCTTGCTCTAATCTCTTATATGAGATGCACTGTGAAACACAATTTCTTTCCTTCTTTTTTCTCTTATGAATTGGCATGTTAAATTAACCCATGTTAAAAAAAAAAAAAGAAGAGAAGACATTTTTAAAAAGGAGTAATAGCAGTCATAGTAATCTTTTGCTTTGCCTGGAAACAGCTTTCTCAGTGTCCAAAGGGACTTTAAACTATACATGTATTTCTTCACATGCATTATTTATTTAAAAATAAATAAATAAAAGAGGAAGTGGCAGTCTGGGCAGGCTTCTTCATTGTGTGTTGATGCCTCATGGTAACACAGGTTCTAGAATGCTGAGTGGAAAAAAAGATTTTCTTTCATCTTCTTTTCTGATAATGCTGTTTGCATAATGTAAATATTTGGTTCTAGCATGATAATGGGGACCTAAGGGAATTTAAGGTGAAGTAACAGGATTGCTAACATAGTTTTCATTCCCATGTAATTTATGTTTCATGTATTTCTACTGGAAACTGAGAAAACATTTTTTCCCAAAGGCAATTATTTTGCAAGGCTTTTTACCCTATTATAAGATTTCTTTTCAGTTAATAACCCACAGTATCTCTTCAGATGCTCACGTCCAATCATTAATTGGTATGACTAAGTGGTTGTCGGTGCAGAAAGCTTATTCTTTCCATTGGTTGTATGTAAATCACAGACATTAAAGGACTCATTTTGTAGTTCCTGAGACAAAGAATCATTATTTTGTTTTGGCTGTATACTGTAAACTTCTAATTCAGAAACTTATAGCTCAGATTGAAGTAATTTCTGCTCAGAAGTGATTTTTCTAAACAATTGTTAAATTCTTTTGATTAGGAGTAAACATTAGATGCAACTTTTGAACTAGTACACTCTACCATAGAGATCCTTAATGTAAGGTTTTTTTCTTGTAGTGTACTTGTCTACCTTGGAAAGTTGTTTATTCTAAACTGTGATTTTTTTTCTGAATATTTGTTTAGAGTTAACAACGAAGTATAGCCATTAAGATCCTATATAAGTGATTAGTATGCCAATATTCAGCTTTGTTCTCTGCACAAATATCTCCCTCTCCTTAAAATAAAATTTGTATTTGTTGAAAGAAAATTCGAATACTAGGAAAATTTTACTTAATTATGTCTAACTGTGAATTTGCTGAGTGTAACCTTGGAAAATATTGATAATTGAATCTCATAAATAAAATTGACTTTACCTAGAGTTACACAAACCTTTTGACCATAATTATTTTGGATCAAAAAATAATTTTTACATAAAGTACTAGCTAGAACATATCTGTCAGAAAGTCGCTACTACTTAACTCTGTGTGTCCATAACACACATAAGCAATCTATATAGTCACATTAAAAAATGTGTCAACTCAGTAAGAACAGAGACTTTTTTCTTTTTTGACCTCTCAGTGGCACATGTACACAGGTACGTGCATGTGTACACATACACACACGATGGAAAGCCAACACTGGAACCTTCTCTGGGCAGTTGGGGAAAGATGAGAGATAATGTGGTATAATAAAAAAAAAAAAAATAGGGGCCAGGTGCAGTGGCTCACACCTGTATTCCCAGTACTTTGGGAGGCCACAGTGGGCAGATCACAAGGTCAAGAGATTGAGACCATTTTGGCCAACATGGTGAAACTCTGTCTCTACTAAAAATACAAATATTAGCTTGATGTGGTGGTGTGTGCCTGTAGTCCCAGCTACTCAGGAGGCTGAAGCAGGAGAATTGCTTGAACTCGGGAGACGGAGGTTGCAGTGAGCCGAGATCACGCCACTGCACTCCACCCTGATGACAGAGTGAGACTCTGTCTCAAAAAAACAAACAAACCACAACAACAACAACAAAAATAGGCCAGGCACTGTGGCTCATGCCTATAATCTTATCACTTTGGGAGGCTGAGGCAGGTGGATTGTCTGAGCTCAGGAGTTCGAGACCAGCCTGGGCAACACAATGAAACCCCGTCTCTACTAAAATACAAAAAATTAGCCAGGCATGGTGGCATGCCCCTGCAGTCTCAGCTATTTGGGAGGATGAGGTAGGATAATTGCTTGCAGCGGGGAAGCAGAGGTTGCAGTGAGCCAAGATCGCGCAACTGCATTCCAGCGCTATTTATTCCTAGGCCATGGAAATAAACAATAGTAAACTGTTTCTTCTCTTGACTGTTCTAACTGCACTGTGGGAACTTGGAACAAGTCATTTAATAACTTTTGGCTCACTTTTTTCTTGTCCATGTATTAGGAAAACATTCTCAAGTGTAATTTCACATTAATTATTAGAATAAGTTATCTGAAGATGGAGAACATGATGTTAAAGGTGCAGAAGAGAGATCTAGGTCAGGGAGAGAGCAGAACAGATGTTCTGGGGACAAAAGGCATTGCTCACATCTACTTTTATCTACAGCAGGAGTTCTAAAGGGATTTATAAACCAAACGTATAGTGAATGGATTTGGAGCGAGATTAGGTAATGACTAGTAGACAGGCTGAAATGTAGAAACAGTATGAATACCTGATACATAGCAGGGTTTTCTTCCCAAAAAAATATACTTATGGAAGCAACAGTAACAAAGAGTGCTACAATGCAGGTGAGAGCTCCTGTTGGGGATATGTATTGGTGAAACTGGGAGATTTCATACTATGACCTCAACTAATTGTGATGCAGCCTGTTACCCAGATAGCTAAAAATTAACACAGAAGTTTAGCATGTAATCAACTATAAATTCTCACTCTTCAGTACTCAGTAGTCTTCTTCTTCTGTTAAAGGAATGACCACTGATGACCAGGAATTACAAACTAATTTATTCAAGTAGAAAAGTTATTTATCAGATCAGGTTCTTAGTTTATCTAATAGGTAAATGATTGGTCTGAGTTTTTATACAAGCTGATGTTAAAAAATAATGTGCAGATGTTTTTTATTTCTCTTCAGTTATGCATTTAATTACTGACTAATCCCTGTCAAGTACAATTGCCGGGTAGCATCACTGTCTAAGAATCTAAATAATATCCCATTGCCCAGCGAATCGTATCAGATTCCTCAGTTTGGCTTTGAAGGGCTCATGCAATCTGGCTTCAACCCGCCTATCCACATGTATTTCCTTTGACTTCCTTCAATACTTTTCAGTCAGTGGCACCTCTTAGGCTTCCTCATACTTGGTAGTATTATTTATGCTGTGTCTATATGAGCTTGGAATATCCTTGTTCTTTCTATTCAAACTTTATCCACTCTTCAAAACTAACCTCAATTACCACCCATTCCATTCCAAGGCCTTCTCCATTTACATCAGTGTTTACTCAGTATTATTTATTACTCATTTTTTCAGGTATTCACAATAACTCAACAAATATTGAGTGCCTTCTATGTTGCAGATACTGTCCTCACCTAAACATGTATTTTTATTGCATGTAGAGGAATAACCAAATAGTAAAATGAGTTTGTAATTTAATTTTTACCATATTTCCACTAGAAAACTGAGCTTACAATGGCAGTGATTATGGTGATTATGTCTTTTCTTTTCTTTAACAGATAGGTTATGAAACTGTAAGACAAGTAGGGAGTTAAAAACCATTTTGTAGTTCCTCGTGGCTACTTACTCATTGGATAATTCAAATCAATGAACATTTATTAAGCTTCTATCACATAGATTGCAATGTTACACACTATTGGAGATATACAGACAAATTCTTTAAGCGAGTCAGTATTCCAAAAGAGAGAGCCTCTACCTGGGGTCCAAGATCCTCTACAGAAATCAGTGTTTTAACTTCAGACGATTTTATCTAAACTTTGGATATGTGCTTTTATGCATTTTTCTTTTTTTTTTTTTTTTTTTTTTTTTTTGAGACGGAGTTTCACTCTTGTTACCTAGGCTGGAGCGCAATGGCACGATCTCAGCTCACCACAACCTCCGCCTCCTGGGTTCAGGCAATTCTCCTGCCTCAGCCTCCTGAGTAGCTGGGATTACAGGCACGCGCCACCATGCCCAGCTAATTTTTGTATTTTTAGTAGAGACGGGGTTTCACCATGTTGACCAGGATGGTCTCGATCTGTTGACCTTGTGATCCACCCGCCTCGGCCTCCCAAAGTGCTGGGGTTACAGGCTTGAGCCACCGCGCCCGGCCTTATGCATTTTTCTAAGGAGAGGGTGCATAGTTTTTAGATGTTAAAGATGTAATTGATAATTTTTTAAAAGGTTAAAAACTCATGATTTCAATTATGTATAAAACAGGTACACAACTAAAGGCAAGAGTTATATAAGAACAACAAACCCTAAGCTGTGTCTAGAAAATGGTAAAATGACATCTGACTGTCGTCATTTATGGAAAAACTTCATGAAAGAGATGACTCTTGGAATACATGCCATGCATTTTTTTGCCCTCAGCTCCCTCGTGGAAAAAAAAAAAAAAAAAAAAAGTGGATTATAAAATCTCTGGTATTTTCTCCAGATATAAATTTGTTTCTTGATTCAATCACCAAATGCTCTTCAGAATGCCAGTGACATCACAGGAACTCAGAAAACATCTGTTAATTGGTAAATCCTGAAATGAAGCTTTAAAAATGTATAGCCCCAAATTTATCTATTGAGTTGAAACTTTAAAATATTGTTACATTAGCTTCCTAATGTTCCATGAATGAAAGGAAGATTTATCAGATGCTTATATACTATTAATCACAATCTTCCACTTGGCAAATCAGAATGTTTAATTCATTATTTCTCCTTCATTTCTTCATAACATCTAAAAATGTCTTTGTATTTTGTTATTCTTATTGTTACAGCCATGTGGGTCTCCTCATTAGTCCTTGTTTTGGAGGATTAGGAGCTCTCTTAAACCTGTTTGATATTATTCAGAACCTAGCATATCTCCCTAATCAAAAAGAGGCACAGTAGACCAGGTGCGGTGGCTCATGCCTGTAATCCCAGCACTTTGGGAGGCTGAGGTGGCGGATCACAGGTCAGGAGTTCGAGACCAGCCTGGCCAACATGGTGAAATTTCATCTCTACTAAAATTACAAAAATTAGCCAGGCTTGGTGGTGGGCGCCTGTAATCATAACTACTTGGGATGTTGAGGCAGGAGAATTGCTTGAACCCCAGAGGTGGAGGTTGCAGTGAGCCGAGATCATGCCATTGCACTCTAGTCTGGGTAACAGAGCAAGACTCTATCTCAAAAAGAAAAAAATGGAGAGGGGACACAGCAAATAATGAATGACAAATGAAAGGCAGCATATCAAGGGTGCATCAAAATAATAAATTTCCTATTTTATTATCGCCCAGAATGTAAAGAGCATGAACCCAGAGTGAGACCACATGTTCAAATCCTGACACTGCCTGTCCTCTGTGAGTCACCTTTGACAAGTTCTTTAAATTCGTCACTCTCAGCTTTCTCATCTGTAAAGCGCGGTAAAGACAGTGTCTACCTCATAGAGTTATTGCGAGCATCAAATTTAGTGCTTGGCAAAGTGCCTAACACAGTATACGCAGGAGAGAATCCAGGTTTGTAGGGCCTCAAGCTTTTACAGTGTCTTAGCTCTCTTTGAGAAAATGAATCACAAACTATGAATACAAAATTAGTTAATTAGAACATTTCAAAGGTATTTCTCTAGAGTGGGAAAAAAATCACAAACTATAGACAGCAGAGATCTAAAAAATAACCCACTTGAAAAATATTATTGTTACTAATAACTTCCTGGCTCATTATAATACTATATTTCTTATAAAGTTTTATATACATATACTTGGATTCCCTTTTTCAAATAATGATTTTAAATATGTTCTATAAATAGAATAGACAGAATATTCATTCTTTTCTCTAGCAAAGTGGACTGCAATTTATTTATTTTTTTGTTGTTGTTGCTGGTTTAGGAAGTATTCATTTACTTAATTTGTAACTCATTATTGGAAATGCCACATTTTTTACTTCCTCCATGGCTTCTTGCCCAGGAAGTTCTTGTTTGGAAGGAAGCCTCAGAGAAGTTCAGCTTTTGGACCTCACTTGGCATGGTCTCAGACAGGCCAGTGCCTTGGCAGCAGCGCCATCCTGGCAGCCTCCTCTTGACTCCCCATCTTTATCCTTGTGAGCAGGTCTTTCTGTGAGAGATGAGGGGAGGAAATAGAAGGTCGCCAAGAGCCTGGGAGGTAGTAGCCACAAGGCTTTGCATTTACATTGTTAGGGTCACAGGCAAAGTCCAAAACCTCCCTGAAGTCCACTGGGGTTAGGTTATCATTGAAGTGTAGATAGCTTGAAGGAAATGCTGGCAGCCTGCCTGCTGACAGCATCTGCTGCAAACCCAGGATGATTTTTAGAAGGCAGAAGGTGAGCACCAGGCTGGGGCCACTCTCCACACCTCCACTACAGGCCTGAGGCTATTTCTTCCTCACTATAGGCAATTGCAGGTGAGGAGCTCTTTTTTTTTTTTTTTTTTTTTTACTTTACTTTCATCATTTTATTTTTTTTTATTGCATTTTAGGTTTTGGGGTACATGTGCAGAGCATGCAATACAGTTGCATAGGTACACACATGGCAGTGTACTTTGTTTGCTTTCTCCCCTTCACCCACATTTGGCATTTCTCCCCAGGCAATCCCTCCCCACCTCCCCCTCCCACTGGCCCTCCCCTTTTCCCCACTATAGACCCCAGTGTTTAGTACTCCCCTCTCTGTGTGGAGCTCTTAAGCCTCAACTCCACTAACTCCGTGGTGAATGTTCTTCTTACACTTAAGTGCTCAGTAAATTAACACTTACCCAAATTATTTTACTCTTTCATTGACAAATTGTTTTTCATTAAAACCCTAGAACTTTTGCAGTGAATGTCTTTTTCAAACCTATTTTTTTTTAATTTCAGAAATAATTATGTTCTCTACTTTATTCCAAACACAACAGGATTCTAAATAACCCAACCTTTTACTAAAGTGAATTTGAAATAAGTTGTGATAGCACAAATTTGTTTAGTAACTCATGATCATGTTAAGATCTAATCATATTGAGAAGAAAATGCCATATTCATTTTATTCTTAAATACCATTTGTAGTGGGTACCAATCTATGTCCATAGTTCCTTTCAGAAATGAAGAATTTGTTATCCAAGTTGCTGGGAGTGCTGCTTCCTAGTTTCCAAGATAACAGTCCTCTCTGAGACAAACTCTTTTTGTCCAATATCACAGCCACCCCCAAGGGCAGCCTACACTCAGTATTCCTTTGGTAGGAGTGGGGGAAGGTTGTTTACAAAGGCCCTGGTCTAATTATCCCAACTTGGTACAATTCTGAAGGAACAGTTCTAGCTTCAGAGCTCCAAGGTCTGGTTAGTGACTGCATAGTGACCTTCTCCTCCCTCTGACCAATTTTACCTATTTCCCCTTCCCCAACATGTAGTGACCATGAAAACATTTTCCAGTATACCTTGTCTACGTATGTCAGTATCAGAGTCCCATTCTTAAACAGACCACTACCTGAAGCATATTCAAAATTTTCAGGAGGCATAATGTGTTAAATAATAGCTTCTTTGGGGATGAGGGTAGAAATCATTTTTAAAATGTGATCCAATTTCAGGAATGTTCAAATTGAAAAAATCTTCTTACATTCAAGAAAGTGTGCTATCAGAGCATACAAGAGTGCTATAATTGCTTGCTGTATGTTAGATGTGACCAACAACCTGAAGCAATTAGAAGACTTTCATTGAAGCCATTATCTATAGAGAGGTTAAAGATTGTTGTTCTTTCCTTTTCTCACTGCAATTTTCTCTTGATGTGCTCTCTTGGCTTGATCTCTGAACTCATGGTTAGACCATTGCATTATATCTCTAGTTCTGCCATCTCTTGAGCTTCCAATTTACACATTCATCTGTCTGCCAGGGCCTTTTGTTGATATTCCGCTGGCCTCCCAAAGTTAACATGTCCAACACTGAGTGAGTTAACTTTCCCTCAGATCAGCCCTGTTTACTTTACAGTTTCAATTAGTGGCTCCACTGCCCTGACATTCCAAATGATAAAACCAATTTGTTATCCTAGACTCTTTCTCCTCTCTTTTTCTATATATCCAGATATCCAATAAGACCTGCCAATTTTCCTGTGAAGTATTGTTGCAATCAATTTCCTCTTCACAATTTCTATTGCTACTTTCTCAGTTTAGGTTCTTATGCACACTGCTACAATCATAATTAACTTGTTTTCCTACCCTAAGCCTTATTTCTTTTAAATAAGCCTTCTGGATAGTGGTCCAGATGCTCTACATCAAATACAAACTTGATCATGCCATTGCACTCATGAACACAATGAACAGGAACTTCTGTCAAGAAAGGCTCTCCAGAAGGCTGAGGCGGGAAAATTGCCTGAACCCAGGAGGCGGAGGTTCAGGTGAGCCGAGATCGCGCCATTGCACTCCAACCTGGGTAACAAGAGCAAAACTCCGTCTCAAAAAAAAAAAAAAAAAGAAAGAAAAGAAAGGCTCTCTACTACATACTCCTATGTTTTCATTTTCCATATTGCAATCACTCCCCTTATCTAACTTTTTGTGCTACTAGAATTGAATTGCTTGGAGTCTACTCATGTGCTTCCTGTTGTTTCATGCCCCTGTGCCATTGCCCATTATTTTCCCTCCACCAGGAAAGCCCTTTTCTTACAAGATTAAGTACCTTTAGTTATTCCTTAAGATGATTTTTTTTTTCTTTATTTTTATTGCATTTTAGGTTTTGGGGTACATGTGCAGAACATGCAAGATATTGCATAGGTACACACATGGCAGTGCGTTTTGCTGCCTTCCTCCCCTTCACCCACATTTGGCATTTCTCCACAGGTTATCCTTCCCCAGCTCCCCCACCCCTTCTGCCCCTCCCCTATTTCCCCCAATAGACACCAGTGTGTAGTACTCCCTTCCCTGTGTCCATGTTCTCATTTTTCATTACCCGCCTACGAGTGAGAATATGTGGTATTTCATTTTTTCTTCTTGTGTCAGTTTGCTGAGAACGATGTTCTCCAAATTCATCCTTGTCCCTACAAAGGACACAAACTCATCATTTTTTATTGCTGCATAATATTCCATGGTGTATATGTGCCACAATTTCCCTGTCCAATCTATCATTGATGGGCATTTGGGTTGGTTCCAGGTATTTGCTATTGTAAACAGTGCTGCAATGAACATTTGTATGCATGTGTCCTTATAGTAGAACGATTTACAGTCCTTTGGATATATACCCAGTAATGGGATTGCTGAGTAAAATGGAATTTCTATTTCTAAGGCCTTGAGGAATCACCACACTGTCTTCCACAATGGTTGAACTAATTTACACTCCCACCAACAGTGTAAAAGTGTTCCTATTTCTCCACATCCTCTCCAGCATCTGTTCTCTCCGAATTTTTTAATGATCGCCCTTCTAACTGGCATGAGATGGTATCTCAATGTGGTTTTGATTTGCATCTCTCTAATGACCAGTGATGATGAGCACTTTTTCATATGTTTGTTGGCCTCATGTATGTCTTCTTTTGTAAAGTGTCTGTTCATATCCTTTGCCCATTTTTGAATGGGCTTGTTTGTTTTTTTCGTGTAAATCTGTTTGAGTTCTTTGTAAATTCTGGATATCAGCCCTTTGTCAGATGGGTAAACTGCAAAAATTTTTTCCCATTCTGATGGGTGCCGATTCACTCTAGTGACTGTTTCTTTTGCGTGCAGAAGCTGTGGAGTTTCATTAGGTCCCATTTGTCTATTTTGGCTTTTGTTGCCAATGCTTTTGGTGTTTTGATCATGAAGTCCTTGCCTACTCCTATGTCCTGAATGGTTTTGCCTAAATTTTCTTCTAGGGTTTTTATGGTGCCCAGTCTTATGTTTAAGTCTTTAATTCATCTGGAGTTAATTTTAGTGTAAGGTGTCAGGAAGGGGTCCAGTTTCTGCTTTCTGCACATGGCTAGCCAGTTTTCCCAACACCATTTATTAAACAGGGAATCCTTTCCCCATTGCTTGTTTTTGTCACGTTGATCCAAGATTGTATGGTTGTAGATATGTTGTGTTGCCTCCGATGCCTCTGTTCTGTTCCATTTATCTATATCTCTGTTTTGGTACCAGTACCATGCTATTTTGATTACTGTAGCCTTGTAGTATAGTTTGAAGTCCGGTAGTGTGATGCCTCCCACTGTGTTCTTTTTGCTTAGAATTGACTGGGCTATGCGGGCTCTCTTTTGGTTCCATATGAAGTTCATGGTGGCTTTTTCCAGTTTGTAAAGAAAGTAAATGGTAGGTTGATGGGGATAGCATTGATTCTGTAAATTACTTTGGGCAATATAGCCATTTTCATGATATTGATTTTTCCTAACCACAAACATGGAATGTTTCTCCATCTGTTTGTGTCCTCTCTTATTTCGTTGAGCAGTGGTTTGTAGTTTTCCTTGAAGAGGTCCCTTATGTTTCTTGTAAGTTGTATTCCTAGGTATTTTATTGTTTTTGTAGCAATTGTGAATGGCAGTTTGTTCTTGAATTGGCTCTCTTTCAGTCTGTTATTGGTGTATAGGAATGCTTGTGATTTTTGCACATTGATTTTATATCCTGAGACTTTGCTGAAGTTCCTTATCAGTTTCAGGAGTTTTTGGGCTGAGGCGCTGGGGTCTTCTAGGTATACTATCATGTCTTCTGCAAATAGAGACAGTTTGGCTTCCACCTTTCCTATTTGAATACACTTTATTTCTTTTTCTAGCCTGATTTCTCTGGCTAGAACTTCCAGTACTATATTGAATAAGAGTGGTGAGAGAGGGTATCCTTGTCTAGTGCCAGATTTCAAAGGGAATGCTTCCAGTTTTTGCCAATTCAGTATGATATTGGCTGTTGGTTTGTCGTAAATAGCTTTTATTACTTTGAGATATGTTCCATCAATACCCAGTTTCTTGAGGGTTTTTAGCATAAGGGGCTGTTGAATTTTGTCAAATGCCTTCTCTGCGTCAATTGAGATAATCATGTGGTTTTTGTTTTTGGTTCTGTTTATGTGGTGAATTACGTTTATAGACTTGCATATGTTGAACCAGCCTTGCATCCCCGGGATGAATCCTACTTGATCATGATGGATAAGTTTTTTGATGTGGTGTTGCAATCGGTTTGCCAGTATTTTATTGAAGATTTTTGCATCTATGTTCATCATGGATATTGGCCTGAAGTTTTCTTTTCTTGCTGAGTCTCTGCCGGGTTTTGGTATCAGGATGATGTTGGTCTCATAAAATGATTTGGGAAGGATTCCCTCTTTTTGGATTATTTGGAATAGTTTCAGAAGGAATGGTACCAGCTCCTCTTTGTGTGTCTGGTAGAATTCGGCTGTGAACCCATCTGGACCTGGGCTTTTTTTGTGTGGTAGGCTCTTAATTGCTGCCTTGACTTCAGACCTTGTTATTGGTCTATTCATAGTTTCAGCTTCCTCCTGGTTTAGGCTTGGGAGGACACAGGTGTCCAGGAATTTATCCATTTCTTTCAGATTTACTGGTTTATGTGCACAGAGTTGTTTGTAGTATTCTCTGATGATGTTTGTATTTCTGTGGAATCTGTGGTGATTTCCCCTTTATCATTTTTTATTGCATCTATTTGGTTGTTCTCTCTTTTCTTTTTTATCAGTCTGACTAGTGGTCTATTTTGTTGATCTTTTCAAAAAACCAGCTCTTGAATTTATTGATTTTTTGAAGGGTTTTTTGTGTCTCTATCTCCTTCAGTTCTGCTCTGATCTTAATTTCTTGTCTTCTGCTAGGTTTTGAGTTTTTTTGATCTTGCTTTAGCTCTTTCAATTTTGATGATAGGGTGTCAATTTTGGATCTCTCCACTCTTCTCATGTGGGCACTTATTGCTATATATTTTCCTCTGGAGACTGCTTTAAATATGTCCCAGAGGTTCTGGTATGTTGTATCTTCATTCTCATTGGTTTCAAAGAACTTCTTTATTTCTGCCTTCATTTCATTGTTTATCCAATCAACACTCAAGAACCAGTTGTTCAGTTTCCATGAACCTGTGCGGTTCTGAGTTAGTTTCTGAATTCTGAGTTCTAACTTGATTGCACTATGGTCTGAGAGACCATTTGTTATTATATCAGTTGTTTTGCATTTGCTGAGGAGTGCTTTACTTACAATTATGTGGTCAATTTTAGAGTAGGTGTGATGTGGTGCTGAGAAGAATATATATTCTATGGATTTGGGGTGGAGAGTTCTGTAAACATCTATCAGGTTTGCTTGTTCCAGGTCTGAGTTCAAGCCCTGGATATCCTTGTTAATTTTCTGTCCGGTTGATCTGTCTAATATTGACAGTGGAGTGCTAAAGTCTCCCACTGTTATTGTGTGGGAGTCTTAGTCTCTTTGTAAGTCATTAATAACTTCCCTTATATATCTGGGTGCTCCTGTATTGGGTCCATATATATTTAAGATTGTTATCTCTTCTTGTTGTATCGATCCTTTTACCATTATGACCATCTTTGTCTCTTTTGATCTTTGTTGCTTTAAAGTCTATTTTATCAGAGACGAGAATTGCAACTCCTGCTTTTTTTTTTTTTTTTTGCTCTCCATTTGCTTGGTAAATCTTCCTCCATCCCTTTATTTTGAGCCTTTGTGTATCCTTGCATGTGAGATGGGTTTCCTGGATACAGCACACAGATGGGTTTTGGTTTTTTTATCCAATTTGCCAGTCTGTCTTTTGATTGGTGTATTTAGCCCATTTACATTTAGTCTTAATATTGTTATGTGTGAATTTGATACTGCCATTTTGATGCCAGCTGGCTGTTTTGCCCGTTAGTTGATGCAGATTCTTCATTTTGTTGATGCTCTTTAGCATTTGGTATGTTTTTAGAATGGCTGGTACTGGTTGTTCCTTTCTATGTATAGTGCCTCTTTCAGGAGCTCTTGTAAAGCAGGCCTGGCGGTCACAAAATCTCTGAGTACTTGCTTGTTTGCAAAGGATTTTATTTTTCCTTCACTTATGAAGCTTAGTTTGGCTGGATTTGAAATTCTGGGTTGAAAGTTCTTTTCTTTAAAGATGTTGAATATTGGCCCCCACTCTCTTCTGGCTTGTAGTGTTTCTGCCGAGAGATCTGCTGTGAGTCTGATGGGCTTCCCTTTGTGGGTGACCCGACCTTTCTCTCTGGCTGCCCTTAGTATCTTCTCCTTCATTTCAACCCTGGTGAATCTGACGATTATGTGCCTTGGGGTTGCTTTTCTTGAGGAATATCTTTGTGGTGTTCTCTGTATTTCCTGGACTTGAATATTGGCCTGCCTTACTAGGTTGGGGAAATTTTCCTGGATAATATCCTGAAGGGTATTTTCCAGCTTGGATTCATTCTCTTCATCACATTCTGGTACACCTATCAAATGTAGGTTAGGTCTCTTCACATAGTCCCACATTTCCTGGAGACTTTGTTCATTCCTTTTTGTGCTTTTTTCTCTAATCTTGGTTTCTTGTTTTATTTCATTTAGTTGATCTTTGAGTTCTGATATTCTTTCTTCTGTTTGGTCAATTCGGCTGTTGAAACTTGTGCGTGCTTCGCAAAGTTCTCATGTTGTGTTTTTCAGCTCCTTCAATTCATTCATATTCCTCTCTATATTGTCCATTCTTGTTATCATTTCCTTGAATCTTTTTTCAAATCTTTTTTTAAGGTTCTTAGTTTCTTTGCATTGATTTAGAACATGTTCTTTTAGCTCACAGAAGTTTCTCATTATCTACCTTCTGAAGTCTGATTCCATCATTTCATCACACTCATTCTCTGTCAAGCTTTGTTCCCTTGCTGGTGAGGAGTTTTGGTCCTTTGTAGGAGGCGAGGTGTTTTGGTTTTGGGTGTTTTCCTCCTTTTTGAGCTGGTTTCTTCCCATCTTTGTGGATTTATCCAATTGTCTTCTGAGTAGTTGTTGACTTTTCGATTGGATCTCTGAGTGGACGCCCAGATTGTTGATGATGAAGTTATTTCTGTTACTTAGTTTTCCTTCTAACAGTCTAGCCCCTCTGCTCTATGACTGCTGAGGTCCACTCCAGGCCGTGCTTGTCTGGGGTACACCTGTAGCATCTGTGGAACAGTGAAGGATGCTACCAGTTTCTTCTTCTGCTATCTTTGTCACAGAATGAAGCCCGCCAAATGCAGTCTGATCAGTCCTTTTTGAGGTGACTCTTTGGATATACAGGGGTCAGGGGGCTGCTTGAGGAGATGGACTGTACTTTATAGGAGCTCAAGTGGTGAGCTGTGAGCTCTGTTGTTCATTCAGGGCTGTTAGGCAGGTGCGTTTATGTCTGCTGCAGCAGAACTTATAAAACCGCTTTTTTTCCCTCAGATGCTCTGTCTTGGGGAGTTAGGGCTTTCTTTATGAGTATCCGTTGCACTGTCCTGCTCAGGTAGGAGGCAGTCTAGTCACTATTTTTCTGCCGAGCCTCTGCCCTGCTACTGCGGGGTCTGTCCTGTTGCCATGGGCTCTGCCCTGCTGCCGTGGGCTCCACCCTGCTGTTGTTAGCTCCACCCTGTTGCCTGTGGGCTCCACCCTGCTGTCATGGGCTCTGCCCTGTTGGCAGAGTCTCTCTGTTATGGCAGGTTGCCTCGGCAACAGCAGGGTGCGTCAGCAATGGGAGTGCACCTCAGTAGGGGCGGAACACCTCGGTAGTGGTAGACGCCCCTCCCCCACCGAGCTGCACCATCCTGGATTCAGCTGTGCCCGCAGTGAAACTCTCTGTGATTCTTTATAACCGTGTGAATTGGAGCAAATGCGGTATTGAGAAATATCTGCTTCTAAAACCAAAACGGAGCTACCTAACAGAACGGTCTTCAAAGTGTGCATTCAACTTACGGAGTTCAACTGATGTGTGTTTGCAGGAGTTTCTAAACCCTTTCTGTGAAGAAGTGGAAAACGCATTTTCCCAGACAAATCCAGGCATTCAAGAAATAGCTGGAAATCTCGGTCTAAAACACAAAAAGAACGTATCTTGCAAACTGCTCTGCTGGGTGTTCTCTCAGCTAAGGGAGTTGAATCCGCCTTCAGAATCAGAGAGTGAGAAGCACGTTTCTTCCAGAAGCTGCGTTTCGTTATACCCGGGTGAATGGTAGCAAACGCGGTATTGAGAAATATGTGCTTTTAAAACCAAAACGGAGCTACCTAACAGAACGGTCTTCAATGTGTGCATTCAACATACAGAGTTACACTGATGCGTGTTTGCAGGAGTTTGTAAACACTTTCTGTGAAGATGTGGAAAACGCATTTTCCCAGCCAAATCAAGGCATTCAAGAAATAGCTGGAAATCTCCGTCTAAAAGACAAAAAGAACGAATCTTGCAAACTGCTCTGCTGAGTGTTCGCTCACCTAAGGGAGTTGAATCCGCCTTCACAATAAGAAAGTGAGAAGCACGTTTCTTCCAGGAGCTTCGTTTTGATATACCCGGGTGAATGGGAGCAAACGCGGTATTGAGAAATATCTGCTTTTAAAACCAAAACGGAGCTACCTAACAGAACGGTCTTCAACGTGTGCATTTAACTTACAGAGTTAAACTGATGTGTGTTTGCAGGAGTTTGTAAACCCTTTCTGTGAAGAAGTGGAAAACGCATTTTCCCAAGCGTTTCGAATCACCATTTTGTTTGTCCCTGTGGGGATGGGACCCACCAAGCCTGATCACCTGGCTCCCTGCCTCAGAGCTCTTTTTCTTTTTTTTTTTTTTTTTAAGTTGAACGGTTGACTCTCTCCCAGGTGTTTCAGTTGCCTGCTGATAGGGCACTGGGATCTGTGTGATTTCCCATGCAGCGACCCACTCAAATGTTGCTTCCTGGGAATCTCCTGGTCTGGCTCACTGTCCGAGTCCCGTTTAATCAGATGGATATGCTAATCTGCCCTCCCAAATCTCAGATTGCCGGTTTAACAGGGCACCCAGACCAGTGCGTTTAGAGCAGGGTGCTGCTGCACTGCGGCACCAGCCAAAACAGCTGCGTAAGCTGAAAGGGCTGCGCTTGCATCCCGTGTCTCTCCTATACCTGGGAATTTCCCCGTTCTGTGGGCAACAAAGATCTATCTGGAAATGCAGCTAGGACTCACCCTCTGCACCTTCACTGAGAGCTGCAATCCTGAGTTGTTCCTACCGAGCCATCTTGGAAATCTGCCCCAAGATGATTTATTTTTATAATTTCTAGGATGTTTCTTGTACCTAAAAATCCTATAATACTATATTAGTCTGTTTTCCCATTGCTATAAAGATACACCAGAGATTGGGTAATTTATAAACATAAGAAGTTGAATTGACTTGCAGCTCTGTGTGACTAGGGAGGCTTCAGGAAACTTACAATCATGGTAGAAGGTGAAGGGGAAGCAGGTATCTTCTTCACAAAATGGCAGGAGAGAGAGCACATACAGGAGAAACTGCCAAGTTTAAACCATTGTATCTCTTAAGAACTCCCTCACTATCATGGGAACAGCATGGGGAAAACTACCCCCATGACCCAGTCACCTTGTACCAGGTCCCTCCCTCAACATGTGGAGATTACAATTCAAGATGAGATTTCGGTGGGGGCACAGAAGCAAATAATAGCATCCCACTCCTGGCATCTCCTAAAACTCATGTCCTTCTCCATTTAAAAACCAATCACTTTTCCCAACAGTCCCCCAAAGTCTGAACTCATTCTGGCATTAATGAAAAGTCCAAGTCTAAAGTCTCATCTGAGACAAGGTAAGTCCCGTCTGCCTATGAGCCTGTAAAACAAAAAACAGGTTAGTTATTTCCAAGATAAAATGGGAGTTCAGGCATTTCCAAGATAAAATGGAAGTTCAGGGAGCTCAGGGTAAATGTTTCCATTCCAAATGGAAGTAATTGGACAAAACAAAGGGGCCATTGGCTCCATGCAAGTCCAAAATGAAACAGGGTAATCATTAAATCTTAAAGCTCCAAAATGATCTCCTTTGACTCCATGTCTCACATCCAGGGCACGTTGATGCAAGGTTTGGGCTCCCAAGGCCTTGGGCAGCTCTGCCCTTGTGGGTCTGCAGGTGCAATCCCTTTAGCCACTTTCATGAGCTGGCATTGAATGCCTGTGGCTTTTCCAGGATCATGGTGCAAGCTATCAGTGGATCTACCTTTCTAGCGTCTGGAGGACAGTGGCCATCTTCCCACAGCTCCATTAGGCAGTGCCTCAGAGGGAACTCTGTGTAGGGGCTCCAACCCTTCAATTCCCCTCCACACTGCTCCAGCAGAGTTTCTATAGGAGTTTTGCCCTGCAGAAGACTTCTGCCTGGACATCTAGGCATTTCCATACATCCTCTGAAATCTATGCAGAGGATCCCAAAGCTCAATTCTTGTCTTCTGCATATGTGCAAGCCAAACACAACGTGGAAACCACCATGGCTTGGAGTTTGTACCCTCTGAAGCATGGCCCAAACTGCGCCTTGGCCCCTTTTAGCCTGAGGCAGAGCTGGAGTGGCTGGAACACAGAATGCCATGTCCTGAGGCTGCACAGTGCAGCTGGACCCTGGGCCTGGCCAATAAAACAGTTTTTATTTTACTAGGCCTCCAGGCCTTTAAGGGGAGCCCTTACCTTGAAGATCTCTGAAATGCCCTAGAGACATTTCCTCATTGTCTTGGCAATTAACTTTTGGCTCCTTGCTACTTATGCAAATTTCTTTAGGCTTGAATTTCTCCACAGTAAGTGGGTTTTTCTTTTCTACCAAATGGTCAGGCTGCAAATTTTCTAAACGTTTATCCTCTGTTTCCCCTTTAAACATAAGTTCAATTTCAAACCATCTCTTTGAAAACACTTACAAACAGTTTCAGGAAAAGCCATGTCACCTCTTGAATGCTCTGCTGTTTGGATATTTCTTCTGCCAGCTACACTAAATCAACCCCGTCATTCAAAATTCCACAGATCTTTAGGTCGGGAAAAATGCCACCAGATTTTTTGCTAAAGTGTAGCAAAAGTGACCTTTACTTCAGTTCCCAACAAGTTCCTCATCTCTGTCTAAGTCTCCTCAGTCTGGACTTTATTGTCCATATCACTATCAGCATTTTGATCAAAATTATACAAGTCTCTAGGAAGTTCCAAACTTTTTTACATCTGCCTGTCTTCTTCTGAGCCTTCAAACTGTTCCAACCTTTGCCTATTACCCAGTTTGAAAGTCTGATTATTTTTGATTTTCTGATTATCTTTGTAGCAGAACCCCACTCTGCCAATTCTCTGTATTAGACCATTTTCATACTTCTATAAAGATACTACCTGAGACTGGGCAATTTATAAACAAAAGAGGTTTAACTCACTTACAGTTCTGTATGGCTGGAGAGGCCTCAGGAAACTTACAGTCATGGCAGAAGGTGAAGGGGAAGCAGGAAGCAGGCACCTTCTTCACAAGGTGACAATAGAGAGTGTGCAGGAGAACCTGTCACTTTTAAACCATCAGATCTCATGAGAGCTCCCTCACTTTCCCAAGAACAGTCTGGGGGAAACTGCCTTCATATTCCAATCACCACCCATTGGGTCCCTCCCTTGACATGTGGGGATTACAGTTTGAGATGAGATTTGGGTGGGAACACAGAGTCAAATCATATCAAATACTATTACCAAAGTATGTGTTGTTTTTCTGTAAATTCCTAAAGGACAGGAACCGTGTTCATTCACCCTTGCAACCATAGTGTCTGACAGGGGATACTCTGTAAATGCCTGCTGAACAGAACTGAATAGTTAAGATTAGTAGGTCCCTAGATCTTTTTGCACTTACTGACTTCTTATTTGGTATATTACCAATTTTTCCATGATTGCTTCCTGAAATATTAATGAATTTATGATTTATTTATACAGTAAATATTCATTGAGTGGCATTTATATGAAAGATACTTTTAGACAGTGGGAATCAAGAATAAATTAGTGTTAAATGATTTAGATACATATTATATTTATTGGATAAATAAGACAGTCTCATTAGTCATTTGAAACAAAAATATTAGTAAGCATATACTATGTTCCAAGCACTATTCTGGAAGCAATAAAATTCCTGGAGGAGAGAAAAGAGGTAGCACCTATAGACTTTTTTTCTTTTTTTTTTTTTTTTTTTTTTGAGACAGTTTCACTCGTGTTACCCAGGCTGGAATGCAATGGCAAGATCTTGGCTCACCGCAACCTCAGCCTCCTGGGTTCAGGCAATTCTCCTGCCTCAGCTTCCTGAGTAGCTGGGATTACAGGCAAACACCACCATGCCCAGCTAATTTTTTGTATTTTTAGTAGAGACGGGGTTTCACCATGTTGACCAAGATGGTCTCAATCTCTTAACCTCATGATCCACCCGCCTTGGCCTCCCAAAGTGCTGGGATAACAGGCTTGAGCCACCGCTCCCGGCCCAAGACTATTTTTAAGACTATTTTGATTATACTGAAGACAGAAAGCTTAGGCAGTAGTTGGAGGAATTTGTGTTGTCAAGAGTTTTTCTATAGGAGATAAATAATAGTATACAGATATTACTGATATGAATGATCCAGCAGTGTCAGTAAAACTGGTGATGTGAGAGACGGTGGATTCAATTAATGGAACAATGGTGTTGAGAAAGTTTTAAAAGGCAAGTATTTACTGCACCAGCAGATGGTTTTACCTAAGTAGTGGCACAGTTTATCTATAGTTGTAAAACAGAAACAGAGCAGATGGGCACAGATACAAGGAAATGGAAGATGTGGAAGTCCTCTTATGAGTCTTGTTTTCTAAGTGAAAGAAGCAAGTGATCATCTACAAGTAAACATGGAGAGAAACTGGCTTAAGGAAAAAAGAGAAGCAGAGCAATAGTCACCTGAGAAAATTAATAGACTATTAAATGTAATAAAATAGTTGGGCTACATTTTATTACATAAATAGTTTAGAGATTATGAATTGAAATTGAGCTTCACCATTCAATATATGGTGGTTTTCCAGGCAGTCTGATGCAGGGGTAAGGTCATAGCCGGCAGAGAGGTGAACTTAACCAGGTCAGATACTTTATTAAGTAATTTCAGTGAAGGAAAAAAGAGGCCAACTGGTTGCAATGGAGGTGGTACATGCTTATATTTAAGATCATGGAAGGCCTGCAGAAGAAAGAACTGGGGAAGCCCAGGGCTCAATGCTCAGACCCTCTTCTGCTTCCTTTGCTAGTTAATCTTACCCAGACTTGAGGCCCTAAAAATCAGCAATAGACAGGTATATTCCAAATTTATATCTCCAGCCTGGCCCTCTATCCTGAAATACAGCTCCCTTCTCAATGTCTTGATAACACTGGACATCTAAGAGGCATGAAACTTTCAAAACCTGGGGACTTTTTCCATGAATCTGCTCCTTCCATAGTTTCACCCCTCTTAATAGATGGCAGCCCTGCTCTTTTTGTTTCTCAAGCCAAAGCCTTCAGAGCCATTCTTGAGATTTCCATTTCAAATGCAGTGTCCAATTTATCAGATAATCCTACAGCATCAGAATATATACCTCTCTCTGTGTCCATAGTATTTACTATGGATTACTGTAGCACCTTCCAATTTGTCTCCCTGTGGCCATGCTTGTCCACACAAATACTTCCTCAATATGGTATATTGAGGAAGCCTTCCTCAAGCCTTAGTGAGCTTTTTAAAATTATTCCAATTTATGTTCTCCCCATGCTCAACATGCTTCCTATGGGTTTCCCAGTTAAGTCACAGGTTCTTAGCTGATGGCATACCTCCTCCCACCCCTATCTAATTTTAACTTTATACTCTGTAACCAACTTCTCCCAGTCCTTCTGAACCCTTCTTTCTGCTAGTCTCTCTTTTGCTCTGCTTCTATAATACCATTTTTATTTTAAGATTCTACATATGAGTGAGATTATGTGGTACTAGTCTTTCTGTCTCTGACTTATTTCATTTAATATGATGTCCTACAGTTTCACATGTTCTCATAAATGACAATGCTTCATTTCTTTTATGACTGAATAGTATTCCATTGTGGATATATGCTACATTTATATTTATCCATTCTTTTGTTGTTGAAGACGTAGGTTGTTTTCACATTTGGGGTCTTGGAAATACTGCCACAATAAACAAGGGACTTTAGGTATCTGATGTATTTATTTCATTTTCTTTGGATGTATATCCATTAGTTGGATTGCTGGATGCTATGGTCGTTCTGTTTTTAGTTATTTGAGGAACCTCTATATGTTTTCTGTAATGGCTGTTCTAGTTAACAATCCAACCAAACAGTGGATAAGTTGTGGCCTCTCTTCACATCCTCACTAACACTTCTTCCTTTTGTCTTTTTGATAATTAGAAACTTTTGCCCATTTTTCCAATTGTGTTGTTTCCTTAAAGTTGAATCGTTTAAATTCATTATATATTCAGGATATGAACCCCCTGTCAGATGGATAGTTTACAAATATTAATATTTTCTCCTCTTCTGTATGTTATCTCTTCACTCTGTTGTTTCCTTTGCTGTTCAAAAGGTTTTTAGTTTGATATAATCTCATTTTTCTATTTTTGCTTTTGCTGCCTATGATTTTGAAGTTATTTAAAAAATATCTTTGTCAAGCCAAATGTCATGAAACATGTCCCCAATATTTTCTTCTAGGAGTTTCACAGTTTCAGATTTTACATTTAAGTATTTAATTCATTTTGATTTGACTTTGCACATAGTCTAGTCTTACTTCTCTGCATGTGGTGATGCAATTTGCAGCACCATTTATTGAAACTCTGTCTTTTACCCAGTATATGTTCTTGGCACCCTTGTGTTTGGGTTACTCTAAATCTAGCATATTTCAGGTAGTATGATGCCTCCTACATTGCTCTTTATGCTCTGAATTTCTTTGGCTATTTGAGGTGTTTAGCAGTTGTGCATGAATTTTAGAATTTCTTTTTCATTTATGTGAAAAATGTCATTGGTATTTTGATAGATATTCAATTAAATCTGTAGATTGCTTTTGGTAGTACGGTTATTTGAACAATATGAATCTTCTCCTTTATGAACCCTGCAGAGCTTTCCATTTTTTGATGTCTTCACATTTATTCAGAAAAGGTTTATAATTCTTAATGTATGGAATTTTGTTACTTTTTACTTTTATTTCAATTGATTTGGGGCAACTGTGGTTTTTGGTTACATGGATAAGTTTCATTAATGGTGATTTCTGAGATTTTAGTGCACCCATTACCCAAGCAGTGTACACTGTACCTGATATGTAGTCTTTAATCTCTCACATTTCTCCCTGAGTCCCCAAAGTTGATTATATCATTTTTATGCCTTTATGTCCTCATAGCTTAGCTCCCATTTACAAGAGAGAACAGGCAATATTTGGTTTTCCATTCTTGAGTTAGATCACTTAAAATAATAGTCTCCAGCTCCATCCAAATTGCTTCAAAATACATTATTTCATTTCTTTTTATGCATAAGTAGTATTCCATGGTGTATATGTATGAGATTTTCTTTTTTTTTTAATTGCATTTTAGGTTTTGGGATACATGTGCAGAACATGCAAGATAGTTGCATAGGTACACACATGGCAGTGTGTTTTGCTGCCTTCCTCCCCTTCACCCACATTTGGCATTTCTCCCCAGGCTATCCCTCCCCAGCTTCCCTCACACTGTCCCTTCCCTATTCCCCCAAATAGACCCCAGTGTGTAGTACTCCCTTCCCTGTGTCCACGTGTTCTCATTTTTCTTCACCCACCTATGAGTGAGAATATGTGGTATTTCATTTTCTGTTCTTGTGTGAGTTTGCTGATAATGACGTTCTCCAGATTCATCCATGTCCCTACAGAGGACACAAACTCATCGTTTTTGATTGCTGCATAATATTACATGGTGTATATGTGCCACATTTTCCCAGTCCAGTCTATCATCGATGGACATTTGGGTTGGTTCCAGGTCTTTGCTATTGTAAACAGTGCTGCAATGAACATTCATGTGCATGTGTCCTTATAGTAGAACAATTTATAGACCTTTGGATATATACCTAGTAATGGTATTGCTGGGTCAAATGGAATTTCTATTTCTAAGGCCTTGAGGAATCACCACACTGTCTTCCACAATGGTTGAACTACTTTGCACTCCCACCAACAGTGTAAAAGTGTTCCTATTTCTCCACATCCTCTCCAGCATCTGTTCTCTCTGGATTTTTTAATGATCGCCATTCTAACTGGCATGAGATGGTATCTCAATGTGGCTTTGATTTGCATCTTTCTAATTACCAGTGATGATGAGCATTTTTTCATATGTTTGTTGGCCTCATGTATGTCTTCTTTTGTAAAGTGTCTGTTCATATCCTTTGCCCATTTTTGAATAGGCTTGTTTGTTTTTTCCTGTAAATCTGTTTGAGTTCTTTGTAAATTCTGGATATCAGCCCTTTGTCAGATGGGTAAACTGCAAACATTTTTTCCCATTCTGTTGGTTGCCAACAGTCACTCTAGTGACTGTTTCTTTTGCCATGTAGAAGCTGTGGAGTTTGATTAGGTCCCATTTGTCTATTTTGGCTTTTGTTGCCAATGCTTTTGGTGTTTTGGTCATGAAGTCCTTGCCTACTCCTATGTCCTGAATGGTTTTGCCTAGATTTTCTTCTAGGGATTTTATGGTGCCCAGTCTTATGTTTAAGTCTTTAATTCATCTGGAGTTAATTTTAGTGTAAGGTGTCAGGAAGGGGTCCAGTTTCTGCTTTCTGCACATGGCTAGCCAGTTTTCCCAACACCATTTATTAAACAGGGAATCCTTTCCCCATTGCTTGTTTTTGTCAGGTTTATCAAAGATTGTATGATTGTAGATGTGTTGTGTTGCCTCTTATGCCTCTGTTCTGTTCCATTGGTCTATATCTCTGTTTTGGTACCAGTATCATGCTGTTTTGATTACTGTAGCCTTGTAGTATAGTTTGAAGTCTGGTAGTGTGATGCCTCCCACTGTGTTCTTTTTGCTTAGAATTGTCTTGGCTATGTGGGCTCTCTTTTGGTTCCATATGAAGTTCATGATAGTATACCTAGAAGACCCCATCGCCTCAGCCCAAAGACTCCTGAAACTGATAAGCAACTTCAGCAAAGTCTCAGGATATAAAATCAATGTGCCAAAATCACAAGCATTCCTATACACCAATAACAGACTGAAAGAGAGCCAAATCAAGAATGAACTGCCATTCACAATTGCTACAAAAACAATAAAATACCTAGGAATACAACTTACAAGGAACATAAGGGACCTCTTCAAGGAAAACTACAAACCACTGCTCAACAAAATAAGAGAGGACACAAACAGATGAGGAAACATTCTATGTTCATGGTTAGGAAGAATCAATATCATGAAAATTGCTATATTGCCCAAAGTAATTTACAGAATCAAGGCTATCCCCATCAAGCTACCATTGACTTTCCTCACAGAACTAGAAAAAACCACTACGTATGAGATTTTCTTTATCCACTTGATCAATGGACATATAGGTTGGTGCCATATCTTTGCAACTGTGAATTATGTTGCTGTAAACATTGTGTGTGTGTGTGTGTGTCTTTTTCATATAATGACTTCTTTTCTTTGGGTAGACACCCAGTAGTGAGATTGCTGGATCAAGTGCTAGTTTTACTCTTAGTTCTTTAAGGGATCTCTGTACTGCTTTCCATAGTGGTTGTACTAGCTTACATTCCCACCAGCAGTGTAAAAGTATTCCCTTTTCACCGCATCCACACCAGCATCTATTGTTTCTTGACTTTTTAATTATGGCCATTCTTGCAGGAGTAAGGTGGTATCTCATTGTAGTTTTAATTTGCATTTCCCTGATGATTAGTGACATGGCCATTTGTATATCTTCTTTTGAGAATTATTTGTGTCCTTTTTTTTTCTTTCTTTCTTTCTTTCTTTCTTTATTTTAGAAGAAGAAGGGGAAAAAAAGAAAAAGAGGGAAAAAGGAATATTACTTCATTCCTAAAATGGGTTTCAATAATGGCCGATCAATATTTTGAGTGTTTAAAGTGGTTAATGCATATTTTATGTGTTTAAAATGGAGACCTCTATTGTGTTTATTTGTTCTGGCTCTGAGTTCAAGTCCTGGATGTCGTTATCAATTTGTTGTCTCATTGAATCTAAATCTCATTATGTGTCTTATGTATCTGGGTGTTAAGATCTCTTATTGTTGCATTAATCCTTTTACCCTTGCATCCTTGTAGCTTTGAAATCTATTTTATTAAGTGTGAGAATTGCAACTCCTGCTTTTTATTTATTTATTTTTGCTCTCCATTTGGTTGGTGAGTTTTTTTCCATCCCCTTGTTTTGAGTCTTTGTATATCTTTAGATATATCGTTAGATTTTGTGGATAATGTATATTTTGTGTGTTTAAAATGGAGAGCTCTATTGAGTTTATTTGTTCTGGATCTTAGTTCCAGTCCCGGATATCGTTATCAATTTTCTGTCTCATTGAATCTAAATCTCATTATGGGTCTTATGTATCTGGGTGTTAAGATCTCTTATTATTACATTAATCCTTTTATCCTTGTAGCTTTGAAATCTATTTTGTCAAATGTGAAAATTGCAACTCCTGCTTTTTATTTATTTATTTTTGCTCTCCATTTGGTTGGTACGTTTTTTTTTCCAACCCTTTATTTTGAGTCTATGTATATCTTTGGATATACCATTAGATTTTGTCTGTATCTTTTGATTGGGAGATTTGGTCGATTTAAATTTAGGGTTGCTGCCGTTTGATATTAACTGGCTATTTTGTCCTTTTGTTGATAAAAATTCTTCTTTATGTTAATGCTCTTTACTTTTTGGTGTATTTTTAGAAAGGGTCATACTGGTTGTTCCTTTCTGTGTATAGTGCTTCTTTTAGAAGTTCTTGTAAAGCAGGCCTGGTGGTAATAAAATCTCTGAGTACTTGCTTGTTCCTAAAAAATTTTATTTTTCCTTCAAATGTAAAGCTTAAATTGGCAGGATATGAAATTCTGGGCTGAAAGTTCTGTTGATTAAGTATATTGAATATTGGCCCCCACTCTCTTCTAGCTTTTAGGGTTTCCGTTGAGAGATCTGCTGTAAGCCTAATAGGCTTACCTTTATGGGTAACTTGATCTTTCTCTCTGGCTGCCCTTAATATTTTCTCCTTCGTTTCGATCTTGGTGAATCTAACGATTATGTGCCTTGGGGTTGGTCTTCTTGAGGAATATCTTTGTGGTGTTCTCTGTATTGCCTGGGGTTGAATAGTGTCCTGCTTTGCTAAATTAGGAAAATTTTCCTGGGTAATGTCCTGGAGAGTATTTTCCAGCTTGAATTCATTCTCTCCGTCACATTCAGGTACACCAATCAAGCATATATTAGGTCTTTTCACATAGTCCCATATTGCTTGGAGACTTTGCTCATTCCTTTTTATCCTTTTTTCTCTTTTCTTGTCTTGTTGTTTTGTTTCATTAAGTTGATCTTCAACCTCTGATACCCTTTCTTCTGCTTGATCCATTCGGCTGTTTAAGCTTGTACATTTTTCACTAAGTTCTCGTGTTGTATTTTTCAACTCCATAAGTTCATTTGTATTCCTCTCTATATTGTCTATTCTTTTCAACATTTCATCTAACCTTTTTTCCAAGTTCTTAGTTTCTTTACATTGGGTTAGAACGAGTTCCTTTAACTCCCAGAAGTTTCTTATCATCCACCTTTTAAAGCCTACTTCAGATAATGGAACACAGTCCTTTTCCATCAGGGCTTGTTCCGTTACTGATGAGTCCTTTTCCATCAGGGCTTGTTCGGTTGCTGATGAGTTCTTTTCCATCAGGGCTTGTTCTGTTGCTGATGGGTTCTGACCTTGAGTATACTCGGCCTTCTTAGGCTGTTTTTTTCCCTTCATTGTAGATGAACCGCCTTTCTAATTAGTTTTCTGAGTCAACGTCTGACTTATTGATTCCCAGTGTTGGGATCCGAGCAACCCACTGTGGCAGCCTAAATAGCAGCGGTAAGACTGATGGTGCTCTTCTGCCTGGGAATCTCTTGTTTGGCTTCCCTCTTGAGTCCACAACAAGCAGCTCTGACTTCCCGGAGCTCCAAACTCCGGTCAGTAGGGGAAGCAGTCCCGTTGGCTCTGCATGAAGAGCTGCTGTGCCGAGACGCCAGCAAAACTGCTGCGGCGGCCACAAGAGTCACGCTGGCAACCCGTGGGGCTCCTCCACTGGGAATCGGCTGATCGGTGAGTGACGAAAATTTGTCTAAAAGTGTGGCGTCGTCTTGTTCTCTGGGCTTTCACTGGGAGCTACAATCCTGAGCTGTTAGTGGTCGGCCATCTTGGATCGATCTCCTTCTCTGCCTCTCTGTTATTTGTGTCCTTTAACCACTTTTTGATGTGATTATTTGATTTTTTCTTGCTGATTTGTTTGAGGTCCTTGTAGATTATGGATATTAGTCTTTTGTCAGATACATAGTTTGCAAATAATTTTTTTCCTGTTTGTGGGTTGTCCATTTACTCTGCCAATAATTTCTTTTGCTGTATAGAAGCTTTTTCGTTTAATGAGGTTCCATTTACTTATTTTTGTTTTTGTTGCATTTGCTCTGGGGGTCTTAGTCATAAATTCTTTGCTGAAGCTAATGTTTAGAATAGTTTTCCCAATGTTATTTTCTAGAATTTTTATGGCTTAATCTCTTAGATTTAAGTCTTTGATCCATTTTGAGTTAATTTTTGCATCAGGTAAGAGATGATGATCTAGTTTCATCCTTTCATACATGGATTGCCAGTTTTCCCAGCACCATTTATTGAGCAGGATGTTCTTTCCCCAATTTATATTTTTGTATACTTTGACAAAGATTAGTTGGCTGTAACTATTTGGCTTTATTTCTGGGATCTCTATTTTGCTCCATTGTTCTATGTCTATTTTCACACCAGTACTATGCTGTTTTGGTAACTATGTCCTTGAAGTATAATTTGAAGTCAGATAATGTGATGTTTCCAGATTTGTTCTTTTTTGCTTAGTCTTGCTTTCACTATGTAGGTTCTTTTTTGTTTCCATATGAATTTTAGGATTGTTTTTCTAGTTCTGTGAAGAATGATGATTATATTTTGATGAGAATTGCATTGAATTTGTAGATTGCTTTTGGCAGTATGGTCGTTTTCACAATATTGATTCTACCCATCCATGGGCATGGGATGTGTTTCCATTTATTTGTACCATCTATGATTTCTTTCAGCAGTGTTTTATAGTTTTTCTTGTAGAGGTCTTTCACCTCCTTAGTTAGGTATATTCTTTTTTTTTTTTTTTTGCCGCTATTATAAAAGGGATTGAATGACAGTTTTATTTCCTCTTTACCAATTTGGATGCCTTTATTTCTTTCTCTTTTCTGATTGCTCTGGACAGGACTTGAGTACTATGTTGAATAGAAATGGTGAAAGTGAGCATCCTTGTCTTGTTCTAGTTCTCTCAAGGAATGCTCTCAACTCTTTCCCATTCAGTATTATGTTTCCTGTGGGTTTGCCATATATGGCTTTTATTACTTTGAAGTAAGTCCCCCCTTATATGCCTATTTTGTTTAGGGTTTGAATTATGAAGGGAAGCTGGATTTTATCAAATGCTTTTTTTGTGTCTAATGAGGTGATCATATGGTTTTTGTTTTCAATTATGTTTATGTGATGTATCATATTTATTGACTTGCATGTGTTAAATCGTCCCTGCAACCCTGGTATGAAACTCACTTGATCATGATGTATTATCGTTCTGATATGCTGTTCAACTTGGTTAGTTAGTATTTTGTTAAGGATTTTTGCATCTATGTTCATCAGGGATATTGGTCTGTAGTTATCTTTTTTTGTTTTGTTGTTTTCAGGTTTTGGTATTAGGATAATATTGGCATTATAGAATGATTTAGGGTGGATTCCCTCCTTATCTTTTAGAATACCTTTAGTAGGATTGGTACCAATTCTTCTTGAATGGCTGATAGAATTCAGCTGTGAATCCATCTAGTGCTGGACTTTTTTTGTTGTTGGCAACTTTTTTATTATTATTATTACTGACTCAACCATGTTGCTTGTTATTAGTCTGCTCAGGGTTTCTGTTTCTTCCTGATTTAATCTAGAAGGGTTGTATATTTTCAGGAATTATTCCATTTCCTGTAGATTTTCTTGTTTGTATGCATAAAGGTGTTTGTAGTAGTCTTGAATTATCTTTTGTATTTTTGTGGTATTGGTTGTAATATCTCTAGTTTCATTTCTAATTGAGCTTAACTGGATCTTCTGTCTTCTTGGTTAATCATGCTAATGATCCATCCATTTTTGTTTTTATTTTTTCAAAGAGCCAGCTTTTTGTTTCATTTATCTTTTGTATTTTTTTGTTTCATTTTTATTTAGTTCTGCTCTGATCTTTGTTATTTTTTTCTTTGTCTACATTTGGGTTTAGTCTGTTCTTGTGTCTTTATTTCCTTGAGGTATAATATTAGGTTATTTGTGCTTTTTCATACTTTTTCCATGTAGGCATTTAATTCTATTAACTTTCCTCTTAGCACAGCTTTTGCTGTATCCCAGAGATTTTGATAAGTTGTGCCACTATTTTCATTCCTTTCAAAGGATTTTAAAATTTCCACCTTGATTTTATTGTTAAGCCAAAAATCATTCAAGAGCAGACTATTTAATTTCCATGTATTTATAATGTCTTGAGGATTCCTTTTGCACTTGATTTTCAGTTTTATTCTACTGTGGTCTGAGAGGATACTTGATATAATTTGATTTTCTTAAATTTACTGAGAATTGTTTTGTGGCTTCTCATATGGTCTATCTTGTAGAATGCTCCATGTGCTGATGAGAAGAATGTAAATATCTGCTAGGTCCATTTGCTCTATGGTATAGTTTAAGTCCATTATTTCTTTGTTGACTTTCTATCTAGTGCTGTCAGTGGAATATTGAAGTCCCCCACTACTATAATGTTGTTATATATCTTATTTGTTTTATAAGTTTGGGATTATTATAATGTTGTTATATATCTCTATTGTTTTATGAGTTTGGGACCTCCAATGTAGGTGCATATAAATTCAGGATTGTAATATCTTTCTGTGGGACTAATCCTTTTATCATTATATAATGTCCTTCTTTGTCTTGTTTTACTGTTGTTGCTTTAAAGTCTGTTTTGTCTGATGTAAAAATAGCTTTTCTCATTTTTTGTTTTCAGTTGCATGGAGTATCTTTTTCCACTTATTTCCCTGAAGTTTATTTGAGTCTTTATGTGTTAGGTGCATCTCTTGAAGATAGCAGATATTTGCTTAGGTGCTTTTTATCCATTCTGCTATTCTGTATCTTTTCAGTGGAGCATTTAGGCCATTTACATTCAACATTAATATTGAGATGTGAAGTACTGTTCTATTCATCATGTTAGCTGTTGCCTAGATACTTTGTTTTTTATTGTGTTATTGCTTCTTACGCCTTGTGAAATTTGTGAAATTTCTTTCTTTTTTTTTTTTTTTGAGACAGAATTTCCCTAATGTAGCCCAGGCTGGACTGCAATGGTGTGGTCTTGGCTCACTGCAACTTCTACCTCCCAGGTTCAAATGATTTTCTACTCACCCTGAGTGGCTGGGATTACAGATGCCCACCATGACATCTGGCTAATTTTTGTATTTTTAGTAGAGATGGGGTTTCACCATGTTGGCCAGGCTGGTCTCAAACTCCTAACCTTAGGTCATCCACCAGCCTTGGCCTCCCAAAGCACTGGAATTATGGGTATGAGCCACTGCACCCAGCCAAGATTTATTCTTTAAGGAGGTTCTATTTTGGTGTATATTAAGGTTTTATTTTAAGATTTGGAACTTCTTTTAGGATTTCTCATAGTGCTAGTTTGAAAGTAGCAAATTCTCTCAGCATTTGTTTGTCTGAAAAATACTTTTTCTCTCCTTCATTTATGAAGCTTAGTTTTGCTGGATAAAAAAGTCTTAGCTGACAATTATTTTCTTTAAGGAGGTTTGATGAAATGGCTCCAATTCCTTCTGATTTGCAAGATTTCTGATGAGATGCCTGCTGTTAGTCTTATAGGTTTGTATTCATAGGTTGCCTGATGCATTTTTCCTGCAGGTCTTAAGATTCTTTCCTTTGTCTTGACTTATTTAGATAGATTGATGACAATGTGCCTTGGTGATGGCCTTTGTGCAATGAATTTCCCAGGAATTTTTTAAAGCTTCTTATATTTGGATGTCTAGATCTCTAACAAGGCCAGGGAAGTTTTCTTCAATTATTTCCTCACATAAGTTTTCCAAACGTTAAGATTTCTCTTCTCCTCCAGGAACACTAATTATTCTTGGTTTTGGCCATTTTACATAATACCATATTTCTTGGAAAGTTGGTTCATGAAAAAAATTTGTTTTTGTCTTTGTTTAATTGGGTTAATTTGAAAGCCTTTCCTTTGGACTCTGAAATTCATTCTTCTGCTTGTTCTAGTCTATTGTGGAAACATTCCACTGCATTTTGTATTTCCATAAACATGTCTTTCATTTCCGGAAGTTCTGATTGGTTTTTTAAATCCATATTCATGAATTCATGAAAAATTTTCATCCATATTCTGGATTTTTTTTTTAATTTCTTTAAGTTACTTTTCACATTCTCTGGTATCTCCTTGAGTAACTGAATAGTCAATCTTCTGAATTCTTTATCTGGCATTTCAGAGATTTGTTCTAGGTTTGGATCCATTGCTGGGGAGCTAATGTGATCTTTTGGGGGTGTTATAGAACTTTGTTTTGTCATATTACTAGAATTACTTTTCTAGTTCCTCCTCATTTTCCCCCCTCACACTCTGGGATCTTTCATTTTTTTTTTTTTTTTTTTTTTGCCTATCTTATGGAGTAGGCTGCAGCCTGCCACTTTTTTCAAAAGGTCTGTGCATTCTTTCAGTTTTCTTATAAGTTCCCGTAGTGATTCCTGGGGGAGAATAAAAAAAATCACAGTGTAAATCTCTAGCCACTATTTCTGTCCTTCTAAGTGGGAGAAGCAGGCTAACACTACCTCCTATATACTATCATGAAAAAAGAAAAAAAGGGTGTATAGTATTTTTCATTTCCTTGGTTAAGTTTATTTCTTGGTATTGTGTGTGTGTGTATAGTAGCTACTGTAAATAGGATCCCTTTTTGATTTTCATTTAACTAATTCATTATTGGTGTATAGAAATGCTAGTGATTTTTATATGTTGATTTTCTATCCTGCAACTTTACTGAAATTATTAGTTCTAAAAGCTTTTTGTTGAAGTCTTCAGGGTGTTTAATATATAAAGTTATGTCATCTGCAAACAAGGACAATTTGACTTACTCCTTTCCAATTAGTATGCCTTTTATTTATCTGACCTAATTGTTCTGGCTTAGGATTTCCAGTACTATGTTGAATAGAAATGGTAAATAGGCATCTTTGTCTTGTCTTTCATCTTAGAAGGACAGCTTTCAGTGCTTCCCTGTTCAGTATGATGTTAGCTGTTGTTTTGTCATATATGACCTTTACTAAGATGCATTCCTTCTAAGTCTAATTTTTTGAGAGTTCTTAAAAAAAGGAATGTTGAATTTCATCAAATGCTTTTCTTCACCCACCAATATCATCATATTGATTTTTCCTGTTAATGTGTTGTATCATATTTATTGATTAGCTTGTTATACCATGCTTGCATCTCTGGGATGAATCCCACTGAATCATACTAAATGATATTTTCAATATGCAGCTGGATTTAGTTTGCTACTGTCTTGTTAAGAATCTTGTGTTTATGTTTGTGAGCAATATTGATCTATAGTTTTCTGTTTTTGTTGTGTCCTTGTATGGTTTTGGAATCAGATTAATGCAAACATTGTAAAATAAGATTAAAAGCATTCTCCCATCTTCAATTTTCTTCAATAGTTTGAGGAGAATTGGTATTAATTCTTTATATATTTGGTGGAACTCAGCACTGAAGCTTTCTGGATCTGGGCTTTTCTTTGATGGAATACTTTTTATTACTGATAATAATAATAACAATTTCATTAATTGTTAATTTGTTTACTCATTATAAGTCTGTTCAGGTTTTCTATTTCTTTGTAGATTTTCTATTTTAATTTTAGTAGGTTGTATGTGTCCAGAAATTTATTCATTTCTTTCATGTCATCAATTATTTTTGTGCATACCTGTTCATAATAGTCTCTCATGATCCTTTGTATTTTTGTACTGTCAGTCATTATGCCTCATTTTTCATCTCATTTTATTTATTTGAATCTTCACTTTTATTTTTTTAGTTAGGTTAGATAAAGGTTTGTTGATTTTTACCTTTTCAAACTTTGTTTTGGTTTTTATATGAATTTATTTTTTTAGCCTCTATTTGTTTATGTTTTGAATTTTATTGTTTTCATCCTTTCTTCTACCAATTTTGGGTTTAGTTTGCTCTTGTGATTTTTAGTTTCTTGAGGTGAATCATTGGATTGTTTACTAGAAATCTTTCTTCTTTTTTTGGTGTAGGCATTTACTATTATAAACTTCCCTCTCAGAGCTGCTTTCATTATGTCCCATAGGTGTTGATATGATGTGCTTCCATTATTGTCTGAAGGAAATTTTTTTATTTCACTTTTAATTTATTCATTAACCTATTGGTTATTTAAGAACAAGTTGTTTAATTTCTATGTTTTTTTTAATTTTCTGAAGTTTTTATTTTAGTGTCAATTTCTAGTTTAATTGCATTATAGTTAGAAAAGATATTTGATATGATCTCTATCTTCTTAACATTTTTAAAACTTGTTTTGTGGCCTAGCATGTCATCTATCCTAAAAAAAAGTTTCATATGCAATTGAGAAGAATGTGTACTCTGCAACTGTTGGAGGGATGCAGTGTTCCGTAAATTTCTGTCAGGGCCATTTGGTCTGTGGTATAATTTAAGTCCAATGTTTCACTGAGGATTTCTGTGTAGATTATCTGTTCATTCTTGTAAATGGTATATTGAAGTCCTCTACTATTATTGTATTGCCTTCTATTTCTCCTGTTAGGTGTGATAATATTTGCTTTAGATATCTGTATGCTCTTGCTTTGGGTGCATAAATATTCATAATTATTACATTCTCTTATTGAATTTATCTCTTCTATTTTTATATAATGACTTTCTTTATCTCTTTTTATGGTTTTTGGCTTGAAGCCTATTTTATCTGATATAAGCGTGGCTATTTCTGCTTGCTTTTTGTTTCTGTTGGCATGGATATCCTCTTCTAACCCTTCACCTTCAGTCTGTGTCATGTTTGTTGGCAGCATATTGTTGATTCTTTTTAAAAATTCATTGAGCTACTCTGTACTCTTTCTTCCCCTCTTACTGTTTATCTCTCTGGTTTGGTGGTTTTCTATGGCACTAAGCTTGGTTTCTTTTCTCCTACTTATTTATATGTGTGTTATAATAACTTCATTTGTGGTTGTAATGAGAATAGAGTCTTAAAATTTATTTAGACTTCTTGTTGGTATATGTGCTATAATATCTTTCTTTGTGGTTATCATGAGAATAAAGAGACTTATAGTTTACGTAAATGTGATAGCAACTTAATTTTAGTCTCATAAAATACTCCAGATGTCTTCCCTTTTCTTCACTATTTATATATGTTTCCTTCATTTACTTCTTTACTCATTATATAGCTGTTGTAATTTTTTGGCCATTTTGACTTTAAACCTTCATACTAGAGGATTGGAAGATTTACACAACATTAGAGTGCTAGGGTATTCTGAATTTGATTTATGAATTTACCTATACTGGTGAGTTTTATATTTATATTTTATGAATTTACCTATACTGCTGAGTTCTATTATTATAGTGATAACCATCCTTTCATTTCCAGTGTAGCACTCCTTTAAGCATTTCTTGTGAGACCAGTTGAATGGTTATAAATCACGTCAGTGTTTTTTGTCTCAGAATGTCTTTATTTTCCTAAATACAGTATTCTTGGTTGATTTTTTTTTTTTCATTTTCAGCACTTTCAATATATTATACCATTCTCTCCGAGCCTGCAAGGTTTCTGCTGAAAAATCTGATAGTCTAATAGAGATAATTTTGTATGTGAGTGGACACATTTTTCTTGCAGCTTTTAGAATTCTTTTTTTGTCTTTGACTTTTGATTATAATGTGCCTCAGAAAACATTTCTTGGGGTTCAATTTAATTATGGATTTTTCAGTTTTCTGAATCTGGCTGTTTATATCTTTCTTAATACTTGGAAAACGTAAAGCTGTTATTTTATTAAATAAGTTTCCTATGCCATTCAAAAAAATATCTTCTCCCTCTGGCATTTCTATAACGTGAATATTTGTTTGCCTAATTGTATCCTATATATCCCATAGCCTTTCCTCATTCTATTTTGTTCTTATTTCTGTGTTTTTCCTCTGACTATTTCAAAGACCTGTTTGCTAGTTTAGAAATTATTTCATGAAAGATGTAGTCTATTGTAGAAAACTTCACTTGATTTTTAAAATTTTTATTTATTAAATTCTTCAGCTCCCAGATTTCTATCTGGTTCTTTTAAAATTATATTTATATATTATGAATTTCTCATTTTAATTATTGATTGTCTGTGTTCCATTGTATCTCACTGAGTTTTTTAAAGATCATAATTTTTAATTCATTTTAGGCATTTTATAAATATCATTTTACTTCAGGTCTTGTACCAGGACTTACTGTGTTCCTTTGGGGGTATTATGTTTTCTTGCTTTTATTATGCTTCTTTTGTCTCTGTATTGATATCTGTTGATATAGTAGAATAGTTGTTGCTTCTAATTTTATGGAGTAGCTTATCTACATTTCTGTAGCTAAGTCCTAGGGTGTAAGTTTAGTATGGCGAATTGGCTCTGGTTCTGGGTGTACTCAGTAGTATGGTATCTGTGCAATTTCTTTTGCTATGATACTCATCAGTGATGTCTGGGATTGCTTCAGTGGTCGATGCTGTGAGAGCTTTTGAGGTGTTAGCCTAGTTTTCTTGGGGTGGAGCACTGGGTTGGTTTTCAGGTTGGGCATGTGTGAGCACAGAGAGCTGACAAGCTGTCTGGATACCTCTCCAGAGAGTCAATTGCCATTGCTCTGCTGGCTGTTGGGCCAGGCTCGAACTTACAGAGATGCAGCCAGAAAAGTGACTGTAAGGCTTTCTCTCTAGGAAGGCAGGGCTTCCACCAAGCTAGATGCCATGCTGGGCATGCATGAGCACAGAAATGCCAAGCATCTCTGTGGCAGTCTGTTGGAGAGACAGAGCTGCTGTAGGACTGGATGTCAGGCTGCATGTGAGTGTCTGTAGGTGCACCAAGGCCAGACAACTCTGCAGTGGTCTTTCAGGGGTGATAGGTTGCCACACCCTTCACCACAGCCTGCCACAGGACTACTTACCAGGCTGGGTGCAGGCACATACATGCTCAGTGTGCTTTCCAGTTGTGCAACACAGTTATGTGTTTGTAATGTGGCTAGTGGCTGGAAGCTTCCCTTCTCTGCATATCTGCCTGTTCCCTGAGATGGTGGTATGCCATGTGAGTTTGGACACCAGGGTCTTGGTCAGTATGACATGCCTATGCTCCAGGTAGCTGAGGTTGTGGTCTTACAGGCATTCATGTGAACATAGTGGAATGAGAGCAGGGCCTCAGGTATGGAGACTGTTAGTTGCTACTGACCCCTAATAGTGGATCTGGTTTCAAGAAACCATTCAGCTATATCATCTTAGGTCTTAAGGGTGGAAGGTGTTCAAGGTGGGCTCCTATTCTAAGGCAGTGTAGCTGTGCAAACTTCTGGCTAATCTCCAAACTGGATTCTAAACCTGTAAGGACCAGGAGACTCTCCTGTAGCAAGGATTTCCGGCATGTGTGATGACAATTGGGACTGCTGGGGATTTCCAGCTTATCTTTACCCCATAAGAAGTCTTCCTGCCTTTGAGCTAATTCTGGTGAAGGTGAAGGAGACATGTGGCAGAAGTGGATTACTTGTTCTCTTCTCTTTGGTGCAATTCTGGCCTTCTGTGCTTCACAGGGATGTTGCCACTTTTGTGGTGCTCTGCAGGATATTTTCTCAGTCACTCCAGTCAAATTATAGATGTATAATCATTGTTTTGATTTGTTTTAGTTGAGGGAACAAGCACCAGGTAAGCATAGTCAGTCATCTTTCTGACTTCACCTGGACAGGTATTTTAATTAAATGCAGTTTCCAGATTGACTTCCTCTTTTATTCAGGATTACTTTAAATGATAATTTCATATTTATAAGTGGACAGAATTTTTTTTTTTTTTGAGACGGAGTTTCGCTCTTGTTACCCAGGTTGGAGTGCAATGGCGCGATCTCAGCTCACCACAACCTCCCCTCCTGGGTTTAGGCAATTCTCCTGCCTCAGCCTCCTGAGTAGCTGGGATTACAGGCATGTGCCACCATGCCCAGCTAATTTTTTGTATTTTTTAGTAGAGATGGGGTTTCACCATGTTGACCAAGATAGTCTCAATCTCTTGACCTCGTGATCCACCCGCCTCGGCCTCCCAAAGTGCTGGGATTACAGGCGTGAGCCACCGCGCCTAGCCAGTGGACAGAATTTTTTATTTGCTATCTTTTATTATTCATTTGTAATTCAATACCATTTAAATTTATATTATTCAATTTAATGGTTCAATATTAATATTTTAGATTTGTGATCATATAATGTAACAAGCATGAATTACGGTTTCTGTAATGGTTGAGACTTTATTTTAGGTCTAGGACATAAACACTTTAGGTCTAGGTCATAGACAACCTTTTATGAATATGCTATATGTTTATTTTTAATGTGTTATCACTGTAGTATCATGTATCTAATCTGTTTAATCAAATGTACAGATATACTACATTAAAAAGATTGGTCATTGTGTTTTAAAAATTTGCTATAGACGTTGGTTTGCTGGAGCCAGCTCTAATTTGCTCATTAGAGCCAATGGTTAAACAGGAATTTTATGAGCCAGCTTTTAATCCATTGGTATTTTGAAGGCAGTATAGTGAGGTTTTTATACAACAAAAATTGGCAAATGCTACAAAGAAACAATTTTTTTTTTTGAGCTGGTTTACTGGCTAGTCTTGCTGATTTTTTGTATGTTTAAATTTCTGAAAACTATGTTTAAATCTTTTATAACTTATTTTTTCCTATTCATTTTTCTCTGTATAATTTGAAGCTATGCTGTTAGGTACAGACATGTTCATAACTATTATATCTTTTCAGAGAGTTTTATTTATTTTAGTTTCGGGGTATATGTGCAGGTTGGTTACATGGGTAAATTGCATGTTGCTGAAGTTTGGTGTATGAATGATGCCATCACCCAGGTAGAGAGCCCAGTAATCAATGGGTAGTTTTTCAACCTTTTTTCTCCTCCCACCCTCCCCACCCCCAGTAACTGAGTGCCCAGTGTCTATTTAGACCCACTTATAAGTGAGAAGATGCAGTATTTGGTTTTCTGTTCCTCCATTATTTTGCCTAGGATAATGGCTTCCAGCTGCATCCATGTTGCTACAAAGAATATAATTTCCTTCTTTTTATGACTGCATAGTATTTCTAAGGTGTATATGTACCACATTTAAAAAAATTCAGTCCACTATTAATGTGGAAAGACAGCAGGGCTCCGGGGTTGGAGACAGTTAGTTGCTATTGGCCCCTGGAGCAGGATGCACTCTATTAGTGGGTCTGATTTCAAAAAACCATTGAGCTGTATCATCTTAGGTCTTAAGGGTGGGAAGTGTTCAAGAGCCAGTGTTAATGGGCATTCTTAGAGAGTTTTAACTTTTATCCATGTGTATTATCCATTATGTTGTTTAATACTTCTCACTTTAATTATACTTTTTCTGTATTATTATTACTATAGTCACATTTACTTGATATACCTTTTTCTATAATTTTCAAGCATTTTGTATTGTTTTATTTTTGTTTCATTTCTTACAAACTCGTATTTTAAAATTTATCTCTGTGCCTACTTCTTAAACTAATCGTAGTGTCTGTCTTTTAGTAAGCAAATATATAATTTATTCACATATTTTCTTATGCATGTGAATAATTAAATATGCACATGTTTAGACTTACTACTGTCACATTGCTTTTTATGTATATTTTTACTTTCTTTTTTTCTTCTTTCTTTCTGCCCGTCTTCACTACCTCCACTACTACCACCACCTTCTGTTACATTCCTTGAGTTTTATTTGCTCATTTTATTTTATTGTAGTTTGGAAATTATACATGTCTGACTGGGGTTTTTTTTCATAGTTAAATTTTTTCTTGACTTTTTGCAATTAATTAACATAAGTCGATTTCAAATTTCACAAGTAAAATAATCATCATAGTATAAATTTACTTCTTCTTCTTCCTTTTCCTTGACCATTTTCCTCATGGAGACTATCCATGATTTTCCCTGCACATTGCTACTTGGAAAAGTATATGGCTAACTAAATCAGTAGTTGCCTAACATTGCAACTTTTGTAAGAGTGACTGAAAAGGAGGATGAGAGAATTTTTTGGTAATTATAAATATTTTCTATATCATGGCTGTGGTAGTGATTTAATGAGTGTATATTGTCATCAGAACGGTATACTGTATGTTTAAAACAAGTGTATATTTTATTATCTAGAAATTGTATCTCAATAAAGTTGATTTAAAAGTATCCTACGCAATGTCAGAGAGAGCAGGAGATAAGTAACAAACATAGAGAAAGCCCATTACAAGTTACATCTCATGAAATTACAATGGCATGGTTTTTCCAGAAATACTTAACAGTTTGGAACTTGAAACTGGCACGATGAATGTAGCTGAAAGATGAAATGTGTGGTAAAGTTGCTGTGCTATTTAAGATAGTATTTATTACCGTGACTGGCTGGGCCACCTGCTGGTTAGAGAAGCTAGTGCAGCTAAGATGCTGTAGTTGTGAGCAAGGGGATAATCTATAATATAAACATTAAAAATCAAATCCAATGAATATGTCATATGTGCTTATTATATGCTTGGCATGCTTATAGGTGTTGGAGGTATAGTAATGAGTAAGATAAGTAAGGTTTCTGACCACAAGAATTTCACATTTTTGGAAAATGAATGATGTAAAAAAAATGTAATGAATTGTCATTAGTTATTTAGACTCAATAATAAATGTTACTATGTTGTGTTGCATTCTTTTTTATGTCCCATATCATTTTTGGATAACTTTTTAATTTAGCTGGAATGAATTTTTTACATAATTATTTCATGGACATTCTGTGGTCTTATATTTTCTAAGATGTGTTGTTAAAAAAGGTTTTGGTCCTCTTTATCAAATACTAACAGCTTTCTAGGCTCAAAGTCATTTTCCTTTAGAACCTTGAAGATGAATTCTCTTGTCTTGTAAGTATCATGATCAGATTCATTCTGATTTTTGACTTAAATAACTTTCTGTTACCATGTGTTCATTTTCCTGGAATTAGGAAATTCAATTTAAAATTGCTATGTTCTTCAATTATCACTTTTATGGCCCTTCAGTGTGAAAGCTTGTGTTCTACTTCAGCTCTGCAAACCTTTATGACTGTTTTTATTATTTTATTCTCTCTGTTGTCTCTTTGCTGTCTGTTTATGGAACTCCTTTTGGATACTATGTTGGAATTTCTAGACCTGTCTATCTCATAATTTCCAAATTTTCATTCTTTCGTACTATAGCTTGGGATAATTTCTTCACCTTTAGTAAGTATTTGAATGAAGTGCTTTTGGAAATTGACAGGAGGAACAGATATCATTGATTGTTTCTGGACAGTAGGTTAAATATCTTTGCTGCCCTGAGGAAGCAGTCCAACATTATACTAGCTAGAGAATTATACTAGCTAGGATATTTCAAAAACATTTATACAGACATATTCATAAACATTTGCACCAAATGACAATAAAAAAGCGCATGAACATATTGCTACAGAAAACTATGATCAGAGGGTGATAATCTACCATATATACCCTCCAGCTATGTAAATGAATATCTGTTGTTTGCCTTAAATAATAAACTATCTGAGGTGTTTCTGTATTTATATTGCATTTTTCTATATATAAATATAGTGTTTAAATATAGTATTTCTATATTTAAATACTGTCTGTTTACTTAATGCTTTTTGGTAGTGATTGAAACTAAGATATCCAAATCTTATTGCTACCTCTGTCCCTGGCAGTTCAAAGAATATTTATATAGATTATTGTTTGCTTTGAAAACATTTCAACATAATTAAGCAATTTATCTTATTTGAAGCATTCCAAAGAACTAAAAGTTGTTTCATGAAAAGATATGTATGTATATACCTTTGTATGAAGTAGTTACATATTCATTTATTTTTGTTGTTTTGATAAACTGAAATTTATAGGCCCAATAAGCATATTGGGTAGCCTTATAAAAGAATTAATAACAACTTCAGGTCTTATATTTGTATGAATGAATTTTTTAAAATCATGATATTAACCCAAGTTATTATAGTTTGTTTTGGGATTTATTTAGCCTTGATATTAAACACAGATTATGTTTAAGGAAATTTCTTATTTGGAAATCTCATATTGGTATCAATTTAAAACAGCTTGAGGCTGGGCGCAGTGGCTCACACCTGTAAATCCCAGCACTTTGGGAGGCCAAGGGGAATGGATCACCTGAGATCAGGAGTTCGAGACCAGCCTGGCCGATATGGTGAAACCCCGTCTCTACTAAAAATACAAAAATTAGCCAGTCGGGGTGGCAGGCGCCTGTAATCCCTGCTACTCCAGAGGCTAAGGCAGGAAAGTGAGCTGAGATCCTCACTGACTTCCAGCCTGCTGAGCGACAAAGGGAGACTCCCTCTCAAAAAAAAAAAAAAGGCAGCTTGCAAGCAATACTGAAAATGTCTTAGTACAATTAATGATAAGAAGATTGGAGACACTTAAATGTATCACTTTCTCAGTTGTACTTAAATTAGGACTGATTAAGAGATCTATAGGTGTCTAGAGTTGGCAAACCAACTGTTTATCAAAAGCGGCTACTTACTTATCAAAGCAGGTGGTTGGTGAGTCAAATCCGTCAATCATCTATTTTTATAAAGTTGTATTGGAACATAGCCATATCCATTTGTTTATGTGTTGTCTATAGCTGCTCTTACACTAGAGTGGATGAGTTAATCATTGGCAACAAAGTCCTGAAGACTTGCAAAGCATGGAACATTCTCTGGCCTTCTATGAAAGTGTTATCCAATTGCTGCTTTAAACAATGGTGACACTTTTGTGGAGACTTACTGAGCACTACTTTCGCACTGTTGGGAAAATGGTTCACGGTCATCGCAAACACACTATACTTGTTTGCATATGACCTTGCTTGGGTTCTGCCTTCTGCCTCAACGTTGTTTTTCTCCTTTCACTCATGCCTAAAATATATCCGACCTTCAAGGTATGATTTAATTAACACTGCCTTTATGAAGTCCTGTAATAAAGAAATGAAGTTAAATTTCCTGGACACATCTTCAAATTGCTTCCTTACATATAATCCGAAATCCCTTGCCCCTCTCTTGCTTGTACTTGCTTGGTATACACACAACAGGTTTAAAATCAGTTCTCTACGTATTCCAGGCTTTCTTTCCCTCTCAGCTTACTGTGGCTAGAGAAAACACATACGACCCTAATGACTAGTCTTTCTACAACTATTCACAACATTGATCCTTCAATAGGCCAGGCTCCCATGCTATTCTCCTAGTTACCTAAATAGCTATTCTGTGTATCTTCTTCCCTCTCATCCTCCTCCTGTCCCCATCCTCCTCCAGTCCTCACTTTCTGCTCATGACATTTTATCTTAATTCACTGAGAAAATGGAGTAATAGTAGAGAACTTACACCTACCTGCCAGCCCTGCCCCCTTATAACTCAGCATTCCTTGCTGTGACAGTAGATGACTCACCCCTCACCCCTACTTCTAGGTGAGCTAACATCCTCACCCTCATTTGCTTATTGGAGAATAAGGCTCTGGCACTTCCCACCCCCTCCAACATCCTCAATTCCCCCTCTCTAATAAGTCAGTCCCATCAGCATGCAAACATATTGTTATTTCCACCACCTTCTGCCACCTGCTACCACCCCGTTTCCTTCCTCCCTTTTGGAACAGGATTCTTAAAAACATTCCCTGCGCTAGCAGTTTACAAATCTTTTCTGGCCACTTTCTTGTCAGCCATCGCAGGCAGGCTTCCCCCTCCATCATACCCCTAAAAATGCTCTTGTCTCAGTCACCCATGACCTCTGGGTTGCCAAGCCCACTGGTCAGTACACAGTTTCAACTGTGTTTTGCTTGGCCTGTCAGTGCATTTGATGTATCCATGATTTCCTTTTGCTAGATATACCTTCCTTGATTAACTTCTAGAATATCATACTCTTCATTGTCCCCTTCTTCACTGGTCATTCCTTTTGATTTTTCTTTCTTAGTCCTTTTTAATCTTTGACCTAATTAATACTGAAGTATCCCAGGCTCAGTCTTCGGTCCTCTTTTCTACCTACACCACTCCCTCATGAGCACTCTTATGAGACACATATCTGTTTCCAGTTTGGACACATTCTTGAACTCAAGATTTATGTATCCAACTGCATATTTAACATTTCCATGTGCATCTCTAATGAGCCTTTCCCACTCAGCATGTCTAGAACTGAAACTCCTGACCTGTCACCTCTCCTCAATGCATCAGCTCTGCCCAAGGCTTGCTTGTTTCAGTTGATGGCAGCTCCATCTTCTCAGGTGTTCAGATCAAAAGACCCAGAGTCATTCTCAATCTCTTGTTTCCTCCTGTACCCTTCAATCTCTCAGGAAATTCTATTATTTTTGTCATAAAAATTGTTTCCATACTCTAACCGCATATCTCTATTGCCACTGTACCCCTTTATTACAGTCTGTATCACCTCTCACTGGGATTACTGTCGCCTTTCCTAACAGGACTCCCTCCTTTCATCCTAGCCCTGCCCTACTGTCTGTCTTTAGCACAGGAGACAAAGGAATTCTTTAAAAAGTCATTCAGGTTATGTCATTTATCAGCTTAAAATATGGCACTGGTCTCTTATTTCAGCTCATTACAGTGGCTGAAACAACCCAAGCAGATTCCTCCCTTCTTCCACCTTTCTGACCTCATCTTAGACTGCTCTCTCTTTTGCTCACTCCTCTGGCTTCTTTTCTGTCCCTTAGGCTCATAGCCACACAGTTGCCTTGGCCCTAGCTACTCCCTCTGCTTCAACTATTCTTCACTCAGATACCATCGGGGCTCACGCCCTTGCTGTCTTTACCCTGACTACCCAAAAACTGTAACCCCACCTACTTACCTTTTTTCCTTTTCCCTATATAATTTGTCACTCTCTAATAAAATATAAAATTATAATAATGTATTTGTGCATTTTCTATATGGTCTGTCTTTCTGAAATCAAGATCGTGTTCTGCCATCATTGATGTATTCTAAGTTCGTAAAAAATGCCTAGATCATAGTAAATGCTCAGTTAGTATTTACTAAATGAATCAAGGAAAGTGATGCTGTCTTATAATCTCTACATTCTAGTCAATCTTGGCTTGTCTTCTCTAGTGGTTTGAGTGAATGGATGATGTATTTAACCGAATAAACCAATACCTGTAAATCTTTTATTCTTGTGTGTAATTTTAAATTTGTGATTAGACAAGTAAATAAACAGAATAAAACAAAATATCCTGTGTGTTAGATTATCTTTCTTCACTGGGAAGAACTACAAAGAATATAAGATGCTTAGAGTCATTTTCACAAGCAATTATTTGCTTGTGAAATAGCAAGGGTGTGAGCCCTGATGATACCTGAGTGAAGAATATTTGAAGTAGATGAAAAGCTAGAGCAGAGGCAACTGTGTGACTATGAGTCTAAGGGACAGTTTTCACTCCAGAATGAAAACTATAGAACTGTCTGGCTTTGTTAATTTGCTCACCTCAAGAAGTATTTTCCCTGGGCAGTACCATCCTGCTAGATGCTTCAGTGCTGCCGTGAGTCACCAGTCATGCTGCAGTGTGACCCAGTCACAAGATTCCAAACAGTTCCTACCCTGTGAGCTCCTTGATGACAGGGCTAGGATTTACTAGTTCATTTCCAAATCTAGGCACACAGGTGAATGAAAGACAAAGATGCTTGTTGTGAGGGCAGTTCATGACCATTTATAATTAATATGCTAGGTTTAAACACTGCTTCCACAGAGCTCCAAAAATGTGACAGAAATAGAAGTCGAAAATTTATTTCCTCGCTATATTTGCATTTTCAGGAGGTAATGAATCTGCTATCAGCCATTTCTCCTTTATACATATTTTGTAGGAGTGGTTCTATTGTATATCAAAAAAGTTTTTAAACCTGTTTTTAAACTCTCAGAGAGTAGCAGCCTTTTACCATTCTTATGATGTGAGTTAGATACTTCCCAGGGTAGTATTCTATACTTTTCAACAACAGAGTCTGTGAAATTTCTTACATACCCCATCTCCTTGCCCATCTGGGGCTGTAAGGTAAAATTCTGATGGCTACATGCATAAAGTGTACTTGAAGCAAGTCTTAAATTCTTAAATTCTCAGAGCCTCTATTTCTTTATTGTCAAATAAGAGTGCTATCTCTTTAATATAAAGATATTATTGGTAATATAAACATATTTTCAAGATTTGAACCTAATAATCTATATGAAACAATTTTGTAAACCTTAAAGTGCTATGCAAACAACACTTATTTAAATTAAAACAATCATTAATTACATTAATAGTATATCTTAATATATAATATCTAACCCTGCCCAAAGAGAAAGGAATATTTTACCTTTTCAGGTTTTTTTGACACACAGGGATTACACACACACACACACACGAATGTCTAGTAGAATTTTTGGTCCACAGAACTGCGGCATGTATCAGGCTGAATACTTTGAAAGCTGCTAGGGAGAGCTGGATTCTTTGCTGTCAGCTCAAAAATCCATGCTAAGTTCTTTTGCCAAATGACATTTGCTGTGGTTTGAATGTCCCCACCAAAACTCACGTTAAGAGGTATTAGGTCATGAGGGACCTGCCTTCAAATAGATGAGTGTACTTATCATGAAAGTGGGTACTTATAGCGGGAGTGGGCTCTTGATAATAAAAATATAAGTTTGGCAGAATTCTCTCTTCATTTCTAGTGCTTGCTTCCATCTTTTATCTTTAAACCATGGGATGACTCTTGCCAGATGTCAATGCCATGCTCTTGGAATTCCCACTTCCAGAATCACGAGCCACGCTTTTTCTCTTTTTAATAAGTTATCGAGTCTGTGACATTCTGTTATAATAGCAGAAAACAGATTAACACAGAAAATTGATACTGAGAAGTAGAACTATTATTATTTTTTAAATATCTGAAAGTATGGAAGTAGTATTGGAACTGGGTAATGGACAGAGGCTGGGAGAATTTAGAGAAGCAGGCTACAAGATGTCTATATTGTCTGGAATGGAGCATTAAGGGTGATTCTGAGCACTCTCATGAGTGCTCAGAAGAAGACAGCTGTAGGAAATATCAGAATCTTCTTTGAGATTACTTAAATGGTCATGACCAGAAAGTTGGTAGAAATATGAACAGTAAAGACCATTTTGATGAAACCTCAGACAAAAATGAAGAACAAGGTATTGGAAACTAGAGGAGAGATCATCCTTATTATACAGTAGCAAAGACCAAAGACCTTGGCTGCATTGTGTCCACGTCCCAGGACTTTATGGAAGGAAGAACTTAAGAACAGTGCACTAGAAATTAGTGGAAGAAATATCTAATCAGCAAAAGTTGAAGTTGATGCATAGCTGCCTTGAACTTCATACAGTGAGATGTGAAAGGAGAGGAATGACCTAAAATTGGAATTTATAATTAAAAGACAAACCGAACAGAAAGATTTGGAAGATTTGCAGCCTGGCTATATAAAAGGTCGAAAAGTGTATTCAGGAAAGAGTACTAAATGTATGGCCAGGCAACCTTTTGTTAGAGGTTAATGTGGATAGCAAGGTACGGTTCATCAAGAAAATAGGAGAAAGACCCTGAAGGCATTTGAAAGACCTTTGAGGCTGTCCCTGCTGTCCCAGCCCCAGAGTTCTAGGATGGTAGAATGGTTTTGGGTGCCAGACCCTGCCTGGTTGCTCTCCATGGACTTACTGCCCAGGGCTGCCTTGGGACTTGGCTCCCTACATTCTGGCACAGCACTCTTCAGCCACCCCAACTGTGGCTTAAGTGGTCCCAGGTGCAGCTTGACCCACTGTTTCACAAGATACAGGTGGTAAGCTTGGTGAAATTCATGTGGTGTTAGGTCTGCAGTCTCACAGAATACAAGAGCTCTGGGGGCATGGCTTCATCCATCTTGATTTCAAAAGATGATGCTTACTTCTTTGGGGCACAGGCAGAGACTCTGCACATGGGCAGAACTACCACAGAGAGCCCCCAACAGGACAGTGCCTAGTGGAGCCAAGGAAATGGGGTTGCCACCGAAACCCTGGAATTATAGTTAACAACGTACAGCTGTAGTCTGGAAAAGCCTCAGGCATGAGACTCCAACCCATGAGAGCTGAAGCATAGGCTGAGCCTATGGGAGCTATGGGAGCTATGGGAGCTGAGCTGCCTGAGGCTTTGGGGGTCCAACCCCAACCCAGTGTGCCCAGGATGGAGAATATGGAGTGAAAGGAAATTATTCTTCAGCTTTAAGATTTAATATTGTTCTTCCTGTTGGGTTTTGGACTTGCTTCAAATGAGTTATCCCTCTTTTCTTGCCTATTTCCCCATTTTAGAATGGGAATGTCTATTCTATGCCTTCACACATTGTATTTTGGAACCAGATACTTCATTTGGATTTAGCAGGCTTGTGGTTGTAGAATATTTGCCTTCAGGATGAAGTCTCACCCATATTTGATTTAGATAAGACTCTGGATTTTGAGTTAATGCTAGAGTGACTTTTGAGCCTACTAGGATGCAATGAATATATTTTGCATTGTATGAAGGACATGAATTTGGCAGAGAGGGGAGGGGAGGGGCAGAATGCTATTGTTTGAATGTCTCACCAAAGTTCATGTTGACATTTAATTGTGATTGTAACCGTGTTAAGAAATGGGATATTTAACAGGTAATTAGGCACCTCTTAGGCTCTTTCATTAGACAGAGCCCTCATGAATGGATTAATGCAGCTATAGAAGGAGTAAGTTGGTTATTGCATGAGTGGGCTCCTTATAAAAGGGTCATTTGGGCTCAATTTTCTCTCTGTCTCGTGTGACCCTTAGCAGAGGTCAGTGCCATGTTCATGTACTTCCCAGCCTCCAGTGAGTCAAATAAACTTGTGTCCCTTATAAATTAAGTCTGTGGTATACTCTAGCCGCAGAAAATGGATTCAGGCAACAAGGAGAGCTGTAAAATACTTCTTTTCAGCTACACTGGCTTTCATTATTATTATTTGGTTAAATGCTTCTGAGGACATTTTCTGTTGCATTCCTCCATGTTTGACAACCACACTCTACTGTGGAGTATTCTGGCTAAGCACTCAGTCTTATTCTACTTATACCAGCAGGGTGTAGTTGAGCAGGATAGTGAAAATCCACTGTGACACTGCAAAGACTCACTGCTATAAGAGGCCAGGAGTGAAATTCTCATTGTTTATAAACGTAGCTTCGTAAGTCCTAATCAAAAATTGTATCACCCTCAACATTACTCAATCCCAAGTCAATATTACTGTCAAATTTGAAAAATGTGAATTTGGGGATACCACAACTAAAAGGGATGTAGGAAATTTAAGAGGCTTTGGATGAAATGATGAAGGTAACTCTAAAGTTTTATTAAAAAAAAACTGAAGCACTGAGATAATATAGAAAAGGGGAGTAATTATAAAGTGAGAATAAAAAGGAAGACTTGCTTTAAATAAGCCAATCAACTAGTGATTTACATCATATGTAACAGGAAGATTAGATTTGATATGTTCTTGTGGACAAAAAGGTATTCCTATTGAATATACCCTTTTATCTTGCTTAATACCTAAATAAGTGTTAGCTTTTTCTTTTTATGAGTTATGCATAATATATTTTAAAGCAGCTGTTGTCATATTTCAGCAACATCTGATAAGTGTAATAATTTAATTCTCTGAGTTTATGGAACTTAATTCAGTGAATATTTATGTCATGGGTTGTGGCAGATTTTGATTTTTTGTGGAAGAGGTCAACACATACATACTATTTTAAAAGGCAGCAAAAATAATTGTGTTTTTGTACTTTTTGGTTAAAATTGCTTTTAATTTCATGAATTGCAGTTTAGGAATGTTTAATTTTCACATTCTTCACTTGATTTGAGTGAGAAAAATAAAATTGTCCTGGTTATGAAATTCTCAAGTGATTAATAATGATTTCTTTAAAGAACTGAAGATGCATATTCAGAGTTGTAGAAATAGCTACTGCTGTTTTAAACTAGATTAACAATCAGTGTTTCTACAGCACTAAGTATTTGTTTCTACTTTTTACTAGTATGACTCTGGAACTTTTCAATTCAGGGACATAATATAATAGAAAAGTTTTGCAAAGGCTTTGTAATCAGACAAACCTGGTCTCAAATCCTGGCTATCATGTATTTGCTATGGGCCTGGTGCCTTACTCAAATGCTACTAACCTTCCTCCATAGGATTATTGTAAAGATTAAACATGATGCATCTGTTCAGTAACTAATAGAGTGCCTATTAAAAGGTAGATATTCAATAAATATTAATTCCCTTCTTTTCTTTTTCTCACTAGTCCACTTGTGTTTTTAATGGATCATCATTTACCCTGGATTGTACTGTAGGAGGCATCGTGGATGGATGGCTGCTGGAAACCCCTTGCCATAGCCAGCTCTTCTTCAATACTTAAGGATTTACCGTGGTTTTGAGTAATGAGAATTTCGGTAAGAAAAAAATATATTAAAATAGCATATGGAATTTCCCTAACAGGTTGTTTGAACCTCATATTCTTTGCAGTAAGTTACAGGGTTATTCTCTAAAGATCTTGGGATGGCATAGATGTCTGTACACATTTGGATTGTTCTTATTTTGAAAATAAATAAAATAGGTTTTTTAAAACTGTATGATCATCTTGATAGGCCCTTCTTGTCATTATAAATGTGTTATTTCACTTATCCCACTCTTCTGTGTTCTCTAAATGTCTTTGTACTCACTAAATTGCATAGTCTGGGAGGGCAGGGTCTGGGTATCATTCACTTTTTCAGCGTAAACTAAAGAAAGCACGAACACTTAGTGGTTAAGATGGCAGTTAACACTGCTTTCTGAAACTATAAAAGCATTGACAAAAACATGCAGGTAAGAGTATAAAACTCTGGTAAGTTCTAGCATAAATGATTTTTCTAAATCACCAAGAAAAAATATTATATAGTCACTCTCAAGATAGAATGGAGTATCTGTAGTTGGTTCCATTTTATCCAATTTTTTGCCAAATAAAAATAATTCATTTTCATATATTTACAGTAAGTTAATTAAACTAGTGCATCTCTGTTAGTAATGCCTGTTATTAACCTGTGCTGTATACAATATTATGGCCTATTAAAAAAGACAGAAAGATGAGGAGGAGTTCAAAGATAATATAAAAACATTAAGTGGTGACATTGGTGTATATTTAAATGAACAAATATGTCAACTTTCTTAAATTATCTTCGACACGAATCTGCAGAAATATCTGTTAAAGAATTTTGTGCATAAGAGACAGAGCTGGAGGTAGGAGAGAAAGCAAAAAAAAAAAAAGATTAATTCTAGTTTTGCTATTTTTGATAAGGAGGATTAATTTTGTATGACAAACATACATCTTTAGACCTAAAAATATGTTGACACATTATTTTAAACCTCACTTTTTAGCTAAAACCTTTAACCATTTGTTTATGATTATGTTTTTCAGAAACCACATTTGAGAAGTATTTCCATTCAGTCCTACTTGTGTTTACTTCTAAACAGTCATTTTCTAACTGAGGCTGGCATTCATGTCTTCATTTTGGGGTAATTTTATCTTTAGGCATAAATAATATGTTTATGATTATGACGATTGTCCTTGGATATCTTACCCATTAAGTTAGTTTATGTTCAGTTTGCTTATATCTCTAGGTGCTCAGTGTCTGGGGGTTAGAAGGCAGACTGTAGAGACTCAGAAGAGGTTTGGTAAACACCTAACTGAGCAGTTCTATGTTGTTGTAATTGTCCAAAAGAGCATTATAGCCCTCAGATAAATTGGGCCTTGTGATATTTAACTGCACGTGGAAGTATATCACTTACTGATAGACAATGTGTTTTCTTTTTTCTTTTTTTTTTTTTTGAGACGGAGTTTCGCTCTTGTTACCCAGGCTGGAGTACAATGGCGCAATCTCAGCTCACCGCAACCTCCGCCTCTGGGTTCAGGCAATTCTCCTGCCTCAGCCTCCTGAGTAGCTGAGATTACAGGCATGCACCACCATGCCCAGCTAATTTTTGTATTTTTAGTAGAGACGGGGTTTCACCATGTTGACCAGGATGGTCTCGATCTCTTGACCTTGTGATCCACCCTCCATGGCCTCCCAAAGTGCTAGAATTGACTATGTGTTTTCTGTGGCAATTAATAGTAGATATTTACAATTTGCTTATGTTACTTTTTTATCTGTCCCTGACACTGACTCCTCCTATCCCTTGATCCTTATCCTAGTTCAGTTTAAAACATTTCTTTCTTTTGTTTTTTCCTTCTAATAAAATTCATATGTTTCCATGACTATTAACTTTTTTCTTCTCTCTTAGATGCAGCTAATATACCCAGTTGGCCCAAAGCGCCTAACCTATAGTTATATAATCTGACTCTCAGTTCAGTTTTACTCTACTAATGCCTTCATGGTATTGGGAACCATAGATTTGTACAGGTAATTCTTCATCATAAGACAGATTAGTTTGACTATCATGCTTCTGTGTAAGGTCCATCAGGAAGTGAGTGATTATTTTTCCTCAAGCTCTAAGAATCATTCCAATGTTACTTGGTCAGAGTAAGTGTATTTTGCCTGGATATAAATTGTATTTATTTTTAATTTTTTTAATATATATTTTATTGCACTTTAGGTTCTGGGGTACGTGTGCAGAACACGCAGGATTTATTGCATAGGTACATACATGGCAATGTGTTTTGCTGCCAACATCCCCCCGTCACCTATATCTGGCATTTCTCCTCATGTTATTCCTCCTCAGCCTTCCTACCCCCTGCTGTCCCTCCCCTAGTACCCCCCCAACAGACCCGAGTGTGTGATGCTCCCCTCCCTGTGTCCATGTGTTCTCATTGTTCAATGCCCACCTATGAGTGAGAACATGTGGTGTTTGATTTTCTGTTCTTATGTCAGTTTGCTGAGAATGATGGTTTCCAGATTCATCCATGTCCCTACAAAGGACACAAATTCATCATTTTTTATGGCTGAGTAGTATCCTATGGTGTATATGTACCACATTTTCCTTGTCCAGTCTATCATTGATAGGCATTTGGGTTGGTACCAGGTCTTTGCTACTGTAAACAGTGCCGTGATGAACATACATGTTCACGTGTCTTTATAATGGAATGATTTATAATCCTTTGGATATATACCCAGTAATGGGATTGCTGGGTCAAATGGATTTCTATTTCTAGGTCCTTGAAGAATCACCACACTGTCTTCCAAAATGGTTGAACTAATATACACTCTCACCAACAGTGTAAAAGTGTTCCTATTTCTCCACATCCTCTCCAGTATCTGTGGTCTCCATATTTTTTAATTATTGCCATTCTAACTGGCATGAGATGGTATCTCAATGTGGTTTTGATATGCATTTCTCTAATGACCATGATGATGAGCATTTTTTCATATGTTTATTGGCCTCATATATGGCTTCTTTTGAAAAGTATCTGTTCATGTCCTTCACCCACTTTTGAATGGGTTTGTTTGTTTTTTTCTTGTAAATCTGTTTTAGTTCTTTGTAGATTCTGGATATTAGCCCTTTGTCAGATGAGCAAATTGCAAAAATTTTTTTCCCATTCTATTGGTTGCTGGTTCACTCTAATGATTGTTTCTTTTGCTGTGCGGAAGCTCTGGAGTTTAATTAGATCCCATATGTCTATTTTGGCTTTTGTTGCCAGTGCTTTTGGTGTTTTAGTCATGAAGTTCTTGCCTATGCCTATGTCCTGAATGGTTTTGCCTAGGTTTTCTTCTAGGGTTTTTATGGTATTAGGTCTTATGTTTAAGTCTTTAATAGATCTGGAGTTAATTTTAGTGTAAGGTGTCAGGAAAGGGTCCAGTTTCTGCTTTCTGCACATGACTAGCCAGTTTTCCCAACACCATTTATTAAACAGGGAATCCTTTCCCCATTGCTTGTTTTTGTCAGGTTTGTCAAAGATCAGATGGTTGTAGATGTGCGGCATTGCTTACGAGGCCTCTGTTCTGTTCCATTGGTCAATGTCTCTGTTTTAGTAACAGTACCATGCTGCTTTGATTACTGTAGCCTTATAATATAATTTGAAGTCAGGTAGCATGATGCCTCCAGCTTTGTTCTTTTTGCTTAGAATTGTCTTGGCTAGGCGGGCTCTCTTTTAGTTCCATGTGAAGTTTAAGGTTTTTTTTTTAGTTCTGTGAAGAGGGTCATAGGGAGCTTCATGGTGATAGCATTGACTCTATAAATTACTTTGGACAGTATGGCCATTTTCACAATACTGATTCTTTCTAACTATGAGAACAGAATGTTTTTTCATCTGTTTGTGTTCTCTCTTATTTCCTTGAGCAGTAGTTTGTAATTCTCCATGAAGAGGTCCTTCACATCCTTTGTTAGTTGTATTCCTAGATATTTTATTCTCTTTGTAGCAATTGTGAATGGCAGTTCATTCTTGATTTGGCTCTCTTTAAGTCTGTTATTGGTGTGTAGAAATGCTTGTGATTTCTGCACATTAATTTTGTATCCTGAGACTTTGCTGAAGTTGCTTATCAGTTTACAGAGATTTTGGGCTGAGATGATGGGGTCTTCTAAATATACAATTATGTCATCTGCAAATAGAAACAATTTGACTTCCTCCTTTCTTAGTTGAATAGCCTTTATTTATTTTTCTTGCCTGATTGCTCTGGCTAGAACTTCCAATACTATATTGAATAGGAGTGGTAAGAGAGGGCATCCTTGTTTAGTGCCAGATTTCAAGGGGAATGCTTCCACTTTTTGCCCATTCAGTATGATAGTTGCTGTGGGTTTGTTGTAAATAGCTTTTATTATGCTGAAATATGTTCTGTGGGTATCTAGTTTATTGAGAGTTTTTAGCATAAAGCATTGTTGAATTTTGTTGAAGGCCTTCTCTGCCTCTATTGAGATAATCATGTGATTTTTGTCTTTGGGTCTGTTTATGTGGTGGATTATGTTTATAGACTTGCGTATATTGAACCAGCCTTGCATCCTTGGGATGAAGCCTGCTTGATCATGATAGATAAGCTTTTTGATGTGCTGTTGCAGTTTGCCAGTATTTTATTGAGCATTTTTGCATCTATGTTCATCATGGATATTGGCCTGAAGTTTTTTTTTTTGTTGAATCTCTGCCAGGTTTTGGTATCAGGATAAGGTTGGTCTCATAAAATGATTTAGGAAGGATTCCTTCGTTTTGGATTGTTTGGAATAGTTTCAGAAGGAGTGGTACCAGCTCCTCTTTATGTCTGGTAGTATTTGGGTGTGAACCCATCTGGACCTAGGCTTTTTTTGGTTGGTAGGCTATCAATTGCTGCCTCAACTTCAGACCTTGTTACTGGTCTATTCAGGGTTTCAACTTCTTCCTGGTTTAGGCTTGTGAGGGTTCAAGTGTCCAGGACTTTATCCATTTCTTCCAGGTTTATTGGTTTATGTGCATAGAGTTGCTTGTAGTGATTTCTAATGTTGGTTTGTATTTGTGTGGCATCAGTGGTGATATCCCTTTATCGGTTTTTATCGCATCTATTTGATTCTTCTTTCTTTTCTTTTTTTATTAATCTGGCTAATGGTCTGTCTATTTTGTTGATCTTTTCAAAAAACCAGTTTCTGGATTTATTGATGTTTTGAAGGGTTTTTTGTGTCTCTATCTCCTTCAGTTCTGCTCTGAACTTAGTCATTTCTTGTCTTCTGCTAACTTTTGAGGTTTTTTTTTTTTTTTTATCTTGCTCTTCTAGCTCTTTCAATTTTGATGATAGAGTGTCAATTTTAGATCTTTCCTGGTTTCTCATGTGGGCATTTATTGCTATAACTTTCCCTCTAAACACTGATTTAAATGTGTCCCAGAGATTTTGGTACTGGGTGTCTTTGTTCTCATTGGTTTTGAAGAACATCTTTATTTCTGCCTTCATTTCACTGTTTATCCAGTCAACATTCAAGGCCAGTTGTTTGGTTTCCATGAAGTTGTGTGGTTCTGAGTTAGTTTCTTAATGAAAGTGACTAAGTATACATGATCATTCAGTCTACACTGGGCTAATTCTACATTGTTTATGGAGAAAGCTACTGCAAGCAAAGTAAGAGTGTGAGCAACATGAAAGAGGCATGTTTAATATATTGCAAAAAATAATCTACTGTCAAAATCATTATATGAAAATAATTACTTATTTTAAGAATTTTACCTATTTATTAGACTTAAAAGTCTGATAAAATCTCTGCCTAAAGGAAACTAGTAATTCATTTAAATGCACACCAACAATAGACTGGACAAAAAAATGTGGCACATACACACCATGGAATACTCTGCAGACATAAAATGTGATGAGTTTGTGTCCTTTGTAGGAAATAGATGAATCTGGAAACCATCATTCTCAGCAAACTGACACAAGAACAGAAAATCAAAGACTGCATGTTCTCACTCATAGGCGAGTGTTGAACAACAAGAACACATGGACACAGGGAGGGGAGCATCACATACTGGGGTCTATTGTGGGGGGATTGGGGGAGGGACAGCTGGGGATGTGGAGTTTGGGGAGGGATAACATGGGGAGAAATGCCAGATATAGGTGACGGGGGGATGGATGCAGCAAACCACTTTGCCATGTGTGTACCTATGCAACAGTCCTGCATGTTCTGCATATGTACCCGAGAACCTAAAGTACAATTAAAAAATATATACATATATATCTGTATGTGTGTGTGTGTATATATGTATGTATATATATGTATTATATATATATATAATATATATATATATATATATATATATATATATATATATATAATCATTTATTGAGCATTGCCACATGTTTGGCTCTGTTTCTATGTCATTGTGGTAAATTGACCCAGTTTATTTTAAAGTATGTCTCCAATTAGGCTTTTCTCTAATTTGGGTTTGTCAAGCCTGATGTTATCATAAAATGTCAAAACTGTACTATATGTTCAGTGTGTACGTTCAGCTACAAGGCTGTTGAATGCACAGAGGCAAGGATAAAAATGATTTTTTTCACTGGTCAGAGTAAAAAATTATTGATTGCTCTTCTGCTTATAGTGTCCATCAAGATGAATAAGCTTTTTCAATATGCTTTGCTCTGTGGTTTTTCTTTCAGCTGTTTTAGTGCAGCACTTCCTAAAACAGAAGCCATCTGGGTGGATGTAATAAGTGATTTGAGAAGAATTCAAGATCTTATTCAAGTGAGTACTCAATTTTTCCATAAAATAGCTGGTATAATAGATATGGAGTATGTCTGTCTCTGTGTTTTTCTGTCAGTCTCAAGGAAACCACACTAGAAACAGTAATATTTTTGTAGAAATTTATGAACTTATGAAACTCCAAAAGGATTGTTTTCCTTACTGTTTTTGAATCTAATTATCTTTAAAAACATAATTTATAAGAGGCCCAGCCTGATAAGTTCTAATCTGCACAGGTGAGGGATTCTCTTCCTCTTTCTGGAGAAACCAGATATCTTGGGGGCACCTGCAGGGGGAGTAGCTTGACCCAGGGAAGAGCTGTTGCTTGTGTACTAAAAGCCCTCTTCTCCTACCTAGAGAAAAGAGGTGACCTGACCTAAGGAAGTGCTCTTACCATAGCAGCTAATACCAGCTTCAGTGGAAGTCTCAATGGCACCAGGCATACCAAAATAGCACCACGAAGTTTTCAAAACTAAATTGTCATTGGAATCACAGCATTAAAAAGTAGGTTAGAACTTGCATGCTAAATTCAAACGGGCTGACTGCACGTTAAAACAGAAGATTTAAATAGGACCAGAGTGTCCTAATATAATAGACACAAAGCCAAGATACAAATGAAAATCATCCATTGTATCAAGAAGTAGGAAAGTTACAATATTAACGAGAAAATATAATCCACAGACTACAGAATTGAAATGGATCAGATATTGGAATTGTCTGACATGGATTTGAAAGCAGACATTATAAAAAGTGCTTCAAAAAGCAATTACAAATGCCATTGAAGCAAATGGAAAATGAAATGCCTTAACAAAGAAATAGAAGATATGAAAGGAACCATGTAGAAATTATAGAACTGAAAATATAACTAAAGTACAAAACAAACTGTAAAGGCTCATTAACAGACTGAATAACAGAGGAATGATAGTTAATTTGACAACAGAATACTAAAGAGACAACTGACTTTAAAAAAAAAAAAACATCAGTGATCTGGAGTCTGGAGGATACTAACAAAAGATCCAGCATTCCTATGGTCAGCATTGTAGAAGAGTATGATAATACACCAAGTAAGAGAGACAGAGACTGGTTGAGTGGACAACAGAACAAAACCCATTTATGCTATCTGTAAGCAGTCCACATCTAGTAGAATGACATATATAGGGTGAAATTTAAAAAACAGATAAAGACATATACCATACCATAATGGGTTGAATAGTGCCCCCCAAATTTCACATCCACTTGGAACCTTAAAATGTAATCTTATTTTAAAATAATATCTTTGCAAATATAATAAATGAAATTAAGATGAGATCATACCAGAGAGGGGTGGGCCCTAAATCCAATGACTAGTGTCTTTATTAGAAAAGGAAAGGACACAGAGGAACTCCCTGGAAAGAAAGCCATGTGAAGACAAGGGAAGAGATCAGAGTGATACAACTATAAGCCAAGGAAAGTTAGGGATTGCCAGGATCCACCATAACCTTGGGAAAATCAAGAAAGGATTCTTCTCTAGAGCCCTCAGAAAGAACGTGGCTCTACCAACATCTGGACTTCAGACTTCCAGTCTCCAAAACTGTGAATCAATAAATTTATGTTGTTTTAAACCACCCACTTTGTGGTAGTTTGTTACAGCAGCTCTAGACTGATATACATGCATACATTAATTGTAAAAAGCAAAAGTGGCTATATTAACATCAAATAAAGTAGACTTCACAGTAAATAAAGTTACTAAAATCAAGAGGGCCATTACATAATGATAAAAAATAAATCCATGAGGAAAACATAATGTTCTTAAATGTATACACATCAAATAACAAAGCCTCAAAATTTGTGAAGCAAAAAATAATAGGGCTAAAGAAGAAATAGACAAATCCACAATTATGCTTGAGAACTTTACCACGTCCCCCTCAGGAACTAATAGAAATACTAGACAGAATATCAGAAAGGGTATAAACATATAGCATAACCAACCAAGAGGATTGAATATAGTACATAGAGCACTACACACAACAACAGCAGAATATACTTTCTTTTATCAAGACTGAATATATCCTGAGCCATAAAGCAAACTTTAAAATTTTTTTCAGAACTTAAACCATGCAGAATTTGTTCTCAAACCAAAATGGAATCTAACCAGAAATCAAGAAATTAAACACAATGGGCAAATTTCCAAATGCTTGGAAATTAAATACTATACCTCTATATAATCCATGGGTCAAAGAATAAATTTCAAAATATATTCAAAATACATAGAATGAAAAAAATTAAATACAGCATATCAAGATATGTGCAATGCGGCTGAAGCAATACTGATAGGGACATTTTTTAAATCAAATGATTACATTAGAAAAAAAGGAGAATTATCAAATCAAAAATTAATTTACCACTTCAAGAACCTATAAGAAGTAGAGCAAAATAAATTCAACATGAGCAGAACAAATAAAATGTTAAATATAAGAGCAGAAGTTAATGAAATTGAAATCAAGAAAACAATAGAAAAAATAATGAAACATAAAACCAGTTATTTGAAAAACAAATAAAATTGTTATATCCTTAATAAGACTGACAAAAATAAAAAGAGAAAAGACACAAATCTCAGGAATGAAATTTGGGACTATCAGTATAGAATCTGTAGTCACTCAAAGGATAATAAGAAAAACTATGAGCAATTTTATGCTTACAGATCTGACAACTTAGAGGAAATGGACCAATTCTTCAGAAACCACAAACTACCAAAACATAATGAAGATAAAACAGACAATCTAAACACTCCTATAATCACTAAATACATTGAATTCATCATACACAGGCTCCCAAACAGGAATCTCCAAGCCTGCTGCTTACACTGAAACATTCTACCAAATATTTAGAAAAGCATTAACAATTATAGTCTTTTCTAGAAAACAAAAGAGGAAGGAATGTTTTCCAGTTGGTTTTAGGAGGCCAGTATTACTCTGATGCTAAACCCAAATAAAGGCATTACTAAAAAAGAGAACTACAAAAAATATCTCCCATTAACTTAGATATTAAAATCCTCAATAAAATATTAACAAATCAAATTCAGCACTGTATAAAAAGAATTATACACCATGACTGAGTGAGACTTATTTCAGGCATGCAAGTCTTGCTCAATTATTTGAAAATCAACCAATGTAATCTACCATATCAACAGGCTAAAGAAGGAAATCATATGTAGAAAAGGTATCTGATAAAATGCTTCTTATGGGCTTAACTCTGTCCCTCCCTATGCCCCTGGATTTAATGTTGAGGTACTAATTGCCAGTATCTCAAAATGCGACTGTATTTTGAGATAAGGTCAGTTAAAATGAGGTCATTAGGGTAGGTTCTAATCCAATATGACTGGTATCTTTAGAAAAACAGATAAAGATATAGATACAGAGAGATGGAAAACCATGTGAAGACACTGGGAGAAAATGGCCATCTATAAGCCAAGGAGACAGCACTCCAGAGAAACCAAGCCTGCTGGTCCCCTGATTTCAGACCTCTAGCCTCCTGAATTATGAGAAAATAAAGTTATATTATTTATGTCACCCAGTCTGTGGTACTTCTTATGGCAGCCCTAGCAGGCTGATATAATGCCTATTGAAGATAAAATTTATTAGCAAAGTAGGTGTGGAGAACTGCCTCAAGTTGATACAAAACATGTGCAGAAAACCTAGAGCTACCATACTTAATGGTGAGTGCAAGACTGAATGCTTTTCTAGTAGGACTGGAAACTAGACAAGGATATCTTCTCTCCCCACTTTTACTTACCATAATTGTCTTAGTATTTTTGTTGCTTATAACAGAATACCTGAAATGGGTAATTTATAAGAAAGGAATTTATGTCTAACGGTTATGAGACTGAAAAGTGCAAGGTTGAGGAGCCACATCTGGTGAGGGCTTTCCTGCTGATGGGGGCTCTTTGGAGTCCAGAGGTGACGCAGAACATCACATGGCGAAAGGCTGAGTGTGATAATGTGCTAGCTCAAGTATCTCTTCCTCTTCTTATAAAACTACCAGTTCCTCTTCCTTGATAACTCATTGATACTTTAATCCGTGAGTGGACTAATCTGTTGAAAAGAGCAGAGCCTTTGTGATTTTATTGCCTTTTAAAGCCCCTCATGTCAATACTGCCGCATTGGGGATTAAGTTTCAACATGAATTTTGGAGGGGACATTCAAACCATGACAATAATATTGGAAGTTCGGCCAAATTATGAAACAGGAGAGAAAAAAATGTATGAGGGAAAAACAAAGAAATAAAAGGCATGCAGATTGAAAAAGGAAATATATATATCTCCCCAGGTTTTTTTGAGAGAAAGTACTAAAAATGGGCATATTTTGTTTAGAAAATAATGCAAATTAAAACCACAATGACATATTATTACATGCAGCTATAAGCATGTACAAAATAAAAAGATAGTGATGATGCTAAGTGAACATAAATACACGAGGGTGATAATGCTGGAAAAGATGCGGAGAATCTGGATCATTTCTACATTGCTGGTGATTATGTAAAATGATACAGCCACTCTATAAAATAGTTTGGCAGCATCCTATAAAACAAAACATACATTTGCCATGCAATCTACCTATTATACTCTCAGACATTCATCCTAGACAAATGAAAACTTTTGTGCACACAAATATATACATGAATGTTCATAGAGGTTTTTTAATAACTGCCAAAAACCAGAAACAAATTTGCTTCAGTTGGTAAAACTGTGGTATATCATGTCAGGGAATACTACAGAGCAATGAAAAGATGCAAACTCATGATACGCGCAAGTTGGGTGGATCTCCAAGGTATTGATGTGTGAAAAAAGCCAATCTTCATAAACAAACTGTGATACATCCATAAAATAGAATATTATCCAGTGATAAAAAGAAATAAGCTGTCAAGCCATGAAAAGAAACGGAGAAACCTTCAAAGCCATATAGTTAAGTGAAAGATGTGGCCACCGATCTGAAAAGGCTTCACACTATGACATTTTGGAAAAGGCTAAACTATGGAGACAATAGAAAGATCAGTGGTTGCCAGGGGTTCAGAGGGAGAGAGAGATGGCTAGGCAGAGCACAGGTGACTCTTAAAGCAGTGAAAATATTAATATATGATGAGGGATGACATTATATGTTTGTCAAAACCTATAAAACATACAACACGAATAATAAGCCCTAATATCTTATACACTTAAGACCACAGACTTCATAATAATGTGTCAATAGTGACTCATCAATTACAACAAACACACCACACTAATACAAGATATTAACAGCAGGGGAAACTGGGGTTGAGGACAAAGGGATGCGTATGTCTCTGTACTTTCTGCTAGTTTGTCTGTAAACCTAAATGGCTTATAAGAACATCTATCAATTATTTTAAAAGCTAATTTCAGAAGGTTACATACTATTTGAGTCCATTTACATAATATTCTTGAAATGACAAAATTATAGGAATGGAGAACAGAGCAGTGGTTGCCAGAAGCTAGAGAGATTGGGTGGTGATGAGGTATGTATGGGGAGAGAGGTGAGGTTGGTTATGAAAGAATAGCTGTGATGGAACTATTTTGTATCTTAACTGTGGTGGTGGTGACGTGAATCTATGCAAGTGATAAAATTGCATAAAACTTCACACAAATGCATGCACACACACCGTGGCACTTAAAACGTGTGAAATCTGAACAAGGCGAGTGCATTGTATTCATGTCAATTTTTTGATTCTAATACTGTGCTTGTTGAAGGGTACACAAGATATCACCACTGGGGGAAGCTTGTTGAAGGTTACACTAGATCTCTCTGTATTTACTCTTACAATTTCAGTAGGTTGTTCTCATTATATTTAAAGCAGGCCATAGTTGTTAATATTGTCTAATTTTATTTCCTTTCAGTCTATACATATTGATGCTACTTTATATACGGAAAGTGATATTCATGTGAGTGTACTTTTTTTCAAAGTTGCTATTTGTCTAGTTATCAAAGTTTTTAAAAGTATATTTTTGTAACAACTAAAATGTGTAGTTTTTAAATCTTAACTTTGGGTGTGTTTCTATGATATATTATCAGTGAGTTTTATTAGTGATTGTTGAGGTGGTACTTGAGGACAGAGAGCTACATAAATGCTATTTTTGTAATGATGCCAAATCAAAATATTTTAAGTCTTTTCTATCAATGTCAAACAAGATACGTTATACGTTTTTGTGATGCAGTTGCATCATAATGCAATTAGATGCAAAAATCGGGTTAACTGATTCAATTTAAGAGTAGCCGGCATATCAGTTATTTACAGTGCTGGAATTTATCACTGTCTGCAATCATATTTTCTATAAATTGCTTAAAGTCATCTATATTCTGCATTTTACATGGTTATCTACATTTGTCAGAAAAAGATTCTGACTGATTACTCTCTTTGTGAGAAAAGAATCATAATCCATGAAACTTATTAGAATTCAAATGTGATCTTGAACTTGTTTTATTAATACAGTGACGTTTCCTAAGGCATGTAGGATTTGTCATACTGGTAGTGGTCCTTCCTTTGGGATTGCTACTTAAACCAAGAAATGAATCCCCAACTTCACCTCAGGGAAAACAAACTCTATGTCCTCTCTCCATTATTCCTCGATTAGAACTTCTCTTACATAGATGACTTTCTAAGCATTGGAAAGAAGCCATAGCCAGAACCTAGAAAAAAGATATTCACCAACCGATTGGGTTATGCTGCTGCACAAAGAAATTGTCTTCCTCCTCTGGCTTCAGTGTTTTCTGTTTTCCTTTGCATATTTTGTAAAATGGAAAGTAGTCAATTAACCACCAAATTCAGCATCCTGAGATTGCTTTTTTGCAAGAAGATAACTTTGCAACCCATGGGTTATAGAAACAACCTTAGATTCAAATTTAGATTTTGAAACTGACTCCACCACTTTTTCCTTGTGTTACCTTGGTAATTACTAAAAATTTCTGAAGCTCAATTTTATTATTGCTGTTATAATGACAGTATTTGCCTTTCAACCCTAAGCAGTGGCTGTTGGGATTAAGCAATATTACAAGTGCTGGGCAAATGGGTGCATTCCCTCATTTATTCATCCATTCAGTAAGCATTTGTGAAGTGCCTGCAGGCTCCCAGGCACTATGCAAGGCATTGGGGACACAAAGTCAAATAATGATCAAATCCTCTGATATTCCTTAAGTGTTTCCTTTCTTTTAAGTTCTTGTCAAAGTAAATGTTGTGGAAAATGTATTTTTGTGGTTCCTAAGAGATCTTTTTCTGATTTGGTCACCCTATGAGTGGACACTAATCCTGCTTTGATTTTTTTGAGTAAATTTACTGGAATTACTTTTCTCCCTATGGAACTTTGGAACTTGAAAGAATAGTGTAATTAGCAGCTACCACTATTTAAAATGTTAACAACACAATTTGTTTCTAAAGATTCTTGCAAAAGCACTGTCTATATTGATGCTTTCTGAGCCTAAGGCCAGTATTATTACCCTTTCCACAGGGGAAATCTGCTCAGTGAGAAGAATTGGCCACAGTGTCCACATTTTCTAGTTTCATGTTACTCTGTTCAATATTGCCATCCTTCCTGATTATGTCTTGGTTTGTTTTGGTTTTGATTTTAAAGCCAAAAGAAAAAAAAGCTGCCTCCTATGCAAAATATTTTAAGAATATTGTGTCTCTTTATGAAATATTTGGATTGACTTTTTAAAAATCAAAATTACATCAGTGTGAAAACGAATAGTCAGAAAAAAATTTAATTGTTCTTTATAACTTTTATTTTTAGCCCAGGTGCAAAGTAACAGCAATGAAGTGCTTTCTCTTGGAGTTACAAGTTATTTCACTTGAGTCCAACAATACAAATATTAATGATACAATAGAAAATCTTCTCATCCTAGCAAACAGAAGTTTATCTTCTAATGGGGTGAGTTTTCCAATAGTTGCTCAGAGTTGCATCTTATATTTTGGGCCTGATTTGCTGAAGTCAGTCATGGACAAGAAGATCCCCCTAAGGGGCACTCAGGAGAAGGAGGTCTGTTTCAGTGGAGTGGCATCCAAAAGTGGCACCATCTCCAGCATGCACACAATGCTAAACTGTTCAATGATTTATTCAGTAGACAGACATTTAACAGAATAATGCCAGGTAGTGTGCTTCAGTGCTAGAATTGTAACTGTGAGCCAGACAAACAGGTTATTGACCTCGAGGTGTTTATTTTCAGGTGCAGTGGATAGACATTAATCTCATTACATACTCAAGTGTCTATCATCAATAATTGTAACTCACATGTATTAGGTTATTACTGTGTGCCAGACACTATTCTTTGAGCTTAAATTGATAATTCATTTAATCCTCGTGATAAATCTGTGAGACAGTTATCTTTATTTTTATTTGAATGTTGAAGAAATTGTAGCACTGAGAGCTTGGATCACTCACTCCAGTTCATGCACCTAGTAAAATGGGGGGTCACAATTCTTAACCAAATAGTTTGTCTGCAGAGTCTATAATCTCATGAGAAGATAAATGCTTTAAAAGGATAACAATGAAAATATTAACAATTCGAGTATAATCTGGGACATCCCAGGCAACCTGAGCAGTAGAGGGTTCCAGGAGAGCAAATTCAGGCACTCCTATAATAGTCTGGGGAATAGCTGTGCAAAGGCCCTGGAGTGCTAAGAATTATGGCTTTCATGACAAAACGCCAGTGGCCAAAGCAAGTAGAGAGAATGCAGTTTTGCAACAAAGAAGCCATAATCAAATTCGTTCATTGCAAAAATACTTTTTAGCCCTCAAGAGACAGTATGAAAAAATACCCATAATCCCTGCTGCTAAAGAGGGGAGAAACAGAAGTAAACCGATCACTCAGCACATGAGTAATAAGTTAGTTAGTCCAGCAATGAAAAAGGAGGCAGGGTAGGGGTCCTAGGGTTCCAATTTAAGGGAGGCTCAACTAATAAGCCGCCATTTGACAAAGATGTGAGGGAATGAGCCTTAAGGGTATCTAAGGTCATACCTTCAGGCAGAGACAACTGAACTGAGCCTTAAGGGTATCTAAGGACATACTTTCAAGCAGAGACAACTGAAGCTCAGTGCAAAGGCCCTGAGCTTCTGTGAGTGAACACCATGACATTTTTCTAAAAATACAAGGCTGCTTTAGGTCTTTGCTTCAATGTCACCTTCTCAGTGACATTACCTATTTACAGGTGCAACCTCTTCTCTATTGGAGTACTCCCTGTCCGTTTCTCTGCATGTCCCATATCTGGCATATCATATATTTTACCTAATGAGTGTTGTCTGTTTTTCCCTACTAGAATTTCAGCTTAAAAGGGACAAGTATCTTTGTTTTTTATTAGTACTGGATCCAAATTCCCAGAACAGTGTCTCAAATATTTTTAATACTTTATATATTTGTGAAATGAACTTATTAAGGTTTATAATATTCTTATGCTGTTATCTCCATCTTATTGGTGGAGAGAGTGAGCTGTGCAACAAATGATACATGGCAAAATAAATGATGAGCTCTTTAATATGAATGTCGATAGTCACCCTCATCATGACAGACTGTGACATACGTGCTGGAACGTGTGGGCAGGACTGCACAGTCAGAAGATGTGGATGCAAAGTATTTCAGTTGATTATGTCAGTTGAGATGAGTCAAAATCTCTGTCTTCCTATCCGACATGATTATTTTCAGGATCAAATAGGACAGCATTTTATGAAATGTGACAGTGCTTGGCATAGAGGATGTGCTTGATAAATGTTGGTGATCCTGAATTCCAAATAGTTAACGGATATAAAATCTAATTTTTATTTTCGATGGCACAGCCTTCATGGTTCAGAGGACCTCTAAAAACTTTATTCCTAATTGCTGTATTTGGAGTATTCTAGTTATCCATGAGACTGTGTTTGAATTACGACCATTTGTGGTATTCACCTAAATGGCTCAGTTCAACCAGTGGGTGATTACAATGTGTCAAGCCCTGTGTTAAATGTTAGGGAAACAAACATACTGGCTTTGCACTTCTGGTACACAGCTTAGAGAATAGCATTACAGTATAAAAAGAGTAAAAGTTCATAATATGAATAGAATACGTGAGATGTTGCGAGAGAGGTCTGAACAAGGGGTTCTGAGATGTAAAGATGGGATGTTGAGTCCAGCCCTGGGAGCTCAGGATTTCAGAGAAGCCTCCCTAAAAGAGTACCTAAAGTGTGAATAGCAGCAGCTAAAACTGGAAAGAATGTAAAAGAGAGAAAAGCAAAGGCAGAGAGGCATCTAATAGCATGCTGTGCATGGCAAGGAAGGCCAGGCGCTCGCTCAGTATTCCTAGAGCATAACATTGAGGCATTGGGTATATGTGAAATAATTAGGTAAGGAACAGCTTATGAAGAGCCTGTGTGCTATGCAGAGAGCCATGAACTTTATGCTAGAAGCAGATGCTAAGAAACCATTGAGGGGCTCTAAGCAGGAAGCAGGAAGTCCATGGTCCGATAGACACAGCTTATTTTTCTCAATGTCCTTAACCCATTATTGGAAAAATAAACCCATATCAAATCTCCCTGTTCTTTTTTCTCATAGTTCTTCCTAATATACTATTAATTTGCTAACGTTTTCATATCTCAAGAACTTACCATATGGTTCAAACGGTATGATATTCCCATGAACCTATATTTAATTTAATTATAAATGCCAATTTAATCCTTTCTTTATATTTTACAGACTATTACAGAATCTGGATGCAAAGAATGTGAGGAATTGGAGGAAAAAAATATTAAAGAATTTTTGCAGAGTTTTGTACATATTGTCCAAATGTTCATCTATACTTCTTAATTGCAACTGATTCTTTTTAAAGTGTTTCTGTTATTAACAAATATCACCCTGCTGCTTAGACATAACAAAACACTCGGCATTTCAAATGTTCTGTCAAAACAAGATTTTTTGTCAAGAAGATGTTCGGATCTTGGATCAGATGAAGTCTTAGAAATGAAGGCATAAAAATGTCATTGAGTAATATATAGTGACTATGAACTTCTCTCAGATGTACTTTACTCATTTGTTTTTAATTTATTATTGAAATTGTACATATTTGTGGAATAATGTAAAATGTTGAATAAAAATGTAGACAAGTGTTGTCATTTGAAGTTGCACTGATATTTTTCCTCTTAGAGCAAAATAGAGAGCATCTGCTTAAGGGTGATAGTTGAATTATGTATTGGTGGTGCTGGGTACCAATGCTGCAGGTCAAGGCTATGTTGTTATACTCCTGCCAGTGTGACATCACTGACTGCCAGCTCTCATTGACTTCCTTACAAAGCAAAGCAGCCAGAGGAAGAATTTGCTATCAATAAGCAAAAGAAGAACTATATGTGAACCATCTTCTTTACACTGTAATTTAAGTATTGATATATAAAGCAACTGTTATGAAATAAATTGCAATACCCGGCATTTAATGTGCATCAGTAAATCTTGGTGGTGATGGGAATAATAAACTTCTACTGATGGGTAGAATGGTGTGCAAGTTCATCCAACCCATGGATTGTGTGCTGCATGCAACCCAGAACGACTTTGAAAGCTGCCCAACACAATTTTGTAAACTTTCATAAATCTCATTTTTAGCTCCTCAGCTGTCATTAGTGATAATGTATTTAAAGTATGGCCCAATACAATTCTTCTTCCAGTGTGGCCCAGGGAAACCAAAAGATTGGATAACCCTGAATATCGAAAACTAATAGTGACAGTGTTTATATTTCGTGCTTTCCTAAGTACAGGTATTTTATATTTTATTTTCACATTCTTTTTGTCATTTTAGAGAATAAAAAAATTCTGTTAATTTTTTGGAGCCATTGTTATCTCACAGAAAATAATTGCCTATATTTTTGCACTATACTGTTTAAAATTCGCAAGATTTCTTCTAATGGAATTGTGAGAAAGATGAAATGCTTTTGTTTCACCCTGATACAGTTCTGGTAATACTCACTGAGTGACTGTGGGGTAGGAAATGATCTTTTAAGAATTCGATTTCTCTCCATTCCACAGTACAAACTGGTTCTCTGTTGAAACATTTTTCTATCATCTCAGTTCCCTGTCCATGTACATGTGTCTTATTGCTCTAGTCAAACTGTGCTTATAAATATCTTTCAAGACAGTTTTGGAGAAATCTATATCCTATTTGACTTTCAATGATCATATATTGGCTCTCAGCTTCTTACCTAATCTCAGTCCAGACAAGTAATATTGGGCAACCAGTCTTTAAAGTTTGTGGGTTGTGGATTGTGGCAGTTTCATTTTTTAATTTCAATTGAGATCTAATTTTTTAATGTACCTGTATTTTGTTTTGTTTTATGTAGCTTTTCTATTAGGGAGAATGGGAAAAATGTACCATTTTCACCTCTAAGTTTCCAGTCCATTCTTTAGAGGAACGTTAGTCTTCCTTTAGTGTTTGTTGAGATGGGGAAAGAAAAATCATAATATATTATAAATGATATTTTATAGTGGTCAATAGTTCATGTTGGTAGGCACACAAGTGGGCTTCAAACTTGGAATTTACCAGGGCTCAAAATTAGAATTCCTACATTAGTTACTCAGTATGGATTGTTGGAATTGATCTTAGGAAATTCAAGGCATAGATCTGCAACTTCTTTAAAATACTGAAGAAACAAAAAAAGTTTCTGAAAACTTTTTTGTTAACAGTTAAAGTTAACTGAAGAAACAAAATAATAGTTAAAACAATTTAAATTTTGTTTTTCATGCTTATACTCTTATCAAAATGTCTTTCCTTTGTGATTTAAAATCTGCCTGTTTGAACTATCTTCCTTAATTAATTAACCAACCCAATGTCATTTGCCTAGAGGATACAGTGTTTGTCTCCTTTACTGCCCTAAATGCTGAAAATATCTTCCATATACTACATATAATAAAGAAAGCATAGAAACATACACTTAGAAACTCAAATAGTAAGATAACAATATGACATATAGTCCAAAGTCATATTGTTGAATTTTGTTTTTATCTTTTCTTAGTATCAGGAAAGAAAAAGATGCATGAGAGAATATTATCTCTACATTCTCCCTGGCAGTGAACAAAAAGGGCTAGAAGGCAGAGGACATAGAAATGTAAACAGAACGAATATATAATTGTTGAGCCCAGAGAATTTTAAAACATAATCACAAAAGTAGTATTATATACTATCATTTTTTTATCTTAGAAGAGAAAGTCATAGAATCTTTTTTTTTTCTTTTGCTGCAGTTGTTGTAAAAGGGTATTACCTGTTTTGATGTGCTACTTTTTATGGCCATCAAATTCAATAACTCATAAAGTCAACCCACTTACACAATATGAAAATAAAGAAGTGCTGTTGTTCCCTCCTTTCTCCCCCAACTTAATACAAAAATACTACAGAATGCATTTTAGTTTCTTCATCTGTGTTACATCAGGCTTAGTGTAAGCTCTTTGCTTTTCTTTATAAGCCATGGTTAATGTATGTATGCCTTATATAAATATTTTACACCCTGGAAAATCTTATTTCCATAGAGATTTGGTTCAATATTTCTGAATGTGTCTAATGACTGAATTGTGTCCTTAGTCAAGAATCAATTATGGAAGGTAAACTTTAGCTTCATTAAACAGTATGCTAATTGTAATTGTATAATATATCCAATGACACACAGAAGAAAAATCAATGAGTTATTAATATGGGCTATTTTATTCTATATTTTACTTCTTCAATTCTGTACTTGCAAATGACAATTATAGGAATTGAAGAGGAAATTATTAGTCAAGCACAATTGAAAATTCTGTATGTAGTTTGTACAAAGGTGTCAACACTTTCAGAATATTGTCACCAGAGAATCCAGGGTCAACCAACATGTTATCTGTCTTCATCACCATAATCACTGTTTTTTTGTCATTAACAAATTCTGTCCTTTAGTCGTATTGAAAGTATCTTGAAAACCTACTGTATGTGAACATTATGTTAGGCGCTACAATTCTAGCTGTGAATAGACAGCCATAGTCTCAGCCCTCATAGAGATTGCATTTCAGTAAAAGAGCCATATGATCAAATTAAAACTAGAGAACTTATTCTCTTACTATCATTTCTAATGAACACTACTAGAAAAACATATAAAGGATTGGATTCATTTGAGGTGTCAAAAAGTTTCTTTGAGAAAGTGGTATCTGAGGTCAACTATGAATTATGATTAGGACTTATCTGGGGTGAAGAGGGAAGAGTTCATCAGAAAAACCCCTACCAAAACATTATGTCATGAAGAATCATGGCATTTTCATAGAGTGGAAGGAAGGACAGTACAGCAAGGCTAAGGGAAAAACTAAAAGAGGAAGCTGGTAAGAAAAGTGTCAACTGGTTAGGCTCTAGTAAGTATTTACTGTAAGTATTTACAAAAGCTATGGGACTTACTCTGACATGCATAAAATATACAGAATGTATTATTCTACTGTCATGAAAAGAGGTGAAGTCAAAATTCCCTTACCACTAAATCCCAAGTTAATAAAATAATTTTTAATAATTACATCTTACATGGGCCTCATCATTGCAGTTATTTAATGAATTGTTTTCAACTTAATGGGACATCAACTTCAGCAAGTAATTACCTGCACACTGTCCAAAACAACAAATCTGTTTGTAGTGTATGTAATTTGAGAGGCAGAAGTCATGAGGATCAATATATGAATCCATAATTGGGAAAGAGAGCTGAGGAAGATGATGGAATAACTCTCTTCAGGAATGGTCTCTGCCCACAGAAACATCAATTTGAATAAGTATTCATGCATGAAAATGCCTTCAACATAGCTAAGAAAACCAGGTAAGAGATTACAGTATCTGATTATAGCATATTAATAAGAAAAGATGGACTGAAGAGAGTAGAAAGGTTTTATACTACCTGCATTACCCACCCACCCCCACCAACCCCAGGCATATAGTACAGAGAGATAGCATCTACTTGTGAGAAAGGTAAAGAAATGAGCATAGAATTTTGCCTTGATACCTAACATCAGAGTCAATCCAAGCAAGACTATCCCAAGACATATTAAAATCAAACTGTTAAAGATTAAAAACAAAGAGAGGATTCTGAAATCAAGAGAAAAGGAATAGATAACACATAAGGAAGTTTCAGTACACCTAGCAGCACACTTCTCAGCATAAAACGTACAGGTCAGGAGGAAGTGGAATGATTCAAAATACTAAAAAGAAAAAATGTTATCAACCAAGGATATTGTACCCAACAAAGCTGCCCTTCAGAAATGCAGAAGACATAAAAACTCCCAACCACAGAAAAGCATATGATTTCCACTGATGCAGAAAAAAACATTTGGAAAAAAATCAACATTCCTTCATTTAAAAAGAAATCTATCAAAAAAATTAGATATGGAAGGAATGCACCTCAACACAATAAACACCATATATGACAAATCTACATCTAATGTTATACTCAAAGGAGGAAGTTGAAATGTTTTTCTCTAAGTCTAGAAACAAGAAAAGGACTCCCAACCTGCCTCTTCTATTCAACATAGCACTGGAAATCCTAGCCAGAGTAAGTAGGCCAGAGAAAGAGATAAAAGACATCCAAATTGAAAAGGAAGAAGTTAAATTATCTGTTCTTGTAGAAGATGTAATTTTATGTGCAGAAAGCCCTAAAAATTCCACCAAAAAACTATTACAGCTAATAAACAAATTCAGTAATATTGCAGGATACAAAATCAACACGTAAAATGATTAACATTTTTATACATGAAAGCAAACTATCTGAAAAAGGAATCAAACAGTCTCATTTACAATAGCTAAAATATAAAAATAAAATGCATAGAAATAACTTCAATGAAATAAATGAAAGTGCTACACTAAAAGATAGAAAACATGAAGGAAGAAATTGAAGAAGACAAAAATAAATGGAAAGATATCCCAGGTTCATGGAGTAAAAGAATAGATATAGTTAAAATGTCCATACCATCTAAAGTGATCTACAGATTTAATGCAATCTCTATCGAAATAGAAAAGTTATTCCTCGCAGAAACAGAAAAACATCCCAAAATTCATAAGGAATCCCAAAAGACCTTCAATAGCCAAAGAAGTTCTTGTACAAAAAGAACAAAGTTGGAGGCATTACATTACCTGCCTCCAAAATACACTAAAAAGCTCTAATAGTACAAAATACAATAACTGATAAAGTACAGCTTCTGAAAGTACCAAAACAGCATGGTAATGTCAAAAAGCAAGCAAACAAACAAAAAACAGACACAGAGATCAGTGGAACACAATCTAAAGCTCACAAAAAATTCAAGCATTTACAGCCAACTAATTTTTATCAGTAGTGCCACAAACACACAATGGAGAAGGACGATCTCTTTAATAAATGGTGTTGAGAAAATGACTACCCACATGCAAAAAATAAACTAGAATTTTATCTCACACCATATCAAAAAATCAACTCAAAATGGATTACAGACTTAAATGTGAGAACCAAAACTATAAAACTAATGAAAGAAAACATAGAGTGAAAACTCCATGACATCCGGTCTGGAAAATTATTTGATCTCAAAAAGCACAGGCAACAAAATAAAAAATAGACAAATCGGATTTAAAAGCTGTACAGCAAAACAATCAACAGAGTTAGAGAAAACCTACAAAATAAGTGAAATTATTTACAAACTATACATCTGACAAGAGAATAATTTCCAAAATATATAGGAAACTCAACTCAATCACAAGAAATCAAGTAACCCAATTAATAAATGAACAAAAGACCTGAACAGAGATCTACTTCTTAAAGGAAGACATGCAAATGATCAAGAGATATATAAAAAATTGCTTGACAACACTATTCTAAACATCAACGAGTTATAACCTCTGGCCTGTTAGAATGGTTATTATTTTTTTAAAAAGATAACAAAAGTTGCAAAGATGTAGAAAAAAGGGAACCCTGCCACTCTATAGGTGAGAATGTAAATTAGTATAATCATTATGTAAAACTTTATGAAGATTTCTCAGAAAATTAAAAATAGAACTACCATTTGATAGAACAATCCCATTGCTTTGAGTATATACCCAAAAGAAGTAAAATCAGTGAAAGAAATGTCTGCACTCTGATGTGTATCACAGTATTATTCATAATAGCCAAGATACAGAATCAAACAGTGCCTTAATAAATGAATTGATAAAGAAATGTCGTGTATATACACAATGCAATACTATTTAGCCATAATAAAGAATTTCCTGTCATTTGCTACAACATGGATGAACCTGGAAGACATTAGGTTAAATGAAATAATCCAGGCACAAAAAGGCAAATACTGCATCATTTCACTCATATGTGGGGTATGAGTAAGTTGATCTCAAGAAGTAGTTAATAGAGTGATGGTTCCCAGAGGCTGGGTGTTTGTCCAGGGATGGAGGGTTGGAAGATGTTGGTCAAATAATATGTATTTATAGTTAGGTGGGAGGAATAATTTCAAGACATTTATTGTACCACATGGTGAGTATGGTTAAGGCAACATACTATACTCCTGACAAATGATAAGAGAGTGAATTAGGTGTTCCCATCACAGAAATGATACCCAAGTAAGATAATCTATTTGTTAATTACCTAGATTTAATTAACATTCCACAGTGTGTGTATATATATATCTTGAAACATCATATCATACACAATAAATAAATAAAATGTAATATGTCAATTTAAATAAATTTTAAAAAATAAATAAATCCAGCATTGAGTTCTGAAGACTGACAAAATTGATCTGTCATCAAAATCTTAACAAAGGGGTGGCTTTTTGAAAAAAGGACTTTCTAGATAACTTTGCAGCGGTAACTAGTTTTTTGTTTTATTTTTAATTGACAAATAAAATTGTACACCTTTATCATGCACAATATGACATTTCAAAATACATCTGTCAGAATGGCCAAACCAAACCAACCAACATATACATTTTCTCACATAGTTGTGGTGAGAACACCTAAAATGCACTCTCTTATTATTTTTCAAGAATATAGTATAGCATCATGGCCTCCATGTTTTACAATCTATCTCCTGAATTTGTTCTTCATATTTAATTGAAATTTTGTAACATTTAACCAATGTCTCCCTAATCTGCCCTCCCACCACCATCTTATCTCCTGATGATCACCATTTTACTTTCTACTTCTTAAGATCAATTTTTTTTATTACATATATAAATGAGATCATGAAGTATTTGTCTTTACATGCTCGGCTTATTTCACATATAATGTCTTCCAGGTTAATCCATGTTATTGCAAATGACAAAATCTTTTTTTAAATGTTTGAATAATGTTCTATTATTTATATAAACCATATTGTCCTCATCAATTTGTCTGTTGATGAACTATTTAGTTATTTCATATCTGGGCTGTTGTGAATAATACGGCAATAAACACAGGGGTGCAGATATCTCTTTGACATGCTGATTGCATTTTAAAATGTATACCCAAAATTGAGAAATTGGGATGGCTGGATCATGTGGTAGCCCTTTTTTTTTTTTTTTTTGCAGGAACCTCCATAATGGTTATATTAATTTACATTCTCATCAACAATGTAAATTTTCTCTGCATCCTCTCCAATTCTTGCTATCTTTTCTTTTTCATTATGGTTTAATTTGTATTTCCCTGAGTATTAGTGATGTTGAACATTTTCTCATATATTTGTTTTGCATCCATATTTTCATTAAAAAAAATATCTATCCAGGTTCTTTGCCCATTTTATAATCAGGCTATTGGTCTACTTGCTATTGAGTTGCCTGAGTTTTTACATATTTTTCGTATTACTTCCTTATCATATATGTGGTTTTCAAATATTTCTTCCCTTTTGGAAGTTGTCTCTTTACTCTGATGAATGATTTTTGTTTGTTTGTTTTTTAGCTCATGTCATCTGTCTATTTTTGCTTTTCTTGCTGTTGGGATCACAGCCAGAAAATCATTGCCCAGTACAACAACACAGAGCTTTTCTCCATTTTTTTTCCTGTAGTTTTATAGCTTGAAGCTTTACATTGAAGTCTTTAATTTGTTTTGAGTTGACTTTTGTATACGGTGTGAAAAAAGAGCCTAACATCATTCTTGTGTTTGTGGATATACAGTTTTCTCAACATGACTTATTGAAGAAACTGTCATGTCTCCATTTTGTTTTCTTAACTCCTTTGTCAAAATTTAATTCGTATAAATGTGTGGATTTATTTCTGGGTACATTACTTTGTTTCACTTGTCTGTATGTTTGTTTCTATACAAGTATCATATTGTTTTAAGTACTTTAGCTTTGTAGCATATTTTGAAGTCAGGTAATATGATACCTTCAGCTTTGGTCTTTTTTTTTTTTTTGACTTAAAACAACAAAGGTTTATTTCTCATTAGATATCCATTGTGGATCACCAGGGAGACCTTGCTCATTGTAGTTACTCAGGGACCCAGGATTATGAAGGCTTTATCTTGACTGATACTGGCTTTCACCACAGCAGGGGGAAGAGAATGTGCTCAGTTTTGCACTGTTTCTTAAAGCTACCTTCTGCAGGCATTACTTTCACGTATGCAACTAACTAAAGTAAGTCATATGGGCATGCCTAAATACAAGTGAGCAGAAAAATGCCTGAAAGGGGAAGAAAAGTGATATCTCTGTGGACAACCTTATGATTAGCACAGAGTGAGTGGGTCATATCCATGGAGAGATGTGCGTGCGATATGCGGTGAGTGTCAATGATAGTGGACTGAATCTGCATGCAACTCCAGGGGAAATCAGTAAATGCTTACAAGAGTGTGTTAGTCAGTTGAACATATTCTCTCCCCATCTTGCCTAACCCTTGCATGGAATCTGGTCTAGTTCCCAAAGGTCTTTCCCTGTGTCAACGCTATCCTTAGCTTTGTTCTTTTTGCTCAAGATTGCTTTGACTGAGATTTTTGGTGAAAACTTTTTGTAGAAGAGAAGCTAATTATTCGCAGTAAGAAAAATGAGGTAGAGGAAGTCACAACAGCATGCTGATAGTGCTCTGCTGAGTGATGACAGAGTACAATTAAAACATGGGAAGTGAATAGAGGCGAGGTAGGTGTGGCTGAGTAGAGAAAGAAAGTTTTTGAGGCACAATTATGTTACATATAATCAGGGACTCAGAAAGTTTGGCTATACATTGGCTTAGAAGAGATAAAAGTTGGTATGCTTAAAGAGAGGAGAACAAAGAGCAACATTTTTGAATAAATGACAGATAGGAGCCTAAAGGTAAGGCTAGAATGTCAATGTGATGGTTACACACGACAAGCACCATCTTTTCAAGGATTTTAAAGATCATGATCATCAGCCACATTCAATTTTTAACAAAGGCAAAGCCCTCAATGTGTCTATGAATTCTGATAAGGACACACCAGGTTGATGGTAATAACAATAATCATCTTACATGGTTTTTAAAGTTCAAAAAGTACTTTTATCTACAGTATTATTTTTGGTAAGGGTTTCTGTCCCTCATGGGTAAAGACAAGAAGAAATGCAGATCCTGGGAAACATTTTTTCATATCACTGACATTTAAAAATTTTTTAAAAGACACCACCTAAAATTTTATCCAAGCTCAGCTGTGTATTTTTCTATGCCTTATTGCCTTTTATATTTCTTTTCAAATTAGCATGAGTATTATACTTATTGTGGAAAATTATTTGTTGTTCAAGAAATCAAAATAAAGTTTAGCATATATTTTTATTTCACATTTTGATTATTTTTTCTTCATACAATTCTACACTGGTGTTTTGTTTGCTTTGTCCAGATGGCAAATGTACCATTAAGTTTATCCAGTCTGAATTAATTATCTTTTTATAGAAGAAAATCCTTTCCTTTTGACAAGTAAGATGTTTGTGCTCTATTTATGAATAAATAAAGGCAGCTGTTATACACAGCATTATTAATAGCAATGTTTTAAACATCTCATCTGAAAAGAAATTCACTCTTCAATATAATGTAAGCTCTTGGTGTTCCAGACTTCATTAAACAAATGAAAATCATGGACTTGTTATCCATGCTACAGCAGAATAAGAAAAATATCATGCTTTCTATGAGACACTCAATTCAAAATAGCAAACATAAAGCAATACTCTATTGTCTTTGCTGGTCATTTGGTCCTGATTTTTCAATATTTCACAAATTAAGAGTCTGCAGACCAGCAATGCCTCTCTCCCTGGAAACAGAAAGTTAACATTCAGCCACAGACTTCATCTAAATGGCCACAATGATGCCACTCCCTGCTTTTCCATTGAATGGCTTTTTTGAAAGATGATATGGCCATTATAAAAGGGATTTCTTTTTTTCTTTAGTAAAAAGAGAATGGGCCAGTTGTGGTGGCTCATGCCTGTAATCCAAGCACTTTGGGAGGCTGAGGTGGTAGGATCACCTGAGGTCAGGAGTTTGAGACCAGCCTGGTCAATATGATGAAACCCTATCTCTACTAAAAATACAAAAATCAACTGGATGTGGTGGCAGGCACCTGTAATCCCAGCTACTCCGGAAGCTGAGACAGGAGAATTACTTGAACACGGGAGGTGGAGATTGCAGACAGCTGAGATTGTACCATTGCACTCCAGTCTGAGTAACAAGAGTGAAACTTCGTGTCAAAGAGAGTATGTTTGCAAAGCAGAGGTACCCTTTTTCCTCATGGACAGGTCTTTGTAACTCTAAGCCAGAAAAGATAAGATGAAGCATAACCCCTTGTCACCATGATGAGATTCCAATTATCTGGAGTATGTCATTGGGCTTCAGAGGTTCCCTATTTGAAGGAACTTTGTTTCTCTTACATAAGGCCACTGTTTCTCAACAGTGCTAACTTGTTTTTAAAGATTTATTTTTCTTTTTAGTAATCTATAATTTTACTTAAAATAACAAAGATAAAATATGTTCAAAGGAATACATATTTACAAGTGTTGGCACCAAGGTCCGGCAGTGGAACCCCCAGGTGCAGGCTTCAAGGAAATGCATTGTTTGTACAGAATTTAGAAACAATAATGAAACTGACTAAACTCTGTCTGCCTTTATGATGACTATGTCAGCAACTACTATGTATAAGCAATACCGATGGTAAAACACTCTTCTCTAAAAAAATTTCTTAGGTCTAAATTTTAAACAATTGCTCAGGTTTAAGTTGTTCTTAATAGCATGCATATAATCTTCTAACTAGCACATATTTATTATGTTTCCTTTAAGAAATATTGTACTCTACTTGGATGTTATTTGACAGACCTTGGTTACACAGGTAGCCCATTAACTCTAGTGGACTCAATTGACAGTGACTTCTAGAGTTCAGACTTCTTCACACCAGCTTTGGGCACAGATGACACTATTTTGACTGGTCTGGTTCTACATAGCCTTGTGCTTAAACAGGTTGAAATAAGCAATGATGGCCTAGTGATGGTAAAAATGAAGAGACTGAATGTTATTTCAATTTCGTTGTTCTCTATGACTGCTTGAGATTTTGATTTGTGTCTCACATGTGAAATGGTGAGAAAGAGAGAGCAAAGTCTGAGATGCAATGTTTTAGCATACTCAAACTTTATTTTACAAAAAAAATAGTTTATTGAATGTAATTAGTATCTTTAACTTTGAAATTTGTTCTTTTTAAATTTTTGCTTGTTTTAAAATTAAAAAAGAAAAAATATAAAATATCACATCAGTGGTATAACTTGGTAGTCGTCTAAATCGCATCTTTTGCAGTTATTTTAGTGTTACTAAATTTGTTTACTAGTTACTAGTAAGTTATTTACATAAAATATGATTCTATCAGATTCCTACAAAAGGACACAGGTCTAAACTGTCATGTTGATAAAAAATAATTTAATAGTTGTGCTTTCTGTTCTCCATACACTTGTAAGAACTTAACATTTTTGCACTAATAGTACAACTGGTTCATAATTATTCTGAATTTGGTAAGGAAGTTTACATGGGGAATCCGTATCAACATGCAACTATATTGATGGTAAGAAAAAGAGGAGGAAGAAGGAAGTGTTCGCAACATTAGGAATCATAAATTCCTGTACACATACATTCTTCCAAGTCTGAACCAAAAAGAAATTGAATCCCTGAACAGACCAATAATGAGCTACAAAATTGAATTAATAGCCTACCAACCAAAAGGAAAAAAAAAAAGCCAGGACCAGACAGATTCACAGCTGAATTCCATCAGATATACATAGAAGAGCTGATGCCATTCTTACTGAAGCTATTCTGAAAAACAGATGGAGTCCTCCCCAAATCATTCTGAGGCCAGCATCATCCTGATACCAAAACCTGGCAAAGATTCAACAAAAAAAAAAGGAAACTTCAGGCCAGTATCCTTAATGAACATGGGTATAAAAATCCTCAACAAAATACTAGGAAGCCAAATCTAGCAGCTCATCGAAAAGCTAATCAAGTAGGCTTTATCCCTCGAATGTAAGGTTGGTTCAACATAAGCAAATCAATAAATATGATTTATCATGTAAACAGAGCTAAGGACAAAACCACATGATTATTTCAATCGATGAAGAAAAGTCTTTTGATAAAATTCAACATCTCTTCATGTTAAAAACTCTCAATACACTAGGCATTGAGGAACATACTTCAAATAATGAGTCATCTATGACAAACTCACAGCCAAGAACACATTGAATGAGCAAAAGATAAAAGCATTTTCCCTTGAAAACTGGAACAAGACAAGGATATCTACTCTCAACACTCTTATTCAATATAGTATTGGAAGTCCTGGCCAGAGCAGACAGGCAAGGGAAAGAAATGAAAGGAATCCTAATGGGAAGAGAGGAAGTAAAAGAAGTATCCCTGTTTGCAGATGACATGATTCTATACCAAGAAAATCCCATAATCTCTGCCCAAAAGCTTCTGGAACTGGTAAACAACTTCAACAAATTGTCAGGATACAAAATTAATGTACAAAAATCTGTAGCATTCCCATATGCTAATAGCACCCAAGCTGAGAGTCAAATCAGAAATGCAGTCCCATTCATAATTGCCATGAAAAGAAATAAATACCTAGGCATACTAGCCAAGATGTGAAAGATCTCTACAAAGAAAATTACAAAACACTGCTCAAAGAAATCAGAGATGACATGAACAAATGGGAGAGCATTCTATTCTCATGAATAGGAAGAATCAATATCATTAAAATGACCAGATTTCCCAAAGCCCAATTTAGAGACTCAACGCTATTCCTATCAAAAACCGATGGCATTCTTCACAGAGCTAAAAGACAAAAAACCTTCTAAAATTCATAATATACAACCAAAAAAGAACCTGAATAAGGCAATCCTAAGCAAAAAGGAGGAATCACATTGCCTGACCTCAAACTCTGCTACAACACTACGGTAACCAAAACAGCTGGTACTGGCAAAAACAGACACATAGACCAATAGAACAGAACAGAGAGCCCAGAAATAAAGCCACACACCTACGACCACCTGATCTTTTTATTATGATTATCTACTTTAAGTGCTGGGGTACATGTACTGCATGTGCAGAACATGTAGGTCTGTTGCATAGGTATACACATGCTATGGTGGTTTGCTGCATCCATCACCCAGTCATCTATGTTAGATATTTCTCCTAATGATATCCCACCCCTATTCCTCAACCCCGACAGGCCCCAGTGTGTGATGCTTGCCTTCCTGTGTCCATGTGTTCTCATTGTTCAACTCTCACTTATAATGAGAACAAGTGGTGTTTCAACCATCTAATCTTTTTTTTTTTTTTTTTTTGAGACCGAGTTTCGCTCTTGTTACCCAGGCTGGAGTGCAATGGCGCAATCTCGGCTCACCGCAATCTCCACCTCCTGGGTTCAGGCAATTCTCCTTCCTCAGCCTCCTGAGCAGCTGGGATTACAGGCACGCACCACCGTGCCCAGCTAATTTTTTGTAATTTTAGTAGAGACGGGGTTTCACCATGTTGACCAAGATGGTCTCGATCTGTTGACCTTGTGATCCACCCGCCTCGGCCTCCCATCAACCATCTAATCTTTAACAAAGCTGACAAAAACAAGAATGGAGAAAGGACTCTCTATTCAATAAACAGTGCTGGAATAACTGGCTACTCATATGCAGAAGATTGAAACCGGACTCCTTTCTTATACCATATACAAAATTTAACTCAAGATAGATTAAAGATTTAAATGTAAAACCTAAAACTACGAAAACCTTCTCATGTAAACAGGAAATAGTAATACCATTTTGGACTGGCAACAATTTCATGATGAAAATGTCAAAAGCAATCATAAGAAAAGCAAAAAATTGGACTAACGGATTCTAATTAAACTAAAGAGCTTCTGCACAGCAAAACCAAATAACAACAACAAACCCTATCAACAGGCAACCTATAGAATGAGAGAAGATATTTGCCAACTATACATCTGCAAAGGTCTAATATTCAGAATCTACAAGGAACTTAAACAAATTTATAAGGAAAAAAAATAATCCCATTAAAAAGTGAGCAAAGCACATGAAGAGACACTTTTCAAAAGAAGACAAACATGCTGCCAACAAGCATATGAAAAAATGCTCAACATCAGTAATCATTACACAAATGCAAACCAAAACCACAGTGAGATACCATCTCACACCAGTCAGAATGGCTATTATTAAAACCTCAAAAAATAACACATGCCAGCAAAGTTGTAGAGAAAAGGGAACATTTATATACTGTTGGTGGGAGTTGAACCATTGTAAAAAGCAGTATGGTGAATTCTCAAAGAGCTAAAAGCAGAACTACCATTGAACCCAGGAATTCTACTACTAGGTATATACCTAGAGGAATATAAATCATTCTACCATGAAGAGACATGCACACATATGTTCACTGAGGAACTATCTGCAATATCAAAGACGTGTTGGTCAATCTAAATGCCATGGTGAAAATGTGATACATATACACCCTGGAATACTATGCCGTAAAGAAGAACAAGGTCATGTCCTTTGCAGGAACATGGATAGAGCTGGAAGCCATCTTCATTGACAAACTAAAGTAGGAACAGAAAACCAAATACTGCCTGTTCTCACTGATAAGTGAGCTAAATAATGAGAACACGTGGACAGTAAGAAGGGAATGACAAACACTGAGGCCTACGAGAAGGTGGAGAGTGGGAGAAGAAAGAGGTTCAGAAAAAAAATAATAACTATTGGGTTGTAGTGCTGGTACCCAGGTGACAAAATAATCTGTACACCAGACCCTTGAGTCACACATTTACCTATATAACAAAACTTCTCGTGTACCCCTGAACCTATAAAGGTTAATATATGACACAAGAACAGAAAACCAAACACTGCATGTTCTTACTCATAAGTGGGTGGTGAACAATGAGAACACAGGGACACAGGAAGGGGATTATTACACACCTGGGCCTGGGGCATGGGGGTGGGTAGGAGAGGAATAGCAGCAGATGGGGGGATTGGGGAGGGATAGCATTAGGAGAAATACCTAATGTAGATGACAGGGTGATGGTTACAGCAAATCACCACCATGGCACGTGTATACCTATGTAACAAACCTGCACAATCTGCACATGTACCCCAGAACTTAAAGTATAATTTAAAAAATAGAAATAAAAATAAATAAAATAGCTCTGGACTTGGCAAGAACAAAAACATAGAAATAAAAATAAATTTTAAAAAAGAAATCAACAGAATTTTGAAATAATGGAAAAGAGAAAGACACTACTAAAGACCAAGTAAGATTAGACCAAGGCACTAACAGACTTGGGCAATACCAAGATTCCATTAAAGTAGAGAAGATGGTGATCATTTAATCTACTTTTCTATCACTAATTGTCCACAACTGCTTCCAGGTGACTGGAGAATTAATCTAGTTAGGAAAGAAAAGAGTCTCTTCCCAATAACGATAGACCTCCCTTCAAAGTCTAAGGGGAAGGAAAAAGGGACAAAGCAAACAGTCAACATTAATGATGTTATAACCTTAAAACTTTGTTACAAGTTTGATGTCAGCTGTGGTTCTTGGTACAGAGTAGGTGCTAAACTGTTTTTCCAATTTCAATATCTGAAGCACTTTCTGGTCTTCTTTTCCTCTAGTGAGGTGATTATTTAGGAGTTACAATCAGCATAACTGAGGATACCTCAGGTTGAAAATGAGTACAGTATGACATGTGCCAAGAGTTTCCTTAGGAAAGTTGTTGCCACTTAATATCTCCTGCTTCCAAGCAGAATTAGAGTTCTAGACTTTTCTTTCCATCAGATTTTACCAGTAGTCTGCCAAGACAAGTTGGCTATTTACTGTTCTTTCTGGTTTAGCTGCTGGTTGCTTTGGGGAATGCTGTCTTTAAGCTAATATGACCACTGCACCCTCTCACTCTTACTCCAACTTCAATACTTACTTGTACCAGTTATACTGATTGTCATCTTCTATAGCAAATACTGCAATATTCCCATATTTCTATTTTCTCTCCCCAACTAATTTTCAAGCAATTTTGTCTGCCAGATTTCACTTACCTCACTACAACAAAACTTCAATGTTGACCTAATTACCACTGCTGAATGTAACTCGTTAAATTATTTATATTAATGATTGATTTGAGATATGACCTTGGTTGCCCATCTTCTCACTTTGTCCTTCTCAGATTTGTCAAGAATCAAATATGTATAGGTTACATTGCATTACAACACTCAAGTGTCAGAACTGGGGGTTTAAATGCTGTGGAACATAGTTATTTCTTCTTGTAGTCTAGGTCACTGCTGTTGCTAATGAATGATTTTATGTTCTCATCATTAAGCTACAAAGGCAGAACAATTTGGTCACTACTTTATTTTATTAGAAAAGTACCAAGGTCATGATTAACACGGAACTTGTATTAATGTGACCTACTAACAGATTATCATCATTGAGAAAGAATCTAAGCAGTTGGTAGTAAACAAATGTGGTGGAAATCAAAGGTACTAATTGATAATTTTTCAGTTCTTGAGGTGGCCACTTGTGTGAATGGATCACGGAATAAAAAATGGAGAGGGAAAAAAGACTGTTGTGTATACTTGAAGACTATTAGGCTCAAGGTTACCAACAAAGCATAATTCTTGTTTAATTCTCCCATTATCACCTAATCTTGTTTATGTCAGGAGCAACTTTAATAGAATGTCACTGGAAATCACTGAAATACAGACAGGTCCTGTAATTTACATTAGCTACAAAATGAATATCCTTTCCACAAGGACCCTTGAGTTAACAAGTACATCAGGGACAATGTATGTTGCCTCTGAAGTCTCCGGAAGCCACAGCCATTACTTGGTGGATATCATCTAAGAGGAAGGTGACATTTTTTGGAGACATCAGTTAAAGTGTTCTTCTTTCCCTTTCTGAAGGGAGTTCTGGGTGCTGACCAAGGAAATAGGATGTTTCTAGTTTCTGACACTATAGTGTGTCTGTCTGAAAAGGAAGCATTAGACTTATCTACTCGACGTCTAAGTTTAGTTCTGCCTGCAGGGTGTCCTGATGTCTGACAAGGCCTATGGCTGCCTTCTGGTGTAGTGTATTCCCCATGAGAAGAGCTCCCCAAACGCTTAACTCCTCAGTTATAATTGAAGAAATCTGCATTACTCTGGTCCTAATATATTTGGATATTGGCAGCTACAGACAAGAAAGTACAACAGAATTAAAGTCATTGACAGGACTTCAAAACGACATTTTGAAGAAAAAAATCCTAGGAATACAAATCCCTATAGAAAAATTATATTATTTTTAGTAACTCAGTTTTTTGATAAAGCAATAATATAAATGTTGACTATGCCATTCAATGACAAGAATGAACCTGATGATTGCTGATTAGCCATAAATTGGGGCTATGGAATAGTCTTTAATTTTAGAGGTAACTGAGGTTTATGGAAACTATTGTTGGGATTACTAACAGGATTGGCTGCATTGCCAGCAAATTTCCACACCAAATTTACTGTCTATAGGTAATCTGCCATTAAGAACACTGCGAATGCAAAACTACAGCAGCCGTTCAATGTCATGATGGAATTTTCCACTTTTCAAAGCTAAATTGGCCAGAGCTCAGGGGAGGACAGGATAAGGGTGTGGGTAAGGAGGCAGAGTAACACTTCAAGGGCCCACCTGATAAAGAGAATGAGGACTCTAAGAGTAGTCAGGCTTGTAATGAGCCCTGCCCCGTTTTTTTCTACTCCCTTTAGGTATCATACCCTGATCTTGGCTACCTCCTTTACATGACTCCCTTTGTCTATTGCAGTGGCTCTCAAACTTTAGCATGCATTCAGTTCACTTGGAGGACGTATTAGAAAACAGATTGCCGGATCACAAGCCCAGAATCTCTGCTTTGGAGTCTGTGAAGTGGGGAGAGGAGCAATGCTTTGCAGTTCTAACAAAACGATGCTGCTACTGCTACCGAGAACTACTATTCTGTCTCCTCTGGAACACTCTCCTTCTGAGCAGCCATTTGTTGTCATATCTGCCCTGCTCAATATTCTTTCTCCTTGCCCAATTAGAACTTCCACTTCAAGAGAACAAAACCCCAGTCTCTCCAAGGTCATTTGCATTAAGTGGTAGGTTAAGAATTTGAACTAAAGTCCATCTCTGACCTAAGAGAACACTAAATGGAAGTACACCTTTAAGTCTACTCTTGGGAGTGTTATAGGAGCTGATTCTTGAAAGGAGCCTGGTAGAGGTTAAAGAATGTTTCTTGAAGGAGGTGAGAAGGTGAAACCAAAACTTTAAAGGATGAGTAGAAATTTATTCAAAAAATGTACGTGGAAAAGGATACTTTAATACCTTTATTCTGACCTCTGGAATTTCTGCTGATGCCACTTTGTCCTCATTACTTTCACCTCTTGGGTGCTGCCTCTGCCCCTGTGACTGTCTCAATCATCCTCCCTCTTACAGAACAGTGGAAAAAGTCAAGCACCCTGTTCAGTGTATGAATCTATCATTCCAGACTTAGATTGAAGTAAAGTTTTTTATTTTTTTTTATTTTTTACCTTAAGTGCTGCACAGATTGTTCTCTGCTAGAGCAAGGACAAAATTATTTTTCATTTTCTTCCCATCATCACTTTTCTCAAGGACTAATAATTTGATCTTTTCTGCACAGCTGTTTTCCTAAATAACTTAAGAACAAAATTGTTACTCCAGATGATTTTGCTTTAATGTCTTAGCAATCACATACAGGAAAATTAATCAAACAGAAAGGATGATTGGTATTTGAAAAAGAAGGCAGAGTGCACAAAGAGACCAGTTTTGAACAATCTGCCAGGGAATTCTGCTGCTTCACTCCACCTGGAGGCTGCTATACTCTAGGAAGAATTACCAAGAGCATGACCCCTAGCTTTTCTGGTAGTCTTTAAAAGTGGCTTGGAATGTTTTGTGTTTGTGACATTTTCAGACATTTCTTAGAGATTCTGATGACTTTCTGAGGTCACTTTTAGAACCACTCTGTGGCTCTATAAAATAGTCAGCTTAGCCCAGTGTTTCTTACCGATGGGACAGGACTTCTGTAGTCACAGGCTTCACCACACCAGCCTGCTTTTCACATTTGTGTAACTCCCTGGTTTCTGCAACCGTTTTATTGCCAACTGCTGAAAGGCCATTCCACTTACATTTTTCATTAAGGAGCTACCTCAGAAACCCTGGATTTAGAGCACAAATCCTAGCTGCAAGTGCCACTTCATTCAGAGTGATTTTTGAGAAAGACATATGTACAAAAGAAGAGAGTAGACAGAGGTACTTACATAAACGTAAATAGCTATCACTGGCTTGGGTTTTGGCATCTCCGAGTCTCAGCAGGTAATCCTTGTGAGCTACGCTGGATTAAATGTGAGCATTACGGTCCCTCTTGTTTTTTATGCTGTAAGCATATTCTTTGAATCTCAATGCTCAGCTCCAAGGCCAACAGGATAAGAAAATACGTTAGGGGGGAAAACCAAAGAATGGAACATTTCCTTACTCCTCAGATAGAGGAAAGTTAACTTCACTATGCCGCCCAAGCATTTTTAAGGTTGCTTGTATTACTGACTCCAGGAAAAGAGGAAAGCCCCAAGAGAAAACTCTGTTCAACACACACACACACACACACACACACACACTCACACACACATTCTCTCTCTCTCTCTCTCTCTCTCTCTCACTCTGACCAAGATCTCTAATCCCTTCCTTATCACATGAACCTACTAGTCCTTTTTAGTATAAGAATCCAAAAGAACATCTTTGAGCCTAACCATGCTGCATCTTGGAGGTTATAGGGTGTTTCTGTGAGGCTGGGGACAGATGTTTAGAGTCCAACTTGCACAGCTCTAACCAGTGGTCCTGGAGTGGGTCATGTTTGGGGATGAGATTACCTGGAAGTGGTAAAATTTAAAAAGTAGCAGCCATGACCTCCCTTAGTCCCCAACAATGAGCTCCATAGAAAAAACTCATGGAAGAATTATAAAGACGTGGATTATAAAACAAGTTCTAAAAAAATTTATTATGTCTTCAAAATCAAATAATCACCTCCTCCGTCTGGATTCTAAAACTTTTCATCAAATGACCACACTTTAATTTTCCAACCTCATCTCTGTCCATTTTTCTAAAACTTTCTCCTCTCCTAACCTCATCAGCTGTGTTAGTCATATCTTTTTTGCAAAAGCAAACACCATTTACCCAGTAAGTCTAGGGGTAAGCCACATCTTCTCCACAAATCTCTTTACTAGGGAACTCTAGGTCATTCAAATCTGTTCCGCTCTTTCGAGTCCTCAGCAAAAGTCTATGCATTATGCCATGTTAGAATATTATCTTGCAAGTGTAATCAAGTTATTTCAAATAGGTATGATTTGTTTCTCAAAATAGGCATCAAGTTTGCAGCAAATTTGTCTCAGGAGAAATCTGTTTTCTTTTTTGCCTCCCCAGGGCACTAGTAAATCATATATTCATTCCACTTGCAATGTTTGTGACTGGATGAATAGATATATTAATGTATGGATCTCCAGGAGCAGATCGTTGAAGGTGATAGTGAATAATGTGGGGTCAAAAAGGAAAAGGTAAAGCCAGATAACATTTACTTCAGAATAAACTCATTTTTGAGAGCCCATAATAATTCCTAATAAGAGGCAGCCCCAAAAAGCCCACTGAGCCAGTTATTGAGTTGCAGGGAAGTGGTTCCTGTATAATCCAGGTACCTATATTGTGTATTACATAGGTATATACTATATAATAAGGTATATAATATGTAGGTATATAATATATATAGGTATATATTATATATTATATCTGACAGAGATGTGCCTTTCGTCATAATTGGCCCAATCGTTTTCTTTCATTAATGATTTTGCTTAATTTATATAAATCTTACATGTTTTTATAGACAAATTGGGTAATTCAGATTTTAATAATAAAACAAAACACATACAATGCTACCATTTAGCAGTAACTGATTTAATAACCTTCCATTCTTTTGTATGCGCATTTATATATATAAGAAAGTATTTATATTGTACATACTATTTTATAAATTTTTACCTAACTTACCATGAACCTCATTTTAATGACCATATAGCAGTCTATCATATAAATATAATAGTTTCTAAGTCTTATTTTCTCTATTGTTGCACTTTAGTCATTTTACATTTCCATTGTTAGAAACTCTCTTCAATGAGCATCCTTGAGATAAATCATTTCACATTTATCCAGCTAATCCTGTAAGATAGATGCCTCTCAGTCAAAGAACATGGTATTTTTAAGGACACATTATTGTTGAGTGGATCTTTTATCCTCTCTCACATTTCTGCTTCACCTGCAGGAAAGACTGAACACACCCCAAGCTCCACATGTAGGGAAGTGTTGGAGGAGATACATCTGACTTTTCTACAACCCATTCTCTATCCTATTCTAGGAGAAGTGGCTAATTGAAGTGGCCAGGGAGCACAGTAGCAGGGCTTCTGTTTATTAGTAGTTAAGGTCTTTAATTTAAAAGTTGGATCTGAGTGCATCCTGGCCTCCTGCCTTGTCTGCCTTCCATTGTTCTGTATTTCAGTCTGACCTCACTCAGAAGGCTAGCCTTCTATTTAGCTTTCTCCAGGGTAGCCATACTCCTAACATTATTTGTTCTGGTTGTGACTGAGTGTGTGGGTAAGTTGAAAGCACAAATCTATGTCTCTTGGCTCCAAGTCCTTGCGGTTGGGTGGGTAAGCCAACTCATGTTCAAAGGTTAGAAAATAGGAGATAAAAAATCTTACCTAAGACTTCTGGCCTATTCTCAGCCTGGTTCCAGTGTGTCAGTGTTTACGTAGAAGTGAAGAGGCAGGAAGGCTATTAAGCACTGGGCAATATTAAATAGACCAGCACTTTACTTGTATATTTTTTATTATTTCTTTTGTGCATCCTCTCTTATTAGCCTGAGAAACCTAGAGTAGAGGATGGATGAATTTTATGTGTGTACACGCACACACACACACACAGCTACTTCCTTCAAAAAGGGCTGTGAAAATGAAATTGACTCAGAGCATGTTATCAAGTACATTTGTCATGTTTTGATAAGAAGATTTTTAATGTCCATGCAGCAGTGGTGGTCAAATTTATCAAATGTTTTATTTATGGTTCCAGCCCCTGACATCTTACTTGGAAAGGTTTTTCTCAGCCTAAATTTAAATTTAAATCCAGGTATTTTTCCTCCAGGTAGGTTTTTGGTTTTGTTTGGGTTTTAAAATAATTTCACTCATTACTTTGGTTTGAGATATGAAGCAAGGGATTTTAGTTTATTTTTTCCCCCAAAGGTAAACCAATTCTATTTTATGATGTAATTATTTTTCCACCTATATACTTAGATACCTTCCTGGACTCTCTCTATTCTCTTTTGGTGTTTCGATCTGCTTGTTATTCCTGTTATTTGAGTGGATCAAGAGCATTCTGCTCTCATTAGCAATACTAACAAGTAAATATGTAGACAAGTATTATTAAATATTAGGTTGAATGCACATTTAAGGAAAAAGTGTTATTCTGCATAAAATGGTGAATTTGGGTTTCGCAGAAATTTTTTGGAAGAGTTTAATATAACAAAAGAGTGTGTCAGTGATAAGAATCCTTAATACCGAATGGTGAAAAGATAAAGGAGAGTTGGAGAAGCAAGCAAACTTCAGGAAAGCTCATGCATTCGCTCTCTGGAAAAGGGTCCTTTAGTAGAAGATTTGAATTGTTCACTGCCAAAAATGGCTATCTTCCTCTCATAAAGACACATACACCAGCCTCTCAGAGCCTGAACCTGATGAACCATTTGAATTTTATTTGCTCCCTTTGCTCTGATTTGCTGCTCATCAAGCAAGTCTCCAAATAAATGCAGGCTTCTTACTTGCCTAGAGGGAGAGAAGGTGCTTGCCTGAGGATGCCTGGCCTTTTGGCAGTTAAAAATCTTGTAAATTCTTAAACTGTATCCTCCTGTCTGCTGGTTTATGCTGGAGTCACTGAGATTTGTGTCTATGCTTATAGAAGAAGCACAATGACTCTAGTATACTTCTTCTCTGAGCAGAGCTAAGAGCATCTATGTAAGAATCAGATATCAGCCTTTGTCTCAAGTGAACCAAACAATCTAGATACCTAAAAGCACAACTTTCTCTACATGTGTAGATTAGACTTTATTTTCACTTTTTTTTTCCTTTTGTATTTTAAAGGTGAAAAGAACAGGATATCTGGGACCTGCATGTAATAACACCAACTGATTTTAAGCAAGATTTGAGGTACAAGCTTATATATATTTATTATTTATCTCCAAGAAAGCATGCTTGTTAAAAATGTATTAGCCTCTCTTACAAAAAAATTCCAAGAAAATTTATGTGATTGTGGCTATATGCATTGCAGCAACTTCAGGAGCCCCTCACATGTAAGTAAAAATTAGTGGACCACTCAGACAAAGAAACATTGGAGCTGATACGTGGAAAATCCAATTTAATTTGTTTTTCGAATCTTGAAAAATCAACAAGTGAATTTAATTGCTTAGCAGTTCTCTATCCATCAAGTCAGAAGAAGTGAGAAAAAAGGAAACTTTATTGCAAATCTGTTCTTTTCTTCTTGAAACAATCTAGTTTAAAGTGAAGGCTCAGTAAGTATTTGACTTCTCTCAAATACTTTCCTCAAGTTTATACTTTGCTAAGTTTGTCGTCCTATTTCTTGATTTTTTATCTCTAGACATTACCTACAGACTTTACCCTCTGACAGAGGAGAACTTTATGCTTTCATTTACCCTGGTTCCCATTATACGCTTTGCCTCATGTCAATACCTCAAAATCAAAATTCCTGGTTGCATTGATATTCAACATTTAATTATTGTGACTACTTCTGTTCACTGCCAAGCCAATTGTGCAATTTATTCTGCTAAAGACCATGTTGTTGTTTTTGTTTTAATATGAGTTATCTCAAATAACATCAATAGCAGTGGAAACATATCAGTACAACTCAGAAGTCATATTATTTTCTATGACATTTTTCATGATATGTCAATATTTTGAGGTCATCAAAGATAAGTGATTTTACAATTATAAGAAAGCCTTAGCAATATATATATGTACATTACAAAACTGCTGAAAAATCCCATAAAATCCTTTCTTTAGAGCAAGAAGTTTCTGATTTAGTGACTGTAAGAACTGCTAAAATCTCTGCTGTCTTAAATCTTTTGGAAAACCGAAGACATCTCTGACATTAAAACATTTGTTGATAAAGAAGACTATTCCTCTATCGCAGTTTTAATTTTTGTGAAGTAAACCACTCACAAAATAAAAACAAGCTAGATAATCTAAAAGAATATTTAAAACCCGTCAAATACTTAAAGTCTTAAAGTAACATAAGGAATTAAAATATGAGAAATGCCCAGTCCTCTTAGGAGCTACAGAAGTCATGGATGTTTTCATCTTTGGTAGAGTGTCAGGAGAAGAGGAAACTTCATAGACCCAACAGGAAGAAAACAGGTGAACCTTTAAGGATTTTTAAAAGCTGAGTACAGGCTGCTATAAAAGTTTAGGGACTTTGAGGGTCCTGTAGACAAGCAGAATCTACACCGCCTACCAACTCTTTAACACAGACCTTCCCTGAGCACTTACCAGAAAAAAAGCTGGCAAGGAAGGAGAACTGAGACCCTTCCAAAGTTCAAGTGCTGCCAGCCTGCTGCAGTCTGAGGGCAGAGCAAAGAGCTAAGAGAAACCCTCCCATACCCCAGGCCTTATGCTACTCTGTGACTGAAGATGAGGCAGGACCTTTCTGAGGAATACACAATGAGGCCTGCCGAAGTATGATGGCAAGAAGGAGAACGGAGAGAAATTTCACAGGAACTCCAAGCTTTATCTTGATCCTAAGTGATAGGAGTCAGCCAACAAAGGAAGACCAGGAAAGCTGAGAGAAACTGACCATGTAGGTGCAGAGGCACTGAGATAAGAAAAGAAAAGAAAAACCTGAGGAAATCCTTTATAGGCAACCAGGCTGACACTGCAGACCAGGCAATGGTTTTCTACCACCTAGAGTAAGGAAATAGACTTCAACATATAAAATTGAATGGCTGTAAACAAGGATACCAAAGCAATTCAGTGGAGAAATCAAAATCTTTTCAACAGATAGTCCTTGGAGAATTAGATATTCATATAGAAAAAAAAATCTTATAAATGAAAGTAACGTGAGATGGATTACAGGCTTAGAATTAAAGCCAAAACTATAAAACTTCTAGAACAGCTGTCCTCAACCTTTTTGCCACCAGATAGATAAAGAGAGTATAAATTAGTTCAAACATTGTGGAAAGTAGCGTGGCAATTCCTCAAAGAGTTAAAAACAGAACTACTCTTTGACTCAGCAATCCCATTACTGGTTATACAGGTACAATAGTTTTTTTATAGCAACTTTATTTATAATTACCCCAAACTAGAAACATCCCAGCTGTCCAACAAGAGAACAGACTAACAAAATGTGGCATAGTCACACAATTAAATACTCATGAGTAATAAAAAGGAAAAAAAAAAGGTGGGTGAATTTTGAAATCTTCTCTTAGAAAACTGACTAAAACTTCTACGCTAAGTGAAAGTAAATAGAACCAACAAAGTACTTATTGTAATATTCCCTTTATATGAATTTCTAGAATAAGCATAACACACCTAGGATGTTTGCTTTAGGTGAGATTTTAACTGTGGAATGGTATGATGAAAATTTCTGTGGTGATAAACATATTCTAGGCTGGGTGCAGTGTAATCCCAGCACATTGGGAGGCCAAGGTGGGCAGATCACTTGGGGTCAGGAGTTGGAGACCAACCTGGCCAACATGGTGAAACCCCTGTCTCTACGAAAAATACAAAAATTAGCTGGGCATGGTGGTGGGTGCCTGTAATCCCAGCTACTTGGGAGGCTGAGGCAGGAGAATCGCTTGACCCTGGGTGACAGAATGAGACTCCATCTCAAAAAAGAAAACAAAAAAGAATTCTGAAATTTGATAGAGATGAAGATTATACTAATGTATGTATTTGTTAAAACTTTTGACGTATACACTTTAGATTTCTGTATTTCACAGTATGTAAATTATATTCAACAAAAATGTGTTTTAAAGTTTTCTAGTTTTATTTTTTTAACAAAGAGTCATGACCTGCTATGTTTTCCTGTCCATGGCATTAACTTAATGTAGCCGGATTTCAGATATCTTTGAAAGAATTTTTAAAGAATCTCCCTTTTCCACCAAAGACATTGAGGATTTATATAATTCATGTTTTCAGATACAAACCCTAAATTTAAATTGAACTAAGCAAACTCAGTAAATGCAGTTCACTCATTAGCAGGTGTAAAGCAGTAAAGCAGCTGTTTAGCTGGGAAGTGGCTCCACATTACAAGAAGCCTGACTAATGGATTCATTATTGCAGCGGAACATGATCTTACAGTACTGTAAAGGTGTTAAACTGGTTAAGCCAGGGGACTTAAACCCTGTTTTGTTATGGTTCCTTAAACAATGAGAATATTCCAAAATATTTGGTCAATGTATAATTATTATGAACTCACAGAGCACTACTCGAGGTGTTTTCCAAACACCCTAGAATATTGAGACTAATTTGTTAACAAATGTATTCAATGTCATTGACCTTGGAAGTTCTTAGAACTAGTCTTGTACTTAAGTGATATGCTTTTTGCATAAAATCTTCAGAACTAATTTTAAACCTTAAATGAAATAATATTTATAACAGGTTTTTAAATACTGGTTGTCTTTATCCAAAGATACTTCCCAATTACATTATTTTTAAAAATTTACCTTTAAAAGTTGATGATTTACCATTGAGAAAGTTAAGAACTCCATCTGTAAGCCTTTATATTTTCCAAACAACTGCATCTTTAATTTAGTTGAAAAATATTAAAGGAGAATTTTTAAGGTAACTAACACTATGATGGGTGCAGGAGGATCATGTGAAAAATGTGTAACTTCTGCTCACTTCCGTAGATTGCTTTCTGACTATAGGCCCCTGAGGTTTCTTTTCTTATAACATTTACTTTAGAAAATTATTAATGACAAATTCTTTCTCTGACAATTTGGGATGAATGTAAATCTCCTTAAAAGCCTATTGCCACAAACGACACAAACTCATCATTTCTGATTGCTGCATAATATTCCATGGTGTATATGTGCCACATTTTCCCAATCCAGTCTATTATCAATGGGCATTTGGGTTGATTCCAGGTCTTTGTAATTGTAAACAGTGCTGCAATGAACATTCGTGTACATGTGTCCTTATAGTAGAACGATTTATAGTCCTTTGGATATATACCCAGTAACGGGATTGCTGGGTCAAATGGAATTTCTATTTCTAAGGCCTTGAGGAATCGCCACACTGTCTTCCACAATGGTTGAACTAATTTACACTCCCACCAACAGTGTAAAATTGTTCCTTTTTCTCCACATCCTCTCCAGCATCTGTTGTCTCCAGATTTTTTAATGATCGCCATTCTAACTGGCGTGAGAGAGTATCTCAATGTGGTTTTGATTTGCATCTCTCTGATGACCAGTGACGATGAGCATTTTTTCATATGACTGTTGGCCTCATATATGTCTTCTTTCGTAAAGTGTCTGTTCATATCCTTTGCCCACTTTTGAATGGGCTTGCTTGTTTTTTTTTCCGTAAATCTGTTTGAGTTCTTTGTAAATTCTGGATATCAGCCCTTTTCCAGATGGGTAAACTGCAAAAATTTTTCCCATTCTGTTGATTGCCGATTCACTCTAGTGACTGTTTCTTTTGCCTTGCAGAAGCTGTGGAGTTTCATTAGGTCCCATTTGTCTATTTTGGCTTTTGTTGCCAATGCTTTTGGTGTTTTGTTCATGAAGTTCTTGCCTACTCCTATGTCCTGGATAGTTTTGCCTAGATTTCCTTCTAGGGTTTTTATCGTGCCAGGTCTTATGTTTAAGTCTTTAATCCATCTGGAGTTAATTTTAGTGTAAGGTGTCAGGAAGGGGTCCAGTTTCTGCTTTCTGCACATGGCTAGCCAGTTTTCCCAACACCATTTGTTAAACAGGGAATCCTTTCCCCATTGCTGGTTTTTGTCAGGTTTATCAAAGATTGTATAGTTGTAGATATGTTGTGTTGCTTCCGGTGCCTCTGTTTTGTTCCATTGGTCTATATCTCTGTTTTGGTACCAGTACCATGCTGTTTTGATTACTGTAGCCTTGTAGTATAGTTTGAAATCCGGTAGTGTGATGCCCCCCGCTGTGTTCTTTTTGCTTAGAATTGACTTGGCTATGCGGGCTCTCTTTTGGTTCCATATGAAGTTCATGGTGGTTTTTTCCAGTTCTGTGAAGAAAGTCAATGGTAGCTTGATGGGGACATGGATGAATCTGGAGAACATCATCCTCAGCAAACTGACACAAGAACAGAAAATGAAACACTGCATATTTTCACTTATAGGTGGGCGATGAAGAATGAGAACACATGGACACAGCGAGGGAAGTACTAAACACTGGGGTCTATTGGGGGGAAAAGGGGAGGGCCAGAGGGAGGGGAAGTGGGGAGGGATAGCCTGGGGAGAAATGCCAAATGTGGGTGAAGGGGAGAAAGGAAGCAAAACACACTGCCATGTGTGTACCTACGCAACTGTCTTGCATGTTCTGCTCATGTACCCCAAAACCTAAAATGCAATAAAAAAATTTTAAAAAAAGCCTATTGCCAGTTTTACAACCCAGGGCATGTCTTCCTTAAGGACCTTGGAGTCCTCTTTTTGAAGTGTAATCATCCAAGAAGATAGCACCCCTCTCTCTCAGTCTCCATGGTAAAGTAGAAGCTTAACTTTGGTGGCTCCTTACTTCAACAAGAGAAAGCTTTCTTTCCCTTTGTGATAGGCCAATTAGCAAACACAGATGACATAGAATTCCCCCCACTCCAGCTCTTAAAAACTTTCTGTGCCTTTGTTTCCATGGATTTGAGTTTAGTCTCTTTTCCCTATTGCAATTGTCTTGAATAAACAATAGTCTGGTTCATATTAAATAGCCATCAATGAATAGAATTTATTAAAGTTAAAAGCGTTTTTAGTTTTGTCCAGTGCAATTGGACAACGATTTTACAGATAATATATAAAAGGGAGGGGCACTGGTACAGTGAATCTATTGTTATAATGCAGGCAGAGCTATTGAGAATAAATTAAGAACTTAGTTCAGTAAGAGGCAGAAATAAGACATGTCAAGAGAGCAGAATCTTTGGGATTTGGTGATCATGGATTTTTAAATATAAGAATGTAGAATGATATTTAGGTTTTTGGCAAGAATCAAGCCTTTGACTAGATGAATGGTGGTACAACTCCTGATAGGGTGAATAAAAAATTATTGAATGAAAACGGTGAGGTGAGTAAGTGTATTTTTCTTATTCCAACTCTCTGGGTTGATATTTGAAGATCTCTACAAACTACATACCTCAGGCAAGGTTCCTCTATATGTATTGAAGATATAGTTTGCAGATAAAACAATGTGGTAGTAAGTAATCCTGGCAGACCTCATCTTGAGAAAAATGGAAGTCCTCTCACATGGTTCTTTCTTTCAGTGCCCACCATGAATTCTTGTAAATATATTATTGGTGACTGAGGAGTATTAGGGGATAAGCACCTTGCACCTGACCTCCATATTGATCAAGGCAATCTCAACACATTTATTATTTGACTAAACTTAATTCTGGAACCAAGAGTCCATTTGAAAGATTTTGGCAAATAATAGCATTGAAAGAATTCATGTTTTCTGCATTTTTCAACCAGAACATAAAACTATCTTGTCTCCAGGGCCATTCTCTTTATTTTAGCAACAGACGATGTCACAGTCAATTGCTGTGCTCTTGTACCGACATATAAAACCTAAAGCAGCCATCCAAGGGTGCATTAAATATAAAATGGCTGAGTCATTCTGTCTTACACTGAAACATATGGGAATCTTTGCTTCCTAATAAAGAAAACAATGGGGGTAGAGGCAGCCACCACGGGATTAATCTGAATCACAAAGCTTCCAGACTCACCAAACAGCTTGAAATGTGCAACAGTTTTAGGCTATTAACTTTCAAATATAATGAAAATTTGGAAGGGCAAGTTTATTTCACAAAAATTTTCAATAAACTTCACTCTTCATTGACCTCCAAAAGCCCATATGAACTCCCCAGGTTAATATTAAGCTTTCTTTGACCACTCTTACTAATTATGTTCAGTACACACTTTCTTTCCCTGAATGCTAATCTTGTTTATTTTCAAATTTTAGCCATCTCCCATGATAACTAAAATGAAATTCAAAATGAATTAAATTTCACGAAAATGAGTGGAATGTATTGATCTCATCTTCCCATGTGAATCTTAAGAGTCAACCTGATGTGGATGAGGTCATTTTGGCTCTCTAAATCACTGAACTAAGCTGAAGGATAAGGGAAGAAGTACAAGAACAGGGAGCAAGTTCTTTGGAACTGGGATGGTTTTTAGATTCCAGAAGTTCTGTCTTTGCCTTAGGGACAACTGAAACGAGTGTCTTCATATTCCTTGGGACTGGATTTGAGCAGTTGCATGATGACCTACCCTGTTCCAACTTGAGAAAGCAGAGGAGAAAGAAAAAAGTTTTGTCCTTTAAGATGTAAACTTTTAGAAACTTATTCTCTGAGAATTTATACAAGCTCAATATTAAAACCATGAGTTAGAGAATGGAGCTGTCTTGACTGTGTATACCCTCCTTCCCTTGCTTTCCACCTGTCTCTCTCGTTCGTTCCTTCCTTCCTTCCTTCCTTCCTTCCTTCCTTCCTTCCCTCCTTTTCTCCCTCCCTCCCTTTTTCCCTTTCTCCCTTCCTCCCTCCCTTCTTTCCTTTTGTCTATCAGTCCTTTTGTCTGTGCTTCCTTCCTGAGTGGTTAAAGACCATTAAGGTGTTCTACTTTCACTTGATGCTTGGCAAATCATTGAGGCTTGAGGCCTTTAGAAAAGCCCAAGCTAATAATCTAAAAATTCAATTTCTCAAGAAAAACCAAGATAAACCTCAACCCTTTAAGGCTTCTAGCAGAAATCCCCGTCTTTGAAGGTCTAGACATAAATCACATTAATGGCATTATTTACTATGTGCTAGTTCGGAAGTATTGAGAAGTAGTTTATTTTTATGTTAGTTGTCATATAACCAGTGCCCTCTAATAAAATAGAAAATTCTTCCTCCTTTATTCACTGTTTAGTATCATAATTCAAAATAATAGGACCCCAAACAATTGGGGCTCAGGAACATATTTAAGTAGAAAGAATGTGCAGTTCTATGTTGGAGAGTGGAAAATGTTGGCTAAAACTGAAATGGTCACAAAACACTATTTAATTATCGCAAGTACTTAGGAACGAACTGACAGCAGACAGTTTTATTTTCCCTGAGCACATACACCCTCCATTCTACACACCCATCAACCACTTGCATTTTTCAGGTCATCCACACCAGTCCTTGATGCATAACAGCATGGTTCAGTTCTGCTTATGAAAATTCAATGGATGGCAGCACAAGAAGTTCAAGCCATAAATAATGAAAGAGAGAGAGAGAAAGAAAGAAAAAAAGAAAGAAAGAAAGAAAGAAAGAAAGAAAGAAAGAAAGGAAGGAAGGAAGGAAGGAAGAAGAAGAAGAAGAAGAAGAAGAAGAAGAAGAAGAAGAAGAAGAAGAAGAAGAAGGAAGGAAGGAAGGAAGGAAGGAAGGAAGGAAGGAAGGAAGGAAGGAAGGAAGGAAGGAAGGGAGGGAAGGAAGAAAACTCTGCATACAGTACAGTTTCCTGGCTTGAGTCTGATGCATATTGCTGATCTAACAAATAGTTTTATTTTCTGCTTGTGAGGTTACTGTCCAGTTATCAAAGTAGGCAAAGTAGGCTTTTCTCTCCCTCAGGCAGGTAAATGCCATGGCACCCTCTTGATGTAGGACATATAAATGGTTAGTCTCTTGCGAACGACTTTAAGGAAGTAAAATATGTTAGATTGGTGCAAAGTGTGTTTTTTGGCAAAAACCGCAATTACTTTCGCACCAACCTAATATATATTTCACAGCTTTCTTGGGCAGGTTAAGCCATCAAGGGTGCAAACAGATTGATCTAATAGTTACCGGACTTTAGCAAAGTGCTAGGTCCATCTGCTTGGGTCAGACATGCCTGCTCAGGAGTGTAGAATAAAATGCCTTATGTCTAAATTAATATTATGATAAGATACTTTAATCGTTTGCACTATAAACTAATCACAAATCAACCCTTAGTAACTTGTGCATCTCAGTTGCTATAAGAAACGTAAAAATTACCAGAGCATATTTTCTCCAAAATTTTTGTTTCTAAAAAGTGCAGAAAATTCCAATAAATTGTGAATTCTGAGAAAAGAAATAATATTTGTACTTACTGAGTTTCTTTCATTTGTTTCCATGTATGTAAGTCATATTTTTCTGGGAAGGGCAATGAAATACGGAGAGATAATAAACTAACCAGTAGTTTCAAGATAGCATATATATATTTGAACTCCTACAAGGCTGTGAGTGTTTTATTTTTATGCAAAGTATCTTATGTTAAAAAAAATTAAATTCCAAATATAGAGGGGCCCAGTCATGGCTAAAAACTTGAAAGGGCTACTACTACTGTAACATTAATACTACTATTACCAGTGTAGATTCTTCAATTATTCCTATGGATGGGGAATGTAACGTTTTCTGTTTGAAAATGTAAGTTTCATTTAAATGAATATTTTAAAGTCATGCTCTAAATAGTACCGAGATTTTCTAACTCTAGAATCTTTAACAAAGTCTTCTAGGTCAAAAGGGAGATTACGAAAATGTTTCAAGTTACTATCAATGTTGGTATGGGAAGAACGGAATGTAAACAAGCATGAAATGCAAACTGGAGCAGTAAGTTCACATATGAGGCAGAAAAGAAACTTAAAATCAAACAAAAAGGTGATTTGTTTACAGGAGGAATAAAACAGAAAATTGCGCGATTGTAAATTGGAAGTCACGTGGTTTTCTACAGTATAAAAATGTAGACATGTCACATGGTAAGGATGTTTTCCCCTTAATGGTGAGGATCAAAACAGAAGGGAGAGTATGAATGAAAAAGCATATGGAATAGAAGGTATATTTCTTGTGCACGCTATCTAAAAGGACTAAAATAGATACAGTTGAAAGTCTTCAATTTTCCCCTCATCTCCTTTTGTTTTTAATTTTCTCTTTATTTTTTTCTTGTTTTTTTGTTTTGCTTTGTTTGTTTGCCACCTTCATACACCGCCCCCTCACCACCGCCCCGCTCCCCACACACACACATTTGACTAATCAATAAACCACAGGGCTTGCAAGAACCACTCTTGGGAATTACCCTTATGACAGGAATGGGGATGGAATGGCCCGAACAATTCTGCATGAGAGGCACAAAAAAAAAAAAAAAAAAAAAAAAAAAAAACAGAAAAACCTCCAACTGAGAGTTTCACAGCAATCAAATATGAAAACTGCCACTTGAGCCAAAACTCTCCTCACCCTCTAAAACTCCAACCTGCCTTTTTTCAGAGAAGTACCTGTCTTCAGGTGCCACCCGGTGCTTCTCAGCTGAGTAAAGACTTAACCTTCATTTGAGTCATGCATACTACTTGTTGAAACAACGGTTAATATCTACAAAGTAGTTTAGTTTATTTGTGCCACTGATAAATGTAATTCAATGAAAAATTATAAAGACACTACCTGAAAGAAATGTGAGCCTGGGACTGCTCTGAAGTAACAAAGAAAGGTGTAAGGATACCTATGTTTTTAAAGTTCTGATAACACACTAAAAAATTTCGGGGGTGTGGTTTTCCTCAAGCATAGGAGCACACATTAAGTCAATGTGCTCTCTAACTGTCAAATAAGCACATCCTAATAATCACACTTGTCCTAATTTAAACAGTATTAAATAGTTTTTTTTTTTAAAGGAAATCATTACTGAGTGAAATAAAATGCAGTATTACTTTCTAATCAGATGAACATTCCTAGGGGGACCTAATTCAAGTAAGACAGCACTGCTGAGCATCTGACAGTTAACTCTGTTTGGAGGCAGTAAACCTGGCAGTATTTAGAGGCCATTGTGAAACCACCCATATATTTTCTCCACTGTTACCTGAGTAGAAAACTTTCTAGATCATTTCATTATCAAGTTATTTTAAGCTTTTAAAAAAGATATATAGTTGTCTAAAATCATAACACCATGATACTGGCACATTTATGCTCTTACAACTTTCAATTCCATGGATAGATGAAGCTCAAGAGATTGTTATGAGCTTGAACACATTTAGGGTAAATATTTCCTTAGAAATAAATCTTCTACTCCTCAAAAGAAAACGTGTTTGTACATTTTATGTACTTAGATCTACTTCTAACCAGTTTAGTTGATACTACCTAGAGGAATCAAAAAGAAAATTACATGATACGGTGAGATATATATACTTAGGAATTTATTTAGAAAGTAGCTTTGATAATGAGGTTTTTGTACGCATTTGGTTGTAAGTCAACATTGATTAAGCAATTCCAAATGGCTACTTACAATTAAGGATTCCAACTTGGCAATATTCTAAGAGGTCCTGAGGAGTAAATAGGAAATGAAATATACTTTATTAAGGTATGGATTTATACTTTATTTGTTTTAAGAAATTAAAGTTTTAATCTGATTTAGCCAAGATAAGATAATGAACTACAGAGAACTAATAGAGATATATTTGTGATTCACTATAGGTTTTGGAAAATATAGGACTTTTTGACTCTAGTCACTTGTTTGACAATGGAAGGATTAAATATCTTGACATATGGATTCCAGATTTATTTTTGTTTTAGTTAGTTGACATTTATGTATGTAATTACAATAAGCATAAATAACTCTCCCCCAAATTATTTCTTATGGGAAACCCATAAGAGATAGTTGGATTTTGAGGTGAGCCTCCTACGGATGACTCAGTCAGGCTCCTTTTGTCTTACGGCTTTACTATCTTTAGCATCTGCTTCCAAGGTGTCCCTTAGATGCTTCAAGATGGCAGGAGGGGAAGGAGCGCAAGAGGTTTTTAGGTGCCAAGCTTGGAAGAGGTGCACACAAGTTCCTTTCACATTCTCTTGGCTATAAATCATTTCATAGCAACGTTTAACTGCAAGGGATCTGGAAAATGTCATCTAGCTGTGCTCCCAGGAATAAGAGAAAACAGGTTAATTGGACAGCAAGCAAGTCTCTGACATATCCTTAGATTTAGCAAAGATAAATTTTCTACATGACTTAAGATGAAGTATTATTACAGAAACAGTGCCATATAGACACGAAATGTCAACAAAGACAAAGAATGCTTGAGAGGGAAGAGAACACAATACTGGAATCAGAAAGACCGAGCTTTAGTCTGAGATCTGCAATATCTACAGCATCTCTCCAGATCTAAACCATCAAATAAAAATAATAACACCTATCCTCTATATAATTGTTGTAAAAGGGAATATATGTGAAGAAATCTGGTTTAAAAAAATTCCCAAAACATTTACCTACTTTTTAAAACCTATCTATAATCCACATTGCCAATAGGAAATCATTTCCTAAGAAATACTGATTATGTTACATGCTTAAAACTTTTCATTGGTTATATATAGTATAGTCTATAGACTACAGATTCAACTGTCTGTAATTCTATATAATTAATTACAAGTTCTTTAGCATAATATATGAGGCTCTATAACATAGTCCAATAAATGTTTAATTTAAATAAATTTTCTTCAGTTTGATGATATATTTATTTCCTCCACTTCTTTCCTCTTTTTTTCTTCTGGGATATTTATCAATTGGATATTGGTTCAACATGTTCTCTGTCTCTAATGTTCTTTTTCATACATATAATATTGTGTATTGAACTTTTTCCTCTAATTCTCCAGAATGTCTGACTTTTTCTAGATAATCTAGTGTTTTCTAGTTGTTTTACTAACATTTGAAGTTTAGCAGTTGCATTTTTGCTACAGAGTCTTCTCTGTCACCCAGGCTGGAGTACCGTGGCAAGATCTTGGCTAACTGCAATCCCTGCCTTGCCTTTCCTGTATGAACGCAGCCGTCAGAGACTGCATCAGCCCTTGAGTAGCTGGGATTACAGGCACCTGCCACCACAGCCAGCTAATTTTTGTACTTTTAGTAGAGATGGGGTTTCATCATGTTGATCAGGCTGTTCTCAAATTCCTGGCCTCAAGTGATCTGCCTCTTTAGCCTCCCAATGTGCTGGGATTACAGGCGTAAGCCACCACACCCAGCCAGTAATTGTATTTTTTACTTTTGTGTACTTTGTTATATGTCCACAGATTTCTCTGAGGATAATAATTAGAGGATTTAGGTTCTTTTGCCTTTCCTGTATAACTTAAGGGCCATTTCTACTGGTGTATCAGCCCCCAAGTAGCTAGGATTATAAGCATAAGCCACCACACCCAATTAGTAATTGTAGTTTTTACTCTTGTATACTTTGTAATATCTCCACAGATTTATCTGTAGCTAATAATTAGAAGATTTCAGTTCTTTTGCCTTTCCTGTGTGACTTAAGGCTCATTTCTTCTCTTTGTATATCTCGGTCTTCTGATTTATGATGCTGTTTTCCTCATATGCCTGGTTATCTCTGGCTATCCCATTACACTTAAGAATTGTGAGCTAGGTTTATTTTGGGAGTAGCTATTTGGGACTTTTTCTCCTGTTGTGTGGGTGGTGTGGTTCCTTTCTTTTGTCTTTCCCATAAATGAGAAATATCCTTGGGAGACTGTGTGTCTAGCCTTGTCAACTAGTTGACTTCACTTTGGGGTACTTGGAAAATGATTTAACTGTTGACTAGAATCAGAAGAGCTTTATGCTGAAGAGAATTGCATTAATACCAGAACACCCACCCAGGCTCATTTATTTATTTGAGGCAAACACTTTGAGGACCAGCAGATTATTTATACAATTATTTTACAGCTAGATTTTCAATTTATTTTTGTTTTGAAACATATATAATATTTACAAAATCTGGTTATAGTAGACATCTTAAAAACATCTTCAAAATATCTTCATGAGAAACTGAGAAGAGTAAAAAGAAATGAGTAAAGAAACAGAAGATTGGAATAACATAACTAATGATTTGCATCTAGTAACTTGCTGTTTCTTCTTTCCAGAATGTTCTTCTCCAAGATTTCTACAGGCACCTTCTCTAATTGCCTTTAGGGCTCTTGTCAATATCTGATGTGAAGAAAACTTTCTCTGGCTACCCTACTAAGACTAGCACCGCTGTCAGACTCCATTCCCTCACACTGCCATAATTTTCTTCATAGACGTTATTACTAAAACCACATTTTAATTAATTTATTTATTTATTGGTAGTCTCCTCTATTAGAATGTCAATTATATTGAGGGCAGAAATATTATCGGCTCTGTTGATTATTCTTTCCTTGCAGTCCAGGGGAGAGCTTAGCACATAATAGCCCTAAATAAGTATCTACAGAATAAACAAATATAGAGAAATGTAAACTTACCTCTAACCCTGAAAAAAGGAAACCTTTTAAATATACATAATCCTTTTAAGTGTGAGTTATAAAAATTAAGTATTAGGCCAAACAGTGAATATTTATACTTCCAAAAGATATAAATTACTTAGTTTGTAATTAGTAACACAAAATAATATAAATAAGGAATTAATAAAGTGGAGGTGGCCATAAAAATATAATCAATGACATCTTAAAAAGAAAATCTATTTAATAATTCATAGGTTAAAAAGAAATTACCATTACCAAATTGCTACTTAAAATTGACTACATATCAAAACCAGTGGATGCAGCCAAAGCTGTTTTCAGAGAAAAAAAAAAATAATACACATAAAACATTCACTAGGAAGAAAACCCCACAAAACTGAGAATAATTCAATTTTATTTTAATATTAGGAAACTTGATAAAGAGCAGAAAAATTACATTCTTCTGAATAGAAGAGTAGGTTTAATAAAGATAAAAGCAGAGGACTTTCAGATAAGCTCATAAAAAATCAAGTTATTCAAACAAATCTTACATTGCTTACAATTTAAAAATGCTGAATACATTATTTTAACTATCTTTTTGAATGTTAAAGTAATTGACAACCAAGTAAGCAATTACCAGGACAAAGTGGAAGGAAAAACAAAGCAGGGATTCTAGAGAAAGAAGTAGAGCCCAATGTCATTTAGCCTTAAGAACTTTTGACATTCCAAAAAAAGGAATTTTGTTTTCAAATCTGGGCAGGATAAGAAAGGTGAAACAAACAACAAAGCCCAAGTTTGAACAAGATAAGGGGTGTAATGTACATGCTACTGAAGGCTTTCCCCACCATACATTGTTACTCAAAAAAAAAAAAAAACGCACATCAACAGTAGCCAAAGGTCATATTCTGTAGGGTATGGGAAACATAAGCCTTGAACTTGGTCTGAGATTGTCTTGGGCTAGTAGCACCTTTGGGTCAAATTGTAACACATATGTAAATCCTCTTTTGATAAAGTCTCCTTTTCCTAGACCTCAAATAATCTCTTCAAATAATTTTTTAAATACCATGAGTAGTACAAAGTGAGCATATCTCAGAATCCCAGAGCACAAGCCAACAGCAAGAAGCACTGGGGAAAAAAAAAGAATAGAAAACATTTGTTGCATATAGAACTGACAACAGATTAAATTCCAGAATATAAGTAATTATGAATCAATTTTAAAAGTTTTTTAAAAGGAGGAAAAATAAAAAAGAAAGAAATGAGCCATTCACAACAAAGGATGCCAAACTGCCAAAATAAGCAGGTGAAAAATATGCAACATCAAGAGTAATTATGGAAATTAAAACACTATTTTTTTTTTATTTCAGCTTGGGGAAAGTTTTAAAATATTGACAATAGATTATTAAAAGTTTTTGGAAAAATTATTATCAGACAATGTTGGTGATGATGAATATTGGTGTGTTCTTTTTTTTTTTTTTTTGAGACAAGAGTCTTGCTCTGTCACCCAGACTGGAGTGCAGTGGTGCATGATCTTCACTGCAACCTCTCTGCTTGCTGGGTTCAAGCAATTCTTCTGCCTCAGCCTCCAGAGTAGCTGGGACTACAAGCATGTGCCACCATGCCTGGCTAATTATTAGTAGTTTTAGTAGACAGAGTTTCACCATGCTGACCAGTCTGGTCTCAAACTCCTGACCATGTGATCCACCTGCCTTGGCCTCCCAAACCACTGGGATTACAGGCGTGAGTCATCTGACCTGGACCAGTGTGTTCTTAAGTGCATTTGGTAAGGCCTATTAAAATTTAAAATGGACATATGCACATATCATCTGATTCAGCAACTTCATCACTTTTTTTTTCTTTTGGAAGCAAGAACAAGATGACTCACAGTCTGCAATGCAGTGGCGTGATCTTGGCCTACTACAACCTCCACCTCTTGGTTTCAATCCATTTTCCTCTGTCAGCTACCTGAGGATCTGGGATAATAAGCACCCACCACTACTCCCAGCTAATTTTTGTATTTTTAATAGAGACGGGGTTTTGCGATGTCGACCAGGCTGATCTCCAACTCCTGGCCCCAAGTGATCTACATGCCTCATCCTACAAAAGTGCTGGGATTACTGGCGTGAGGCACTGCACCTGGCCTAGTACCTTGATTTTTAAAATCTTACTCTCTATATGTTTATACCAAAGTATGCAATGCAATTATATGTTATTTGCATGATTCCATATAAAATACAAAACTAGAAAAATCCAGACGTTCATCAATAAGAGAATACTCAAATATATCTGTTCAATAGTAGTCTAAGCAGCCATTCAGAAAGAATAAGGTGGATCTCGATGTCTTGATATGCAAGAAAACTCAAGCTATTTTAATGTCAGAAAAAAATTAAGGCTCAAAATAGAGACTAGTTATAGTATGATACAAAAATTTTTCCATTATTTTAAGATAGAGTACATGTATTTTTTGTCTGCATAAATACATGGAAAATTCTAACTGTAATCATCTTTAGAGAGAACAACAAGGAGTCTGGGGGGAGAGAAATCTTTTACCTATGTTTTTAAATTGTTCTGTTTGGTTTTCATTCTTTTAAAAATGTATGTATTATGCACACACACAAGTTTTATATTATTCTTTTTTTTAGAGACAGGGTCTTGCTCTGTCACCCAGGCTAGAGTTCAGTGGTGCAACCATAGCTCTTGCAGCTTCAAACTCCTGGGCTCTATTTATCTCCTCTCTCAGTTTCCCAAGTAGTTGGGATTGCAGGCCTACAAGGTACAGCTCAGGTCATTGCTTCAAAAGGTGCAAGCCCCAAGCCTTGGTGGCTTCCATGTGGTGTGCGCCTGCTGGTGGGCAGAAGTCAAGAATTGAGGTTTGAGAACCTCTTCGTAGATTTCAGAGGATGTATGGAAATGCCTGGATGTCTGCTGTAGCAGCAGAAGTCTGCTGTAGGGGCAGAGCCCTCATCGAGAACCTTGACTAGGGCAGTGCAGAAGGGAAATGTGGGGTTAGAGAACCCACACAAAGTCCTCAGTGGGGCATGCTCTACTGGTCCTGTGAGAAGAGGGCCACCGTCCGCAAGATCTCAGAATCAACAGCTTTCACCATGCACCTGGAAAAGCTGCAGACACTCAACACCAGCCCATGAAAGCAGCCAGGAGTAGGGTGGTACCCTGTAAAGTGACAGAGGTGGAGCTGCCCAAGGCTGTGGGAACCTACCTCTTGCATCAGTGTGACCTGGATATGAAACATGGAGTCAAAGGAGATCATTTTGGAACTTAAAAGTTTAATGACTGCCCTATTGGCTTTTGGACTTGCATGAGGCCTATAACCCCTTTATTTTGACCAATTTCTCCCATTTGGAAGGGCTTACGTACCCAATGCCTGGACCCACATTGTATCTAGGAAATAACTAACTTGCTTTTGGTTGTACAGGCTCATAGATGGAAGAAACTTGCCTTGTTTCTGAGACTTTGAACTTGGATTTTTGTATTAATGTTTTAATGACTATGTTAAGACTTTGAGGGACTGTTGAAAGAGCTTGGTTGTGTTTTGAAATGTGAAGACATAAGAATTGGGAGGGGCCAGAGGCAGAATGATGTGATTTGGTTGTGACCTCACCCAAATCTCATCTTGTATTATAGTCCCCATAATCCTCACATGTTGTAGGAGGGACCCAGTGAGAGGTAATTTAACTATAGGGGTGGTAACGCTCATGCTGTTCTTGTAATAGTGAGTGAGTTTTAATGAGATCTAATGGGGCTTTGCCCCTTTTTGGTACTTCTCCTTCCTGCCTCCATGTGGAGAAGGACATATTTGCTTCCCCTTCTGCCATGATTGCAAGTTTCTTGAGGCCTTCCCAGCCATTTGGAACTGTGAGTAAATTAAACCTGTTTCCTTTATAAATTACTGAGTCTTAGGTGTGTATTTATTAGCAGCATGTGAACAGACTAATGCAGTGTTCAAAGAATGAACAGTTGTATAAATCCAGCATTTCTTCCTTAAGTAAAGTGTTTTTCGAAGGAGCTAAAACTCCTGGAATCCCTAGGGTGCCTCATCTTCAGTGGATGTTGTTTAAAATAAACCATCTGCATTACAGATGTAAATTGTGTGACAGTTATGATTGTCCACATCTTCCACTCTCTGCAGGTGGTACTTATTTTTCTTTCCTTACTTCCAATTGCATCAAGAAAAGAGAATATTGCTTGTTTAAGTGAGAGGATGCACACAGGTGGGCCAGGGCCCATGGCCGTCAATTTAAGGGCACACTTTCATTTTCAATGTAATTAACTGTCTAATTGAGCATCCAAATTTAGCAGTGCATTTGCATGTGCAATTAATATGATTTAAAAGCACTCTGCATTAATGGTTTCTTTTCCATTATCTACAAATGTAATTACTGAAGGATGGTTTGAGTTTGAAAATCATTTGGGAAAACATTTTTCTGCATCCCTGGAGCCTAATGTTGTAAGAGGTAACAGTGAAATGAGAAGTCCACACCCAGAATTATAAGGCTGAAAAATGAGTTGCTCTAGATGGAAGGGCTGTAGGAGAGAACTAAATCTGCCGATTTCAATATATAGTAATATTTTTCTTGCTTACTAGAATTAATTTAAATTATAGTCACAATGATTTCACTCAGAACAGATATAAGCTCTAGTCTTACAGAGGTAGATTTCAGAGGGAAACTCACACTTTTAAACACAGTTCTAAAAGGAGATGGTATTCTTAGTAATTTCCCATTAATCACAAAATTAATACCTAGTTCAGCCTAAGATCATTTGCATACTTTTCCTGATTAAAGAAAAGATCTAAAAGAAAAGATAAAGATATGACCTTACAATCTGAGGCCAGGTGTGCTGGTCCAATCCTATAATCACAGCACCTTGGTAGTCTGAGGCCAGGTGTGCTGGTCCAATCCTGTAATCACAGCACCTTGGTAGTCTGAGGCCAGGTGTGCTGGTCCAATCCTGTAATCACAGCACCTTGGTAGTCTGAGGCCAGGTGTGCTGGTCCAATCCTGTAATCCCAGCACCTTGGTAGTCTGAGGCCAGGTGTGCTGGTCCAATCCTGTAATCACAGCACCTTGGTAGTCTGAGGCCAGGTGTGCTGGTCCAATCCTGCAATCACAGCACCTTGGTGGTCTGAGGTGGGAAGATTGTTTAAGCTCAAGAGTTTGAGAACAGCCTGAACAAAATGGCAAAATCTCATATCTAATCCCATTTATTTACAAAAAAATAAAAATTAGTAGGCTGTGGTCTCAGCTACTCAGAAGGCTGAGGAGGGAGGATTGCTTGAGCCCAAGAGGTCAAGGCTGTAGTGAGCCATGATCAAACCATTGTATTCCAGCCTTCAGTCTGGGTAACAGAGAAAGACTCCGACAAAAAAAAAAAAAAAAAAAATATATATATATATATATGTGTGTGTGTGTGTGTGTGTGTGTGTGTGTGTGTGTAGTAACCTGTAATAATTAACAAAGATTAGACTGAAAACATAGTCATTGGAGGAAAATCGAAAATTTTGAATAAGTAGTAGACTGTGTCCTCTCAATTGCCTGAACAATTGAAAAATTGTACTATTATTTTCTGGAAAAAAAAATTAAGCTTTTGCCAACCAGAGATTTCTATAAATATAACACCCATAGTTTTGCTGTGGAAGAAGGAAGTTAACTGTCACTGACCCCAAGCTCTTCTACCCCTGTCCACCAGGAGTACAGAGGCACCGAACAATGGTAGGTTACTAGCTTGAGGTTACCTTCAAAGGCCTGCTGAGTAGAAAGTGTGACTTAGAGGCACTTCAGAAATAAAGTAAATAAAGCTTAGGAAGATGGTGTGAAAGAAAAATGATCACTTAATTATTATTTTATTAATGTAGTAATTGTTTAAAATAAATGGCTTAAAGTAAAATACATTTATTTTACAGTTGTATTTAAAATTATGTATTATTAAACTATGTGTTTCAAAATTAAACAAAAATAAATTGTTTAAAAATAAAACATGGACTGACATGGTGGCTCATGCCTGTAATCTCAGCACTTTGACCGGCTGAGGTGAGAGGATTGCCAAGTGTTTGAGACCAGCCTGGGCAACATAGAGAGACCCTGTCTCCACAAAAAAATTAAAATTTAAAAATCAGCTTGCACAGTGGCATCCCCTTTTAACCACAACCAGAGATGAAGCAACTGGGACTCAGGGCACCATGTATCCAGGCTGCATAGAGCAGGGAGGGTCCTGGACCCAACCCAGGAAACCATTTTTCCCTCCTAGGCATCCAGGCCTGAGATAGGATGGGATGCCATGAAGGTCCCTGATATGCCCTGGAGACATTTTCCCCATTGTCTTGGTAGTTAACATTCAGCAACTTGTTACTTATGCAAATTTCTGCAACTGGCTTGAATTTCTCCCCAGAAAACGGGATTTTATTTTTCATTGCGTAGTCAGGCTGCCATTTTTTCAAACTTTTCTGCTCTGCTTTCTCTTAAATGATTTTCCACTTAAAAATTTCTTCTGCCAGATATCCTAAATCATCTCTCAAGTTCAAAGTTTCACAGATCTCTAGGGCAGGGGCAAAATGCCACTAGTCTCTTCACTAAAGCATAGCAAGAATCACCTTTGTTCCAGTTCCCAACAAGTTCCTCATCTTCATCTGAGACCACCTTAGCCTGGACTTACTTCATTGTACATAAGACTATCAGCATTTTGATCAAACCCATTCAACAAATCTCTAGGAAGTTCCAAGCTTTCCCACATCTTCCTGTTTTCTGAGCCTACCAAGTCTCTAGAAAGTTCCAAACTTTCCCTCATTTTCCTGTCTCCTTTTGAGCCCTCTAAACTATTTCAGCCTCTGCCTGTTACCCAGTTCCAAAGTCACTTCCACATTTTTGGGTATCTTTACAGCAGCACCTCACTCTCAGTACCAATTTACTGTATTAGTCTGTTCTCATGCTGCCAATAAAGACATACCCAAGACTGTGTAATTTGTAAAGGAAACAGTTTTAATTGACTCACAGTTCCTCATGGCTGGAGAGGTCTCAGGAAACTTACAGAGGCAGAAGGGGAAGCAAATATGTCCTTTTTTACATGGCAGCAGCAAGGAGAAATTACCTGAGCCCTTTATAAAGCCATCAGATCTCATGAGAACTCACTCATTCTCATGAGAACAGCATGAGGGTAACTGGCCCTGTGATTAAATTACCTCCCACTATGTCCATCCCAGTACATGTGAAAATTATGGGAACTACAATTCAAGATGAGATTTCTGTAGGGACACAGCCAAACCATATCAAAAACGTAGAAAACATTTTTCTGTGGGCCTTTAACTTCTTTAACATTTAATATCTGGAAGCTCTGACACAAGAAACTGGTAGTTAAATTGGGAACATTTTAATTGTTATTATCAACATTATTATTAATAGATACATTGCCTTATATTATATATGTGTTTATTTCATCATTCCTATGTAAGAACTCCGTGACACAAGTAACAAATGTAAAATTACCCTCATGTTAGGAGCAAGGAACTATGATTCCAAAAGCTGAATGATTAGTCCCAGAAATTCAGTAACAGGAAAGAGACTACCGTCTCCATTTTAAAACTTAATCTGGCAGACTTTCATCAAATCAGTGGTAAGTACTGAAAAAATACCCTTTGTGAAAAAGTGAGATGAAAGTTTCTAGCACGCCAATAAAAGTTTTCAAATTTTGTGATTATTTTGTAAATTAAATAACAAGCCATCTCAAAAGCAAAAGTAGCATGTTAGGCAGAATCGTGCTCCTCACCCTAAAGATGCCAATATTGGAATCCCAGAACCACTAAATATATTAGGCTACATAGCACAAGGGAGTTAATGGTTGCAGATGGAATTAAGGTTGCTAATCAGATTACCTTGAAATAGGACCCAGATTACATGGGTAAGCCCAGCGTAATTCCGAGAGTCCTTAAAAGTGGAAGAGGGGAGCAGAAGAGGAGGCCATAGTAAAATGTAGCTACAGAAAAAGGGCATAGATGAATGCAATATTGCTAGCTTTGAAGATGGAGAGAGGAATTTCTGAGTGAAGAAAAGTGGTACCCCTAGAAGCAGCAAAAGGCAAGGAAATCATTCTCCCTGAAGCCACCTGAAAGAAACAACCCTGTAAAACACTTTGATTTTAACCCAATGAGATTTGTGTCAGAATTCTGATTTCCAGAAATTATAAGATAATATATATGTGTTGTTTTAAGACACTTAGCTTATAATTAATCATGGCAGCGAATAGGAAACTAATACAAGTTGTGCCTAAAATATATGTAGCTGAACAGCAAACAACTGCTTGTAGAATAAATGAAAGTTGTCTACTAAATGTTGTGACTATGCCAGGGTGATATAACCACACATGATGTTGCCTCTCAACCTATCTCACTACATTAGATCTCAGAAGCCATTCCTGATCTTTTTCTGGGCGTTTTCTCACTGACACTGAAATTGCTGGTCCAAGGAGATTCACAGGCACTTGCTTTGCAAAGACAACTGTTTCTATTTTACAGTTTACCCTAATAGGACTTGTCAGCCTCTGCCAGTTGAGATCTACTGCATATTAATATAAGCTATGTGGATGGATGACTAACTCTGTTTTGGACATCAGGCTTAGTATTTTGGATTGATTATTCACTTATTCTTGAGTGATCCCAAACATAATTTGACATAAAAGTTGCTTGAGGCTATAAGTGAGGTAAAAGAAGCCTGACTTGATTTTAGCTAGATTGATTCACACCTTGAAATTTTACTGGAGTGTGTCCAGACAACCACTGTTGGAGTAAAACTTGGACAATGATAGAATTTCATTGTTTCCAAGACATTTAGATTTCTGTACTTTAACAAATTGAAAATTAGCATTTGTTACAGAAACAATGACATTTTACAATCATTCCCAGCCAGCTGTGTGTCCACAACTTGATCACAACTGTACTTACTTGCCATCACTTCCATTAACTTACTGATACGTACATTGTACCTATTATGCAGGTAAAATCGAATTGGTCTTTGGAAAGCTGAGACATCAGGAGTGCAAGAGCAGCTTGAGCAACATGGTGGAATCCCATCTCTACTAAAAATACCGAAATTAGCCCAGCATAGAGGCATGTGCTTGTAGTCCCAGTTACTTGGGAGGCTGAGATGGGAGGATAGCTTGAGCCTGGAAGGTCAAGGCTTCATCAAGCCTGCAATGAGTCATGATCTGACTACTGCACTCCAGCCTGGGGAACAGAGTGAGACCCTACCGCAAAATGAAAACAAACAAACAACAACAAAAACAAAAACAGAGAAAAGAAAAGAAGAAAAAAAATCTAATTTGATATTGAATGGAAAGTTGGTGTGTAAGCAAAAAGGAACAGAAGCCGTCAGTAAAGCAGGGCATAAATGTGCTCTTAGCAAAGTAAGTATTTATTGTTGGAAGAGTAACTAAAATTCTTCCTCCTCCTCCTTCTCCTTATTCTTGGCAAAGCATAGGCCAAAGGTTTAAGAAAGAAAATAGTGACAAGCAAATACTGAAGCTGGATTATGTTTTGTTGTTGGGATATGTGAAAAGAATTGCCTTTTAGATTCTAAGCAATGTAACTGAAGGCAAGAGAAATAGACAAGTTCCTCACAGTGGATAAAAGAAATTCCAAGGCAAGGAGAGGCTAGTGTGACTAATTCATAAATCATGTAGGACATTCATTAAAGCATTAACTCATAATTTAATCAGCAACATTATTTCTTTCTTAATAATATAATCATTAACATCTCAAATTCAATAAACAATAACAACAAGGAGGGAAATGGAGACGTAAGATGGGTGATTTAGTTTATCTATTGCTCCTAAGGCATGATACAAAGGCAACTTAGTATAATAGAATATGTATACATCTGAAATCATTACAAATTAGGTTTTATTCCTCAACTTTATCAAAGAATAACTACAGCAATCTAACTTTTCTGAATCTCTTTATTATGATCTATAAAATGGGATAATAATATTTACTTGTAATTTTGATGTAAGTATTAAATTACCTTGTCATCTGCTTCCCTTTCCCTATAGCCAAAAGCAATTCTCATGGGTCAGTTGCGGAAGAACTTGCAAGGAATTTGGAATCAGAAGACAGAAATTCATTCTTGGCTCTGCCACTCACATGTGATCTTCTACTTGTTAGCTAAATTTCTAGTGCCTAAAGCAGCCAGATAACCCTCAATGAGCCCTTGTGTCATCCCTTTCCTCCCAGGATAAGGTTTCACCTTTGTGGCCAATAGTGCATGGCAGAAATAATGTGCTGACACTTGTAAGATTAGGTGATAAAAACAGGCTTCTGTTAGAGGCATGTATTCCTTCTCTCTTACTCACTTTAGGGGAAGTCAGCTGCCTTGTCTTGAGGATACTCAGGCAACTCTGTAGAGAAGCTTATGTGGCAAGAAACCGAAAGTTTCAGAGAACAAGGAAATGAGGACTCCAGCCATTTGCTTCTCGGAAGCAAAGACTGAATTTCCAACCAGTGCTTTACATGATGATGCAGTGATCAAAACATCATGAGTAACTGAACAAAAACCATCCAGCGATGCCATTCTGGGATTCCTGACACTCGGAAGTTGTAAAATACACATGAATAAATATTTCTTACACAGTACCTCTCTTGTACAGCCTCATCTCTAAAAATAAGAATAATGGTTTCTTCACAGAGTCTTGGAGGGTTCAAAAGAGAGCAAGTTGCAAACTATAAAGTATCAGTACAAATGCTAATTACTAAATGTATTTCACAAGTCCATTTACCACCTTCAGGTTTCCTGGGTGCTCTAAGATTTCCCTTATTTCTCCTTAATAAATCACCAAGAGTTACTGTATCAGTGGTCTGCAGGTCACTCATAAGATCAAGGATTTTTGAGAAGGACTCACAGAATTCAGATAAACTATTATACCCATGGTTACAGCTTATGAAAATGAAAAACACAGATTAAAATCGGCAAAGGTAGAGGTGCATAAGGCAGCGAGTCAGGAGAGACCAGACACATGCTTCCAGTTGTTATTTCAGTGAAGTTCAGACAGCACTCAATTCTCCTAACAATAAGGTGTGGTAAAACATACAGAGTATTGCCAACTAGGGAAGCTCACCTGAGCCTTGAGGTCCAGAGTTTTAAATGGGGGTTGGTCACTTAAGCATGGAGCATCCACAGGGATGACTTAGTTACTGTCTCTAGCTTCTCCAGAGGGGGGCATTGGGCCCCACCATATCAGTTTGACCTCTGGAGAAGCTAGAGACAGTAACTAAGTCAAGGCCCAAGGCCCCATCATAAATCATATTGTTAGCATAAACTCTCTGATGTTGACCAAGTCCCCTGTTACAAAGAGACTCTTGTCAGGCAGCATCTTCCATGAAATCTGAGGTTATCTCCTAGGAGCCAGCAAAGGCCAATCCTTTTTTTGTAATATACAGGGTTGGAACGTCCCAAGACTACCGAGTTAACCCTTTATAACCCTTTATCTAAAGAGTTAACCCTATAGATTTATAGGTTTTCATTTTGTCCTTCATCTATGAAACATTCTTACTGTGCATCAGTAAGAATCCCAAACAGAATTCAGATGTTCCAACCATATTTACTCCTATGAGGCAAATTTTAGCCATCAGACATTTTTTTCCATTATGACTGAAATAGCTTAGAAATAAGCTATGCTCACTCCTAAGGGAACCTCAGGCTGGTTCTGGTGTGCAATGGATTGTTATGCAAAGTCCATCTTACTCCAGAGATTTATTGGGAAAAGCCCAGATATGATAAATGACTCTGTGCCTCAGTGACACAGAGGATGCTGGGCTTGCTTCAGTGGCCCAGCAGATAGGAAAAAAGCATGTTCTAGTGAGATAGCTATGGCATTCTGAGGCTATGTCAGAGCTAGGCATTCTTGGTTTCTTTCTCCCCTGTAATTGTGCAGCTTTCTCTTTGTCTTTCTCCTGGTCCTCGTCAATATAATAGAACAATACATAATAAGAAGTTTATAATGCTTTCATGTGTACTATGGGCTTTCTTTGAAAACCACACATCTTGTAAATTTTGAAAATAAACATCTGCTAAGAGTATACTGGGTTCAATGTGCTGTACCAGGCTCGAGGTGGAGAAAATGTGGTGAACACTTTAAATATTATTCTTGGAAACTGGAGAAATCATTGTAGATTTTTGAGACAGTCACAGGTAAAATTAAAGTCCATCTTTTAAATGGAGTAAGGTACCAAATGCATTAGAAGTGAGAGAAGGAAAATAAGTAGAACAGTTAGATCTGTGTGATCCTCAGTGATCTTGTGCCTGGAAGAAAAGAAAGCTAGATTTTCAGTAAGAGTGGCTATTTTCACTGTGAAATCATGAGGTTAGATTTGGAGTAGCTTAGGCTGAGAAAAATCCCAAACAGAATTCAGATGTTCCAATCGTATTTATTCCTATGAGGCAAATTTTAGCCATCAGGCATTTTTATGAAACACACACTGGTAAAGGGGAGCTTCTTTTCCCACCCCAACCCTTACCCCATCTCCCAAACTATTCATCTAAAATCAATCTTTTCGTCTGATGTTTCGCGTCCACAACCTTTCAATGCTGCTGTTTTTACTGTCTAATGTTATTCTCATCTTCCTCTTTGGACTTTACATTCAAAACTTTTTTCTGCCTTCTTTTCAACCATTATTCCTTTTGTTTTTTTCACAATGTATATATCCACTGCAAACCCTATCAAATAAACTCCCTCTCAGCTCTTTCATTTCCAGGCCCTACTTCCTTGGTCTTCTGACAAATCCATATGTGGAAAGCATGGGAAATTCATCTTATATACAAATGAATACGAGTTTTGATTTATACCAAACTACAGAGGGACATCGACTTGTATCTTGAGACAAATTTGTATTTGAAGTTGTCCCCGTTGGCCCTCTCCTGCCTTTAGGTCTGTCTCTATGAAGAACTTTATTAGAGTAAGCAGACATTTATAGGAGGAGGTCCTGCATTGCCCCACATCAAACTTATTTGTAGAGGCAAATCCCTTCCAATCTTCTGGATTTCTGTTCCATAAGCACAGTCTTTATATGACACATTTTAGCAGCTAGCCACAAAAAAGTTCTTTTATCCAGTACACGAAAAGCACAAGGCTGCCTCCATAAACCAGGCTTGCATGTGAATGTGCAAAGAGATAAAAAAGAGATTGATTGGTGCAGCCCAAATTTAACCTGAATGACAATCACAAGCAACCTGAAAGCTTGCAGTTCTGTGGGGTAGATGGGTTGCCTCTCCGAGAGAGAAATTCAGTGTCTATAGTGTCACATGTGAGTGGGCCCCCTCCACCCTCTTATTTTAACAGTGTCTCCTTGTCTGGTGAAGGGTGAATGTCTTCTGGTGTTTTGGTTCAAGAAAATCTAAAACATTTGTGGCCTTTCATAGATGAACAATCACAGTATCAAGGCAGGATCTTCAGATGGCTCAAAACTAGACTTATTATTATCTTCTGTTGCAAAGATGTGGTCATTTTGTGCTTCTAGAAATACCTTGGATACTCACCTTCAAGATATCAGCTCATCTTTCCTGACTACATGCTTCATCTTAAGCTGTCCCTTTAGCTACTATTTCAGACATGAGCATGCTTTTGTTTTTAGGAAAATATGCTCCTTCTTATACCCCTAAATTTATTGGTAGAACAACTTTTAAAATTCCGAACAATTACGTGCTTGATTCAGGTTGCACCAAGGAAGCAGCGTGTTTGGATGAACACACTCTTAGCAAAGTGCAACTTCAAGAAATAAGTGACAGTTGCTATAAAAAAGAAAGTCCTGGATACTTTGGGAAAAAAAAAATATTTAATGGAAATTGTTAAGGGACTTGACTAGAGTGAGCATAAGTCCTAGTTAGCTTCAGACAGACCCTCTTGACAGTTATTGCCATGGAATGGTTATTAAACGCACCTTTTCTCTCTAAAAGATCTCCTTGGGTTAGATAAAAAATTATATGGTAAACCTAAGTTTAACTTGCAGAAGGCCCGTGGGGTCACCTTTGAGGGTCAAAAACAGCAAAGGAGAGCTTCCAGGAAGAGCCACTGTGTATCCCAGAAGTTCCCGAATGCCCCAGGAAGTGGGATGGGCAAGCCAACTCGATACTGCGGAAAGAATGAGAATCCTCACTGAAAAGATGATTACAAGGAGCAATCAGGAGAGCAGCTTTTAAGTAATTCTGAGACAGAGGTTGCAATTTTAGTGAAAAGATAAATGAGTTAGACGTTCTGCACTAACCACCTATCTTTTAGAATCATTTGGTAGTTAAATGAAGAAAAGAAATAAAAAACAAGGGAAGCACATGAATAAATTAATCTTTAAAAAAGAGAAAAGAAAATAAACAAGACTCCTAAACATATAAAAATATGCTTAATGTAAAAAGGTAATTGAAATTAGAGTTACGCTGCAGTATCATATTTTAGCTGTCATATGGTGATGATGAGAGGAGAGAGGCCCTCACATCACTCCTTAAGAAAATAAACCATTACAATCTCTATGGAACATAGCGTAGAAATATGTGTTAGTATATACAATGCATGCTCCATTTGACATAGAAAACATCTACTTTCAGAGATTATCCTACAGATATTCTTGCATATGTGCAGAACTTTATATGAAAATATGTATTGCAAAATTATTTATGATATCAAAAAATTATAAATATCCTCAGTGTATTTTAACAGAGAATTGGATAAATAATGATAGAAAAAGGTTGAGTACTTACTATGCATTAGATGCATTATAAGTATTTTATGTGTATTGGCTAATTTATTTTCTTTTAATAAACCTATGACAAGGAAATAAATATTAGCCTTCTTTTATAGATGAAGAAGCGGAGTCACAGAGAGAATAAGCAATTTGCCTAGGGTAACATAGCTAGTAAATGATAGACCTGAGATCTGAACCCACGGTTTAGTCATATAACTATTAGTATAGGCGTAACTTATATTGTTTTTAAAAATGTGTCCTTTATTGCTGGTCTTAAAAAGAATGAGGTACACCTGTATGTGCTTATATGGAACAATCTCCAAGGCATAGTTCTAAGTGAAAAGGGGATGGTGCAAGACATTGTGTTAAATATACTCTCCTTTGTGTAAACAAATATGTATATACATATATGTATGTGTATGTATGTATATATTTAAATATGTATACATATCTATGTCTGTCTATCTATCTATCTATATATATATATCCTTGTCTATGCATAGACTCCACCTGGAAGACTATACAAGAAGTAGGGATTGTCTCTGAGAAGAAAGCTGGTGACCAGAAGACACAGAGCAGAGGTGAGAGAAGACTGACTTTCAACTGTATACGCTTTTGTATCTTTTGGATTTTATACCATCTGTTTCTACTACTTCAAATTAATTTTTTAAGAAGATACAATAAATAATTTGCAATAAATGATACAATCAAATACACAAAATAAATAAGATGCAATATCATAAAATGAAGCCAATAATTGACAAAATCTGGGCTCAAAGAAGGTGAAATGATTTGAAAGAGTATGTGTAGGAGGAGGGGCTTAAAGAAGAGGAACAAATTGGTAGAATGTGAGACTTAATAGAAATATCTATCATCACATTTTTTATTGGGGTAAAAACACATTATGTGAGATTGTATCAGTTTTTTAAGCTTACAGTATTGTATTTCTAACTGTATGCGTATTTCTGCACACCATATCTCTAATTTCTTTTTCATTCTGCATTACTGAAACTTTATGTCCATTTGTATTAGTAAGCTTGGGCTGCCATAACAAAATACATTTCAAATAAGGGTTTAAACAACAACTATTTATTTTCTTACATTCCTGGAGTCTAGAAGTCCAAGATCAGGGTGCCAGAATGGTCAATTTCTAAGGGTTCTCTACCCAGCTTGTAGGAATTCTCCATCTTGCCATTTGCTCACATGACCTCTTTTTGTGGACTCCAAGAAAAAGAGAGAGAGTAAGCACACTAGTGTCTCTTCTGATAATGGCACTAATCCCATCAGACCAGAGCTCTGCCCTTATGACTGTACTTAAATCACCTCCTTATAGGGCCTGCCTCCAATACAACCAGTAGGGGTCAGTATGATTTCAACTTACAAATTTTATGGGACACATTTTAGTCAGTCTGTAGCACAGTTGAAGAACAACTCCACATTTATCCCTCACCACAACTGCTGGCAACCACCATTCTACTTTCTGGTTCTATTAGTTTAACTATTTTATATAGCTCATGTAAGTGGAATCATGAAGTAACGGTCCTTCTGTGATTAGTTTACTTCACTTAGCATAATTTCCTCATGGGTCATCCATGTGTATACAGGTTGCAGCATACAAGAGGATTTCTTTCTTTTTAAAGGCTGCACAACATTCCACTGTGTATGTGTAGCAGCGTTTGTCTATCCCTTCATCTTTTGATGGACATTTAGGTTGTTTCCACCTCTTGGCTATTATGAATAAAGCTGCAACCGATATGGAAATGCAAACCTCTCTTTGAGATCTTACTTCTTTAAGTAAATATCAGAGGTGGGATTACCAAATCGTGTAGTTGTATTTTTAGTTTTTTGAGGAATCTCCATGCTGTCTTCATAACAGCTTCATCATTTCAGTTGTTTGTAGATGAAGAAGCTGAGGCTTCTTAACAGCTTCATCATTTTATATTTTGATAAGAGCTGCATCGTTTTATAGTTTTACCAACAGTACAAGAATTTAAATTTCCCCATATCCTCACCAACACTTGCTACTTCCTGTTTTTTGGTATAATAGTCATCCTTACAAGTACTGAGGTGATATCTCTTCATGACTTTGATTTGCATTTTCCTGATGTTTAGTGATGTTAAACATCTTTTTAATATACCTGTTGGTCATTTGCTTATTTTCTTTGAGGAAATGTCAGTTCCAGTCCTTTGGCCATTTTTTAATCAGATTATTTGGAGGGTACTTTTTTAGCCATTTAGTCATGGGGGCTTTTTATATATATATTGGATATTAAACTTTTTAGATATATGATTTGCAGGGTTTTTTTTCTATTCTGAAGGTTGTCTTTTCAATCTGTTGATTGTTTTCCTTGCTGCACAGAAGCTTTTGTTATAGTTCCACTTGCATTATTTTTGCTTTTGTTGTCTGTGTTTTTGGTGTCGTGTCTAAGAAATCATTGCCAAGACCAATGTTGTGAAGCTTTTCTCTTTGTTTTCTTCTAGAAGTGTTATAGTTTCAGATCTTATATTTTAGTCTTTAATCCATTTTGAGTAACTTATCGTGTATGATGAAAGATAAGAATACAATTTTATTCTTCTTCATGTTTTCTCAGCACCCTGTGATGATGAAACTATCCTTTCTCCATTGTGTAGTCTTGACACTCTTGTCTAAGATTATTTAACCATATATGTGTGGGTTCTTATCTGGTGTCTTTATTCCGTTCCATTAGCCTATATATCTGTCTTATGCCAGTACAATACTGTTTTCATTACTCTACCTTTGTGATTTGTTTTTTCCAATTGGGACTTTGCAAAAGAATTAAAGCCAAAGAGAATTGTCTGAGTGACTATTATTCCCAACTCTCCCAGGATGTACCTAGCTAATACTCTTTAACAGGCATAAGAGAGAAATTAAGTAATTAAATACAATGCAGGAAATGCCTTAGGGAATAGTGCTTAATACTCTTGCTGAATCTGACAGAGATTGCTTGGAGTCTCCTTTGGGTATGAGAATGAAGAGTATGTGATGATGAATGTCTGTGATGGATGTATGTGATGCAAGCAGTTTGGCCCAAAGGAGACAGTGTGGATGAGGGATCAGGACACCTAGGCTCTGGTCACTAAACAGTTATGATGTTCTGGGTGACGTTAAATAAGTCACTTTCTCTCTTTGAGCCTCAATCTTCATCCATAAAAATGGAAGTTTGGCCTACGTGACATCTAACAGCCTTCTTATCCTGAAATAAATAAGCCTATAGTGAGAAGGAAGCCTTTTGAAGGCCATTGAGGAAATGAGTTCCCAGAGAACTACTGTGGCACTGATAAGCCAAAAGTTGTCAATATTCCAGAAAACAACTTTGTTATGCTTTCTACCTTCCACATTTCAGCTATTCATATTTTACCATCATAATTTTTGTGATTTTGAGTAGCAGGTGTCTTATTATTTACCAAATATATTTTTGACTCACTTTTAAAATTCAAATGCATTTATTTTTGAAAAAAATTACATAATACTACCATTGCTGCATTAAGAAAACCAGGGTCATTTGCCAAAAATAGAATAAAACCGTGTCATTTGCCATAAAAACAAAATAATATTAGTAAAGTCTACCTAGATTTTATTGCCTGCCAAAGTTCTGAGCTGGAGGCCTGATCACTTTTTATTGGAAAGAAAGAATAGCAAGGGGTAGGGAGCTATTAATTGTATTCTGGCACCAAATAGGACTTCATCCATCTATTTCAAAAGATAAAAAATAAATTGAAAAAAGGCTAAGTCTTAACTAGTATATTGTTACTTAATGTACATTAAATTATTTTAAATATTTTTTGTTACAACTGAAGGTATCTTCCCCCTGGACTTGTACTAATGGGACTCCTTGCTGTAATAGAAAGAACATGGATGTTGGAGTCAGATGGCTCTGGGTGCCAGTCCTGACTCTGCCCTGAACTAGTTGTTTTCATCAGGCAATATGCTGAATCTTCAAGGCTTCAGATTGTTCATATGTAACATAAGGATAAAATCCCTTGACTGATTGTTGAGAGAATAGGAAAAATACATGCAAAACTATGTTTAGAAAGGAAAGGCGTGAATCAAGAGGCACAACAACAGAACAAATGAGCATAACTTGGATTGGCTGGGCTGTGACTGGCTGGGCGGTGAGTGGATGAGTCAAAGCAGAGGGGCCATTATCATCCAAGCGAGGAGAACAGCGGCCCAAGTGTGTCTGAAGGACAGGAAGGGGTGACGAATTCAGATATGGTCCTATTGAATTTGAAGTGTTGGTTGAACATCAAAATGGAAGCTAAAGAGATCATAATGACTAGGAGATAAATAGATGTGAGGCAACGTGCCTTGGGGTGGTCATAATGGTGAAAGCATTCTCTGAAGAGCAGTACTCCCAGGGAATTGATTTAAGGCACATTTTTTAGAGCAATTTTAGTTCACAGTAAAATTGAGGGGAAGACACAGAGGTATCCCACTTCCCCCATGTCCCTACACATTCATATCCTCCCCCACTATCAATGCCTGCCGCCTAAGTGTTACAGTTGTTACAACTGATAAATCCACATTACACATCACTATCACTCAAAGCTGTTTGTTTACATTAGGGTTCACTCTTAGTGTTGGACATCTGTGGGTTTGGAGAAATATTTAGTGACATGTATCCACCAATATGGATCATGCAGGGTATTTTCACTTCACTAAAGATCCTCTGTGTTCTGCCTATTCATCCCCCTCTCCCTGCTAATCCCTGGAAACCAATGATCTTTTTATTGTCTTCAAAATTTTCCCTTTTTCAGAATGTCGTATACTTGGACTTATACATTATATAGCCATTTTGGATTGTCTTTTTTCATGTAATAAAATGTATTTAAGTTTCTCCCATGGTTTTTTCATGGCTTGATAGGTCATTTCTAGCAATAAATAATATTTCATTGTCTGATTTATCAAAATTTTTGCTGTTCACCTACTGAAGGACATCCTTGTCACTTTCAAGTATTGAAAATTGTGAATAAAGCTTCTATAAAAATCTATGTGTAGTTTTTCATGAACATAAGTTTTCGACTGTTTTAGTAAACACCAAGGAAGATGACTGCTGAATCATATCATAAGATCATGTTTTATCTTGCAAGAAAAAGCCAAGTTATCGTCTAAAGTGGGTTTAGTATTAATATTTTGCATTCCCACAAGCAGCAAATGAGAGTTACTGTTGCTGGACATCCTCACCGGCTTTGTGTTGTCAGTATTCTGGATATTGGCCATTCTCATAAGTGTAGGGGTATCTTATTGTTTCACTTTGCATTATTACATGTGACGTGAAACATATTTTATATGCTTTTTTTGATGTCTGTATATCTTCTTTAGGGAGACGCCTCTTAAGGTCTTTGCTTATTTTTACAAGTGAATTATATATTTTCTTGTTATTGAGTTTTAAGAGTTCTTTATGTATTTCAGAAGCCAGTTCTTTATCACTTATGTCTTTTACAAATATTTTCCTCCTAGACAGTGGCTTGCTTTTTTATTCTTTTATCAGTGACTTTCAGAGAACATAAAATTTTAATTTCAGTAAAGTATAGCTTATCAATTCATTCTTACATGGATTGTGCCTTTGATGTCATATTTAAAAAGTCATTGTCAAACCCAAGGTTATTTATATTTTCTCCTATATTATCTTCAAGCAATTTATGGCTTTGCATACAGTTTTCTGCAGACCCAGGTGGAAATAATACATGACTCAAAAATAATCCATTTTGAATCATTTGTTGTGAAGACTGTTGAGGTCAGTGACTAGGTTCTTTTCTTTTTTTCCATGTAGATGTCCAGTTGTTCCAGTATCATTTGTTGCAAAAACGATCTTTTCTCCATTGTATTGCCTTTGATTATCTGTAAAAGATCACTTAACTATATTTATATAAGTATATTTTTGAGGTCTTTATTCTGTTCCATTGATCTATCTGTCTGTCCTTTAATCAATACCATGCTGTCTTGACTACTATAGCTTTATAGCTTAAAGTCGAGTATTGTCGGTCTTCCAGCTTTGTTTTTCATCTTCAGTACTGTGTTGGTTACTCTGAGTGTTTAGAATTAGTTTGTTAACATCTAGAAATCGTGACTGGGATTGCACTGAATCTATATATCAAGTCGGAAAGAGCTGACATCTTAACAATATTGAGTGCTTCTATTCATGAGCATGGAATATTTCATTTATTTAGTTCTTTGATTTCTTTCATCAGAGTTTTACAGGTTCCCTTTTATAGATTTTGTACATATGTTATTAGACTTATAGCTAAGTACTTCCCTTTGGGGTGACAATGTTAAAGGTAATATATTCTAAATGTCAAATTACACTTGTTCATTGCTGATATACTGTAGTTCCCCTTATTCACAGGGGATATCGTGATCCCTAGTAGATGACTAAAACCATGCACATCCAGCATAGGCCTTCTTGCTACATCCTGACATGGTAGAAGGTGGAAGGACTAGAGAGCATGAACTCACTCAGCAAGCCCTTTTTATAGCAATATAAATTAGTTCATGAGGACAGAGTCGTCATGACCTAAACACCTCTCAAAAGGCCCCACTTCCCACTATCGTGCTGAGGATTAAGTTCACATCACATGAATCTTACAGACACATTTAGACCATAGCACTGCCCCTTTATCTGAGGTTGGCATTATGACCTCATTTATGGAGAGGGCATCTTAAGCTTAGAGAGGTGAAGTAGATACTCAAGATCACAGAGCTGGCAGATAAATGAAGCTGGATATGAGCCCAAAGCAGGAAACCAGAAATGGGAAGTTAATACCCTGAATAAGTTGCAGCCCAAAAAGAATGTGGGAAGGAAGATTTACAGTTGAGGTTAGCAGTTTGAATGCTCTATAAGAGAAATTTCGGACTCTTGACTGTAGTGCCCATCTGCTCTGTATAAAGAACCTGACAGACTATCTCCCTAGGAAATACCAAGTAATATTAAAGCATCCACTTTATTATTTATTCCTTTGAGCTAGGAAAAGTTTGCACATAATGTTGATAGCTGACATAGACACTTTAGGCATGATGGTGGCTTTAATTATTGGTTTAGTGGATGACCATATATTTCAAACCAAAAGTTTTAAGGACCCATATCTCAGACTTAAGTCGCTGATTTTCTTTTTATGAACACAAATCCTAGAGATACTTTTCCCTGTAGTATTAAACTTCTGCCAGCAAATTTAACTAAATAATAAGTATAGATTTAAACAATGGACGCCAACTTGCTTAACACTTAAATTTCCATGGTCAAAATTAAGTACAAATGTCCAATGATGTGGCCTTAAAAAAGATGTATCTATCTTTCCATTTGGGCCTCATCACAGGACTATGGGTAGAGAAATGGAAATTCCAGAAGTGCACTATGGATAACAAACAAAGTTTTCAAGATTTTTTTCTATAAAAACTCTTATGTGTACTTTAGTTATGAAGCAGAGTCAATACCTGCCTAAGAATCTGGTATCTTTTAGCCTCTGAATAGTATTCCTTACATTAGTGATGAGTCAAAAATATGATCTTTTTTCTCCAGAAGATCTGAAGTAATTCTGTTCAATAGACTTGAATAGAACAAACAAATAAAATAAATAGAATAAATGTCTTGAATAGATGAAGAATCTAAGCTTTCTATCTCAACATTGTTTGCAGGTTTCTTTATTGGGCTTTCTCTCTCTCAGTTTCCTTACTTAAGATTTTAATAAGTATAAATTTAGGCTGAGTGCATGGCTCAAACCTGTAATTCCAGCATTTTGAGAGGCTGAGGCAGGAGGATCGCTTGAGACCAGGAGTTCAACAGCTTGGGCAACATAATGAGATGCCATCTCTCTATCTATTTGTTTAAAAGACTATAACTGTAAACATCAAGGAACAAAGTTTAAAGAGATTCCATGATACTCAAGAATATGTAGATAAAATATATATCACATATCAAATACAATGAAAATTATTTTCTGCTTAAAGTAGATACATAGAAAATAGCAAATTTTTTTATAAAATAAATGTGTTCTGCAAAAGAGCTTTTCCAACACCATAAACTCTTATCAGAACTGACTAAAGATTATGGGTTTGACTTTGTCATTTCACAGCCATGCTTGTACATATAGAAATATATATGGTGGTAAAAAAAAAATAGAATAGATCGTGTAGGTTTATATTACTGGAGGGAGGGAGTGACAAGGCCTGGAGGTTCCTGAAGGAATGCTGAGAACAGAGCTGAATATAGGCCAAGCCCAAGAAGGCATGCCGCAGTGAGAAAAACAGTCCAACTGGCGAAGCCTCCCTTATCTTTAACCACCCAACATACACAAGGCCAGGACTGGAGGCCATTGCACATAGGAAACAAAGGGGGATAGGAGAGCTTCTGTGCCATCCACTGAGTTAGTGTTAAATTGATAATCTGGGGGTGATAAAACTCGTTGGTATAATGCCATGATTCTAAGTGATAACATTATAATTATTAGGTTCACATCATATATATTCAGGTATAAACTCCACTTTAAAAATGCCAGCTACTTTATCAGAATAAAAAACTGAGGTCCTCTGCACCAGTAGTAAGAGATACAGAAATCACTTCTGTCATAGAAATGTAGTTAAAATTAAAGCTTAATGTCAAGATCAGAAGAGATACAAAGTATAGATTTCCTTTTCTTCCTTTGTGCTCCATCTAATCTTCACTACTTTCAGGTTGGGTAAGATGTATACAAAATTCATGGTCCAGAAGCCCAAAGTAATTCTCCACAATTTGACCATTTCCTCGTGGATACTGATGATGCATTGTTGCTCAGGCATATGGCTTTGTTTCTATGAAAGTTTTATATAGGGGAACATCTGTGTTAAGCTATGCATCAATTAATATAAATATTACTTGAATGTTATTGAAAGAAGGGAGGGAGAGAGGAAATAAATTTTCTTTTGTTGAGGTACTCTGTCAAGTTTGAAAGTAACTTGATCCCAAGTGTATCAGTTTCTGTTCCCTGGGAATAAGACACTGTAGGCAATTAGAAGCGCAATATATTAATTGGGAAAACACCTGTGAAGAATGTAGAATGGAGAGAGAGAGGAAGCAGAAGCAGGCAGCAAGAACCTTCAGATCACACTCAGGGATGTCACTTATGAAAAGAGAGATGAAGGGACAGGGGACTGAGTAGGAAGAGTAAGGCAGTACATCTCCAAGAACGTCCAGGCCAGGCAGATGAGGAGCCCTGGGGCAAAGATTGTTTCAACAAGTAGAAATCATTTGATTACTACTTTCATGCTCAGTCATTAGGTGGGAGTGGCCATGTAATTCTTGGCCTCAAGGTGAATGCTTCTGCCTGACCCCTAGGTGTGCCAGCTGGGTCACTCTTGAAGGCAGGTCATGTACCTTCATGACTGCCAAACCACATCCAGAATTTCTGTACAACATGACCACCCCCATTCCCTCCATCAATCTTCCAAAATTTGGTTAAGTCCAGGACAAAGATAAAACATTTATAGTAACTTTTTCCCTTGTGTATCATGATAAACATCACAAATCAATCACTGTAATCTGCTTCTGCTGATCTCAGACATAGATATATAATTCTCAACACAACTCTCCAGAAAGCCACTATAAGATATTTGGCATGCGAGATAAAACCTAACTACTATTTCTGGTTAGATCTCTGACCTCTCTCTAAGGATAGAAGCAGAGATATAAGTCAGAATGAAATGTTATGAAAGTGAAATTTGGGCTTCACATATGGATGCTTGGCTGGACATCAACACATTTTCATTGACCCTATATACAAAATTTTCTCAAAAGATACACACTATACTGACCATATATTTTATATATATATATATAATATATATATATTTCATATGTATATTATATATATGTACACACACATATATGTATTATATAGTCACATTCCATATAATAGCATTTAACAGACTGCATATACCACAGTGATTCTAACCATTCTAACATGAGAGTACAAGGCATTACTCACATGTTTGTGGTGATGCTGGTATAAACAAACCTACTGAGCTGCCAATTATATGAAAATATAGCACATATGATTATGTACAATACATAATATTTATATTGATGATTAATTATGTTACTGGTTTATGTATTTACTATACTATACTTTTGTTATATTACAGTGTTCTATTTATTTTAAAAAGTTAATTGTATAACAGCCTCAGTTTTACAGTGCTTTGATATCTTTCATCAGAGTTTTATAGTTTGGGTTTTATAGATCTTGTACCTATTTTATTAGACTTACAGCTAAGTACTGCATTTTGGTGGTGCTAATGCTAATGGTATTGTATTTTTTATTTCAAGTTACACTTGTCCATTGCTGGTATTCCGGGAGGTATTATTCCAAGAGGTATTCTGGGAGAAGGCATTGTTATCATGCATGAATGACAGCTTCATGCATGCTATTGTCCCTGAAGACCTCAGTGGGACAAGATGTGGAGGTGGTAGAGAGTGATATTAATGACCCTGACGCTGGGTAGGCCTAGGTAAATGTGTGTTAAATGTGTGTTTGTCTCTTACCCTTTTTTTTTTTTTTTTTTTTTTTTTAGAGATGGGGTCTTGTTATGTTGCCCAGGCTAGAGTTCAATGGCTATTCACAGATACAATGATAGTACACCATTACCTTGAACTGTGGGATCAAGTGATCCTCCTGCCTCAGCCTCTCCAGTAACTGAGACTACAGGCCCCCTCCACCACACCCAGCTATGTCTTAGTTTTCAACAAAAAAATTAAAAGTTAAAAAAATAGAAAAAAGCTTATAGAATAAGGACATAAAGAAAATATTTTTGTTCAGCTTTACAATGTGTTGTGTTTTAATTTGTTATTATAAGAGTCAAAAACATAAAACAATTTAAAACGTTTATAAAGTAAAATGGTTATTATAGTAAGCTAAGGCTAATTTATTATTAAATAAAGTGTTTTAATAAATTTAGTGTAGCCTAAGTGTACAATGTTTATAAAATCTACATAGTGCACAATAAATGTTCTAGGTCTTCGTATTTGCTCACCACTCATTCATAGACTCACCAGGAGCACCTTCCAGTCCTGCAAGCTCTATTCATGGTAAGTGCCCTACACAGGTGTACCATTTAAAAATCTTTTATACTGTATTTTTACAGTACCTTTTCTGTGTATATGTAATGTTTAGATGCACGAATACTTACAATTGTGTTACAATTACCTACAGTGTTCAGTTGTGTAACATGCTATATAGGTTTGTAGTATAGGCGCAATGGGCTATATCATACATTCGAGGTGTATAACAGACTATTCCATATAGGTTTGTGGAAGTACATTCTATGATGTTCACACAAGGATGAAATTGTCTAATGATGCATTTATCAGAACATATCCTTGTCATTAAGTAATACATGACTGTACATATATACACACAAACATTTTTTTCAACCAAGGAAGCCACATTTGTGAACGTTTTATACTTTCACAATAACATTTGATAGTAAACCCCTCCAAAGCTCTGAACTATATTTTTCCATCCTACATAACTGGTTTCTTTATTTTGGGGATAAGACTCAGCTTCCTCCTTCTTAAAACTGCCAGCCCCACATGCTTTGCTGACACCACATTTCTTGGCTTATCTTTGTATGTGTGTGTGTCATTCCAAGCACAATTGGAAGCAAGTCAGGGTTGACTGCCTCAAGGATTGTATTATTTTATAGAGTACTTGGCATAATCTTCACATTATAGGTATTATTCTTTAATGCAGAAATGGAGTAATACCATTTCAGTAGCGATCAAATTGGGTTTTGCCCATCTACTTCTTACATGTCTTTAAAACTTTTCATTTCTTCAAGTTCCTCTGGTTAGGGGAAAAAGAAATCCCTAGAGCAAAACTTCTATAAGGAATTATGCTTATGTATTAAATTCTTGCCACTGGGCAAATCTCCTGACCCAGAAAGATTTATTCTAAAATTTTTATAAATAATCCTATCCCTTTCATATACTTCTCCCTGCATTCTAATTACATTTTTTGAGAAATGCGAGAACAAATTTGATTGCCACTATTCTTATAAGAGATGAAGGTGGTTTAACTTGAACTTCATAATAAAGCACCGTTGCCCTTTTCAATATATTTCCCCCAAAATCTTTATCAATCTTTCAAGCAGAATTTATTCTTCGTGATGTGATTGGATTTTTGAAAGGAAGAGGAGCTGAACATACCGAATTACTCATTTATGACTCAGTGTGGGGTTATTCTGAAACTACACACTGACATACAAACAGAGCCAGGCCATGTGGGCTGAGCACCCGTTTCAGCAGGGTAGTCTCAGAAGTTAATGTGGTCCCTGGTCATCACAAATAGAGGCACTGATAATTTGCATGTGAATGTATGTGCTTAGTGCTTAACAAACTAAGGCCTGAGCAAGCAATTAGGCATAGAAGCCATAGAAAATGTTGTAAATTGGTAGGAGGAAATGAAAACACTGGAGTGGAAGCATATCTCCTTGGTATAAGGACAGAAAAACAGGCAATGCAATATTTGCTTTATTCATTGCATCCAAACTTATTGGACTGCTGGGTCTCAGAAGCAAGTTTGCTGTAAAGATGCTAAATATGTATTAAGGCTCCTTGTATTGCATATTTAGGGAAGTACAAAAGGATGAATTGGGTGGCTGATGAGTCTGACAATACCTTTCATTTTCCATTGTATCCTGCATTAGCTCTTCTGCGGCCCTGCCATATGGCTGAATATTGCCCATTTCCCTGTATATCCACTTCCATTCTTGGATACATAGAAGGTAGAGAGGCTCCTATGACTGGAAAATTAGAAAAAAGAAATCTGGATTTTGTTTTACATTTGGTTTTAAATATACAGACATATTGTACGTGTTTGGTTGAGTGCCATGCGTATCCAATAACAAACGGGTCACAGAGGAACCAACCCATAGAGGACCCTGAAAGAGAGACTTCTGTAAGAGAAGAAAGAAATTTTGTATGTAGAGCCAGATCCCACCAGAGGCCCTCAGCTGGGATAGGAAGATTGGTTCTCACTATGCATGTCTGATACTGTCACCTGGGCCAGCTTCATGGGTCTGCAACCTCTAGAGTCATACAGGGAGCTTCACTCAGAAAAAGTCCCACTCTTTCTTTTCTTTTTTTTTTTTTTTTAATTCTCTGCGGTCACTATCTTATACTTGTTAACATTTTTTGAACAAAGAACCTGAATTTCAGTTTTTCCCTGAACTCCACAAGTTGTTTGGTCAATCATGACTGCAGCCTTTCCTGCCGTCCTTCCTCCACTCCAGTTTGAAATAGCTCCTCACTTAACTAGGTTATTCTCTTATGGAAATACTGTATGGTAGCAGTAGGATTCGGGGGTCAAGCCTCACTGGTTTATTTCTTCCTAAAAATTAATCAAAGAAAGGATGATTTCTCAGGGGTCAGGAGAAGAAGTAATCTCATTACTACTGAAATACCTTCTTTAATCTTTCATTAGAAAAGTGACACAATGAAAATTTTAATTATTTTCTAGCCAGGGTATGTTGACTAGTCCCCCAAAAGTTCACTTTCTATTTTACATTAAAACATTTTTCTGTACCATTTGACAACTTATTAGGATGTCTTCTTGATTTCTGTTTCTGAGAGGAGGAAAATGTAATAATCTGCCAATACTGAATAGGGAAGTAGGTTTAAGAATTCTTCAATGGGCTTACATTTAGACAAGGTACAAAATGAAAATCTCATCCTTGTATCTCCAATGGAAAGGATGGTGGGTAAAATAATGTAAGGTAAATGTCTGCAGAGCTGGCACTTTGTAAATATTCTTAACCTAAAGTTTTATAGACAGAGTTTGATCCAGGCTTAACTTCATGTCTGGTCAAAGTCTGTACATAATGCTTTAGTTTCTGCTGTCACCCAGCTGTCTCTCTGGGTTTTTCAATATCCTTTGTTTAATTTCTCTAAGGCAAGGGCTGTCTAAATTGCTTAGTTTTGTACATGTGTTACCACACCACAAATTAATACGAAGTGACCCGCATCTATATCCTCCACACTTCAAGTTTTACTATCTGTGTTTACAGCAACAATTATGACAATAATAAATACAAATATTTTATTTATTTATTTATATTTTATTTATTGATTGATTGATTTTTTTGAGACGGAGTTTCGCTCTTGCTACCCAGGCTGGAGTGCAATGGTGCAATCTTGGCTCACCGCAACCTCCGCCTCCTGGGTTCAGGCAATTCTCCTGCCTCAGCCCCCTGAGTAGCTGGGACTACAGGTGCGCGCCACCGTGCCCAGCTAATTTCTGTATTTTTAGTAGAATGAGGTTTCACCTTGTTGACCAGGATGGTCTCGATCTGTTGACCTTGTGATCCACCTGCCTCGGCCTCCCAAAGTGCTGGGATTATAGGCATGAGCCACCGTGCCCGGCCTAAATATTTTATCATATTCAAAATCCTATTTTATAATGTTTTCATAAAATTAAGCCACGTCCATCTTTTTTTAGAGTGGAAACGTTTTACATTTAAAGTGTACCTAGGGCAGTCACCAGAAAGGAAATATTCCTTTTGAAGGAAAGACATCATGAAGAACACAGAAGTAAGTGTCAGGGATGGCATCAACAAAGGTGTCAGGCTCTGAAGGAAAACTGCAGCAGCCTGAAATGAAAGGGACCTACATGAGGGGCTGTAAGGATAATGGTCCTTTCAGGAATTCCATCTCTAAAAATCACAAAATAATATAAACATAAAATCCCTCCAATGTTAATAAAAAATTTAAAAAAAAATATTTTCTATTTTTGTTGAATACATAGGGTATATGAAAATTTGAAATCGTGGGAGAACTCTATAAAATATGGCTTTTATTTTTTGATTGCCTGTGATGACAAAGACAGCAAGATACCTTAAACATAAACCAGAATCTTATCTAAAACAGCAAGGTTAAAGTCTTTACAAAGTACTTGAGAAACCATTAACAGATGCATGGTTTAATTTTTCCCCAAATTATCTTCAGTGGTTTTTTTTTTTTTTTCTTTTTTCAAAACCTATCAGGTAGAAATGGAGATTATAGGAACAATTTGCAGAAACCCGCCCTTAAGTCTTCCTTCTGGTTTCCTCTGCTCCCTGGGGAGAGGTTCTTGTGTTGGAAAGGGTATTTCAGAGAATTTAATTGTGTTCCTTAGCGTAAAATCAGACCTGCCTGAAACACTTCAGAACAATTAGCAAATTGTCATCCATTTCCTTCTTCTTATACCCTGGCCCCCAGGGGAAAACGGAGAACTGTCACAGTGGTAATTGCATTCTTTTTCCTTTACTTTTTTCCTGCTGACTCTTAATCCATGCCTTACGCAAATACAGTTTTAGGGTTTACAGAAAATGAGCAAAATTTAGCCTCAAAAAGCCAAACTTATTTTCCAGTTCCATGATTTCCTCCTTCTTGGTATTCCATAAGGGGGCTCATTTCCATTTCATACCCCTGAGAAGGAGTATTATCATATCATCATGAAAAACTAAATTAGTTCCTATTATCCCTGTGCCATAGTGTGAGGTCGGCCAATTGGAATTTATCCTTGCTGACCTTAGAGCTCGAGCTGTTAGGGCACATTAAAACCAGGCAGTGAAGGTGCCCAGTGCTCCTCTTGAGGAATTAAAAAAGAAAAAAGAAACAACTATCGCTCAGGTTCTGATAAGGGGAAGAGTAATTTCATGCCAAGTGATATCGGCACTGTGATTTGAATCTTTCATTATTAATTAGTATTTCTGAGAGCAAATGCACTTGAGAAAGGTCAGTACCTCTCACTTTTAAGCTCTCATCATCAGGTACAGCATTAGATTCACATGCCTTGCGAAATTGCAGTTGTTTAGTGGAGGCTTGAGTCTCTCGCAGGAGGAATAGCTCTTAATCCTCACAAGCTGTTGCTTTGATGAGCCTGCTTTTCTTCTCATTTTTTTCCTTACAATTTTCAGTCTCTCTAGGCTCTGTTTGGGCAAGTGAATGAGCCACAAGGGCTAGAAGTGGTTTGACTTTCAAGGTAACCAAGTATGCAGAAGGAGTTAACATAGCAGGCCTGAGACTGTAGTTCTTAGACAGGGTGGCAACCATTAGATCTGTTTGCAAAGCTGACTGTTAGCAGATGTCTTGGATTTGGAGAAGGCTCCTACCATCCCCAGAAATGGTGAGTTACTCACTGTCTGCCACGTGCTTATACAAATAATGTGGTTCATGCCGAACACCTGCTTCCTTCCAGAAGTCTGGAATTTTGCTACAGGCCAGGCAGAGAGTGCCTATGAGACTAGCCCCTGATAAAAGCTTTGGACGCTGAGTCTCTAATGAGCTTTCTGGTAGACATGTCGTGTATTGATGGAGATAGTATGCACTGTACATTAGTTTACTGGGAAAGTACTCTTGGAAACTTGTACCTGGTTTTCCCCACAATTGGCCCCATGTACTTTATACTTTGCTGATTTTTGCCTTGAATCATTTTGCTGTAATAAATCACAGTTATGAGTACAGCTACATACTGGGTCCTGTGAGTCCTCCTAATAAATCACCAAACCTGGGGATGGTCTTGGGGACCCCTCAATACACAAGGTATAATTAAAAGGAAGCCCCACTCCACTTTTCACTGTGACTTTAAAGATTAAAATCAGAAGTTGTCATTTTTTTTATTTGATATCACTTTAGTTAACCTTTAAAATAACATAAACATAGAATTGTGAATTCTGAGAAAGCATTTTTTTTTTTTTTTTTTTTTTTTTGAGACAGAGCCTCACTCTGTTGCCAGGCACCAGGCTGGAGTGCAGTAGCACAATCTTGGCTCCCTGCAACTTCTGCCTCCCGGGTTCAAGCAATTCTCCTGCTTCAGCCTCCTGAGTAGCTGGGACTACAGGCACATGCCACCATGCCCAGCTGATTTTTTGTATTTTTAGTAGAGACGGGGTTTCACCATATTGGTCAGGTTGGTCTCGACATCTTGACCTCGTGATCCGCCCACCTTGGCCTCCCAAAGTGCTGGGATTACAGGCTTGAGCCACCCCGCCCAGCCGAAAGCTTTATGTAAACTAATTTTGGAAATAAGGTACTATTGTTGCTTCTATACTTAAATTAGTTATTTCTGTAAGAGTGTACTATATTCCACTCAAATTGGGTGTTGTGGCAGCATTTATTTTTAAAGAAGTTACCTAGTGAGACAATTATTTTCTCAGTAATACCACTAGTTTTATGGAGTGCTACACAATAAAGTCTTGGGGTTCTGATTGAATTATTTTCCCTGGAGAAGAAAACTGAGTTGAATGTTCTGAGAAATAAATATATTATATTTGAAAAATATATTAGAGACCAGAAGCTATAACATTGCCAGGTTATTTTTTTTGAGATGCATGATATAAAGAACTATCGCTTCAGGTGATTATATTAAACATTACGTTAGAGTATGTCAAAATCCTTTAGAAATTCTTTAGATGGCTACGAATATTGCTTAAAATTTTAGTAAAATTTAACGGGATGACTGAGGGAATATTGGATTAAGTTGGTTACACAGCAAGTGAGGGGTAAGAGTGGGTAAACAAAACTTCTCCTAAGAAGGGCTCACTCTTCTATTCTTCGCCAGTTGTGTGCATCTTATATGCAGAGGCACATGAATATCAGTGGACCTCTGCTGACCCAGAGGCTCTTGTGTCTATAAATGGGACTGCTAGCTACGGGCTGGCTAACTCCTAGTGCGGCAATCAAAGTCCTATTTTCTCAAGACTGTATCCTCCAGAGTCAGAATGGATTGCTTCCAGTATGTATAAATAATACTATGCTTCAACTTTCTTCTAAACAGAGCACTATCTAGTTCATCAACTAGAATCCATGTGCTTATGGATATGAGGTTTGGAGCAAGATACCAAATCTGCCTGTGAACTCTATGATGTGATTTAGGCCACAATGTTTATTTTTTGGGTATTGTCTTGTAATTTATGAAATGGCAACAATATGATCTAATGCACAGGTCTGCAGGAGTAAATGAAAAGCCACTATGTAAATACAGGACCTACAGACTATCCCTGAAACCTCTTGGTAAGCATGAAATAAATGGCAGAAATTCTGGCCAATCTTTTGTCCATTGGGAGAATCACAGTCTTTGACAGACAGATGGTCAAGGAAGCATACATAAGTAAGTAAAATGCATTTGTATTCAACTCGCTTTAGAGCAATTAATTTGAGTTTCCCATGTGAGAAATAGTTTAATTGAAAAATCACTGTTTGGAATTCAAAGCATTTTCTCTCAAGAATTGTGACTTGACGCCCTGTTTGTTTTCTCTGTGTACTTTGTTTTAACAACATGGCATGTCTCTCCTTATTAACAACCACGTGGGCCTCTCATTAAACCTTATTTCAGTGATTAAAAATAAAAACCTACTTCTTTGTGACTCCTCCCCCATCCCATGATTGATACTATGACACCAAGTATTTTAAATTTTAGATTAGGACAAATTTGGTGTACTATGTTCTGGGAATATAGTAACAGATAAGCAGGTAGCTGTAAACTTTATTTCCTTTATATTTTGAGATGATAATTATAGACACTGACACCTACTTGTTCCTCTCCCTAACTCCAACTAATATATTGACAATGCTCATTTGTTCTTCATAATGTGGTTCCAGCATATGAATGTTAAAATCTCCTTTGAAACTTTATATATTATCTAAAGATGTTTGGGAACAAACAATTTCAAAACAAAGCAAGCCTTAGATAACATTAGAGCAAGTAAGGGTTAAGGAGAAAAAAAAAAAAAAAAAATTAAAATGTATTGGGCAAGCTAGAGAGTTAATTGACAGAGAACATATTTCATAGCACTAGCTTGGAAATATAAAAAAGACCAGGGAGAGTTGAAGCCAAAGAGAAAAGACATATTTGCTTTTAAGAATAATGCAGGCTGGGTGCAGTGGTTCATGCCTAACACTTTGGGAGGCCAAGGCAGGTGGATCACCTGAGGTCGGGAGTTTGAGACCAACCTAACCAACATGGAGAAAGCCCATCTCTACTAAAAATACAAAATTAGAACAAATTATCTAGGTGTGATGGTGCATGTCTGTAATCCCAACTACTCGGGAGGCTGAGGCAGGAGAACTGCTTGAACCTGGGAGGCAGAGACTGTAGTGAACTGAGATCCTCCATTACACTCCAGCCTGTGCAACAAGAGAGAAACTCTGTCTAAAAAAAAAAAAGAATAATGCAAAGAAATTAATCATACATGAGTAGCCTAGACTTATCCACTGCCATAGTCCTAGTCCCCCTGTACTCTTGTTATACATTGTGATGTGTGAAGCCTTTGCTGCACCATGTGGACATTGCCAAGCTATCTATCACGTTTCATGCTCAACCCAGAATGACCTTCACCTATCAGTCCTGCTTAATAAACATTTGTTCAATGTGTAAGAGTCATATGCTGCTCTCTCTATAAGGACTTTTTGACACCAATCCAGGTAAAACTGATCAGTACTTTCTTTGGATCTTCTCTGTATTCAGTAATTGCTTAGACCAGAGTACCCATAATATTGTATTGTATGTGTTTCTTTATGTGACATTTTTCTTTAGATTATAATTTTCTTATGGGCTAAGAACATAATTCATCTTTACATGTAGGTGGCACAAAATATCTACTTTAGATTAGTGACCAATTATATAAGTGAAGACAACAAGAAAGAAATACAATAGAGAATAAAAGAAGGAATGAAAAGGATCTCATAACTTTAATAAAATGGTACAAAAAAAAAACCACACAGTGTTTTTCTCACCTAGGTTTAAGCTATAGGGAACAAAATTTCTTCCTTCACCAGTGTTCAAATATGACTGATTACAAAATGATCAAAAAAAAAAAGAAAATATGAAAAATTTTTATCACTAAAGTATTCATTTTTAATGGATAAACTATACTCGTGGGGTTTGAGTAATATCATGGATGCAAATACAAGACCAAAGAAGAATAAAACCCAAATCCTGGCATTCACATTTTTTCTTTGACAATGGAAAATTTCAAACTGAAGATAGCTCTCAGACATTGCAGTTGAAAAGTCCAAAAATCAGGTGGACACAAGCACTGAGGCTAGAAGACATTTTGCTTTCCTCAAAGTCACAGTTTGGCCCTAGAGTATTACCTTACTCTGGTCTACTTCATTTACCTGTTTATTTTTCCACTTTTAAGTTACATTTCAGGCATCAGTGAATTTCTAAGATGTTAAAATATGGGCCTTGGCAAGAGCAGTTCCTAAGACCATCCGAGCTCTGCATTCCAACATCAATCACATGAGAAGTTTATTGGCATCAAGACACTTTCTCATTATAAAACACCAAGGGAAAATGCTTCTTAATAAATTTGATTCATAACTGACAGTGCTAGTCTTGAGGTAAACAATAAACTTTGAGCAACCTCAGTATATGTAATTATCAACTGAAGCTATGGTATGAAGACTTACCATTAGGCATACAATAACTACATGGGTTTGTTAGCTGCTAAGACCCTGGAGGATTTGATACCCAGCCGTCACCTGCTCCTTTTAGATGGTCCTCAGGAGCGGGCCTTGTTATTCAATTCTTTGTGAAGTCATCAAACTCTGGTTTTCTAAAGTGCAACTAGAACAAATATTTCACTTTTAGAGACTCTTTATCATACTAAATGTACATTCTATAGAGCTGAGACAAAAAAAAGGGGCTAAAATTTATATTTATTCACTTCAAATGTACCCATATTATATAACTGTTAAATACTAAGAAGTGTACTAAGAACTTAGAACAAAATAAAAATGAATATTACTTTGTCTGTGTTCTTAAGAGCTTGTAAACAGTAGCTGAGGAAGATAAAGATAACAGCGAAATATACAACTAAAGCAAGAAATAAAATGATAACTTCAGACTTACAACTATTTTTATAGGGGTTTAAGGAAATAGGATTCTCTTCAATCCAATGATTGATCCTGGAGATGGGGGCCTGTTTGGGACTGTGAGAATGGTTGCACCCAGCTCTGGAGGTCAAATTTAAAGGTACAGTCAGCTCCAAGCCCTCCTCAAGAGATTAGGGAGACTGGAGTCGTGGGCATTTCCTGACCTGCATACTTGAGGGATTAAGCTGAACTAGGAAGAAGCCCATAAACTACGCAATGTTATCCACCATAACTCAGGGAAAGCAAGAAAACCCAACAGCCTTCCTTGAGAAATTGTGGGAGGCCTTAAGAAAGTATTCTCCCCTGTCACCAGACTCCATCAAGGGTCAATTAATACTAAAGGACAAGTTTATTATGCAATCGACAGCTGACATTCAGAGGAAGCTCCAAAAGCTGGCCCTGTGGCCAGAACAGAGTCTAGAATCATAACTAAACCTAGTAACCTCAGCGTTTTATAACAGACCAGGAGAAACAAGCTGAAAGGAACAGGAGAGACCAGAGAAAAGCTGCAGCCCTAGTTATGGCCCTCAGGTGAGCAGACCCAAGGGGCTCAAATGAGGGAAAGGCTTGGGTTAGCTGCCAGTCTCGCAGAGCTTATTACCATTGCAGCCTAATGGAACACTTTATAAGAAATTGTCCCTTGAGAAATGGACCACCACCTCATCTTTGCCCACTGTGCCAAGGGGATCACTGGAAAGCACAATATCCTAAGGAACAAAGGTTCCCAGGGCCTGAGGTGTCTAACCAGATGACCCAACAGCAGGACTGAGGGTGCCCAGGGCAAGCGCCAGCACACATCATCACCGTCACAGAGCTCAGGTAAAGCCGACTGTAGAGGCCCAGGAGGTTGATCTCCTGGACACTGGTGCAGCCTCCTCCGTTTAAGTTTCCTGACCTGGACGGTTGTCCTCCAAGTTCGAGGAGTCCTAGGACAAGCAATCTCCTGATATTTCTCCCAGCCCCTAAGCTGTAACTGAGGAGATATACTTTTCTCCCATGCCTTCCTCATCATGCCAGAAAGTCCCACTCCCTTACTAGGGCAGGACCTGTTAGCCAGAGTAGGAGCCATTATCTATATGAACCTCATCAGGGAGGAAATCCCTCTCTTCCGCCCATTATTTCAAGAAGGGATTAAGCCCAAGGTTTGGGCAATGGATGGACAATTCGGATGGGCAAAGAATGCCTGCCCAATTCAAATAAGGCTAAAGGATCCCACCTCTTTTCCTTACCAAAGACAGTACCCCTAAGACCAGAAGCCCAAAAGGGTCTACAGGATATTGTAAAGAACTTAAAAGCTCAGGGTCTAGTAAAGTCTTGTAACAGCCCTTGTTAACACTCCAGTTTTAGGAGTGCATAAACATAATAGACAAGGGAGGCTGGTGTAAGATCTCAGGCTTATTAATGAAGCTGTGATCCCTTTATACCCAGCTGTACCTAACCCTTACACCTTGCTCTATTAAAACCAGGAAAGGCACAATGGTTTACAGTCCTGGACCTTAAGGATGCCTTTTTCTGTGTACCATTACATCCTGACTCCCAGTTTCTGTTCACCTTTGAAGACCTTTAGACTAGAGTTCTCAGCTCACTGGACAACGTTACCCCAGAGCTTTCGAGATAGTCCCCGCCTGTTTAGCCAGGCTCTGGCTCAGGACCTTAGTAATTTTTCACATCCAGGTACTCTGGTTCTTCAATATCTGGATTATTTACTTTTAACTGCGAGCTCAGAAACCCAGTGTTAGCAAACCACCCAGGACCTCCTAAACTTCCTTGCCACCTGTGGATATAAGGTTTCCAAACCAAAAGCCCAACTTTGTAGGCAAGCGGTAAAATATCTAGTGTTTTTCTTGTCTAAGGGCACTTGGGTCTTTGATAAAGAACATCTCCAACCCATACTGGCCTTTCTCCCTCCAAAGACCTTAAAACAGTTGCAGTGATTCTTGGGAATAACTGGCTTTGGCTGATTGTGGATTCCCAGATATGGTGAAATAGCAGAACTCCTATACACTCTGATTAAGGAGACCCAAAAAGCTAACACCCATCTAGTACCATGGAACCCTGTAGCTGAGGCAGCCTTTCAGACCCTGAAGCCGGCACTACTGCAGGCTCCAGCTCTAAGCCTCCCTACAGGGAACAACTTCTCCCTGTGTGCTACAGAGAAGTCAGGAGTGGCACTGAGGGTTCTCACCCTGACTCGGGAGACCACGCCACAACCACTGGCATACCTAAGTAAGGAAATTGATGTCGTAGCAAAAGGCTGGCCACACTGCTTGTGGGTGGTAGTCACAATGGCTATACTGGTCTCAGAAGCTGTTAAAATAGTGCAAGGGAAAGATCTAACTGCATGGAATTCACATGATACAGCTGGAATTCTGGCCTCTAAAGGAGGCTTATGGCTGTCTGACAATTGCCTACTGAAATGTCAGGCCTTAGTGCTCGAAGGGCGTATACCCCAGCTGCACACATGTGAAGCCCTCAACCTAGCTACTTTTCTTCCCAAGGAAGGAGCAGACACAGAACATGACTGTTAGCAGGTTATAGATCTAACAGTGGCTGGAGAGGATTTCTTAGAAACTCCTCTAGCCAATCCTGACCTTAACTTATACACTGACAGATGTTCGTTTATGAAAAATGGAGTTCGCAAGGCAGGATATGCAGTAATCAGTGATCAAACTGTGCTTGAAAGTAACTCCCTTCCTCCTGGAACTAGCGTCCAGCTGGCAGAACTGACAGCCCTCACTCAAGCTCTAAAATTATGAAAAGGAAAGAGAATAAACATATACAGATTCCAAATATGCTTACCTGGTTCTGCATGCTCATGCTGCCATATGGAAGGAAAGAGAGTTCCTAACCTCAGCAGGAACTCCCATTACATATCATAAGGAAGTTTTGGACTTATTAGAAGCTGTCCAAGAACTGAAAGAGGTAGCAGTTTTACAACGCTGGGGTCACCAGAAAGGAGATGAGAAGAAAGCAGATGGCAATCGCTGAGCTGACCTAGAGGCAAAAAGGGTACCTAGAGAAGAATTTTTAGAAGGTTCTTTCATATGGGAAAACCCTCTCCAGGGAACTAAACCTCAATACTCATCAGAAGAGGTAGAGTAGGCAATCTCCCAGGAACATAATCTTCTTCCTTCAGGTTGGCTAACCACTGAGGAGGGAAAAGTACTCCTACCTGCTGCCAGCTGGTGGAGTACTTTTTAAATCCTGCATCAAACCTTCCATAGAGGTATAGAGAATATACATCAAATGGCCAAATCTATATTTACAGAGAAAAGTCTCTTCAAAGCTATCCAACAAATAGTCAAAGGGTGTGAAATATGCCGGAAAAAATAATCCTTTGGCACATCTCAGAGCTCCTCCTGGCGAACAGTGAGCCAGTCATTATCCAGGTGAGGACTGGCAAATAAACTTTACCCATATGCCTAAGTCTTGGGGATATTAATATCTGCTAATATGTGTAGATACCTACACAAACTGGGTTGAGGCTTTCCCCTGCAGAACAGAAAAAGCCCAAGAGGTAATAGAAGTCCTGATTAATGAAATAATCCATAGATTTGGACTCCCTCGCTGTCTTCAAAGCGATAATAGCTCTGCCTTCAAAGCTGCTTTAACCCAAGGAATTTCCAGGGCGTTAGGAATACAGTATCATCTCCTGTGCTTGGAGGCCTCAGTCCTCAGGGAAAGTGGAAAAGATGAATGAAATTCTTAAGAGACACCTAAAGAAACTGGCACAGGAAATCCACCTCCCGAGGCCTTCTGTATTACCCATAGCACTCTTAAGGGCTCAAAATTCTCCTTGGAAAATAGGACGCAGCCCCTACAAGATGCTTTATGGATGGCCCTTTCTTATTAATGATCTTGTATTAGACAAGGAAACAGCAGATCTAATAAAAGATATAATCTCCTTGGCTAAGTACCAACAGGCTCTTAGGACCTGACCTGAAGGACACTCTAGGGAAACAGAGAAAGAGTTCTTCTGCCCTGGAGACTTGGTGCTTGTTAAGTCTCTCCCCTCAGACTCTCACCCTGTAGGCCCATCTTGGGAAGGACGATTTTCAGGTATTCTGTCTACCCCAGTGGCAGTTAAGGTGGTGGGAATTGACTCATGGATTCCTCACTCGGCTGAAGCCCTGGACACCTCCTGAAGAAAATCAGAGACCCTTCACTCCACAGCCTGAAGTTCCAGGAGATGACCCTTCATCTGAGAGCCATTAGAGGACATACGTTTGCTCTTCCAACAAGATCCCCAGAAAAATAACTGCTCAGGAGTCTAATTTACATTCTGACATTAACAGGACTATCACTCTTAACTTCGCTACCTGTAACCAGACTCTCAAACTCCAATCATTCCTTTCATAGAGGCAGGGAAAGCCAGAATAATAGGAAAACTTGGTACTGGCATTACAAAAGTTACTACCTCTACTCAGTCTTGATATAAGCTATCTTAGGAGTTAAATAACAACACAGAAAGGTTGCTAATTCTCTCTGCAGAGATAGCTCTCTTCAGAAACAGCTTAACTCTTTCACTGCCATAGCTCTTCAAAGTAGAAGGACCCTAAATCTGCTAAGAGGGGAGAGAGAAGGAACCTATTTCTTTCTAAGAAAAGAATGCTGCTACTTTATAAACCAATTAAGTGTTGTCTTAATGTTAGAAAACTCAGGAATCAATCGAACACAGGACTAAAGACCTTCAAGAAACAGAATCATGGAGCTTGTTTAACAACTGGCTGTCCTGACTCTATCCTATCCTAGAGTCAGGATATAACCATTTTATTATTTATAACCATTCTATTATTGTTGGTCACTGGCCTTCTCATTGTTAACCTTCTTGTCACATTCATTTCTTCTAGAATTAAAACCATAAGGCCTCAAATGATCCTGCAAATGAAACCCCAGACATCCTTGGCTCATGAGCTCTATCATGGACCTCTGAATCAAGGAGACACAACAATTATAAATGTTTTTGCACCTAACAACAGAGAATAAAAATATGTGAGGCAAAAACTAATAGAACTGCAAAGAAAAATAGACAACATTTGCTATTTTAAGTGAAGATATCAACACCCCCTCTTTTGTCAATGATAGATCAAGAAGGCAGAAAATAAGGATATAGTTAACTTGAAAATCACCATCAATCAACTTTAAATGATTGGTGTCCTTAACATGACACATATTGTCTGCAAATTATTTGCAACTGATATAATACTTAATGGTGAGAAACTTAGCATTTTCCTCCTAAGATTGGGAATGAAGTAAGAATGTCCTTAAACATTCTTAGACAACACTATACTGGAATTCAGGTCATTAAGACAAAGAAAAAAAAAGGCATATGGATTGGGAAAAAACAAATTAAAATGTCTTTCTTTACAGATAACATGCCTGTTGATGTAGAATTCCTCAAAGAATGAACAAACACAAAAACAAATCTTCTGAAACGATTAAGCAAGTATAGACTAAGGAGACATAATGACTAAATACAATGTGATATTATCAGAGAAATGCTGGAAAATGGAAGGAACATTGGGTAACAACTACAGAAACTGGCATGAAGTACAGACTTCAGCAATGACATATCAGTATCAGTTCATTAATTGTATCAAATGTACTATACTAATATTAATGTATAAATAATAGGGAAAAATAGGTGTTGTACATGTAGAAACTCACTGTATAATCCTTGCAATTTTTCTATAAATCTATGATTGTTTTAGATAAAGTTTTTTTAAAAAAAATAAATTAATTTTGGGGAGGTAGCTGTCTGCTTAGAGACAGAAGAGATTAGCTGAAGTTTCTGGTCCATAGACTAACTCTACTGTTTGACTACAAAGTGGGTACCTGGACAACTGAAAAAAAGAAGAAGCCCGTGAATCAAACCAACAATAACACTGTTAGAGAAGTTCTCACAGTGGTATACAGTCTGCTTACATTAGAAAAACGTTGCAGAACAAAATGTCCATGTAAGCTAGCATTAGAGTCACTTAATCTTAAATAAGTTCCTAATCTTCCTGTGCTTAAGTTTCCTTCTCTGTAAAATGGTAATAGGTGTATCATTTCTCTGATACAGGTGTTAGGAGCACAAATGGGTTAATAATGAAAACTACTTGGAATGGTGTCTGGCAGAAAGTTAGCACTCAGTTCATCATCATCATCACTAAGTAAGTTATAAAAAGCTTGAAGTGCATGTGGAATCTTCTCTAAGGTTTTTAAAATCAAAATGGTTTATCTAATTTCTCAAGCTTTTTTTAGGCACCTTTCAAGGCAATATTTGTAAAAGCCCATGAGGCATGAGCAAAAATGTGTGTGTTGTGATCTTCTATGTTCTCTGCGGTTTCTACCTTGTTTTTCTTCTACTGTTACTTTGAGACCTGTTATTTCCAAGAGGAAAAAGAAAAGCAAATTCCATACAAATACTCTGAGTTTCTGGTGGAGTTAAAGCGTCGAGGGACAAAGGTATCCTTCTGACAGTAACACAAGGTAATGTGCATTTTTTTTTTTTTTTTTTTGAATTTGTTCTCTCTGCTCTTGGACAGCGACAAAGCTTAAAAGGAGTATCCAGGGCATGATAGCTCTTCTCCAAAAATAAGCTATTTGTGTGACATTCCTTTCTGGTTGTCACTTTTCTTTGGGTCAGCTTGGAAAAAACTGACAGAATCACTTTGTCCATGTAATTCAAACAAAAAAACATTGACTTATGTAATTTTAAGGTGCTTTCGAATTCAAAGATTCTATGATTTCAGCTATTGAAGGTAAAGTTGAAAAAGTATCTTTTAAATGTTATGTTTGTCTAATAGTAACTGCGTCATTTTTCAGACAATGATAATTTGTGCCACAATTAGGAAAATAAATCCTTATGTTCATTCATGATGAAGTCTAATATTCTAAGGTATTGTGATATTGTTAAATAATGTATTTGTTCTTTGTCCCCATTATACGACTCTTAAAATCTTTGGAATCTCCAAAGCGATGTCTTTTTGTATGCCAATGAGTTAACTGATGACTGGGAATCCCTAGGTAGCTGCAGGACATGAGCTAGTCACAGGAAAGACCAAGGCATAATTAGAGGGTTGCAACTTTTTGCTCCATCCCTGAATCTCTAGGGAGAGGAGAGGGGCTCAAGGTTAAGCTAATTATCAATGGCTAAGTATTTGCTCAATCATGCCTACATAATGAGACTTTCGTAAAAATCCAAAAGGACTGAGTTCAGAGAGCTTCCAGATAGCTGAACACGTGGAGGTTCCTGGTGGGTGGTTCACCCAGAGAAGGCATGGATGCTACATGCCTCTTCCCACATGCTTTGCCCTATACTTTTCCTCATCTGTATCCTTTGTCACATCCTCTATAATAAACCAGTAAACATAAGTGTTTCCCTGAGTTCTATGTGTCACTCTACCAAATTAATAATCGCAAGGAGAGGATCACAGGAACTCCTATCTACTGCTGGCCAGTCAGAAGTACAGGTAAAACAACCCAAGGCCTGCATTTGGCCTAGGAAATGGAGGGTGGCAGTCTTGTGGGGATGAACCCTCAACCTGTGGGATCTCATACTATCTTGTGTCAAAACTGTATTAAATTAGAAAACACCCAGCTAATGTTCACTGCAGAACTGAGTGCTTGCTTGCTCTTGGGGAGAAATTCCCACATATCGGGTGTCAGGAGTGTGTTGTGAGAGTGTAATGGGAGAAACTGAGTTTGTTTATTTTTCCATAGTCTGCACACAATCATTTAGTATTGTCTTTTTTTGGGGGGGGGTCACTTCCTTTTCTAAATGTAAGAGCAATGTTTGATGCCTATAGGGGTAGATTTTTGAAGGCAATTGATAATACTAAAGGTTTGAATAACAAATACAAATATATATGCATGCATTTATATATATGAATAAGATTTAAGCAGAATAACAGTGCATTTATTACTAGTCAGTCATCTACTATCTTAAGATGAGATTGATTATTAGTTGTTCTTCCTTAATATTCTGAGACAAGAGGAAGTAACTATTAACAAACCACTAGAGATTTCAACTTGGCATCTAGAAAACATTTTCTGGAAGACTAACAACTTTGAAATGAGTTCCAATGAAAATAAATTTTTCTGTGAAGATAATTTGAAATTGGAATAGATGTTCTTCTGATAGGATGTTTCTTGGGGAATCATGATGAAAGTGTAAAGGAAGGCCCCTTTGGGATCTGAACGTTTTCGTGTGATTTAAGTTAGACATTATTCCAGCTATACACATTTCCTCAACAGGGCTGGATTTGAAGCTCTATTGCCAAGCAGAAGTGTTTGATTTGTTATTCTCTAGAGATTCTACTGATCAAAGATTTGTGACTTTCACCTTAGCCTCACTTTCTCTGAGGTTAAGCTTTTGTTTTGAATTACTTGTTGATGTTTCTATAACCTTTTCTCTCATTTGAAATTTTGGTCAAGGAGAAATCAGTTTCTCTTTGAAAAAAAAAGATGAGTCTTTGTGGCTTAAGCATAATTTGTAACTCTTTAAAACTGGTGAAATTCTGGAGCTTAGTTTAATTGACGAATCTGAACTGTTTTCTTGAGTGACCAAAATTATAGAAGACTCTCTGTAGGTCAAAATAAGCTCTAAACCTAAGAGACAAGACACTGTTCCTGCAGTTGAGAGGCATCTTAGGTGACAAACATCTTATGGGAATGCTGGAGTTTATCATTCTAGCACTCATGATGTGAAATGTTCTCACTGGAAATCCCTTGAGAAGAACATACAAGGAACCTGGTGTAATCTAGTGGGCATGCGTAAAGGCTGATCACCTAGGGCCTGTTGGGAAAGGCAGCAAAGGAAAAGGGACTGTCAGAGTGCCTACATAAATCGGTTATGAGTAATACATAAACAAGGAAGAACAAACTGTAGAAGACCGCAGGAGACCTCTGAGGAGGAAGTCCTCTCCATGCCTCATGTTCCGGTGCAGGGTGACCTAGGCTCTGTTACCATATAAACACTGTTCTCAAGGACATAAAACCCCTTCATAGCACTATGATGTAGCCAGACTTGTAGGCTCCTTGTAAGGTCCGTGTTCCACCAGCTGTACATAGATAATAAGCTAAAGATAACCACATGTTCTTGTTTTGTGAAACTCCCAGACCACTGCTGTTATTAATCTTTAGAATGACACACCAGTTCCGGCTCGCTGATTCACTCCACCATCACCCTCTCCCCACCATCACTCCACCCCTACCCTGTAGGTTGAGTGATTGTAACCAATAAATAGTGTGGATGATCAGACTTCAGGGCCTTCACAGTGTTCTCCAAAGTAATGAGTGATGGCCCCTGGTCCCACTATCTCTCTTAATCTGTCTTTTTCTCATGCCTTTGTCACCATTGAATATGTGGTGCTTACGAGTGATGTAGGGCTGGTTCCCTACAGTGCATTAAGCACGTAAGTTACTTGAAACCACCAAGACATGTAAAAGGGAAGAACCAACTCAAGGGTGACACCTTGAGGAACTATTCTCACAGTCAGCATACTTGGTCCAAAAATCTTCAACGAAATCTTTCGATCCTCAAGAGGAAAATATAAATTATGGCTAATTATGCATCTGAAACCAAGTCTTCCTCATTTAGCAGAGCTAGAAACATCAGCTGAATTCATGTTTAATAGTTATGGCACCTCTTCATGCAAATATTTAGAAAATTGGTCATCCATAACTTGCAATGACCCCAAATTATAATGTCCAGAATGGGGTACCTTTGAAATATATAAACTAGTTTGCATGCTCAATTTGAAAAATTTGACTCTAAAATAACAAAACAAAAAACAAGTGGTATACTATGTTCAGTGGTACTTAGAAACCTCTAGAAGAGGTTCTGATAAAGTCATTCCCTTGTAGGAGAAACAAAAAATTGTCTAAAATAATTTCTGAATTGAAAAAAGACTCCTGAAATTTCTTTTCCTTTGTCAGCTCATCCATCTATTTATATCCATTTTCAGAACATCCTTGCTTAGACTTTCCTCTGCTTCTTCCTCCTTCTGCTGGCTCAATTTCAGAAATATCCTACGACCAAACATGGTCAAAGGTTTAACTTAAGGACATGATTAAAGAATTCCCGGATCCTCTTCTTGAATTAAGCATTCAAGCAATGATCCCATTTAAGATTTTGATTCCATTTAAGATTAAGATCCCATTCAAGAATTTGAATTAAACATTCAAGCAATGATTCCAGATTCTCTGATCTGTATCAACTGATTCACATATTACTGTCAGAAACTAAAGCCAGAGATTAAATAGCAAAGGTGAATTGAAGTAATCATTTAGAGAACTTGCACACATTTTCTAAAGCAGATCCCCAATGAACCCACCCTACTGGTAAAGCTTTACTAGATGATATCCCCTTAGTTTTCCAAAAAGTGGTTGATTGAAACAAAATACAACCATGCCAACAAAATATTGATGACCCTGTAATGTCATACTATGAAAGATTTGAAAATCTTTTAAACAATATTCAGACCTATCAGAAGAAAGTTAGCTAACCAACAAAATAATACTCTTCTTAACTCAAACTGTAAAAACAAATTAGGAGAAAAATTGGCAAGTATTAAAAAGATGTGACAGCCCCATTTGAGCTACTTGTCAAACTCATGATATGTTTAATTTTGACTATTAACGTCCCATACTCCAACCAAAGGGAAAAAAAGAAAAAGAAAATCTAAACAGAGAAGTACAGCAAATAGTCATGAGTTTACAACTAAAACAATTGTCCAACCAATTCATAGCCCCTCAATGGCCTAATAAATGTCAAAATTAATCTTTATCCCCCATTTGGCAATTACTGAAAATTCTTGAACATTTCAGAAAGGATTGTGGAAAATTTAAATGGAAAAAACAAACAGCAATAGACCAAAGAAAACAAAGAGTAAGGATGTTCCAAAAACATCAAAGGGACCTTCCTTTATTTTCTTCTGTGGGAATGTCTTCAGGGAAATGAGAATTATTTTAAATTTGAAATATAAAATTTAAATATGAAATTTCAATTCATATTGCCATAGATGAGATAAAATCTTTAAATAATGAAGAATTATAAGAGCTATTAAAAGTAGCACCCAATCAATTGTGGTCAAAATGCTCTACCAGTATTGAGAAAATTATCTTGGCTGCCTCATTCTAAATCCAAACTGACCCACCAAAATCCCTTCTGAACCTTAAGCAACACCCTGTGAGCTCAGAGGCCATGGGAGAAATGAAGCCTATAGCTTTAGATTATATAAGAAGAGGCTTAATTACTCATTGTACAATCCTACGTAACACTCCAATCCTCCCTGTAAGGAAACCAAATGATAGAGGAGGGAGATTTGTATAGGATCTGAGAGCAATTAATAACGTAATCATTTCTTGACATCTAGGAGTATCAAACCCATATACATTGTTGATTTTTGTCTTAACTAAAGGTGAAATCTTTACTGTAATAAATCTGTGTAGTGAATTCTTTAGCATTCCTATGGATAAAGATAGTCAATTTCTCTTCACTTTCAGTTGGAAAGACAGAAAATACACATGAACAGTCATGCCTCAGGGATAAACTAAGATCCCAACTTATTTTTCACAAATATTATGAACAGACTTTTAGAATTCTGACTTGTCTAAGAAATTCGTTTTGATAAAGTACATAGTTAACATCTGGATCCTTTGGCTAATGGGCTGCCACCTTGCATGAAACCAATCAGTGCTACCATTCTGTTAATACCAGCAACTGAAGAAATAGTGATGGAATCTCACTCACTGTCTTTGCTCCATGTTCTGTAGAAAAGCTTCTAAACTTACACCACACCCAACACTATTCAGTTAGTTGACTGGCTTCTTAGAAAGTTCTTCTTTCTGCTCCTCATATTACAATCTCCAGATGTAATAGCAATTTCAGTGCCCCTGCCTTCAGATGAAATGCCACATGATTGCATAATCTTAACTGAATGACATATTTTAAAGGACTCTCCAACCAAGTTGGAGAGGTTCTTATCAAATACTTCTTACTAACCCCTGTGCTGCAAAACTAGAAGGTGTAGATTCATGGACTTACAGTTCTCATTTAAAGAAGGCTGAATCTCCTGAGTGGACAGTTTCACTGGAAAATGACCTCCAACTTGAATTGAGTCAGCACTAGGACAAGAAGATGTTCACCTGAGGAAAACAGCTAAATCCCAAGACTCCAGACCTGGCTTGCTGGAAGTTGATCTGTTGCAACATTTTTGAGAAATAATTGTTATTTTAGGACTTTGCAGAGCTTTTGTGTTAATAGTCTGGTTTTAGAAAAAGGAATCGTTTTTCTCCTTATGGTTGTTCCTTTATCTCAATGCCTACATTAGCATGGTAACACTTTGGTTAAATTATCTCACACTATTGCCACTGGAAGAAACCTATTTGATTAGTGGATCTGTCATATAATTCCTAGATCTATTCATGAGTAATACAGCCATTAGTAATGCACCACTTGTTTGGAGTAACTCCGCTCTGGGTTAATTTCCCAGGTCTGACTTCATCCTAACCTGGAATACTGTTTTAATTTGTCTCTCGCTGTTAGCGGTTGGCTCAAGCTTTAACCTAGATTATATCCATGGTCCTCCTCAATCCCTGTACTACGGACTAAACAAGTGCCAACAATAAATCAATAAGCTACCATGTAAATGTATTCTGAAAAGCTTGAAAGGAAAGAAACTGATGCTTTAGTTTGGTATTGTCTGCATGCTCTGTTAGTAAGTCTGTGAATAGTAATTCCTTAGTGGAATCACCTGCATTCCCCCAGGTTATGCTTTTGTATGTGGCATTGGAACTTGTATGGCATTTGCCCATACAAGGATGGGCACATAATTTCCTTAGTAGCCGGCAGGTAGAGGGCTTATGCTTATTGGGACAGTTTGTGACTCTCTTGTCCTTGCATGAAAATACAAAAGGACTCTCCTTTTATCTCCATTACGGAGTGAAGACAACTACATTAGCAAAGATGTTGGTAATATACATTAAATCATTTTGAGAATATTAATTCCAAGTGCTTGGAGTCTATATCAATAGATACATGATTCAAAACCTATCAACCACCATCAGTCAGTGATATGATTCAGCTCTGTGTCTCCACCCACATCTCATCTCAAATTATAATCCCCACCTGTCAAGGGAAGGACCTGGTGAAAGGTGATTGAATTAGTGGATTGGTTTCCCTCATGCTGTTCTCAGGATAGTGAGTGAGTTCTCATGAGATTTGGTGGTTTTATTAGCGATGGTTTTCCCTGCTCTTCTCTCTCCTGCCATCTTGTGAAGAAAGTGACTTCTCCTTCTGTCATAACTGTAAGTTTCCCGAGGCCTCCCCAGCCATGCAGAACTGTGAGTCAATTAAATCTCTTTCCTTTATAAATTACCCAGTCTCAGGACGTTCTTTACAGTAATTGAAAACTGACTAATATGGTCAATTAGCTAAAGGAGAGTTGTAGCTCAACAAAGACCTTTAAATTCCTTAACTCAGGTGGTGCTGCATAACAGAATCCCCCTGGATTATTTATTGGCTGAAAAGGGAGATGTCTGTGTGGTAATTCATATGATTTATAATACTTACATTAACGCTTCTAGAGAAATGGAAACTCAACTAGAGAGAATAATGCAAAAAACTAAATCATTACAAGACATAAGAAACACTGATCCTCTAAATGACTTGCTTATTTGATTACCCTTAGGACTAAGTTATCTATTTCATTCTAGTCAGGTTGTTATTATTATAAACGTAATGATACTTACCATTTTTCTGGTTAAGTTACACATGATTTGTATTGCTGCTTAAGATCAGTGTCTGAGGCCAAGAGAATAGTTGCTCAATCAAAGAATTGCATTAATCAAAGACGTGGCTGTGTAGCCTGACTTGGGTTATAAATTTGGCCTACACAACCACAGCTTTATAGCCTGATGCACTCACCTCACCATGGGACATAACTCTAGGAATGAGCCTTCCTGGTGACATGGGACTAAGCTCCAAAACATAAAAGGAGCCACAAACATGTTTTCTTTGAAAAATCTTGATGATCGAGGGAAACGTGAAATTAAGTAATTCAAACTTAAGGCTCTTTGAACTTTAAATTATTTTGAGCCTTGAGTAGAATATGGCAATGTGTCCTGAGTCATGTAGCTGCAACTTCTGCCTTTCTGATTATAGATTAAATCTCTTCTTCAGTCCTGTCCTGTAAATGGTTAGAAAAGACCAAATAGTGCCAAGATAAGACCCCTTCAAACCACCATTTCTCCTAAAATAACATTCAAGCAATCTTCCTTGGAATGTAGCAAATTGATAATTGCTCTAAGGTATTTACTGACCTTGTAAGAAAAATGTTGCAACCCTGTTAACTGCCTACACAAATAAAGCCTTAACTTTCCCACCTCCAAATGCTGGCCCATTCTTTTGGAGTCTTTGTTTCCCAGGTGGCTATTCCCAGGTGTTGCACATGAACAAACTCTATACTTAATCTTATGTTCCAAATTTCATGATTCAAGGTTAACAGGCTGGGTGGTCCATCACAGTTTTCAAATAACTGCCAACATCCAAGCAGAAAAAACTGTTACAAATCCTTTGTATATTGAAGCATACACATATTAAATATATTCTGGATTAAACATGATGCTATATTCAAATACTATAATATGTTTTAATTTTACTGGTTTCTAATTTTCAGCTGTCATCATATCATATGAAAATATAGATGTATTAATTTCAGAGCTTATTGTGGTCTGATCCTATGTAATTTTTAAAAATTAAGTAATTCAATCCATAATTCAAATATTTACTGATTCCCTCTATATGGTACTTCTCTTGGCACCAGAAATATAGCAGTGAATAAATCTTTCAAATATGCCTGCCTTTATGGAACTGACGTTATAATGAGGGAATGAGGCTAAGAGTTATTTGTTTTTTAGCAAAATACGTAGTATGTTAGAGGATGAAGAGGTTATAGAAGGAGAAAATCAGTTGGTATGTGTTGGTAGGTGTGGTATTACAATTATAAGCAAGCTGGTGAGTGAATGCCTTATAAAGAATGTGGTTAAAACCTGGAAAATGAGGAAGTAAGTTATGAATGTTAAAAAGAGTGTTTCAGCCAGACAGAATAGTAAGTGTAAATGCCCTGAGGTGGGGTTTTTTAAATGAGTGACAAGATGTGACATTTTTTAAAGGAATACCCTAAATGCTCTGTGAGAATAAACAAAAAGGTGGTGGTGAGAGGAGTCTGAAACAGAGAGAACAGTTAGGAGTTAATTTGATAGTTACAACAATGATCTTTGATTGGACGAGAATGATAGCAGCAAATGCGGTGAAATATAGTCAGAAAATGTTCTGAAATAGAACTGCTGATGAATTGCATGTAAGTATGAGAGGAAAAGAAACCATGTAACTGGAAGGATAAGATTGACAAACACCGGGAAGCCTATGAGGGGAATGCACTTAGAAGGAAGATTTCAAGTTCATTTTGGAGAATATTAAATTGAAGATCCTTAAAATATATTCAAATGGATGAAAGTAGTGTGGGAGAGAAACAGAATTTTTGGCCCATAATGACATATAAAACTATAGTATTGGATGAGATTAGGTTAAATTACCTAGACTATGAGTAGGAGAACATAGCCGCGTCCCTGGGACATCAAAGCATTAAAAGATTAGAAAAACAGGAAAGAATCATCAGAGTAGACAGAGGGAGAGCTTATGAAATAGAGAGAAGAAAAACAAGTACAGTACCCTGACAGTGAAGAAAGTGTTGAAGTGGAGGAAGTGATAAACCGTGGCAGTTGCTGCTGGTTGGTCAAGTACAAAAAGGACGACAAATTGACCACTGGATTCAGCGCAGTGTAGACAACTGGTGACTTTGCTAAAATCAACTTTGGTAAAGTAGTAAAGATGAAAGACTAATGAGAAATCCGTTGTACATGTCATATCTAGTAACTCTTTATTAAGTCAAAATCTTACTTTAAATGTCCGAAGGCACATTGCACAGTATTTTAAATGAGAAAGTAAACTATTAATAAACAATCATTATAAGTGATACATATTAATTAACAGCCATCTACCAGCTAAGAAATATGATTTGAAAGGAGTTGGCTTGGATATACAATTCTTGGCCAGAAAAACAAAACAAGAAAATAATTTCTGGAATTTGTACTGTTGCTATCTATTGACCCCAAATTTTTGCTTATATTCTATGGAATTAAGTAGAGTCTAATGTACATGGAAAAACTGTCTATTAAGCTTGGCTTGACAAAGAAACAGTTTTAAATTTTCCTAGATTGGGTATAGAAGAGAAGTCACAGCTAGCTAAGAACAATACTAGCATACTTGTATACTTCTAAAAAACATGAGAAAACTGACCTTACATTGTGTACCATGTGTGTGTCCCATAAAATAAAGAAAACAATTTTTTTAAAATTCTGACATTTTTGAGAAATTTAGAAAGTTGTATTCTACTCAGATATGGATACAAGTTAAAGTTAGCAATATGTGAGAGTCAAAATCAAATCATCAAAATATTTACGGAGTATCTAATGTAATTGAAGACAATATGATAATGCCTTGTGGAATACAAATAAAAAGCAGAATGCCACAGATTCTGTCTTCAGTGAGTCTGAAGTTCATTTGAAGAAAAAATGAAAAAAAAAAGTTAAATACTAACCATATGCATTTTAAAATACAGTTAAGAAGAAAAATCCAAAAACTATCATAAGTAGCACACATCTAATAATATAATCTGTGAAGCTCCCAATATTAGAGGATGCTTGAGAAAGGAAAGGATTGATTCAGTTTAGTAGGCTTTGTGGAATAGGTCAAATTTTATTTCGTCATTAGACAAACTTATTGTCCTCCTGATTCGCAACATCAAATGCGAAAAACATACAAATACATAATTGCAATATAAATGCTAACCAATAAAATAGAAGCATATGATTGGAACCATAGAAGCAAATAACTATTAAAATGGCTAAGGAAAAGTTTCATAAATTCAGGGCTGTCAACTGAGTTTGGAAGAACAGATGAACTCTGGGAAGGTAAACAACAGAACAGAAGCAGTAATGGCACCAACCCTTTTCACAGAGTGAACACTCCATGCAAAACCAAGTGTTTGTGAAGAATAATTTACCATTGTTTGTGAAGAATAATTTACCATTGACAGTATACGATAAAATAAATATAGAATTATTTGACAATGATGTTGTTAGCAATAAACCAAAGAAAAGAGAGATTTGTAACAAGGAAATAGAATAATTTTTAGTAGGTGTTTGTCTTCTAGCCAAATATCAACTATATTTGTGCATGCTGTGTTTGGCTACTTTAACAATGATGTATGTCTATGTATTTACAAACATGCACATATAAAGTAATGAAGTGCTAACCTTTCCCAAATGCTAGATGGCACCTTACTTAAATAGCAAATATCGTCGTTAGGAGCTAATAGCTATATCTGAATTGTTACCTTTGCACACTACTATGCTACTGAATTATAATTTTAGGAATCTTAAGGTCATGAATCACATAAATAATATAATGAGAACCAATTAAAAACATACTTAACTCATTAATGAAGGAATTAACAGAATGGTTAAACTACTTCGAAAAGCATCAAAGAGATTTATATAGTCAATTTAGAAAGGCATGCTGCGGTAAGTTTAAATCAGAAACAAAAGTGATTAATGTCCTACAAGGCAGTAGAATAGTGATCTTTTTCCATTAGAGAGCAATTATTTGCATCTCTAACAAATAGAGTCTTGGTTAAGGTAAACATTTAATTGTATCCAGTTTAAGCTGAATCATGAGTAAACAGTGAGTCAACCTAAAGCAGATTACGTAAAGAAATAATCTTTGGTTGAATGTATTAGACAACGTCTCAGTATGACATTGAAAAGACAAGCATCAACCATTTTACTTGTTTACAAATTTGGGGGCGATCTTTATCAGGTTTTCCTTTGATTATAAAAAGTTGTCAGAGAGTATTTTCTTTAGCACACAAAAAGTCTGGTTTCATTGTGTTTTGGCTTGAATCATTTATATGGTTCAGCAAAAGGTATTAAATAACATGTATATTTGTCCTTTCTGAAAAGGCATCAAATCCAGAGTTATATAGAATTGAAAACTAGTATGCCCACAGAATTAAATTATGTGTGGAATTTCACCTAGAACAAGAACCTAGGATTGAAATTTTAAAAGCTTCTGTTACTTGCTCTTCTTTTCAAGTGTAGGAACCAAACAAGGGGTTCATCTCCACCTAACTTTGCTTGCAGTATATGTAATGTTAGTGAACTTCTCTCACTGAAGTCTTGAAAATCTGCTGGGTTCCTCAATTGTCAGAAAACAAATTTCTTTAAAATCTATAAGGCAAAAATCCTATTATCAGACCAGTATTCTGGAAGAGATTTATAGACATTTCTTCCATACATAAAATACAATCCCTTTTCCTTATCGTTGGCTTTTCTTATGTGGATAAGTGAGATTTATTCTTGCTATGTCCTTGATTCACAATGGATTTGTCTAATTATAGACTGGTTAAAAAAAAAAAAAAAAGGCGGTCAGAATCTTAATGCACCCATGCAAATAACAATATTGGCATGAAAAGTAGAGACTTAGTATTTGTTCCTGTTCTCAGAGATGTCAGTGAGAAAAAGATATCATTTTTAAAGTATTATTTTAGTTTGCAAATGTATATTCTACAAAGAAATAGAAACAGATTTCCATCAGAAAGTAGTACATTAAGAAATGTAACCAATAATATTTCAAAATGAAAAACCACATTTAGACTTTCCCCAGCAGTTCATTTGGTCCCACTTAATCAGTGTATAAACCAAAAACAAAATTCTAAGAAACCCAGCTGACTGAATGGACCCCTCTTCTTGGCCAAGGGGATTCCAAAGTAAACCTAAAAAACTAGTTCAGGCCATGAAAACGGGGGTCAGACATGCCTCATTATACCTTCCTCCTTTTAGAATTCCTGCACAACTGACTAGAATTAACATTAAAATAGAGATCTGAAGACTTTTTGTAGCAAGAAGATACCAAACTTCAACCTGACTGTGGTCTAGCATGACAGATAGCAGGCTCTGAAAGAAATTGAAGTATTTTACCCCAGAATACAGTTATTTGACAGATTTTAAAATGGCTCCTCAAAGCTATGACTTGTGGGAAAATTCTACATTCTGTAGAGAATCTCCTTCCCTTTCTATGTTTTTTTTTTTTTTCCCCCCTGATCCAGGCGAGATTTAGCTAACAGTCTGGCACCTTTAAAAGTCTGATAAGAGCCAGTTACCATCTATTCTCTATGAAGCCTGCTACCTGGAGGGTTCATCTACATAATAAGAACCTTGGTCTCTACAATTCTTTATCTTAACCCAGACACTTCTTTCTATTGATTCCAGGTCTTTAGATAATAACTTTTCTACTCTTTCATCTAATTGCCAATCAGAAAATCTTTGAGTCTACATAAGACCTGGAAGATGCCCCCCATCCCCTGCCACCCCATAGGTTTGAGCTGTTTCACCTTTCCAGACAGAATCAATGTATACTTTACATCTATGGATTGATGTCTGCCTATAACTTCTGTCCTCTAAAATGTAAAAATTAAGCTGTAACTCAATTATCTTAGGCATGTGTTCTCCGGACCTCCATCAGTATGCTGTGGGCCTTAGTTACTCATATTTTACTAAGAATAAACCTTTTAAAATATTTTACAGAGTTTGACTCTTGGTTGACAAATTCTTATTCTATTAGATCTTGGATAAGTATTCTGACCCAAGCTTTCGTGGCATTGTCTGTCTTGTGACTAAAAAAATTTTGGAAACTTTCAGTCAGTCCCCTGGTAAAGTCTAATAGTTCTAAGTGATGTCAGTTTAGAAGCTGGTGCCCAAAAGTCTATACCTTGAATTATCTGCTACAGTCTGGTATGCTGTTGTGAGAACATGATTCTTTGCTGAGGACCAAATTCCTAAGCTATAGATTATAATGAGTCTTGAGGTAAACATGAGAGTATAAATCATCTGTTGGTGATTAATTTATAACATTAAGCAACATTGTAAGATTCATTGGGAGTAAAATTCTCTGTTGGGCTTATAATAGTGATATAAAAATTTGATTCATATTTCCTCTAAAGGCAAAACATATTATGAACTGATATCTTTCTATTATGGGGATATAAATAAAAATTTAAAAATATCTGGACCCCAAGTCTTCTTGTGCAAAAGGGAAGATAATTGCAACATCCTCTTCCAAGTGAATGTCTGATCCTAACATGCCTCTGCTGGAACCCCATGGAAAGGCAAAAGGCCTGAGGCATCTGCTGAAGGACAGCCTCCACAGATCATTCATAAGTAAATTCTTTGCTGGCCTCCCATAAACGAGGATATGCCAACTGTAACTTTAGGTCTACAATCTAAGTCTAGTTTCTATTATAAAACTAAGGTCTCTTCAATTCCATACTGTTAATATCTGTTACAGGCTGGGCACGGTGTCTCCTGCCTGTAATCCCATCACTTTGGGAGGCCGGTGGATCACTAGGTCAGATACTGGAGACCAACCTGGCCAACATAGTGAAACCCTCCTGTCTCTAATAAAAATAATAATAATAATAAATTAGCCAGGTGTGTGGCTGTAATCCCAGCAACTCGGGAGGCTGAGACAGGAGAATTGCTTGAACCTGGGAGGCAGAGGTTGCAGTGAGTTGAGATCGCATCACTGCACCCCAGCCCCAGCAACAGTGGGAGACTCTGTCTCTAAATAAACAAACAAACAAACCTCAATTGAGACTTATGTCTCAGTTACTCATTTCAATTGTCTGGGATAATCTCTGAAATGTACTTGTATTAATAATATTTTCCTATACAGAATGAATTTAGGAAAAGCTCAATGTCTCTTGATTTGACAGCTCTTCCTACGCAGTTTACATTGGGGTAGAGCTAATTAAGAAATATCAAGTACATCAAACAACCTAATTATTACTACTATTTCTCCTTTAACAAGGTGAAAGGAAGAATCTCTGTAGTTATCCAGAGACTTCTGGAGCACCGCAAACATTATTTAGGTATAAAAGATATCTTGAAATTAATTTTTTGGAATGTACAATTTGTTCTTAGGGAGACTAAATCAAAAGATTTATCAGAGGAGATTAGACACTTAAGAGAGGAACGTAGGTGACTAAGAAAAATAAATGGTTGTAGCCTATTAGTCATAATGTCAAAAGAATATTTTAAAATAGCTATAGCAAAAGGTGACCTAATTCTAAGAGACCTTAGCTCTTTCAGAAATAACTTTTTAGAAAATAATCAAGGGTAGATAATCAAAGCAAGGAAAATGCACAAAAATTATTCTGATGAGGTAGAAAATTTCTGTTGTATGGAAAATTACACAATAGTTAAAAAGTAACTTTTATTATTTCTTGTTCAGAGGAACTGAATACTCCAAGACCTTGGCAGTAAAGAATTCACAAACTTGTTTTTTCCCTTTATTAGCAAACTCATCAAAACTGAACCAACACATTTCATTGCTTCTTTTCAGGCTCATACTTTTTGGGGATATAATCTCAGACCAAAAAAAAAAAACATAATTTTCCTAAAACCTTACACAATGTTCTATCCCTACTTATCTTGACACATTATTTTAGGATGAAACTATTATCTTTTTCCCTTATAAAAGAAAAACACATTCCATTACCTTGCATACAACGGTTGTATTTATTTGCCATTATTGTTCCATCTAGAGTCATCTCATCTATGGCAATTAAAACTTTTAATCAAAGTACAAGTTCTGCTTCACGACAAAAAGTGGGAGGCAGTGTTGAGAACTCTCTGTCTTACACAAGTATTTTGGCAGCACAGAGAAACTCATGAGTACACATTACACAACCTCTAAAATCACACGATCTTTTGACACTCTTGAAGTGGCAAACAAAAATATTCTTGAACATATTTCAAAGGTATAGTCACTCTGCAACATTTTAAATGAAAACTATGCTTAGTGTCCACATTTTCAGTATTATGTGTTTGTTGCTTAGAAATTATCCATGCTTCCAAAGATTATGTATAATATTCATCAAGGTCTTAAATTTATCTCTGAATCCTATAGATTTGGTTTAGATTGACAAACAAAAAATAACACAATCACTATTCGATATCTAAAAGTTTGTTGGAATTATAATTTGTTTAACTGAACACATAATATTGTGTTTTATAATCTTAACCTTTCCATGGAAGAATATTCATGCATCTGAACAATAAACCAATACAGAATTTTATGACATTCACATTAACAGTCTCTTCATGAGAAAACAAACCCAAATCTTAAAAACAATAGTTTATTTTATACTTTACACTGAAAGAAGTCAGGAAAAAGCTATACAACAGTTTTTAAAACTCATCTAGCCAATCTCATTTCCATGGATTCATTTTGAACATATGAATGTGAATTGCTATATAAATATATTTCTGAGCTATTGCTGAGAGAAGTGTTTTTTTTTTTTTTAACCTTTAAAGTTTAGATAATTTCTCTAGAGTGGAATTCTTCATTGAACCACAGAACACAGAAAATAATTTGAGTGACTATTTTCTCAATTCTCCCAAGGATAGTACATAACTAATAGTATTGTAGATGCATCAGAGAAAAGTTAATCATATATAAAAGATGCCTTAGGAAATTAGGTCAATTCTCTGGTGGAGGAAGAGAAACCAGTAATAGTATATACCAAGCAATAGAAATTTTTCCCTGGGAATTCTTTGTTTTCTTGTGTTACATACACCACGTTTGGTAATGTTCTTTTCATGGCTGGACCCAACACACTGACACTCAGATAGATGAAAGGCAGGACTCTTGTAACTTACACTTCCAAACAAGAGAAGGCTGCTGATGGAGACAAAGGCAGCCAGGGGTACCCAGCGAAACCCCGCCTTCAAGCCTAAAACAGCCTTAAGGCTGAAAACCCAGACTGCTGATCTCAGATGAAGCCTGCCCTTTCCCAACCGATTCTCTCTGAACAATGCCCACCTGCGCACTGGGAGGATTGGGTGGAGCCTCAGAATGTTCAAGCCATTTGCAGCGGGGAGGAGCCGGAATTCAATATGTGAGGTGGGAAACCTGCTAGCAGGACTCTCTCGCTTTGCTGAGAGTTATTTTTCCTTTTCCCTTTTCACCAAATAAATGCAGGACAAACAATCTCACTGGTCCAGATCCCAAAGTACAGATGTCAGAAAATATATCCAGTAAGTATCACATACTTTCTTAATGAAATTAAATTTGCATAATGGCAAACATGCTATGTGAGAAAGACTTAACACAGCAAACTTGATGTTTCCTGATGCTCACATTTCTGTAGAAGGGCTTGCTTGTGGCATTGACCTTGACTGACAAGGTCAATTTGACAAGGTCAAGCTAAAAATTTGGCTTTTGGAATGTTTCCTACATGACTAATTTATAAAGCTGTTTTGCATGCCTGGGGCACTGAACACTAATGTAGCAGCCTGCCTAGATTGTTTGTGCAAACAATGTGATTTATGATGAACACCTGCTTTCCTTCTGGGAGTGGGCTTTCAGTAAATGTGGCGGGTAGCACAGGTGGAGAGTACCTGCATGACCAATCTCCAATAAAAACTTCCCGCTCTGTTCAAAGCAGACTTTCCGGATAGAAACACTTTGGGCATGTTGTCACAGTTCATTGCTGGCAGAAGGGGCATGTATTGCACACCCTCCTGAGGGAGAACTTTGGAAGTTGTGCCTAGATCCCTCCTGATGAGGCTTTTTGTCCTTGCTAATTCTGCTTTGTGTCTTCACTGTAATAAATCATAGCCATGAGTACAATTAAGGTGCTTGCAGTCCTGTGAGAACTTCTAGTGAATCACTGAACATGTGAGTGATCAGAGGACACCGGAAACATGTACAAACTAAAAAAGAAAACTACAAACCAGATTTTCTGTAGTCTTTCACTATTACATCTTAAATGCTCAACTTTTTAAAAACTAGAATCCCAGAGATTATTGCCTCTAATAGATAACTATGTATTTGCTTTGTGCAGAACCAAAGTTGGACATGAACCAGAAACAAAACCCAAAAAATCAGAGTAAGGGGAAAAATAAGTTAGCAAAGATAAATTCTGTTGCCACATTTGATTCATTCAAAAAGCGCAAACTAAAATACAGATGAAGTTGCTGCAAGGAGTACTTGAAGAGCAGATATCTGAATAGTCAGTAGAGAAATACAGTGTGAAATAAGTTTTCAAGGTGAAAAACAAAACTGGTTAATGTCCTATAGGGCAATAAAGCCATAACTTTATGGACTCATCTTTTTAACTGATGGAAATTATTTATATCTCTTTCTAAAAAAATTAACATGTAACTTCACAGAAATTAAGACTTAATCGGTGTTACACAGGAACTCAAACAAAGGTATATTATAGAGAATTTTTAGGTGGATCTATTAGCCAATGTCCCAGAATAGCATTAAAAAGGCACACAGTCATCCTTTTGCTCTATTTTGAAGTTTTGGATAATTTTTCTTAACAATGTGATAAATATACCAGTAATAAGTAATTGCATATTCATTGTATACTGAAGAGTCCATATGAAAATAATTGAAAAAGAAATTTGTATTAGAAAGAAAATCTATTCAACCATAATTCTAACCTCAATAACTTATGACAAAGATCATTTGGTTCATTTTAATAAATAAATTATATTACAAAATTGTGCTATAAATCATATTATTAAAAGATACTGTACTAACAGGGAATGAAATAATGGAATATGGGTAATATACCTTTCAGGGGAGGCATCACACTGTTTTGTTTTTTATCAAAGGCAATTCAAGACTTATGTGCTACTTCGAGGTAATGAAGTATAATGGAAAAGGACTCTTCCATAGGATAAGAATTATAGTTGCATAAAACTTGCTTTCTGTGAAATAAGGGTGTAATGAATGTGTGTGTCTCCTCAAAATGTATATGTTGAAATCTAATCCCCAGGGTGGGTCCTTTGGGGAGTAATTAGGCTATAAGGCTGGATGGGATTACTGTTCTTATAAAAAGAGATCAGAAAGCTAGCGTGTCCTCTTTCCATCATGTGAGAATACAATAAGTTGGCAGTCTGCAACCCAGGAGCACTCGCCAAAACCCTGCCATCAGAGTGCCCTACCCTGGCACCCTTATCTCCTACTTCTAGCCTCTAGAAGGGTGAGAAATAAATTTCTGTTGTTTATGAGCCACCCTATCTATGGTACTTTGTTAAAGCAGCCCAAACTGACCAAGACAAATGGAGACAGTTACTACATACTATTCACAATTGCCATGTAATCTGCAACACCTATGTCATGTTGCCATAGGATTCCTTAATAATAAAGACAGCTTTCAGTTAATGCATATAGAATAAGTTCAAGCTGGATGTCAGAGAAAGATGGAGGAGAGGTTAATCCATTGCCTTGGATTAACCACAACAAAAAAGCAGAGGAGGGATGCATTAATGTATTATAAGAAAACACTTTATAATATGGGTAGCTTATCTAGCATTTAGACCTTGGCTATTTCATAAGATCACTAGGAACAGAATTGAAGTTTAATCAAATAATGAGAGGATCTTTGATTTTTCTTGCACCAGAAAACACAGAATGAGGCCTGTGAAATGAAATGCTCATCACATGTGAGCTAGCTACATCTTGCAAGGAAATTGATATTACGCTTGTTACTTTCTACATGTATTCAAGGACTAATATCACCTTACACATTTCACAGGTGAGCACTGAATATTTTTCAGGAATCCCTTACATTGCTAATTATTAGAAGTTGCTTTCCCATCATTTCAGTGTATAATCAGGCCAGCATATTTCAGAGAGAGCACAATCACAAATCCAGGTTTTGATTAATAGAAATCTAACAGGTAGGAAGTATTTAGCAGAAATTCAAAAATCAAGGGAAGAATAAAACTGAAATTGAGACAATGTCATGTGTTTTTTAGATGCCGATGCATATAAATATCTATACCTCTTGATTTTTATGCTCCACTTAAAACTACTTAGAAACCTGCACCTTCTCTCTTCCCAGGGCAATGCATAGAGCTGCAGTGGACTCAGCTAGGGTGGGAGAGCCAGACACAGCATGGCCTGAAAGGCTCCTCAGCCACTGGAGCCCTATTTTGCCCCAGCCTGGCTGTCTCTGTACTAGGCAGGGTAAGGTATAGGGGAACTTTATTGAGAATAAACTTCACTCTATGCTGGAGATGGTAAGGGTGTTGCGGGGAGATGAAAAGCTTGAATCTTTAAAAATAGTTGGCTATTTGCAATTACAATTCTTTTCTACTCTTAAATATTCAATAGGGAAAAGGACAGCTATGACCTTTGAAAGGGGCTGGTAGTTTTCCGGAAGCTGTTATGGCTGGTTAATAGAAATGAAATATGGGCCAAGTTGCAAAGATACTAAAACTGTATTATAAAGAAAAGTAGATATAACTTGAAAAACATTGCTTCCTTTAGACTTTAGGGGACTGCTCCTATTCACCCTTCCCATATAACAGAATGCAATGAAGAGAACACAACCTCTTCTTCTCATAGTCCTTTTCCCTTGGGTCCTTTTTCCATTTTCCCTGGTGATCAGCACTGAATGTCAGAGCTGAGACTCCAGTTGTTCTTTGTCAGCAAAGCGTTAGCCCACTGGGGGAATAATTCCTACATTTATTTTCCTCAAATATCACTCATGGCTCAAGTATTTAAGAACAACCTCACTGAGGCTCAATGGTAGCAAGCAAACAAAAGAAAAAGAAGGACTCATTATATGAGAAACTTGAAACTTGATGTCAGCTCTGATATTTTCCTGATCTTATCCCAACATTTATTCTTAGAGTTGTGACTTTATGTAGATCTCTAAGCACAGAACTTACTATTTTGCCTGACTGAAATTGTATGCCTGTTGATTAGCAACCCCATTTTCTGCCCCCAGGCCCTGGCAACCACCCTTTTATTGAGTTCATAAATTTGACTATTTTGTACACCTCGTGTATGTGAAGTTATACAATGTTTGTCTTTCTGGCTAGGTTATTTCACTTAGAATAGTATTTTCAAGGTTCATCTGTGTTGTTGCAAATCACAGAACTCAAAGTGGATTTAAAACTTACATGTAAGGTCCAAAACTGTACACGTTCTAGAAGAGACATAAGGGAAAAAGGTAAAAACTTCATGGCGATGTTCCTGGGGATGATTTTACGCTTGTAACACCAACACATAGGCAACAAAAACAAAAACCGACAAGTGGGATGACAGCAAACCAAAAACCTTCCATGCAGCAAAAGAAACAATCAACAGAGTGAAAGGACAACTGATAGAATGGGGAAAAAATATATATGTAAACCATGTGTTGATAAGGGGTTATAATCCAAAGTACATAAGGAAATTCTACAACTCAATAGTCAAAAAAAAAAAATGATTTTAAAATGGGCTAGACCCTTCTCCACAGAAAACAAAAATGAACAAGTATGTAAAAAGATGCTCAACATCACTAACAATTAGGGAATGGTAAATCAAAACTATAATATCACCCCATACATTCTACAATGGCCATTATAAATAAAGGTAAAGCAAAACAAGACAAAAAAATCAGAAAATAATACGTGTGTACAAGGATATGGAGAAATTGGGACCCTTGTACACTGCTGGTGAGAATGCAAAATGGTATAGCCACTAGGGAAAACATTATAGAGAGTCCTCAAAAAATTAAAAATGGAAGGTTTTTGAAGAGATATTAGCACTCTTATGCTTATTGCAGCATTCTTCATAATAGCCATGATGTGAAAATAACCAAAATGTTAAAACTCAAACTGTCACATTAATCACTTTAAAGAGTTTATTTGAGAAAACAGCAGTTTATGAATTGGACAGCACCCAATTGTGATGCTAGCTGGGGAGGGGAGGGAGGGTTTCAAGAACAGGCTTTATAAGGTCAGTGGGAAAGCAAGGCAAAAAAGTAATAATTGTTTTCAGTTATGTGGTTGCCTTATTTGGATTACCCAGTGGAAATTTCTAGTTATGCAATTTGAGGTTAGTTAGTGGTTTTTTGATTGATTAAATTTAAATTTCATCTTTCTCTAAGTGAGTTTATAAGAAAGGAATTCAAGTTAGATTCAGGTTGCTTCAATAGGATCTCAGAGCACCGAAGCTGCCTCAGGTTACTGCCTCCTATTTAATTATTTTAGCAATGTTTATTGACAGATAAATGAATAAAGAAAGTGTAATATAGCCACACAGTGGAATACTATTTTAAATAACTCTAATCACAGAATGAAAACCTGTATAGTTTTTATAATGTTAATATTAAAGAACATCCATCTCCGAAAGTCAGTGGAACATCTTGTGCAAGGAGGTGTTAAGCCTTTATGATGAAAAAGAGAAAAGAGCTCAAATGTTTCGTGGCCAGATTCACAAATGACTAATACTTAACTTTTTAGTGTGTAAAATTTGTAGCTAAATTTCTTGGTAAATTGAGGTTTTAAAATCTGGGAAAAGGACTTCTGCTTCTGGAAAGATGGAGTAGCTCCATTTCTTCCACTAAGTTCAACTAAAAACTCTGGACACTGTATATGAAACAAACATAAGACATTGAAGGTAGAAAAAGAAGACAGACTAGCTAGGAACCTCCAGATTCAAGGAACCACATTCTGGTAAGTTACTTGGATTTTTTTCTTTGCCTCATATATCTTGGCTGAAGAAGCTGGCAATCTGCAAACACCAATAGATACAGAAAATAAGAGACCTAATAAAAGGCCATTTTTTTCCAACCAAAGTACCAGAAAAGGAGTAACTTAGCAAGACAAAAATCTTTTATACAGTAAATACTCTATACTAGCCATCTACCACAAAAAAGAACTGTTGCTTCACACTTACCAGTAAGGGTAGGGAAAGTAAACTTCCACTGAGTAGGGAAGTAAACTTCCACTTTTGCTAGGCTGTAATAAGGCACTTAATTCCTCCCTTTTGGTGTCAGAGAAGGCCAAGTAGAAAGCCGGGGCTTTCATCCTCATTGGGTAGGTAATAAGCCATCTCCCTCCCTGTGATGTCAGCGGTGACCACTTGTGAATGCAGAAATTCTAACCATAATAATGTGACCTCCACCCACTCCTGACTGGAGTGCTGTTAGAGAAAGTTGAATTCCTCTGATAGGAATCAGAGGATTCCTATCCTCTGATTGGATTGCCATCAACACCAATGGTAATAAGGCCACTCCATTCTGGTGTAAGCAGAGGCTCTGTGGGGAGCAGTTACAAGGCACTCCTATCCCTTCCAGATAAGGAGGTGTTCAGTAGAGGTCTACTGGAGAGCTATAACTCCATTCTTTTCTTGTAGCAATGAGGAGTCTTCCTACCCTTGGGTGTCAATGCATGCTAATTGCGGAGTCTATACTCCTATCCTCATTTGGCAGTAGGTGGTGCTCACATGTTTCCATGCTAGAATGGTGTCAAAATAAGACAGCTAAACAGAAAGATTAAATAAGAACGAGAGTTTCACACAACACCTAAGACACCTAGGTTTCCATTGAAAAACACTCATTATGCCAAGGATCAGAAAGATCTCAAAAACGAAAAAAGACAATCAAGAATGCCAAAACAGAATTCACAGCAATGCTAGAAATACCTGACCAAGATGTTAAAACAGCCATCATAAAAAGGTTTCATGAGCAATTTATAAACATATTAGAGAAAAAAAATAGAATTTCTGCAACCTCATGGGAGAACATGAACCAGAGGGAAAACAAAAAAGAAAAAAACAGAATTTCTTGGAAAAAAAAAATCTCAACAATAATATAGGAGATGTAAAGAAGAAGCAAATGAAAATTTTAGAACAAAAAAATACCATAATTATAAAAAAAAACTCAATGAACTGGCTCAAAAAACGGAATAGAATGGAAAGAAGGGTCAATGGACTTTAAGATAAAAAACAGAAATTACTGATAATGTAAAACAGGAATTAGACAGAAAAAAAAGATAGAACTTTAGGAACCTGTATGTGGAGGTTAAAGCAACTCCACTTGGATGCTAATCCACCATGTTGACTTCTGATTAACCCCTATTCTTGGAAGGCCTCTACGATTTCCAGTATGTCTATTTTTTCTTAGGGAAGAGCACTGATTTACTGTAAATCTTGCTCTTAGGTCAAAGCAACCTTGATATTATCATACTTCAGTTGTCCTGCACATGCCTTCTGAATGTGGGAGGTTCCCCCATCTGGTCTTGCCACAGCCCAAAGCACAGAAATGGCTTCTATTTGTAGGTTGTCATTAAATATATATTTCTGAGAAACTGGATATGCCAGCCTCTTTCTTTGGCATCCCAACTTCCTTGGACTTTGAAGATAGGCTTGTATAGAATAGGCCCACCATGGAACACTGTGAAACTATAATAGAGTTCTCTCATGCCATCTACATCTGGAAGGAGAGAAAAAAGGGAAAGAATAAAAAGGTACTCAAATAATGACTGAAAACTTCCCAAAGTTGGCATAAGGTATAATCCTACAGATTCAAGAAGCCGAGTGAACTCCCAAAAGAAAAACAGAAGAAAAGAAAAAGGAAATTCCAAGAAACATGTAGTCAAACTTCTGAAAACTAAAGATAAAGAAAAATTATTAAAAACAGCAAGTGTTGAAAGAAAAGAACTGTCAATTTAGAATCTTATATCTAGCATAAGTATTCCTATGATAAAAAAGCTGTCTAAAGATACATCCTTAAAAGTATTATAGATAAATCAAAATGGAATTATAAAAAATGTTTAAGATAGTTTAGGGAAAATATAAGCAGAGAAATAAGAAGCAAAGGCGATAAACAAAAAAACAAACATAAAATGGCTGATTTGAGCCCTAAAATATCAATAATTACATTAAAACTAAATGGTTTAAATACTCCAATTAGACTTTTATAACTTACGTACTTTGCAGATAACATGATTGTCTACAGAGAAACTTTCAAGGGCTCTACACAATAAAACCCCTAGAACTAGTAGGTGCTTTCAGCAATGTTTCACAAATACACAAAGCTCTGTTATTAGGTTGGTGCAAACATAATTGCAGTTTGCTGCATCATTGAAATTTGCTGTTTGATATTAGATTACATTCTTCAATAAATGTGGTTATGTTGTACATCATTTTAGTGCACATTTCTCACTTTATGTTTTTTGCTAATGACTTATTACTTGCTGTTTATTTTATATTTATTTTAGACTATGAAAATGATGTTAGATAAAAAGCAAATTTGAGCAATTTTCTTATTGAGTTCAAAATGGGTCATAAAGCAGTAGAGATAGCTTGCAACATCAGCAGTGCATTTAGCCCAGGAATTGCTAACAAGGGTACAGTGTAGCAGTAGTTCAAGAAGTTTTGCAGAGGCGACAAGAGCCTTGAAGATGAGGAGCATAGTGACCCGCCCTGTGAAGCTGGTGACCAATTGAGAGCAATCATTGAAGCTGATTCTCTTACAACTACACAAGAAATTGCCGAATAACAATGTGGACCATTCTATGGTCATCTGGCATTTGAAGAAAATTGGAAAGGTGAAAAAGTGATAAGTGGGTGCTTCATGAGCTGAGTAAAATTTCAAAAAATTGTCATTTTGAAATGTCATCTTTTATTCTATGCAACAACAATGAACCATTTCTCAATCAGATTGTGATGTGTGATGAAAAATGAATTTTATGTAACAACCAGCTCAGTGGTTGGACTGAGAAGAAGCTCCAAAGCTCTTTTCAAAGCCAAACTTACACCAAAAAAAAGTGTTGGTCACTGCTTTGTGGTCTGCTGCTGGTCCGATCCAAAACAGCTTTCTGAATCCTGGTGACATCATTACATCTGAGAAGTATGCTCAGCAAATTGATGAGCTAAATTGAAAACTGCAACGCCTGCAGTGAGCATTAGTCAACAGAAAGGGCAAAATTCTTTTCCACAACAATAGCTGACCCCATACCACACAACCAATGCTTCAAAAGGTGAATGAATTGGGCTACAAAGTTTTGTCTCCTCTGCCATCTTCACCTGGCCCTTCGCCAATGTACTACCACTTCTTCAAGCATCCTGACAACTTTTTGCAGGGAAAACACTTCCACAACCAGCAGGATGAAGAAAATGCTTTTCAAGATTTCATCAAATCCTGAAACACAGACCTTTTACACTGCAGGAATAAACAAACATTTCTTACTGGCAAAAATGTGTTGATTGTAATGGTTCCTGTGTTGATTAATAAAGATATGTTTGAGCTTACTTACAATGATTTAAAATTCATACTCCAAAATGGCAATTACTTTTGCAACAACCTAATGTATTTATAAATAGGAACAAAGAATGCATGGTAGTAATGTTAAAAATACAATACCACTAAAAATCAGGGGGAAAAAAGAGACACTTAGGTATAAATTTAACAAGACATGTAGAGGACTGTATGAGGTATCACAGTATTCTAGAAACTATAAAGTGCTAAGAAATTAAATAGATAAGAAATCTTAACATGGTAAAACTTTTAATTCTGCCCAAATTGATATATAGGTTTAATGTAACTTGTATTGAATTACGTGAGATTTTTTTTCTATATAGACAAGATTATTCTAAAATGTATATAAAAAAATGAAGTAAAATAGCTAAACTGATTTATTTCATTAATAATAAAGTAGAATTTTAATCAGCCCATATAATTTCAAGACTAATTGTATAGATACAGTATTCAAGACTGCATAGTATTGGCATAAGGGTAGATCAATGGAACAGAATAAAAACTGCAGAAGCCAACCCATAATATATGCCCAATTTTTTTTTTATTATTAAGCTTTTTTTTTTAGAAGAAATTGTAAGTTTAGAGAAAATTGGGTGGAAAGTACAGAAGATTCCTATACAGCCTCTCATCCTACCCAGTTTCCCTTATAATATATTGTTTAGCATGGTGTATTTGTTACGATTCATCAGAGACATTGGTCTGTATATTTTTTCTTGTTGTACGCTTAATCGGCTTTGGTATCAGGGTGATGCTAGCTTTTTAGAATGAATCGGGGAGTATTCTCTCCTCCTTGATTTTTTAGAACAGTTTCAGAAAGATTGGTTTCAGTTCTTCCATGTATGTCTGAAATAAATTGCCTGCAATCAGCTATCTGGTCCTGTCTTTCCCCTACAATCCCAAGGGAGATTTTTTATGACTGATTGAATTTCACCATTCATTATTGACCTGTTCAGGATTTCTATTTCTTGCTGGTTCAATCTTAAGAGGCTGTATGTTTTCAGTAATTTACCCATTTCCTCTAGATTTTCTACTTTATGTCCATAGGGATGCTCATAGTAGCCTTTGATGAGCTTTTCTGTTTCTCTTCTATCAGTTGTAGTGACATCTTTATCATTTTTTATTTTGCCTATTTGAATCTTCTCTCTTCTCTTGGTTAGTCTAGCTAGCATTCTATTAATTTTGTTTATTATTTTCAAAGAAGCAACTTTTTGTTTCATTGATTATTTGTATTGTGTTTATATTTTGATATCAATGTATATAGTTTTGCTAATTTTTGATATGTATTTTCTTCTGCTAGCTTTAGGGATGGTTTGCTCTTGTTTTCTAGTTTTTCAAGTGCAATATATGAGATCTTGTTATCTATTTGATGTAGGTATCAACATTATAAACTTTCCTTTTAGCAATGCTTTTGGTGTATCCCAGATGTTTTGATATTTTGTGTTTCTATTTTCATTCCTTCCAAAACATTTTTTGATTTTTGCCTTAATTTTATTGTTGACCTAACAATATTCAAAAGCAGATTATTTGGTATTTGTGTAGTTTTAAAGGATCCTCTTAGTGTTGATTTATAGTCTTATTCCTCTATAGTCTAAATAAGATACTTAATATGATTTCAATTTTTAAAAATTTATTAAGATTTTCCTTGTGGCCTAGCATATGGTAAATTTTTGAGACTACCCCTTGTGCAGGCATGAAGAATGTATATTCTTTTGTTCTAGGGTAAAATTATTCTGTAAATGTTCGTTAAGTCTAGCTTGCAGTCTAAGTCCAGAATTTCTTTATTGATCTTCTGCACCAATGATCTGTCAGGTGCTGTCAGTGGGGTATTGACATTCAACATAATTACATTGGTATCTGTATTTTTTCATAGGCCTTAGATAAATACTATGTAGTATTTGTTTTATCAGTCTGGGTGCTCTGGTGTTGAATTTATCTCCTTATCATTATATAATAATGTTCTTTGGCTTTTAAAACTGTTATTGATTTAAAATCTGCTTTATCTGATATGTACATACTATTCCTGCTCACTATAGGTTTTCATTTGCGTGCAATATTTTATCCTTTTACTCACCTTTATTTGGAGTATGTAAATGTCTTTACCATTGAGGTAGGTTTCTTCTATGCAGCATATGATTGAATCATGTTTTGTTATCTACTCTGCTGGCTTATATTTTTTTAGTGGAACATTTAGTCCATTCATATTTACAGTTAGTATCGGTAAGTTAAGTTTTGCTCCTGCCATAATGTTAGTTATTACTTAGTTGCTTTGCAGTCTTAATTATGTAATTGTTCTTATATAACCTGTGAGTTATCTTTTTATGTGTTTTTGTGATGATAAGAATTGTCCTTTTGTTTCCATGTTTAGAACTCCTTTGAGAATTTCTTACAGGACCAATCTAGTAGTGACGAATTCTTAGTGTTTGGTTATGTTAAAAAGACTTTATTTCTCCTTAATTAATGAAGATTAGTAAAGCAGGATACAAAATTCTTGGCAGTCATTTATTGTTTGTTTGTTTGTTTTTGTTTTATATATATATATTTTATTGCATTTTAGGGTACATGTGAAGAACATGCAAGATTGTTGCATAGGTACATACATGGCAGTGTGGTTTGCTGCCTCCATCCCTATCACCTATATCTGGCATTTCTCCCCATGTTATCCCTCCCTAACTCCCCACCCCCCACTGTCCCTACCCTAGGTGCCCCCACAGACCCCAGTGTGTGATGCTCCCCTCCCTGTGTCCATGTGTTCTTATTGCTCAACACCCGCCTATGAGAGAGAACATGTGGTGTTTGATTTTCTGTTCTTGTGTCAGCTTGCTGAGAATGATGGTTTCCAGATTCATCCATGCTCTACGATGGACACCAACTGAGCACATTTTGTGGCTGCAGAGTATTCCATGGTGTATATGTACCACATTTTCTTAATCTAGTCAATCACTGATGGGCATTTGGGTTGGTTCCACATCTTTTCTATTGTGAGTAGTGCTGCAGTAAGCATGTATGCATGTGTCTTTATAGTAGAATGATTTATAATGCTTTGGGTATATACCCAGTAATGGGATTGCTGGGTCAAATGGTATTTTTTGGTTCTAGATCCTTGAGGAATTGGCACACTGTCTTCCAAAATGGTTGAACTAATTTACACTGCCACCAACAGTGTAGAAGTGTTCCTATTTCTTCACATTCTCTCCAGTATCTGTTGTTTCCTGACATTTTAATAATTGCCATTCTAAGTGATGTGAGATGGCATTTCATTGTGATTTTGATTTGCATTTCTCTAATGACCAGTGATGATGAGCTTTTATTCATATGTTTGTAGGTCATGTAAATGTCTTCTTTTGAAAAATATCTGTTAATACCCTTTGCCCACTCTTTGATGGGATTGTTTGTTTTTTGCTTGTGAATTTGTTTAAGTTTTTTGTAGATTCTGGATATTAGCCCTTTGTCAGATGGATAGATTGCAAACTATATATATATATATCTCCCATTCTGTAGGTTGCCTGTTCCCTCTGATAATAGTTGTTTTTTTCCCCACCAAACAGAAGCTCTTTAGTATAATTAGATCCCATATGTCTATTTTGGCTTTGGTTACCATTGCTTTTGATGTTTTAGTCATGAAGTCTTTGCCCATGCCCATGTCCTGAATAATATTGCCTAGGTTTTCTTCTAGGGTTGATATGGTTTCAGGTCTTACATTTAAATCTTTAATCCATTTTGAGTTAATTTTGGTATAATGTGAAAGGAAGAGGTCCAGTTTCTGTTTTCTGCATGTGGCTACCCAGTTTTCTTAACATCATTTATTAAATAGAAAATCCTTTCCCCATTCCTTGTTTTTGTCAGGTTTGTCAAAGATCAGATGGTTGTAGATATGTAGTGTTATTTCTGAGGCCTCTGTTCTGTTCCCTTGGTCTATATATCTATTTTGGTACTAGTATCGTGCTGTTTTGGTTTCTGTAGACTTGTAGTATAGTTTGAAGTCAGGTAGTGTGATGCCTCAGCTTTGTTCTTTTTACTTAGGATTGTCTTGGTTATGCAGGCTCTTTTTTGGTTTCCAATAAAATTTAAAGTAGTTTTTTTTTTAATTATGTGAAGAAAGTCAATGGTAGCTTGATGGGGATAGCACTGAATCTATAAATTACTTTGGGTACTATGGCCAATTTTGGAATATTGATTCTTTGTATTCATGAGCATGGAATGTTTTTCCAAGTATTTGTGTCTGCGCTTATTTCCTTGAGCAGTGGTTTGTAGTTTTCCTTGAAGAGATCCTTCACATTTCTTATAAGTTGTATTCCTGGGCATTTTATTCTCTTTGTAGCATTTGTGAATGGGAATTCACTCATAATTTTGCTGTCTTTTTGTCTAAAATTGGTGTATAGGAATGCTTGTGATTTTGGCATGTTGATTTTGTATTCTGAGGCTTTGCTGAAGTTGCTTATGAGCTTAAGGGGGTTTTGGGCTGAGAGGACGGGGTTTTCTAAATATACAATCATGTCATCTGCAAATAGAAACAATTTGACTTCATGTCTTCCTATTTGAATACTTTTTCTTTCTTTCTCTTCTGTGATTGCCTTGGCCAAAACTTTCCATACTATGTTGAATAGCAGTGATGAGAAAGGGCATTGTTGTCTTGTGCCAAGTTTCAAAGGGAATGCTTCTAATTTTTGCTTATTCAGTATGATATTGGCCGTGGGTTTGTCAAAAATAGCTCTTATTATTTTGAGATACGTTTTGTCAATACCTAGTTTGTTGAGAGTTTTTAGTGTGAAGGGCTGTTGAATTTTGTTGAAGGCCTCCTCTGAATCTATTGAGATAAGCATGTAGTTTTTGTCTTTGGTTCTGCTTATGTGATGAATTATGTTTATAGATTTGATATGTTGAACCAGCCTTGCCTCCCAAGGATGAAGTCAACTTGATCACAGAGAATAAGCTTTATGATGCACTGCTAGACTTGGTTTGCCAGTATTTTATTGAGCATTTTCCCATTAATGTTTATCCGGGGCATTAGCCTGAAAGTTTCTTGTTTATTGTGTGTTTGCCAGGTTTTGGTATCAGGATCATGTTGACCTCATAAAATGAGTTAGGTAGGAGCCTCTCTTTTTCTATTGTTTGGAATCATTTCATAATAAATGGTACCAGCTCCTCTTTGCACCTCTCATAGAATTCTGCTGTGAATCTATCTGGTCCTGTGCTTTTTTTTGGTTGGTAGGCATTAATTACTGCCTCAATGTTAGAACTTATTATTGGTGTATTCATGGATTTGACTTCTTCCTGGGTTAGTCTTGGGAGGGAGTATGTGTTCAGGAATTTATCCATTTCTTTTAGATTTTCTAGTTTATTTGCACAGAGGTGTTCATAGTATTCTCTAATGGTAGTTTGTATATCTCTGGGATCAGTGGTGATAACCCTTTTAACATTTTTTTTTTTTTTTTTGAGACAGAGTCTCGCTCCATCACCAGGTGCCAGACTGGAGCGCAGTGGTGCAATCTCAACTCACTGCAACATCCGCCTCCTGGGTTCAAGCAATTCTCCTACCTCAGCCTCCTGAATAGCTGGGATTACAGGTGTGTGCCACCATGCCCAGCTAATTTTTGTATTTTTAGTAGAGATGGGGTTTCTCCATGTTGGCCAGGATGGTCTTGATCTCCTGACCTTGTGATCTGCCCACCTCAGCCTCCCAACCCTTTAACATTTTTATTGTGTCTATTTTATTCTTCTCTCTTTTCTTCTTCACTAGTTTGGCTAACAGTCTATCTATTTTGTGATTAAAAAAAAAAAAAAACACCCATCTCCTGGATTCATTGGTTTTTTGAAGGGTTCTTTGTGTCTCTGTCTCCTTCAGTTCTGCTCTGATCTTAGTTATCTTTTGTCTTTTGCTACTGTTGAATTTATTTGCTCTGGCCTCTCTAGTGCTTTTAATTGTGATGTTAGGCTGTCGATTTGAGATCTTTCTTGCTTTCTTCTGTGGGTACTTAGTGCTGTAAATTTCCCTCTAAACACTGCATTAGCTATGTCCCAGGGATTCTGGTACATTGTGGCTTTGTTCTTACTGGTTTCAATAAACTTATTTATTTCTGCCTAAATTTTGTTATTAATCCAGTAGTCATCCAGGAGCAGGTTGTTCAGTTTCCATGTAGTCTTACAGTTTTGAGTCAGTTTCTTAATCCTAAGTTCTAATTTGACTGTACCATGATCAGAGAAACTGTTTTACTTCCAATTATGTGGTCAGTTTTAGAATAAATGTGATGTGATGCTGAGAATGTATATTGTGTTGATTTGGTGTGAATACATTTGCTTGGTCCAGAGCTAATTTCAAGTCCTGAATATCTTTGTTAATTTTCTGTCTTATTAATCTGTCTAATATTGACAATGGGGTGTTAAAGTCTCCCACAATTATTGTGTGGGAATCTAAATCTCTTTCTAGGTCTCCAAGAACTTGCTTTATGAATCTGGATGATCCTGTATTAGGTTACATATATATTCAGGAGAGTTAGCTCTTCTTTTTGCATTAATCCCTTTACCATTATGTTGCCCTTCTTTGTCTTTTTTGATCTTTGTTGGTTTAAAATCTGTTTTATCAGAGACTAGGATTGCAACCCCTGCTATTTTGTTGCTTTCCATTTGCTTGGTAAATATTCCTCCATCCTTTTATTTTGAGCCTATGTATGTCTTTGCACTTGAGATGGGTCTCCTGAATACAAGACACCAATGGGTCTTGAGTCTTCATTCAATTTGCCAGTTTATGTCTTTTAATTTGGGCATTTAGCCTGTTTACATGTAATATTAACATTTTTATGTTGATCCTGTCCTTATGATTTTATTTGATTCTATCCTTATGATGCTAGCTAGTTATTTTGCGTGTTAGTTGATGCAGTTTCTTCATAGTGTTGATGGTCTTTACCATTTGGTATGTTTTTACAGTGAATGGTAATGGTTGTTCCTTTCCATGTTTAGTGCTTCCTTTAGGCACTCTTGTAAGGCAGGCCTGATGGTGATGAAATCTCTCAGCAGTTGCTTGTCTGTAAAGAATTTTATTTCCCCTTTGCTTATGAAGCTTAGTCTGGCTGGATATGAAATTCTGAGTTGAAAATTCTTTTCTTCAAGAATGTTGAATATTGGCCCCCACTCTCTTCTGGCTTGTAGGATTTCTGCAGACAGATCCACTGTTAGTCTCATAGGCTTCCCTTTGTGGGTAACCAGACCTTCCTCTCTGGGTCCTCTTAACATTTTCTCCTTCATTTCAACCCTGGCAAATCTGATGATTATGTGTCTTGGGGTTGCTATTTTCGAGGAGTATCTTTGTGGTGTTCTCTGTAGTTCCTGAATTTGAATGTTGGCCTGTCTTGCCAGGTTGGGGAAGTTCTCCTGGATAATATCCTGAAGAGTGTTTTCCAACTTGGTTCCATTCTCCTTGTCACTTTCAGGTACACCAATCAAACACCTTTTTACATAATCCCAAATTTCTTGGAGGCTTTGCTCATTTGTTTTTATTCTTTTTTTTCTAACCTTGCCTTCATGCTTTATTTTATTAAGTTGATTTTCAATATATGATATCCTTTCTTCTCCTTGATCAATTTGGCTATTGATACTTGTATATGCTTCACAAAGTTCCCATGCTGTGTTTTTCAGCTTCATCAGGTCATCGATGTTCTTCTCTAAACTGGTTATTTCAGTTAACAATTCCTCTAACATTTTTTGAAGGTTCTTAGCTTCCTTGCACTGGATTAGAACATGCTCCTTTTGTTCAGAGGAGTTCGTCACTACCCACCTTCTTTACCCTCCCTTCGTAAGTTTGTCAAACTCATTCTTCATCCAGTTTTGTTCCCTTGCTGGCAAGAAGTTGTGATCCTTTGGAGGAGAAGGAGCATTCTGGTTTTTGAAAACTTCAGCTTTTTGCACTGGTTTTTCCTCATCTTCATGGATTAATCTACCTTTGGTCTCTGAATTTGGTGACTTTTGGATGGGGTTTTTGTGTGGACATCCTTGTTGTTAATGTTGATGTTATTCCTGTTTGTTAGTTTTCCTTCTAACAGTCGGGTTCCTCTGCTACAGTTCTGCTGGAGTTTTCTGGAGGTCCACTCCACAGGCCCTGTTTGCCTGGGATCATCACTGAAGGCTACAGAACAGCAAAAATTGCTGCCTATTTCTTCCTCTGGAAGCTTTCTCCCAGAGGAACACCCTCCAGATGCTAGCCAGAGCTCTTCTGTATGAGGTATCTGTCAACCCCTGCTAGGAGGTTTCTCCTTATCAGGAGGCACAGGGGTCAGGTACCCACTTGAGGAGGCATTCTGTCTCTTAGGAGAGCTGGAATGCTGTGCTGGGAGATCTGCTGCTCTTTAGAGCTGGCAGGCAGAAATGTTTAAGTCTGCTGAAGCTGAGCCCACAGGTGTCCCTTTCCCTAGGTGCTGTGTCCCAGGGAGATGAGACTTTTATCCAAAAGCCCCTGACTGGTGCTGCTGCCTTTCTTTCAAAGATACCCTTCTCAGAGAGGAGGAATCTACAGAGGCTTTCTTTCTACAGTGGCTTTTCCTAACTGTGGTGGGCTCTGTCCAGTCTGAATTTCCTGGCAGCTTTGTTTATACTGTGATAGGTAAACCACCTACTGAAGCCTCAGTAATGGCAGACGCTCCTCCCTGTACCAAGCTTGAGCTTCCCAGGTCGACTTTAGACTGCTGTGCTGGCAGTGAGAATTTCAAGCCAGTGGATCTTAACTTTCTGGGCTCTGTAGGGGTGGGATCCACTGAGCTAGACCACTTGTCTCCCTGGCTTCAGCCCCCTTTCCAGGGGATTGAACGGTTCTGTCTTGCTGGCATTCCAGGAGCCACTGTGGTATTAAAAAACACCTTCAGCTAGCTGGGTGTCTCCCCAAATGGCCACCCAGTTTTGTACTTGAACCTTAGGGCCCTGGTGGTTTAGGCACCTGAAGGAATCTCCTAGTCTGGGGGTTGCAAAGACTATGGGAAAAACATAGTATTTAGGCTGGAATGCACCACCCCTCATGGCACAGTCTCTCACGATTCCCTTGGCTAGGGGAGGGAGTTCCCAACTGCTTGCACTTCCCAGGTGAGGCAAGCTCACCCTGCTTCTGCTCGCCCTCCATGGGCTGTTCCCACCATCTAACCAGTCCCAGTGAGATGATCCACATACCTTAGTTAGAAATGCAGAAATCACCTGCCGTCTGTGTTGATCTTCTTGGAGCTGTAGACCGGAGTTGTTCCTATTTGACCATTTTGCCAGCTACCTAGTTCTGGGTTCTTTCAGTAGCAAAGGCTCTGTATGAGTTAATTGATTATATATGACCTTTGTATAGTGACTTTCTCAGATGCTGGGTGTAGTAACAATGTACTGGGTATCTAATCAGGCTCATTATGTCCTGTGATATCAGCATTGCAGAGATATCAGGAAGCTTATCTCATTTACCAGTGTTCATCTTCTGAGATGGTTACAGCTTGATCTTTGTTTGCTATGAGATGATTTCTGTTGCCTCAGGCAATGGGCTATTTTGTAGAATGTACAGTGGTCTGAGCTCCCTGCTCAGTCCTGGAGTGGAGCAAGCTGTACAAGCCCAAGCTGGACAGGCCCACCTATATGTTCCCCAATGTCAGGCATAAGCACTGGCTTTGGGGGAAATTTAGGAGGCAACCACCATGGACCAAGATACGGGGATGGGTGTAGAGGGAAGAAACCTCCATTGCCCCAAATTCTCTGCCCTGGACAAGAGGGTGCCCTTTACTCTTAATCTAGAAAAATGGGTGTCTCAAATGCCTGGAGATTTGTCCAGGCATGGAACACAAAGGGTGACACTGCATCAAGATGTCTGCACCTAATGGGAAGGGAAGTTTAGGCTCCTAATCCAAACAAGAAGTTGCACCAAATGTCTGAAAATATGCCCTGGAATAGAGCAAAGAGGGCATTGCCACACCAAGATATTTCCACAAGAGGGGAGAGTTGCTCAGACTCCTAAACTCAGTGTGAGGATGTGCTGGATGCCTGGAATTATGCCCAGACACGGAGCAGAGAGGGTGTTCATCTCCCAATATCTCTGCATGGGAAGTGGAGGGCAACTCAGACTCCTAATCTGAGTAGGTAGGTTAAATAACCAGAAATGTGCCCTTCAGTGAAAAGCAGAATAATAGTTGTGGAGTGGGCTAACTGCTGCTGCTGCAACGTTTTTGCACAGCAAGGGAGGGGAAGCTCAGGCCCCTATTCCAGGTGAGTAGGTGTGCTTAGTGTCTGGAAAAATTCCCAGGCATGGTGCAGAGGGGGTGCTTCTGCAGTAAGTTCTTTGCAAAGAAATGTCAGAAGAATTTGAACCAGAGTGAGTCCATCTTGAATAGGGGCTGGTTAAAATAAAGCTGAGACCTTCTGGGCTGCATTCCCAGGAGGTTTGATATTTTTAGTCACAGAATGAGTTAGAAGGTCAGAAAGACTGGTGTTACAAGATACAGGTTAGAAAGACCCTGCTGATAAAGCAGAATTCAGTTAAGAAGCTGGCCAAAACCCACCAAAATCAAGATGGTGATGAAAGTGACCTGTGGTTGTCCTCACTGCTCATTATATACTAATTATAATCCATTAGCATATTAAAAAATACTCCCACCAGTGATATGATGTAAGTGTCATGGCAATATCCAAAAGTTACGCTAGGGAGTCTAGAAAGGAGAGGAACCCTCAGTTCCAGATAATCCTTGCGTTTTTTTCTGGAAAATTTATGAATAGTCTACACCTTGATTAGGTTATGATCCAGAAATAACCATAAAAATAGTCAAGCAGCAGCCCTTAGGGCTGCTCTGCTTATGGAGCAGACATCCTTTTGTTTACTTTCCTTTCAATCTACTATGTGGACTCACCCCAAATTTTTTCTTACATGAGATCCTAGAATCCTCTTGGGGTCTGGATTGAGACCCCTTTTGGGTAACAGGTAGATAAGCGTTGCCCACATTCCCCAGATGAGCAGGAGTGGGGTCTACCTTCCTTCCACTCAGAATTAATGGGACGCAATTCCCTGACTGACCAGGGGAGCAGGCTGGGGCACCCAGTAATGACACATCAGAATGGGACCAGGTCGCAAAGCTATCCTTGGCTGCAAGTTTTTTCATCCAAGAGAAACTGTGGCTTAAGCATCTCTCCTGCTTTAGTCCCATGATGGGAAATATTCCAATTCCAGCACTTACTGACAGGTCACGCTCCACATTTCCCCCTCAATTCTGGCTGTGGGGTCCCATCTCCTGTTCTAGAGTAAGTGCAGAGACTAAAATGCCTGTGGCAGGTGCTGCCACTAATTACTGAAGAATGATTGACTTTATGAGCCTGGATCAAAAATGATGTCCTCCTCTCAATCAAAATGTCTGTATACCTGGTGTCTTTTCCTCTCTTTATCTCCCAGTCTTTTAATAAGTTAGCTCCAGGGATTGGGAAAAATGATGGCCTGGTTTTCACAGATTGTTAATAGAAAAGTCAATCACAGAGGGTGACTCTGCCTCTTTCATATACTGAGACTTCACTCACTTTTATGCCAGATGTCATCATACAGGCTGCTTATAAACCTTCTCTTCCCCAGGATCTGGGGTGTCCTTCACTTTTTGGGTGAATTCCCATATTCTTTCTTGAATAAAAGCTCAAAGTGTAAATTTTTACATACTGTTTTGCTATTTCTAAGTGTAAGAGGCACAATAAAAGCCTTTAATCCACCAGCTTGGGAGAAAAATGCAGGGCAAAAGTTTATAATTTTAACCATGTCTAACATATCAACGTTTTTCTTTTATGGATGGTACCTTTGCTACTACACCTAAAAAGTCAATGTGAAACTCAAGATCACCTACATTTTCTCTTATACTTTTTCCTAAGAATTTATTGTTTTGCGTTTTACATATAGGTCTATGTATTTTTTTTGTGTGTTACTTTTGGGAAGGGTATGAAGTCCATGTCTAGATTCTCTTTTTTTTCCTATAGGTGGATGTCCAGGTTTTTCAACACCATTTGCTGAAAAGACAATCATTTCTCCATTGAACTTCCTTTTACCATTTGTTAAAGGTCAGTTGACTATGTATGTATGGGTCTATTTCTGCACTTTCTACTCTGTTTCACTGATCTATGTGTTTATGGTTTATCAATATCACACTGTATCTTTTACTGTAACCAGTAGTAACACAAATGATTTTGACAAAAGAGCAAAAGTAATTCAACAAGTTAGCAAGTGGAACTGGAGCAATTGGACATACAAAGGCAAAAATATGTTCATTCATCTAAGTTTCACACCTTGTACAGATAGTAACTCAAGTGGATAAAAGATTTAAATGTAACGATAAAACTCTTTTTTAAAAAACAAGGAGGAATTGGGATCTAGGCTGAGGCAAAGAGGTTTTAGACATCAAAAGTAAGATATGTAAAATCAAAAAGTGATAAATTATACTTATGAAAATTAGAAAACTTTGCTCTGTAAAAAATCTTTTTAAGGAGATGAAAATACAAGCCATAGACTGGGTGAAAATGTCTGGAAATTACATATCTGACAAAGAACTAGTATCTAGATACCGTAGACCTATGTATATACATATCACAATTTATGAAAAATCAAATAATTAAGTTAAAAATGGGCAAAAATCATGATGAGACATTTCACCAAGGAACAATAGTTGGGAACTTAGCTCTTGAAAACTGCTTCCGTTCATTAACCACTAGTAAAATGCAAATTCAGACTAATGATTTCTCATTAAAAACAATGAGATATCACTAAACACCTAACAGAATGACTTAAATAGCAAGCAGGGATGATACCAAGTGCTTGTGATGACATGGAGAAACTAGATCACTCACACTCATAAAATGTAAAATGACACAGTAATGCTGAGCAAATATTTGGTGCAAGAGGTTTAGCCTTCACCCTTTCTTGGCTTCAACATGCCTTTCTCACTGAGCGTGATCATTTCTAGCTAACTTAAAATGAAGAAACGATACTTTTTCTTTCACTTGAACATAGACATAATTGCAGTGTTTATTTATTAGCTTAATTTCAATATTGTTGTGTCTCAGGAAATAGGCAGGACCAAGGAGAGGGAGAGAAATGATGGAATGGCTGATTGGTGGGGAAGTCAGAACACACACATTTATTGATCAAGTTTTACTATATTATATGGATACAATTTGTGGTACCACAAAACAATTACAATAGTAGCATCAAAAATCACTGATTACAGATCACCATGACAGATAAAATAAGAATGAAAGACTTTAAAACATTGTAAGAATTACTAAAATGTGACAGAGGCAAGAAGGAAGTACTTACTATTAGGAAATTGGCGCTTATAGACTTGCTTGGTGCAGGGTTGCCATAAACCTTCAATTAAAAAAAAAAAAGCAATATCTGCAAAGCAAAGTAAAGCACAATAAATAAGATCTATCTGTATAAAGAATAAAAAGTTTAGTTTAAAAAATCTTGGAGCAATGTTGCATATTAAGATGTGCAAAGGAAAATAAAACAATCTCAGGAAGCCCCAGATTGGGGCTCTTATGTGAAAGGAAAGGAGACTAAGTCTTGCAGTACCTTTTCCAAATAAATATCTGTTACTAATATTATGTCTCGGCCAGATCTCTGTGGAGAGGTAAAAGGCCTCCGGCATCTGCTGAAGGACAGCCTCCACAGATCTTTCATAAGTAAATGTTTTGCTGGCTTTTCATAAACCATGACATGCCAATTATAACCTTTAGGAGTTAAGTTTATCGCTTAAAACTCTACACAGATACTGTCATTACAAGTTGATCTTCTCAGCTAGAGAATAAAGTCCAGGCTCATTTCCCCAGCTACCCAGAGGTATCTGCATAATTGGTTCTTCCTTTACTTTTTTTTTGTTTTCATACAGTCACTTTGTCTCAGGTAAAATATAGATTTACTGGGTACTAATTAAAGTCTCACAGAATGTAAGTATTTGCCTAACCACCTGCCCTGCATTCCTTCCCCCTCCAACTTTAAGGGAAGACATAAATACTAAATTGTTAAAAAATCTCTTTGGAGAAACAACCACACATGTGTCTGTGGCTTGTTTTTTTCCCAGTTGTACCATAAGCAGGTTTAATAAACCTCAGTGATTAAGAGTTATGCCTCAGTCATCATTTTAGTCATTACATGCCATCATAGGTCAAGGTTTCTACAAAAAAAAAAAAAAATATGTCAAACTATAGAGATAGCTGGCTTTCTTTCCCAACCTCAGTCCTTGAACACCTAACGTAGAGAAACAAACAAACAAACAAAAAAACAAAGAAATGCAGAAAATAATTTAAAAACTCTTGGAGTGACAGGCATTATTTTGAACCCTTGTGCTGGGATGCAGCTTTTCCCTGAAGAAGGAAGTAGCCAGGTGAGGCCATGAAAGACAACATATAAAGGAACTGTTTAAAGTTCTGCTTTTACTTCTCCCCTGACACTGCCTCAGGACAAACAGTGTCTGACCTTTGCACTGGCTGCTACTCAAAGCTCTAGTCCAGTTATCATCAGAAATAAATTCATGCCTGATAAGAAGTAGATGTGAGGCCGGGCACAATGGTGGCTCACGCCTATAATCCCAGCACTTTGGGAGGCCGAGACAGGTGGATCACGAGGTTAAGAGCTGGAGACCATCCTGGTCAACAAGGTGAAACCCTGTCTCTACTAAAAATACAAAAATCACATGGGCATGGTGGTGCGCACCTATAGTTTCAGCTACTCGGGAGGCTGAGGCAGGAGAATTGCTTGAACCCAGGAGGCGGAGGTTGCGGTGAGCCAAGATCATGCCATTGCCCTACAGTCTGGGTAACAACAGTGAAATTCCATCTCAAAAAAAAAAAAAAAAGAAGTAGCTGTGAAGATGAGATTTTAAAAAATTACTTTCAGGCAGTTATTTCCAATACCTCCCTATTCAAATTCTCCAAGGACTGGTAAATTATAATTTAAAGAGGCTCTCCTAATAAACTTCTATAAAAACAGAAATGTTTAGGACAATTAGGAGTGTTTTCATTGTTCTGTTTATCTTTTAGTCTCTGGGGCTCTCTTCCCCAGAGCTCATCCAGCTTCTTCATCCCAGGAGCTGATTCGCTCTCTGGACTGGAGAATGCTTTCATTCCACATCCACTGCCTGACAGTGTAGCCCGTATTCTCAGAGGATATGAGCTCACAGACTAAAATAATAAGACTTTGAAGAGTTCAAATATTTCAAAAGAAATTAAACATGCTGCATTAAAGATTCTATTAGAGCACAAGTACTAGGACAAAAGAAAGAAGAATATAAAATTAGCAAAATTAACATATGAAAAGGGATAAGGGAAAATATTAGGAATATGAAAAAGGTACAATTTTTTTATAAATCAAGCTATATTAGTTATGAAAAATAAAATAACTGAAATAGACAAACTTCAAAAAATTTAAAAAAATATGAAAGGTCTCAGACTGAACAATCCCATAATAGGTCAAAGAGGAGCATTAAGGAAAAGCACATATCTATTTTTTATCTCTGGTAAATCTGTATAGATCTGTAGCAATGTCAATTTTTCCCTCTGCAGAAAAAAAAGCAGAAAAAAATCAACCAAGGGGCATAAGGCAGTGTGAGAGACTTAGGTAAGATTTAGAATAGGAATGAATGTTGATTAAAAGGCTTTAGAGCAGGAATGAAAGGAAGTAAAGTACAGTTGGAAGAGGGCCACACAGGCAACTTGAGAAATCAAGTGTGTGGTTTAACCTTTTGAAATGGGGTTTTTCCATTGGCATGTGTACTAGCCCATTTTCACAGTGCTGTATAAAAAAATACCTCAGATGGGGTAATTTATAAAGAAAAAAGGCTTAATTGATTTGCAGTTCCACATGTCTTGGAGGCCTCAGAAAACATGCAATTATAGTAGAAGGTGATGGGGAAGCAAGAAATGTCTTACTTCTTTCCTCTGCAGGAGAAAAAAGTGAGGCAGAAAGTGCCACACACTTTCAAACAACAAGATCTTATGAGAACTTACTCACTGTCGCTAGCACAGAAAGGGGGAAGTCCATCCCCATGATTCAATCATTTCCTATGAAACCCCTTTATTGACACATGGGGATTACAGTTCAAGATGAGATTTGAGTGGGAACACAGAGCCAGACCATATCATTTCACCCCGGCCCCTTCCAAATCTCATGTTCTTCTCACATTTCAAAACACAATCACATCTTCCCAACAGTCCCTCAAAGTCTGAACTCATTCCAACACTAACCCGAAAGTCCAAGTCCAAATTTTCATCTGAGATAAGGCAAATTCCTTCCCTCTGTGAGCCTTGGTTTTAAAATTAAAACCAAGTGAGTTATTTCCAAGATACAATGAGGGTACAAGCATTGGTAAATCCTCCAATTCCAAGGAAGAAATTGGCCAAAACACGGGGGCCACAGGTGCCATGCAAGTGTGAAACCCAGTGGGGCATCCATTAAATCTTAAAGCTCTAAAATTATCTCCTTTGACTCCATGTCTCATATCCAGGTCACACTGATGCAAGGGATGGGTCCAAAGGCCTTAGACAGCTCTGACCCTGGGGCTCTGCAGGATATAGCCCCCAAGTTGCTTTCACAGGCTGTCATTGAATACCTTCTGCTTTCCCAGGCCCATGGTGTAAACTGTCAGTGGATCTATCATTCTGTGGTCTGGAGTATGGTAGCCCTCTTCTCACAGCTCCACCAGGCAGTGTTTCAGTGAGGGACTCTGTGTGCAGGCTCCAATACCAGATTTCCCCACTGCAGTGCCCTAGTGGAGATTCACCATGAAGGCTCTGCCTCTGGATCAGATATCTGCCTGGACATCTAGGCACTTTCATACACCCTCTAAAATCTCGTCTGAGGCTCCAAAATTCTTGCCTTCTGTGCACCTCCAGGCCCAACACCACTTGGAAGATGCTGAGGCTTGGGGCTTGCATCCTTTGAAGCAATGGCCTGAGCTGTACCTTGACCCCTTTTAGCCAGGGATGGAACTGAAGCTGAAATGTCTGGGACACAGAGTACCATGTCCTAAGGCTACACAGAGCAGCAAGGCCCTGTGCCCAGTCCACAGAACCATTTTTCTCTTCTGTGCTACCAGGTCTCTGATGGGAGGAGTTGTCATGAAGATCTCCGAAATGCCTTGGAGACATTTTCCCCACTGTCTTAAGAATTAACACTTAGCTCCTCTTTATCCAAATTTCTGTAAACACTGGTTTGAATTCCTCCCCAGTAAATGAGTTTCTCTTTTCTATCACATGGTGACACAGCAAATTTTCCAAACTTTCATGCTCTGCTTCCCTTTTAAACATAAGTTCCAATTTCAGATCATCTCTTTGTGAACACGTATAACTATGTGTAGTTAGAAGCATCCAGGCCACTTTTTAACACTTTGCTGCTTAGAAATTTCTTCCACCAGCTGTCCTAAATCATCTTTCTGAAGTTCAGTGTTCCACAGTTCTCTATGACAGGGTCACCAGTCTCTTTGATAAAGCATAGCAAAAATGACCTTACTCTAGTTCCCAATGAGTTTATTGTCTCCATCTGAGACCATCTCAGCCTGGCTTCCATTGCTCATATCACTATTAGCATTTTGGTAAAAACTATTTTCAAATCTCTAGAAAGTTTCAAACTTTCCCACATCTTCCTGTCTTCTTCCAAGGCTTCTAAACTGTTGCAACTTCTGCCTATTACCCAGTTCCAAAGTCACTTCCACAGTTTCAGATATCTTCATAGAAGTACCCCACTCCTGGTACCAATTTTCTGTATTTGTCTGTTTTCAAATTGCTGTAAAGAACTACCTAAGACTGGGTAATTTATAAAGAAAAGAGGTTTAGTTGACTCACATCTCTGCATGACTGGAGAGACAGGAAACTTATAATCATGGAGGAAGACAAAAGGAAAGAAAGGCATGTCTTACATGGCAGCAGAAGAGAGGGAGGACAAAGAAAGCCAAAACTATCATGTCTCCTGAGAACTCACTCACTATCATCAGAACAGCAAGACGCAAGTCTGCCCCACCATGGTTCAATCACTTCCCACCAGGCCCCTCCCCAGACACACTGGGATTACAATTCAAGATGAGATTTGAATGGGGACATAAATCTAAACCATATCAGCATGCTTTGGGGTCTTGTATTCCTTATCCCTGTATTCTTTCCTTGGGGAGGGCTGTCTGTATGTGCAGTAGTCTGCTAGCACTTGGGAAAGGAGCATGCACAGTGTGTTTACTGGAGTTGTATCCATTCTCACATGAGGCATTCTTTAACAGTCAAATGTCCCTAGAAGGTCATATGCCAGTTAAACTCAACCATTTCTCTTAATGCATATGCTTGAGGACACTTGCCCAACTCCCAGCTTCTGGAATCTTATTGGAAAGCTGGTGATCACCAGTTTCAGTGTTTCTGTTTATTGGGAGACTGTTTTTCCCTGGCACTAGTTGTGACCAATTATTAGAGAGGCAGTTAACAACTTCCTGACCATCATCTGATGGTTGCCTGATATTCTTGGTGGAGTGTGGAGGGGAATGAGGGAATCCCTCTCCTGCTCTGCTCATATCTGACTAGCTACCTGCTGTAACATATCCACACTAAAATTGTATGTTTGAATATTGAAACAAAGGGAAAATTTTGAAAGCTTACAGAAATACATGAAACATTAAATAAGAGAACAAGAATTGGATTGATGGCATTTTTAATATAAAAATGGAAATGAGAAGACAATAAAATACAAGTATTGATGGGGAGTAGAGACCAGAATGTTATAAATAGGCAAACTCTTGGTATTTACTATGAATAGTCTTTACTTTAATCCTGAAGTTAAACATGAGTTCCCTGGAGTGGTGACCAAAGTTATTATTTAAAGCAATAACGGTACTTATTTCCCTGTGCCCCATACTCCACAAGTTAAATGATGAGAGCCAGATATCACACTGTACATATGAAGATTTATACTTCAGGAGAGGAACACAAATTCTAAATTTGGAAATTTGTTTGGATGAGCTACTCAGCTGACACGTCTTCTAAGAAAAGGAGAAAAATCTAATATCCACAATGTAAACAACTTCTTGAGAAGAGTCATGAAATCTCCCTGGGTTCTTCATCTTTTGACTGTAAGAAACTATCTCTAGGAAGAAGACATCATTTCAACTTACAATCTTTAAAATTTCTCCATGGTTCTGGGTTTTACCTCTCTTTAAAATCTGAACACTTATCTTCAAGCAGGTAAATCTACTCAGTTCTTTCACAATATATTCAGTCATCATTTAGCTTTCAAGATTTCCCCTTTACCCTAGGTATCTGTTTTCTTCACTCAAAAAGCCCTAACTATACACATAAAAATGACAATTGTCATTCAAATACAGGGAGGTGATGAAATATTCTCAGACTTTCAATGTCACAGACATTTGCCAGACTAAAACCTATTCTGAAAACAGTTTTAGAAAAAGTACATAGGTTTTAGAAAATCCAGGTAATATTATAAGATATATATGAAAACAAGAGTCAAAACTTGTTAAAATTATGTCACTTAAATTTTTTTTCTAATCAAAGAAAAAGAGGCAATAATACTATAATAACCGAGAAATAAAAGATTAGAGAATCTCAGCCTGATGAAGAAGAGTGGAAGGTGGTGCATATGAACCAAAATATGTGAGAATTTGCTAAAATTTTTGCCATTTAAAACAACTATAAGTTAAAAAGAAATAAACTTAGAAATCGTAGAAAAAAACTAAAACAAAAAATTAAAGTGACACAAACATACAAATTAATCACTAATTACAATAAATGTAAATATATTAAACCATATATTTACAGAATGGTTAAAGAAATGAAATAACAAAGACAATGCATTAGAACATACAAAGTATGAGATTTAAGGTAAATAAAAAGACATAGACAAATGCCAAAAGAAAGATTATAGGACTAATTTAATATCTGATAAAATGGGTCTGAACATTAAGTACAGAAAACACCTTTGTAAAATTATGACAGTAAGAGTTATCTGATATAGTTGACTACATCTTGCTTGTAACCTCTAAGCTTGATCCTTCCTGACCATAGGACAAGCTAATCTTAGGATGAATTTAGTTTATAGTTTAACCTTAAAGCAAGAATGATGATTGCCCTTCCCAAAACTAAACCACCTTTGTAAAACTAATTAAAAGACGCAAGATTAGAATTATGAGAGAGGCATCAATGCTGCTAAAATGTAAGCGTAGTTAAATGATAACAAGCCATTTTCCCAGAGGTCATACAATTTGTAACTTCCTCAGATGGTTCTATAGCTGCTATCACTAATGTAGAACCTGAGATTGGTTGTTGGAGAGGATTTTGCAGATGTTTGTCTTCTGGGGAACTGCACGTAGACTCATGATTTAACCACCCCCGTGGTCCCCCACCCACAGATAGATTCAGCACATGAGAACCATTTTCACACCCTTATAATGACATCCCCAATCAGTGGGCAGCACTAAATTCCTAGTCTCTTGCTCACAAAACTGTTCTTCAAAAACCCTAATCTCTGGCTCTTTGGGGAGACTAATTTGAGTGATAACTACATCATTCGTGTGGCTGGGCTTGCGTCTATTAAATTCTTTCATTACTCCAATGCCATGGTCTCAGTGAATTTTTTTATTCTTTCTGTGCTTCAGGCAGGAAGAATCCATCAAGCAGTACTTATTAAAGATGAAGTATCATTATCTCATGAAAAAATGTTTCAACAAACTAAGATATAACAATTTTAAACATCTATGCAATTAATTTTAAAATGTACTTAATTTGTTTATTTTTATTTATTTATTTATTTATTTTTCAGAGACAGAGTCTCACTCTGTCACCCAGACTAGAGTGCAGTGGTGCAATCTCAGCTCACTGCAACCTCCACCTCCCAGATTCAAGTGATTCTCCTGCCTCAGCCTCCTAAGTGTCTGGGATTACAGGTGCGCAACACCATTCCTGGCTAATTTTTGAATTTTTAGTAGAGATGGGGTTTAGCTATGTTGGCCAGGCTGGACTCGATCTCCTGACTTTAAGTGATCTGCCCACATTGGTCTCCAAAAGTCTTAGGATTACAGGCTTGAGCCACCTCGCAGGGAGAAACTAATAAATCCACCATCATCATGCATTTCAACATACCACAATTGATAGGTCAAGCACACAAAACAATAAAAAGAATGCTAATCTGAACACAATTAACAAATTTAAACTAGTGTATATATGTAGAATTTTACAGACAATAATCAAAGAACGTATATTTTTCTCAAGCATATATGAAAGATAAATTGATATTTTATCATAAAGGAAATAAAGACAACACATTTCCAAAGTATCATAGATACTATACAGCCTTGATATCTAACGACAATACAACTGTCTGAAGTAATTTTTTTTAAGATTTAAAATATTTTCTGTATATTCGCAAATTTGAAAGGAAACCCTCTTGAAGAATTAATGGTATAATGAAGGAAAAAGATAAATAAATAATTTCTAGAATTATAGAACAATAAATGATAAAGGATAAGAAAAGCTTACAAAACGAAACCTAAGGGATGTGGTCAATGTGGGCTCCAGTGGTCCTTTGAAAGAGATTTATAGTCTTAAATATTGATATTAGAAAAGAAATACCTTTAAAATAAATTGTGCTAATATGTATTTTAGAAAATGAATAATTCAGTGAACTTCCTCAACACAAAGAAAATGGCAAAAATAATAAAAATAAGAATTGTAATTAATGCAATAAAAAGCTGCTGTTTTTAACTAGAATATGATTATAAAAAGCAAACATATCAGATAGAATTAAGAATTAAGCGATCATCTGGAGCGGAGAACTGAAAGAGATTTTGCTTAACCTTTCTCATCCTCAGAAAAGTTAATTCGATTTTCCCCTTCTTCATGTCAGAGCTACTCTCTGCTTTAAACTATAGGGTCTATTGCCATACAAAAGGTAAGTATCATCCTATGATAAATAGTGGCAAGCCTAGAAAGTCAAAGGCACCCATCCACAGAGCACCCACAGACTGCTGGGAACTACTCACTGTGTGGGTTTAATTGGTATTCTACCTCATACAGAGAATAATAAAATTTTGAGAAATCGTAGTTGCTAAACACAAATACTCAAAAGAACTGGCACGGACTGGTGCTGAACGGTCTGGCAAAGGAGGTCATGATGTACACCAGCTTCCTTTAGCCTTTGCCAGCAGTATATGCTCATCTCATCATTAAGCAAGGCTCTTAAACTCCACAAAGAGCAGACCTCTTTTTGTGGAGATGAAAAAGATTTTAGCCAGAATTTCCATATCTTTAATTTGTGTTACATCTGAACCCTGGCAGACTTTCTTATTTTCCACCCAATTAATGCATTTCATGGTTCAGTAGCTCTGACTTTACCCTGGCAGCCTGATTATGGTAATGTGAACATTGGCTCATACCACTGTTTCTAAGTGTCCTGTGCTGTGTTGGAGTCAAACATCAGAAACAGTCTCATATTGTTGCAGGGTGGAGGGTGGGAATGTATTTGTATATGTGTAGATAGATGTGTGTGTGTGTGTGTGTGTGTGTGTGTAGATAGATATATTTATGTGTGGGGGGGGTGCACACATATGCATGCGCACATATACATAAATAAAATGGTGGATTTTGACCTGGGAAGAGTGGTGGCTGAAGCACCAGGAACTCATGTATTTGTTCTTTGTACACACTAGGGGAATCAGGGTTGAAATACTCTTCTTTTCTCCGGAGAGTCTCGTGTCATTTAGGATTAAAGTGCTCTAGCTCAGTGGTCCTAAAATTTGCTCCTCACTAAGTCACCTAAGCGCTAGTTAAAACTTCAGATTACCAAAACTTTCCCTACAGCTTCTATTTTGGTTGGTGTGGGATATGGCCTAGGCTTTTGTATTTTTAACTTGTGTCCCTAGGGCAACTTTATGATTAGACACATTTGGAAAACATTGCTCTACCTAGTTCCAAGATCCAACAATTTTAAACTGAATGTTCACCTAGGCTTTTGGGATTATTCTTGCTGTTGTCTATAAGACTTATCTGACTTCTCCAACAACCCCAGGAGAAGAATGTGCTGTTCATTAGTTGCCATATATATTTAGTATGTCTCTATTTCTTAACCTCTCTAAGCCTGGTTTTCCCCCTTGAAATATGGAGATAATAGTAATAATAATACCTACTCAGAGAGATTTTTAGAGATTAAAATAAACTAATGCTTATAAAACACTTACGATAGGACTTAGAACAAAGTAAGGCTGAAAGAACATCAGCTATGATTCTTATTACTTTATATGACAAACAGTTTTTGTTTGCCTAATGTGATAAATCATTTGGAAAAGTGCTGCCATTTTTCCCTTCTCTGTACCAGGGCTCTATGCCATGTGGCTTTATAGCAACTCCCATGAGGAAATAATTATTTTTCCTAAAGTTGAAACTGATGTGATCCTGCCAATTGCCTGAACAATTGAATGTGATGGCAACAGGAAAATTGTGCTAGTGTTGAGCTTAGGCTTCAAGATGCCTGTGTACCTCCACTCTATGACAAGCTTCCTCTAGCCCGCTAAAAGATGAGAGACAATGAGGGTGATGCCAGTGACCCAGTTGTCCCCACCCTGGTCCCAGAGATGTAATGAAAGCCTAGCCAAGATCAGCAAAGTGCTACTCAACCTACAGCTGATTAGAGGCAAAAGAGTGTATCCAGCAGAAAACAGAAAAACCACCCAGTTGACCCAAGAACTGATGACTAATAAAAGGGGTGATTGTTCTAAGGTATTAAGTTTTGGGGCAAATTTTGTACATAGGCATAGATCTGGTGCAGCTACTATGTGCCAATTACTAAGTTACATATTAGAGATGCCTTGGGAAATAAGGTACAGTCCTAGTTCTCAAAAACTAAAAGCATGTTTTTGCAGGAGAAATAGATAAGTAAACACAATTTTAAAATAAAGTTATGTAAGGCTCAAATTATATTACTATTTTGTAAGCTTCAGTCACTCAAAAAATAATTTTAGAATTTCTACTATTTGTCATGCAGTGTTCTACACACTTGAAATATATCAGTGATATGGTTTGGCTCTGTGTCCCCACCCAAATCTCATATTAAATTGTAATCCCCATGTGTTGAAGGAGGGGCCTAGTGGGAGGTGACTGAATCATGGGGGCAGAGTTCCCCCTTGCTGTTCACATGATAGAGATTTCATGAGATCTGGTTATTTGAAAGTGTGTGGCACTTCCCCTTGCTTTCTTTCTCCTGCCACCATGTGAAGATGTGCTTGCTTTCCCTTCGCTCTTCTGCCATGATTCTAAGTTTCCCAAGGCCTCCCAGCCATGCTTCCTGTGCAGCCTGTGGAAATGTGAGTCAATTAAATGTCTTTTCTTCATAAATTACCCAGACTCAGGTAGTTCTTCATAGTAGTGTGAGAATGGATTAATACAATTGGTAACTAAATCAAACAAAAATCCCTTCCCCATAGGAAAAAAAAAAAAAAAAAAAAAAAAAAAAAAACAATAAATGTTAGAAGGAGCAGGAATATGGGACACGGTGGGTGGAAATCAGATTGCAGTATTAGATGGGGTGTCTGGTAAGGCTTTGTTGAGGAGAGTTGAGTAAAAACTTGAAAAAGATGAGAAAGTTGAATAATATTTCCAAAGAGATCAGTAAGATAAGGTGAAGCCCCTAAGGTGGGAAAGTATAATTTTTGTTAACAGAAACTAGGTCAGTATAACTAAAGCAGAAAATACAAAGTAGGATATACAAATTAGCCTGTAAAAATGCTTTTTTAAAATTAAAGCTCCTGAAGGATACAACAGGAGTTCAACACTGAAGCAAGTACAGGAGTTAGCAGGGATAGCGGAAAAAGGCACCCAACATGTGGTGGGAGGGAGTCAGATAAAAGAGAACTCCAAGGAGAGGACAAGAACACATGCAAAAGAACTAAGACAATGTTCATAGTGAGGGTGAACTGTCAGGGAATTTCATGGGATTAGAGCACAAAAGAGCTGTGCAAATTCTTTTTAAAAGCAGGCAGGACCATATACTGGAAGGCATTGAATGCAAGGCTAAGGAGGTTCCATTTACCTGGGTGTCAGTGGAGAAGTATTAAAGAGTTGAAGCACGAGAGAAGTGATTCTATCAGACTAGCTTTGCAAGATTATTTAGTTTAGCATGGAAAATGAATTGGAGAGGAGTGAAGAAACAAGCTGGAAGCCTACTTAGAAGATTTACTGATGGCCCTGGCAAGAAATGAGGATAGAGAGGAAGGTGTGGAGTCAAGCAATGTAAAAAAATGTGTCAGGAGAGGACGAATGGGCGTGGGGCAGTGGAACAACAATAGTACTTCAAGTTTTAAATCACAATCACTTCAGGGTCATTAGGAGATGAAATATTTTAATGGCCAATACAAAGAGTAACATTATTTATTTATGTATTCATTTCCTTAAATATTTAATCAATGCCCAGGACATGCCTAGGTAATATTAAATAGTAGGAATATAAAGAGTAGTGACGCAGTTACATCACCAAGGGCTACACAGTCCTAACACTGGCTCATCACCCTCAAACAACTAACACTGGTTCATCACCCCCAAAACAACTACCAGTAAGTGGGTTATTGTATGCAAGGCGGGTGTTGAGTCTTTATAAGGATCATCTTAATGAATCATCACAATGGCATTTTGAAGTGAGGCTATTATCCTCATTGTACAGATGAAGAAATTTATACTTTGAAAGATTGACTTGGCCAAAATCACACATTTAGTAAGTGGCATAGCTAACACAGGAATTTAGGACTATCTGTCACAGTCCCATGCTACATGGTAACACAGACCTACAAATCAGTAGATGCATTAAAAGAAATTATCCATTTTCCCTGACAGAGTGGTTTGAAAGCCTTCAAAGTGGTGATTCTTGATTTGAGTCTTGAGAGGTGAGCAGGTTTCCTCTAGGCAGCTAGGGAGGAAAAGAGGGAAAGGCCACAAGCAGTGTGCTCTGCAGAAGGGCAGCTGTGCTGCATGGGCTCTACCTGTTTCTCCAGATCTACTCTCACTCTCCTCCACCTCCTCTGTGGACCAGAAGGCTGACCGCTATAGACTGCACAGCCTTAGCTCCTCCAGGGGCTGACTGAATTTGACTAGCTGTAGATTGAAATGTGGGAATCAGGAAAAATAAAAAAATTGAAACTTCAAAGATTTTTAGTACATTCAGAGTTGTGCAACCATCACCACAGTCAATTTTAGAATATTTCCATCACCCAAAATACAAACTTTGTAGTGTTTAGCAGTTGTCTTTCCATCCCAACCCCAGCTCTAAACCACCACTCCTCTACTTTCTATCTACATATATTTGATTACTGTGACATTTCACATAAATGAAATAATAAAATGTGTGGTTGTTTTGGAACTGGCTTCTTTCACTTCACATAATTCTTTTAAGGTTCATCTATGTTGTAGCACGTGTCAATATTTTATTTCTGTTTATTGCTGAATAACATTTTATGGCTATACCACATTTTATTTACCTATTAATTGATGAACAGTTCAATCATGTACACTTTTTGACTATTATGAATAATGCATGAAAATCTGTGTACAAAGTTTTGCATAGACCCATATTTTTATTTCTTGAGCACATATCTATGACCGTAATTACTGGGTTATATGACAACTCTATGTTTAACCTTTTGAGAAACTACCAGACTGTCTTCCAACATCACTGCACCATTTTACATACCCATCGGCAATATGTGAGGATCCTAATTTTCCATGTCCTTGCCAACAGTTATTATCTGTCTTTTTTTTCTTCTTATAGTCATCTAAATAGGTATGCAGTGTTATCTCATTGAGGTTTTGATTTGTAGTCTTCTGACGGCTAATAATACTGAATATCCTTTATGTAATTATTGAGTATTCATTTTCCTTTTTTGGAGAAATATCTGTTCAGAACCTTTGCTCATGCTAAATCTCACAGTCTCTTAAACAATTCACTTGTTTGTCTCTGGTGTGTCCTGGGAGGAAACTGATACATATTACCGGGACTATCCAGATTTATAGAACAGGCCTTACTTCAAGGAGCATATATTTAGCAAAAGATGTAGGGCATGCCACTTGTGCTAGTTGTGCAAAAAAAAAAAAATCATTTTTATATTACTGCACTGACTTTGGTGATTTCTTTTGAATTGAGGCTGTATCTCAACATGATATCATAATAATTTATTTTTTAGTTGAATCATTTACTGGTCAACAATCCTAAAACACAAGACTAGATATCTTTCAGTCCCGGGTATAGAAAACGGAATTTTAGGGCTCGAGTTTTGTCAGTGCAGATTTTCCCAATGAACAAAAAGTCCTGACAGTAACTTTTTATAACAACTACGTTTTTTAAAAGCTATAAGTCTCATTGATGGTGGCTTCTTCTCCTTATCAAAATGACTTAAAGTTTGGTAAGACCCAGCAGTTCCTATAACATTAGGGTTTGGGACCACACAGATATGGGTTTGCATATCGATTGTTTAACTTACCATTTGCTTAACATTGGACAAGTTACTTGAACACCCCCCCCCCCCGTTTTCTTGTCTGCAAAATTAAGTGTTCTATATATAAAATAGTTGTGCTATGTAAGTAAAATAATGCAAATTAGACACATGGAAAGCATAATATTTAATAATTATTTCTTTTTCCACTGGCCCTTACACTTTTTCTTGTTAATCTGCTTCTGAAAAGTATCTCTCTCCCCGCTAATGCTAAGTACCTGATACCAGACTATGCAGTTATGTTATAAATGACACATTTAGTCTCTGGTTAAGAGAACTCATTTAATTACATGCATTGTTATTTTAAAATTCAAAAATATTTTGAATCTCTTACTTTTTTCCCCCCAAAAACAGTCAGTAAGACAAAGTGTTAGCCTCATAGCATTTTTGTTCTAGTTAAGAAGACAGGCAAACTATTCATTTAAAAATTTTATGCCAAAAAATAGAATCGTGCTTAGTGTTTCTCCACCAAACCATAAAGTTTCAGAAATCTTAAAAACAGCCTATAGCACTGTTATTTATCTATGACATGATTTGAATCCCAAGATTGGGAAAAGTTGCATTATGTTCTCTATTTATTATTGTAAGCACATTAATATCACATATTGACAAAATGCCAAGGGAAAAATAATAGTTTCCTTTTTAACTCACTCCAGCCATTGATGAATTATGAATATAAAGTAAAGGGCCTATCTCATAAAACTAATGCTATATCTCAAGGAAGCCAGAGAAAAGCTCTGACCTTTAGGAACACAATGAATTTATAGAAAACCAGTCCTCCAGGCATCCACCCTGAAAAATGCACTCTTATCTACAAACCACAGAGACAAGCTACACTCTTAACTCAAATAATAGCCACGTCTCCCTCCTGAAAATTGTGGAGCTATTCATGGACTACAAAAGAGTCCAATTGTGAGAAGAGCAACAGAAGAAGCTATCAAGGTCTTTAGATTGGTCCCTGCAAGTAGAAAAGTTTTTCTTCTTGAGTGTAAATGGAATATCAAACGAGCACATTTTAAATATACAGAATTTTGGCAGTTGTCAAGTTTTATTCTGGATGCTCTTGTCCTTAAATTATATTATAATCGTGTTATTAAAGTGAGCGAGTTTGTACTCAATACCACACTTTATTCTTTCTTGCCAGTCCTTACTAAATTCAGCCTATGAAATATTTTTTCCTGCCTCTTGATTTAAACTCAAGTAGATTTCATAGCTTTTCCAATCACTCTTCTCTGTTTCTTTTTTACCATCTTATTTATATTTTTAAACCTCATTTCCATCCCAGCATTACATATTTTTGTGCCATATTTTTCCACCTTCTAATAAATAATTAACTGATTTTTCTTTTTTTTTTGAGACGGAGTTTCATTCTTGTTACCCAGGCTGGAGTGCAATGGTGCGATCTCGGCTCACCACAACCTCCGCCTCCTGGGTTCAGGCAATTCTCCTGCTTCAGCCTCCCAAGTAGCTGGGACTACAGGCACATGCCACCATGCCCAGCTAATTTTATATATATATATATATTTTTTTTTAGTAGAGACGGGGTTTCACCGTGTTGACCAGGATGGTCTCCATCTCTTGACCTCGTGATCCACCCGCCTAGGCCTCCCAAAGTGCTGGGATTACAGGCTTGAGCCACCGCGCCCAGCCCAACTGATTTTATTTATCTTCTATCTTTCTTCACTGGTATGTTCCTTGAGTGTAAGGACCTTTTCTTTTTCTATGTAGTGTGTGTATGTGTGTAAGTGTGTGTGTGTGTGTGTGTGTTCTAATTTATCCTTTGAACCCGAAACAGTGGTTAGCACATTGGAGGCACTTAAGAAATATTTGTTGAATGGAAAAGTGAATTAGTGTATTAGTTCTTGACTGCTATAAAGAAATACCTGAGACTGGGTAATCTATAAAGAAAAGAGGTTTAATTGGCTCACAGTTCCACAGGCTGCACAGGAAGCGTGACTGGGGAGGCCTCATGAAGCTTTTACTTATGGCAGAAAGTAAAGTGGAAGTGGGAGTCTTACCATGGCCAAAGCAGGGGGAAGAGAGAACGCAGAAAGTTGCTACACAGTGTTAAACAACCAGATCTCTGGAGAACAGCGCTGGGGGGATGGTGCTAAGCCATTAGAAAGCACCCTCATTATCCAATCACCTCTCACCAGGCCCTATTTCCAACACTGGGGATTACAATTCAACATGAGGTTTGGGTGGGGACACAGATTCAAACAATATCAATTAGAAATCTGAATTCTCATCTAGTTAAAACATTTTTCTTCCTACATCCTGGGCTCACCTTAAGCAGGACACTGCAATGCAAACTAAAGGAAGGTGGAGGCAGCTTCTCTATTTTTCACTCCCTTTCTTTGTCTACTAATCAGCTGTTAGTTGTGGCTACAAGAGCATGATGCAGAGGCAGGATGTGAGGTAAGAGAATACAAAATTACTTACGGCTATAATTTTTCATCGGGGCCACCTTCATAACAACTGTGACAAATGCACTATTTGTTAATGCTTTCCTTTGTGGAGTATTTTTGTGATTTCTTAGAAGACTCCACACCACTGGCCTGGTTCGACTCCTGGTGTGGGTGAGGATGGAGACCCAAGCACTGGCTGACCAGGAGCCACCTTAATAGCCCTCCTATAGATAGCAGGCATGGTATGGGGGAATCTTTCTGGAAGGCATAGTTTTTACTTAAGACACCCCACCCCATGCCTATTTCATCCGGACCAAGACCCTTTCACATGTAATTTCTAAGACTGTAAAACCAAGACCCTTTCACATGTAATATCTAGAGTTATAAGCCTATATAAAGGCAGAGCTTCTCTTTGTTAGCAAGCTTGGCTGTTAGATGAGTATGTTGCCTTTCTCCCAGCTGAATAAATCATCCCTTGCTTCCTAGTTCAGTGCCTGAGAGGTTTGTTTCTCCAGGTGGTTCCTGCTACATGGGAACCAGGGACTCCAGCTGCAGTTACTCCATTAAGTAGTTAAAACTATGTTACTTAGTTACTAAGTTACTTAGTTAAATATGTTACTTAGTTTAACTATGTTACTTAGTTACTAAGTTACTTAGTTAAATATGTTACTTAGTTAAAACTATTCATTACATTAACATCAGGTCATGACCACCATTTTTTTCTAATGCTTTTTTTCAGAAACAATCAGAATATTGAACAATTATGATTAATGACATACCTAATTGAACAAACTGCTTTTTGTCTCTTGTTTCATGCTTTAATATTTATTTAAGGAGTTTAATCTTTCCTTGCTCCTGGGCATTGTGAATCCAGAAAATCTGAGACAGGTCTCAGTTAATTAATTATTATTATTATTATCATTATCATTTAAGACAGAGTTTCAGTCTTGTTGCTCAGGCTAGAGTGAGATGGTGCAATCTTGGCTCACTGGAACCTCTGCTTCCTGGGTGAAAGCAATTCTCCTGCATCAGCCTTTGGAGTAGCTTGGATTACAGGCATGTGCCACCAGGCCTGACTAATTTTGTATTCTTAGTAGAGACAAGGTTTCACCATGTTGGTCAGGCTGATATTGAACTCCAGATCTCAGGTGATCCACCGGCCTCAGCTTCCCAAAGTGCTGAGGTTACAGGCATGAGCCACCACACTTAGCCAGGTCTCAGTTAATTTAGAAAGTTTATTTTGCCAAGGTTGAGGATGAACACATGTCACTGCCTCAGGAAGTTCTGATGACATTGCCCAAGGTAGTCATAGCACATTTTGGTTTCATACATTTTAGGGAGACATGAGACATCAATCAATATATGTAAGAAGTACACTGGTTCAGTCTGGAAAGCCAGACAACTTGAAGTAAAGTCTGGAAGACTTAAGCCAGGAGGGAGCATCACAGATAGGTGAGACATAAACAGTTACATTCTTTTGCGATTACGCTTGGCCTTTCTAAAGGAGGCAAATCAGATATGCACCTACCTTTCTGAGCAGAGGCATGACTGACTTTGAACAGAATGGGAGGCAGGTTTTCCCTAAGCAGTTTCCAACTTGAGTTTCCTTAGTGATTTGGGGGACCCAAAATATTTTCTTTCACAGCTTGAACTTGAGGTCACTTTAAGTCTCTTAAATGACGACTCAACTAGATATACATAACATTCAGTGCTAGATACTCAGATTTGATTCAACATTAAAACCTTCTCCTTCTTATTCTGTCCCCACTCCTCTTCATTCCCTGCTCATTGTTCCCCAACTTTAAAATTTTGCTGAGCTAACTTTGTATTTTGAAGTTCAGACTTTTAAAAAAATTATCTTGCAGCTTCTCACATCTATTTAAAAAATTTCTGATAGGTTTTAGATACTTTGTCTTCCGCAAATGTCATGTTGAAATGTGGTCCCCAATGTTGCAGGTGGGGCATGGTGGGAGGTTTTAGATTCATGGGGCGGATCCCTCATGAATAGCTTGGTGCCATCCTGGGATTAGTAAGTGAGTTCTCACCCTGAGTTCATGTGAGATCTGGTTGTTTAAAAGATCCTGGAACTTCCTCCTTTCTCTCTTTCCTGCTCTTGCCATATGATATGCTGGCTTCCTTTCACCTTCTACCATGACTGTAGCTTCCTTAAGCCCTCACTGGAGCAGATGTTGGTACTAAGCTTCCTGTATGGCCTGCAGAACTGTGAGCAAACTAAACTTCTTTTCTTTATAAATTATGTAGTCTCAGGTATTCCTTTATAGCAACGGAAACAGACTGATACAAAGCCATTTATATTTTGCATTTCACTTTGGCAATATTAAAATAATAACATTTTATTGCATTTATGCAAAAACAATGGCCAAAATCTGAGGGAAGATGTCAATGAAAAAAGTTAGGTTGAAAGCAGGTAATTCCTATAGAATTCCCAGAATCCGTGTAGTTCAGAACATCAGCTAGGAGAAGGAAAGCTCTCCCAGTGAGAAGGGAGGGCAGGGTGAGTTGCTGCAGCTGCTTTAAGCAGACTGTGCACATTTCAATCCCACTTCTTCAGGGTAAATAAATAGAGCCTTGGGTAGATCTTGGACATGGTATAATGTCAAGAGCATCGGATGTATAGCCACATAGATCTGGACTCAAATTACTCCTCTGTCACTTTTTTCTAGGTGACACCAGGCAGTTACTAGCCTCTGAAGGTTCTGTTTCCTATCTGTGAGAAGGAAATAATAATAACCATCTCACAGGATTGCTATGAAAATATATAAGACCACAGTCCTCTGAGGCAGTATTAGGCACCCAACTAATATGTGGAGGGTCCCTGTCTTTCCTTGGTCAGAACTGTGTGTTGATATTTGCCTTAAGACAGTAAAACTAATTTGAAATTCAAACTTCACATCTCTCCTGCTGAGAAGAAGAACAATTGGAAAAAAACACGTTTCCCTCCAGTCAAGCATATGTTTCCATTTTTGAATTCACTTTTTTTCTTTGACCAAACACACATATACAGTTGGAAGTAGCTTGAACTGGCAGATTTGTGTTTTGCAAAAATATTCTCTTGACTTGGATAGTCAGCTGCTTCTTGGTTTACCTCTTCTTAGTAATAGATGTTTAAATCACTAGAGTCTTAGATTTGAACCTAAGATTTGGTCAACTACAAAATAAAACAAAAACCCAAGATAGCTGAGGGACATAATTAAATTCTGATTAATCTGGTATCTTAGAGTGTCTCTAGGCAATACTAGCCTCCTTACAAAATGATTTATTTCCTAACATGTCAGCTTGGAAAATACACGTTTCCAGCTGAAAGGGATTTTTATAGGGTAATAGGCCCACACTCTGCCTCTAGGCAAAAAGGTTTCTAATATTGTCGCTACTAAACTCTCTCTGTTTCTATTTCTTTCCTTTGTATAGCTCAGATTTGAATTCTTTTCTATTGAACATATATTAAATAAAAGCTTGTTTCTCAAATTAATTCATCAAGGAGATTTTGGATACCCTCACCCAAAGAGTTATCTTTTGAAATACTCTTTTTCCCCAACATCAAAATGAAACAAACACTACACTTTGGTTAACCCTAAAGATACCTGTATTGTAGATAAGTATAAATCTTGTGATTTTACTTCTTGAAAGCTTTGTATAGCACAACATTTTTTTTTAGTATTGCCTTCCCCCATTGTCAACTGTGTGGTTCTAAGCACGTAATTTGGGTAACCTCATATTAGGTTGCAGTAGTTCTCAATTTGTGAACAAGATAAGCATGACCAACATCACCTGAAACTTGTTAGAAACAAAAATTTTCAAGCCCCCACCAGTCCTACTGAGTTTAAGACTCAGTAGTCTTGTGTTTGAAAAGCTCTTCAGCAGAATATGATGCATGCTAAAGTTTGAGAACCACTGGGCAAGAGGACAAATTGTAATCACAACAGTTTACACTGGGTCCACTTGGTGTTACACAGCCTATAGGTTTGGGCAAATTTTTATGACATGTAGCCACCATTATCATACTGAACAGTATTTTCACTGCTGTAAACATCCTCTGTGCTCTGTCTTCTCACCTTTTCCTGCCTCCCCAACTACAGTTTTAAAGATTTTAAGATAAAGGAAGAAATTATAGCCTTTATATCATTCAGGCATTTTTTCAATCTATAGATATATGAGACTTATAACAAATCTGGGTGAGTAGGAAGCACTTTTATAAAGTAAGGTGGGAAAAGAGAAGGGTGAGGATGTCAGAATCCTGTTTGGACATCTTTCTTTGTGAAAGAACACCTCAAGAAAAAAAACACATCATTGCTAATAAGCCTGTTACTCATGAAGAGCATCCTTCAGGGATCTCCCTGTGGGCCTAGCAGAAGTGAGAGTGATCTCTCAACTTTCTTACTGGCTTTGAGGGGCAAACACCTGAGATTTTTTAGTATTAAAATTGGTATGTCCTTTCACAATCCATCCTTTATAACCCCTCATCTGTGACTGATAAACAATTCAGTCATCCTCTGCCGGAGGCGGAGGCATCTCCCTTTGCTTCAGGGGTAAGACTTGGTACAGTTCAATCCTGAAAATAGCAACATTGTTTCTTTTGGAAACTAAAATCTGACAGTCAGCTACCTCTCTGGAAAGCTCAGTCTCACATCTTAGCAGCTTCTGTGAGCCAACTGCAACTGATAAGCTTCCAGATCAAAGGCGGAAGGCCCCACCTGGCAGGGATCAGACCTTAGTGAAGGAGAGGAGAAACTGCTGAGCTGAACTGTTTCTTTTTGGATATAAATTTTATTATTAGAAGTGCCATTATATTTAGCCATAGTATTTCAGAAATCCTATAGACCAGGACATTTATTTCAATAGAAGCAAGGATAAGAACTTGGCAAAACAATTAGTTTAAAACTATTTCTCAAATGGAATGTTTCCTGACTTTCACTTATACCTTCTTCACTCAGACTCCTGTCACCATTGTTTGCTTGGCTTAGTGAAAGGGTCTCCTAAACGATCTCTAGGGCTTCCAGTGGTTCTGAAACTCAGGTGACAACAAACTGTCAGTCATTTGAAGAGCAGATTCCTGGATCTTATCCCCAGAGATGCATTCTTAACAAACACCAAGGGATTGCTGATAAAGGAACCTGTATTAGTCTGTTCTCCTGCTGCTAATAAAGACATATCCGAGACTGGATGATATATGAAGGCAAGAGGTTTAATTGACTCCCAGTTACGCATGGCTGGGGAGACCTCACAATCATAGTGGAAGGTGAAGGGAAAGCAAAACATGTCTTAGAGATGGCAGCAGGTAAGAGGGCGTGTGCACGGAAACTCCCCTTTATGAAACCATCAGATCTCATGAGACTTATTTACTATCACGAGAGTAGCATGGGAAATGCCCTCCTCTAGGATTCAGTTACCTCCCACCACGTCACTCACACCACACGTGGGATTTGGGAGCTACAATTCAAGATGAGATTTTAGTGGGAACACAGCCAAACCGTGTCAGGATCCAAACCACATTTTGATGAACATTATTAACTCCTGTCCCCCTCTCCATTGCCTCTCCTTCCAGAGAACTCATTCTATAGTGCAAACCTAGCCATGTCCATCTGCTCCAAGGAAATAGTTCACAGTGCCTCGATGCCTTGCAAAATAAGCACAGGCTTTTAGCTAGCAATAGTAGATGTCTTTGTGTGTATGTATAGAGGCCTGATTTTTTTTTCTAGAAACTATGTAAGACAAATTATAAAGGTAGATATGCTGCAAGAAATTCAAGAAATGACAAGAGGTGGAAACCTTTACAAAGCAAATCACTAAGTACAAAAGATAAAGATGAAGCCAAGAATGAGAGTAGTAGTGAGAAGGTGTGGAGGGAAACGTTGTACACTTGCTGTGAATGGGCCCCAAATGTGGTTCTAAATGGTCTAGCAGAAAATTCAGACACATCATCATTGGCTAAGTGTGTCACAGTTTCTAGAAGGAGGAAATATATATGTGCCTGTATATACATATACACATATATATTGTATGTATAGGTATATGTGTATATTACTAATTACTTCAAAGGTCTGAAAGAAACATTTACTATCTATTTTCTCTGAGGGCTGCTACCTGTGAAGTTTATTTACATAACAAGACTGCCTTTGCTATCCAGGCCTCTTCTTTTCCCCATCCCATAATTTCTTTTGCCACTGTCTTTGGCTATTCTTGTGTCACTATAAAGAAATACCTGAGAGGCTGGGAGTGGTGGCTAAGGACTATAATCCCAGCACTTTGGGAGGCTGAGGTGGGCAATCACAAGGTCAAGAGATAGAGACCATCCTGACCAACATGGTGAAACTCTGTGTCTACTAAAAATGCAACAATTATCTGGGTGTGGTGGTGCATGCCTGTAATCCCAGCTACTCAGGAGGCTGAGGCAGGAAAATTGCTTGAACCCGGGAGGCAGAGGTTGCAGTGAGCTGAAATGGTGCCATTGCACTCCAGCCTGGCGACAGAGCAAGACACTGTCTAAAAAAAAAAAAAAGAAAGAAAGAAAGAAAGAACTGAGAATGGGTGATTTATAAAGAAAATAGGTTAAATTGGCTCACAGTTCTGCAGGTTGTATAGGATGCAAGGTGCCAGCATCTGCTCGGTTTCTGGGAATGCCTCAGGAAGCTCTCACTGATGATGGAAGGTGAAGTGGGAGTAGGCACAGCATATGCAAGAGGAGGAGTGAGAGAGAGAGAGACAGAGAGGGTGAGTAGGGTGAGGGAAGATGTCACACGTGTAAGCCACCAGTTCTCACTCACTATTGTGAGGACAGCACCAAGCCATGAGAGATCTGCCCCCATGACCCAAATCCACCAGGCCCCACGTCCAACACTGGGGATTACAATTCAGCATGAGGTTTGGAATGGACATATATATGTTCAGCCTCCAGAGCCTGGTTTGCCAGGATCCAAGTCCACATTCCTTTGGGAAACTGGAGATGGTAGATAAGCTTCTGAACCCCTCTGGGAGATTGCATAATCATTCTGTGGTTCTACTCTCTGTGCATGTTTATAAATGTATATGCCTTTTCTCTAACTGCCTTGTGTAAGTCGACTTTTCCGCAAAACTTTAGAGGCCAAAGATGAAGTTTTCCCTTGGCCCCAACTGTAGATACCTTAAAATATAATGAATAATATCCTAGAATAAAAACAGCAATCCATTTCCTAGGGCTGTTTCACATGTCCTCACCTGTTCATAAGCCCTGACATAACCAGGATATACAGACTGACATGAAGCACAGTTCTATAAGGCTTTGGTGGAATGGTGTGTTGTTCTCACCTCTGAATGAATCAAGGGATACATTTTAAACTGTCTAAAATGGAGTTCTACAACATTTACTAGGAGTGGGCATTAGTTAAACAAAAAATTTTTAAATTCTAACCCACAGCCATAAATAAAGCTCCCTCCACTGAGCTTTAAGTAGATATTATGTAGCAATAAATTTCAGGTTGTATTCAGCTAAATACCTAGAGTGCAAACCTTGTATAATGTTGTTAAAGTGTATGCAGACATAATTGAACAACCCTCGGGTATGGGATAGAATTTCCATTCTATTGTAAAAATTGAGTCACAAAACATGTCTGAAAAGTGCTTTTCCAAGGTTGCCCAAGGCAATATTTCTAGGACGGATAAATTATTCTCAAGAGGTGAAATTTGGTCTTCCCAAGCACATGGAACTAAAGCAACCCGTTCCATAGTGAAATAGATTGGAACATTTGTAAAACAGATTGAGGGAACTCTTTGTGAAGAATGTGGTTATCCTCATTTTGTGATGACAAAATGAAGCTTAAAAGATGTGAAGTAACTCAGCTAGTAAATAACAAAGCTGGGATTCAAACCCATATCTGGCTGTCTGCAAAGCCCATCTTTTTAACCCCTACGCTATACTACTTCTTTTCAAAAACTATTCCTACCAACTCTGACTCCCATGATATTAAGGTGCATTGTTAATGAAAAAGAATGCATATTAAACTTACTCATCTAGTTTATAACCAAGTTATTTTCATAGAATTAAAGACTGGGGAACATTAGCACAGTGTATGAGGCCTTCGTAGTTTGGCTAGTACTACTTATCCAATAACCCCACACGTTTACTCTGCTCTTAAGTGTACCAAACCCCTCGCACCATGCTCTTCTGCTCTAAACCTCAACATACCACTGACTCCACACAGAATGCTCTCTACTCTAATGCAACCGGCAGGCTTCTAGTCTCTCTTCAAGTCTCAATTCCAACATTTTATCTAAACTTTTGCTCTAGGATAATATAGCTTACATAAAAGCAGGAGGCATATATTTGTCTTGATTGTTTTCATACATACCATAGGATGGGTAGTTAGCCTTTTGAAGTGCCCAGATAAATAACTGATAGTCTATGAGTAGGTATTTAGCACTTCATATATTGTCATTTATGAATGACAAATAGGATATGGCAAAAGGATAATAGAATTTGTTTTTTTGTTTGTGAAATCAACACTTCTTAAGGTAAGTGGTAAGGTAGAAGTATTTCTAAAGATCACACATACCTGCGTAAAAGTAGTAGAGAATAAAAAACTTTGGCACATCCATAGACTAGACTAACATCATCAGTATAGCACTTCATACATATGTTCCAGAGCCCAGTTGATTGTATGTCCTTCCACTTTTGGAACCATGTTAGTCCTGTTATCAGAAGATATTTGTATTGACCTTGAAAGTGAAACTTTCTTGCGATGCCAAGGACAGAGAGTGGTACGTGCCTAAGCCCTGAGAACAAGCTGTTTTACTGTTTTGTGCCTATTTTTCTGTAGATGTACAGATATTCAACAGAATTTGGTCTAAGATTTGCTTTCATTATAATATGCCACCTGGTGTGATGGTAGAGAGTGAAGATAGTTATCAGCCCTACATACCACTAGTCACAAAAGGGATACTGCATATTTACCCAAGGAGACAAACTTCACTGATTAGCCAAAATTTCTAAGATAAGTTTGCAACATCATCCTAGTTAAGCCTTCACTGAGTATTCCTATTTCTATTTGGAAGGTAAATAGTCCTTAAGGAGCATATTGCAAGTAGTTATAAGAGACATATATCATTTTAAACTAAACCTTCAGCATCTGTTTCAGCCTCTGATTACAAATTACATAGCACTCTATTTCTATTCCACATCCTTTTATCCCATTAAATGAATGGGTACCTTGCATTACAGCCATGTTCCTTGGCCTTTTGGTACTTATAACCTATCTATGACATATAATTTTTTTGTACTTATTAAAATATTTGAAATCTATGAATATAATGGAATACAATATTGCATATGCTTTTAAAAAACATTCACACATATCTATTTCTACTTCCAACATATTCTGTTATATATATTCTGTTAGATATCTTTGCCTAATTTTAGAATCCCTGATAGACTTATACATGTACACACAAACATTTCCAGATACATTTTGATCCCCCGAGGGATACCTTATTCATGCATGCCTAGCAGATGGCTAGAAATGAGTCTTATATACAAGCCAAGCAATAAGTATTCATTCAACGAATAAGTAGCAGAAATAATATATAAGTATATATTCTTTGTCACAGGACTCTTCCAGTTTTCTCAAAGCACAGAGAAATGATTCATAATAAAGGCATTTTCAGAAGACTCAAGGAACCAACCAATGAACCAATGTGAAAGTTAATTCATTGAACCAATTTGTTAGTTAGTCATCATCCTTTCCTTGCTTTGATTTCCTTTGAAGCTAGTTGAGGTCTTTGCAAAATAGTTTACATACTTTCTTCTTAGACAGATATCTGGCTATATTCATCTAGAATTTTGCAGTATTATCTATTTTGCAAACTAAAATTATAGCGAAAACTGATATTGACATTCTATTGCAATGTTGTCCTACCAGATTATTTGTAAATAGTAAATTCTGTACAATTAATAAACTTGCCACCTATATGTTATTCAGATGACTAGGTGTAGTGTAGACAATTAGCAGGTAAAGAAAAGTACCCAATGTCACAAGACTTGTAACTAAGAAAGTCTAGGTGAGTCTGAAGAAAAGGGGGAAAGAAAGATATTAGGCTAAATTCCGGTTGTGGTACATTAGTTGAGTGATTAAAATCAAACATCTCTTATGAATGACACAAGTGAAGCCAGTAAAAAGAGTAGCTATAAATTTAGTGGTTTTTGAGCTTAGCTATTTTAAAAAGAGCTGATATTCAGGCTGCATCCTAGAAAATCTGTGTCGGATACTCAGGATGTGACCCAGGCTTTGTATTCTTCTTGAATTTCCCAGATGATTCCAAGACAGAAAACAAAGGTTGCACCTCACTGCTATGATTGAAACTGACTTCAGTGTAAAACATTGAACTTGGAAAAAAGCATAAGGTGGCCGTAGTCGCATATTAAAATAGCTTTGGTATCATTCCTCAGGTGGTTGCACTATCTCTTACAGCCCATACGTGGGTTATGACAGGAGCTAAGTTTTAAAACCAGGTTTAACAATGGTAAACTCTTTAGAGTGTATTTATTGGGTTTAGGATGAAAACAAATATCAGGTTTGGTATACATAGAAGGAAACCATGGGAGCCAAATTAAATACTGCAATGGGCATAAGAATCACCTTCCTTTTATGGTGGGAGGGTAGAAGTTTTCTTCCAGATAGCCAGGTACAAGGGAAAACACAGCAGATGTACTTTGCATTGAATAAAGATTACACATCCTCCGTAATCACCACCTTTCCTTTTTATGGAGTAAGTGTGAATTATTGTCAGTTTCATCATTTGTAATCAGAGGCTGTAACAGATGCTGAAGGTTTAGTTTAAAATGGTATGTGTCTCTTATAACAACTTGCAATATGCTCTCTAAGGACTATTTACCTTCCACATTGCATAAACTCACTGCAAAGCAGTTTATTCTTAAAAGAATTTGAGGTAAATTAAGCACAATGAATGCAACTTTCTTTAGAGATAACATTTAGCAGAGTTATTATAGGGCTTACTGTGTCTGCATTGAGTGGGCATTTGCCTTAATGACTTTGTTTAACAAGCTTTTATTTCCTTGCTTATGTGATTTAAAGTGTTCTTATAACTATTTGCCCTTAGGGGTCTGGTATCAACACATGGCAATCACAATTTGGCTTATTGTTATTTTTAAACCAAGTTAGTACTTAAGATAAATATATTTATAGTTTTGATATCAAGGACAATGATAAATTCTTAAGTTTGTTGTGCATGTTGCACTAAGCATTAGGATTATATATTTATAATACAAAATGTATTCGTCTACACACAAGTTGCTCACTTCATACACAGAGCTAGCTGAGTGTATACAATGAATAGAAAAGTATACCAACTTCATTTTCTAAATGAATCAGAGAAAAGCACATATTTTGAAAATGAAATACTACAGGTACCTTGAAGAAAGACAGAACAAAAATCAGGCTAAGACAAAAAAGATTTTGTTCTGATATATAACACTTTGGATTTTTACAAAAATAATATGTTTATTTACTATTTGTATAACCAAAAATGAGGTTTATAACAATGACTAAAAGGAAGTAATATAAAAAGAGAAATGCAGCAGAAAACTTAGATTCTGTAGTTGACCAAAATATAATCCTTAATAATGTGAAAGTATGAGAACCAAGCTAAGTTTAAGAATTAATCATTAAGAGGCAGAATTTAATGAAATAATTGAAGGAAAAAAATTAAAAGATTAATTTTATTACCAAAATGCAACAAAAACTAAATTATTCTGCAATTTCAATTCCAATACCAATTTATAAAATTTAAATGTATGTTTCTGTACAGTGGAGTGAGTATTTGCCAGTCAATCTGTGATACTTTGTGATATTTCATGAACACTTCGATAGTCTTCTAAACAGAACCAGCTCTTGGTCCTTGGGATTTCCCATAAATAGGGTAGATTTTTTTCCTTAAAATTTATATATACTGCCCAGAATATTGGCAGAATATTTAATTTTTCATGGTCTATATATACTTTTTAGACCATCAACCATATAAGGTATGTATATTTCTCCTCCCCTTTCTCTTGATAAAATTGAGACTTCAAATTATCAAGTAAATGGATTGATTTATTTATCATTTCAAGATTATTCTTCAAATGACATTACCAGATGTATCCCACTATTAAAAAAAATGGGTACTTTGTTTTATGTAATAAAACAACATTTACTGAAGAGAGATCACAGTAGCCTTACAAAATGTATGGGGTGTATGGATTGAATTACTATCCCCCAAAATTTATGTTTTGAAACTCTAATTTTCAGTGTGAGTATAATTTGAGATAAGGTCTGTGAGTGGTAATTTAGGCTAAATGAGGTCATAAGTAGGATTCTAATTTGATCAGATTGGTGACTTTATGAGAAGCAGAAAGAAGAGAGAGATGTCTTTCTCTTTGAACACATGAAGTCCTGTGAGCACACAGTGAGAAGGCTGCCACCTATGAGCCATAAGAAGAGACCTCAGAATGAAATCTACTTTCTGGCATCTTCATCTTGGACTTCTAGCCTCCAGAACTCTGAGAAATCAATGTCTGTTGTTTGAACCATCCACCCTGTGGTATTTTGTTATAACTGCCCTGAGCAGTCTAAAACATGAGTGTTCTACTCTTTTCTGCCACTATGAAAACAAGTATCAGGTTTTTACCAATGACTCACTTCTCATGTGGTGGGGTTGAGTGGTAGTCTCCAAGGAGATACATCCATAGTCTATCCCCAGAACTTGTAAATATTACCTTATATGGCAAAAGATTGACTATTATTTTACATGGTAACAGATATGATTCAGTTAAGAATTTTGAGATGAGGAGATTATAGGAGATTTTCTGATTGTGCCTTAAATGCCATTTTAAGTGTCTTTGTTAGAAAAGGTGAGGTAGGTAACATAGAAGAGGAGATGGAGGTATGGACAGGGAGGCAGAGACTGGGGTGATACTGCAAATTAACAAACACTGACAGCCACCAGAATCTAGAAGTGAGGAAGAACTATCTGAGAGCCTCCCAAAGAGGTGTGGCTCCACAAACACCTTCATTTTTTACTTCTGGCTTCTAAAAATGTAAGATCATAAAATTTCTGTTTTAAGCCATTCAATTTGTGATAACTTGTTATAGCAGCTAGAGGAAACTAGTACACCCCACTTCAGTTTGCTCATCCATTTTCAGTGGATCCACAGTCTCTCTACATGTCTGATGTCAAATTTCTTCATAAAAGATTTAAAACTCCTATGTTAAACCGCATGTGTGTGCATGCATATATACATAGGTCTTGAAATATTTGTGAAGTCTCTGTCAATTTTGTCAACTTCATTTAAAAATCACTTCCTTGACCTGGCGTGGTGGTTCAAAACTGTAATCCCAGCATTTGGGGAGGCCGAGGTGGGTGGATCACAAGGTCAGAAATTCAAGACCAGCCTGACCAAGATGGTGAAACTCCATCTCTTCTAAAAATATAAAAATTAGCTGGGTGTGGTGGCATGTGCCTATAATCCCAGCTACTCAGGAGGCTGAGGCAGGGAATTGCTTAAACCCTGGAGGAGGAGGTTGCAGTGAGCCAAGATTGTGCCACTGCACTCCAGCCTGGGCAACAGAGCGAGACTCCATGCCCCCCCAGCCCCACCCCACAAAAAAAGATTACTTTCTCATATTCTGAAGTTGTATTGTTAGAGGTATTTCCATTAAAAACAAGAATAAGGCCACGATTGTGGCTTAACCCTTATCTATAACATTATGCTAAAATCCTTCTGAGTTTTGTGAAAGTACAATAAGGCAAATGGCCAGAATTGAGGACTCCAGTGAAGGGTGCCGGCATGTGAAGCTTCAATTGCTAAAGGAGACTCAATCATAGTCAGAAGTCACCCGTCCTAGGAATTAACAGCCCAACCACTCTGCAGGGAAGAAAGGGGATACTTAGAGTTCAGGTCAGTCTGAGGATCCCGTCCTCCCTGATGCTGTAAGATCATAGGAAATGAAGATGGTAGAGAGCACAGAAGGAAATATGGCTTGTGAAGATCAGAAGATTTGCAGGTAAAATAACGGGCTTGAATTTTCATACCTGTAACATGAGAAAATTTCTGGCCTAACTCCAGGTGTTGACTATCTGTATATTTCTAAAAACTGAAGCATTCTTCTGGAAAGTGAATCGCTGAGGGTGTGGAGTGAGGGATAGATCCTTTAGGATTATGTTTTCCCTTCTTTACTGAACTATCTCTTCTTTTTTACATATCTCTTGTTCAAGAAGCAAAGACCTTTCCATCCTGTTTGTCATATCTTCCTGTGCTGTGGCCATAAGTCTCTTGGATCAGTCCTCTTTTCAGAGGGGAGATTCTCTCCAAAGTCCATTAAATAAACACTTTCTATATCCTCCAGGTGTACCTCTCTAACTGGGAGCTGTGGAATGACACAGAAGTAGAAATCTCTGAGGATTAAAATATTTCCTTTACTAGCTTCTAAATGTTATCTAGGAAAAAGTCTTAAAGAGCTCATGTCAATGGAAAATAAAATTCAGAAAAGACTGAATAAGAAATTCTCAAAAGAGAATAATATAATATGATATTGATTCACAAGCAATATAAATGATGACTTGTGAATCAATAAAAATATATTTTGATAAAAAAATGTTTAAGTTCACAGGTAATCATAGATACATATTAAAAACACACAGTCTTATTAAATTGGCAATTTAAAGAAGAGAGTTCCCAGTGCTGGAGAGAGTGCTCTAAAAGAGAATTTTTATCATGCTGCTGGCAATGAAAATTTGCTTTAAGTTTCCATAAAAAAATTTGGCTATAAGTTTTTGTATTTTTCAAATGATCTTCTTAGATTATGTGCCTCTTATGATTAGAAAAGACAATAAATATAGCTTTAAAGAAAGCTAAGTACTCTCCTTGGCATCCATCACGGTTGACGGTAGTAGTCCATGTGGGGTTGGTGAGACTTCCACCTGGCATTTCCTGTAGCGCTTATCGACATTCACCAGGCATGTGTATCAGTAACTGTTGGCAGGCAGCCAAAGTGACAGGGATGTTATGCTAGGAGTTTTAAGTAGCTTTAATTTTCTGTTTCAACTGAAATTCTATGTAGACTTTCTCAAATATATGTAAATACTCAAACACAAATCACAGCACTAAATTAAAATAAGAATACTAAAATTATTTTCAAAGAAAAGTTAACATGTGACTGGTTAACAAATCCTTAAGAGATATAGCAATGTGTTTCACATACACAAGTTCATGGAGCAAATTTAGTGAAAGAACCTAACAATAACAGTGACATAAAACTGTATCAAAATGAAGATTAAATCCTAGATTAAGGTGACAAATGTTCAACTGAATCACTGTCTACTCTGACAAGTGACTTCCTAGGGACTGCATTAAAACTCAGAAGAGCAAGCAAATCTCCCTTCAATTCCATAATGGCTTTTTCACTAGGAAATTGGTACAAAGTTGTCATCACACACAAAAAGAAGAAAGGATTCAGAAAGACAAAAGGCCAGAAAAAGTATTATCTTCATACCTTTTAACTTTTCTCAGAAAAATTATATATATGTATATGTGTGTATATATATATCCCTAACCCTACCCTATTTTAATTCTCTCTTTATATATATTTATACATATACATATATATACACACACATTTATATATATATATACACATATATATACACACACACATTAATACAGAATTAAATATACATATGAAAAATGTTTTTCCTGGGCTCTTTTATAAAGGTAATGAAAGGAGCCCTAAAAAAGAAGTGTATGTTTATCTGCTTTGTAAAATGTGACTAAGAGAACTGTTTTGCAAAGCTAGGTTCCTCTAAGCTAAATGACAAACTACTTTTTCCTTTCAGTTCTATGTATTTCTAAAACACATTAAAATCTTTGGTTCTGTAGTATAGGGTTTTACTGAAGTAGAGGGTGGGAATGGAAAAAATACTGTTTCCAACTTAGGAAACACTCGCAGTGTATCCCTTATGCACAGGAGCAGTAGTGCAGAATGTTAGAGATCATGTCAGCACCTTTATTTCACAGGTGAGAGCTCAGAGGCTCTGAAAGCATAGGACACTCTCTAGAGGTCATGCTGTTAGTCTGTGCCACGACAAGATCTTACTTCTTTGTAGCTCATTCAATTGCATCACCAGCCTAGTGATATTTACTATGTAGCAAGGACAATGTCTTTCCCTCAATTTTCCAGATCACCAAGCAATGATGTGCATGTTACACATGACATTAAATTTAAGATGGGTCTAATGAAGGGGAAGTTTAAAGTGCATGGTTAGTGTTTCAGGCCAATATGCTCCTCTCCCCACGTCTCCGTTTCTTTTTCCTGTTTAAGGCCACTGATTTGTTATAATATCTGTTACTCGAAGAATCTGGTGCTGTTTGCTTGTATATCTTTTTTTTTTTTTTTGTGAGACGGAGTTTTGCTCTTGTTACCCAGGCTGGAGTGCAATGGCGCGATCTCGGCTCACCACAACCTCCGCCTCCTGGGTTCAGGCAATTCTCCTGCCTCAGCCACCCGAGCAGCTGGGATTACAGGCAGGCGCCACTATGCCCAGCTAATTTTTTGTATTTTTAGTAGAGACGGGGTTTCACCATGTTGACCAGGATGGTCTCGATCTCTTGACCTCGTGATCCACCCACCTCGGCCTCCCAAAGTGCTGGAATTACAGGCTTGAGCCACCGCGCCTGGCCTTGTATATCTTATACAAGCTTCTTGTGTAATTCTATGGAATGAGATTTGGGATGATAAAACATTTCAAATGAATGCAAACCTTTGTGACCTTTTTCTCAGCACACATCACTTAGCATCTATTATTGTATGAGATAATACATGTAAAAGGGCTTAATTCAGACAATACATGTAAAGGGCTTAACTCAGTGCCTGCAGAACAGATATAAATCCAGCTGATTACATGCCAATGATTGTAATTTATAACTATGATTCTTCTAGTAGTGCTAACTTAAGACTCTTTCATATATTATAACCCAGACCAGGGTTCTTTTAAAGCCTCAGGAGAGTGGGGAGATTGGTTTATTTTACTACTGATACATCCTAAACACCTAGAACAGTATTAGGCGCAGAATAGACTTAAAAACCACTATAATGCTCAATGAATACCTAGATAAGTGTAAGCAGGGGAATGATACGTAATGTAAGTTGTGAGCCCTGCTCTGAGGCTTGAAGCCCAAGCTCACAGAAAAAGCTGCTGCCCAGATTGACAGAGATGGGACTTATTACATAGATGGAACTTATTATAACAAGGCTGATCAAGAAACGGATTGTGAGGAATGTTTCTTTTTATAATCTTAGGGTAATGCAGTAATGCAGGAAGATGGGAAGTATCAGTAAGGATTTCTATGACATTGTTTCTATTATGGGAATTCTTCAGATCAATTTCTACTCCAATCTGGAAGACTTGTCTTATATTTTGGACTGAAGTTTTGTTTTTTGTTTTTTGTTTTTTTCATGGAAACTATTTCGAGAAGACCTGAATAACAACGTCATGTCTCAAACCCAGTGACAGACACTTTTGTTACGGGTTCCTTCACTTGAAACTCCCAAAGACCTTGGCCAATTTCTCCATTAGCCAGCATTCTTTTTTTCTTTTCTTTTTCTTCTTCTTTTTTTAACATTTAGAGGAAGTCTTTGAGGAATGGAGATACTGTCTTTTAAAAATTGTATTTAATTTAACAATGTGAATCAGGTTATTTTAAAATAAACTTTAGTGAGTAATAGTTCTAGATTCTTGCATTAAGGTGAACTAAAAAGTAATAACAAGATTTGTCAGAGGCGTCAGAGCAGAGCAACTCCACTTGAACAGGTCGGGTAAAAGAGGCTGAGACTTGTTGGGCTCGGCAGGTCTATTCTTAGTCAAAAGATGTTTACAGTTAAGAGAACAGAAACTAACAGATCCAGGAAATGTCCTGATGTCCTAGTATCTTGAGAATTCTTAGTTTAAGAGTAAGTTTCAATTTAAAGATAATGCAGACTCTTGGAAAAGATGGTAGTTACACAAAGATTAGCAGTCCTTTATCACAAATCCTTGTAGTAGAGCACATCTCCCCCATGATTTGTGTTATCTTATAAATACCCAAGCACTGTACCTAGGGTGGTACATTCCTCCTCCTTCTTTCAGCAGTGCCCCGCTCTGTCCATGGAGTAGCCATTCTTTCATTTGCTTTCACTTGACTCCGCGAACTCACCATGAATTCTTTCTTACATAAAGTCCAGAAACTCTCTCTTCAGGTCTAGATTGGGACCCCTTTCTGGTAACAGATTTACTAAATTAATTTGCATTTTTGAAATCAAATAAAAACCTCTTATAAACTGGTGTTATTAAAAAGAAATTTCTAATTTCAATATGTTTCTAAATACTACTTTTGGTGAGCATGGGATCTGTGTTAGAGATTTTAATAAAATTGTTGTATTCAGCAATGCTGCCCAGGAAAATATAATGTGAACTGCAAATGACACTATGTCATTTTAAATTTTCTACTAGACACATTAAGACAAGATGAAATTCATTTTAATAATACATTTTGTTAAACTCAAATATTATTGTTTCAGCATGTAATTAATGTAACCACAATTAATGACATATTTTACTTTTTTTGGTGCTAAGTCTTCAAAATCTCAATTTGAACAAGCCACGTTTCAAATGCTCAAAAGCCACATGTGGCTAGTGCCTGTCGTTATAAACAGCATAGGTCTGAAGGTTAAAAGGCTTTGGAATCAGACAGTTCTGAATACATTTACTAACTATGAGACATTGAAGAAATTTAAACATTCCAAGAACTAGTTTGGGTGACTAGGAAATAGGGATAATTTATAAATTGCACATTTTAGAAATAATATATATGAAGCACTTACTAGCATGTTAGGAGCTAGGGAACTATTACTTCCTGAGTAAACTAAGGTTTCAGTGTTCAAAACGTAATTTCTGTTAAAGGCAGCTGCTATTAGCAACGTCAGTATAAACCTTTGAAACTTCAGAAAAATTCTCTTAGTTTAATGTTCTTCACTGAGTAACCAATATTACATTGACATGTAGAAAGAAGCTGATGATTGTGGAACACCTGAAAGGTGACCTCTTTAGTACACAGTAAGATAATATTGTTGTCACATAGTGTTAAATGTTCATTAATCATGAGGCAGCTCACCTTCCTCATTATAAATCTCACATGACAGGTGATATACTCATTTTAGTGGTATTATCTTTATTAACAGCCACATAATGCCTTGGTAATAAGAAAATTTTTTCTGGAATAAATTAAAATACTTCTGTGCACTCTGAAAATTTATTTCCTTTTGTTTCAATTCACATTACTCGGTCATTCCAGTCTAGATGTATAAGCTTGACTTATTCTGGTCACCATTAAGAATATCCTCAAGGGGACCAACTTCGGTTCCTCTGGAAGAATAATATAAATTTACATTTCTGGAAATGGTGTGAACAGAGAACCTGGAGAATAAGATGCTGAAGGTTTAGTTTTAAAACATAATGGAAAAAGAAAACACATTTTCTGGTCATATTTTAGTACCAGTTGGCTTGGTCTACATCACAGAGTGCTAAAGCAGTCAATAAAATGGAATATTGTATGATACTTTTCAAACTTTGCAAAGTGTTTTAATGCTAATCTCAATGAGAAAAACTATGGAGATATACATTAACTGAATTGTAGTAAAACTTGCTTGTTTGGTCTGCAATAGGCAGATAGATGAATAAATGGGGGAGAAGTTTCTAGGAGCATGTAAAGGAAAATGACAGATTTTAGAAAGGTTTATGATTGTTACACAGTGATAATTCAGAGGAAAATATGTTTTAAAAATGATTTTTGTCAGATTCAGCCAAAGGAAATTGAAAGTCAACAACCTGGGTACAAAATTGAGATCTCCTTGATACACTGATTTCCTTACACAATGGAGTACTACTCAACCATAAAAAAGAATGAGATTTGTCATTTGTAACAACATGGATGGAGCTGGGGGTCATTATGCTTAGTGAAATAAGCCAGGTACAGCAAGTTAAATATCATGTTTTCTCACCTATTTGTGGGATCTAAAAATTAAAACAATGGAGCTCATGGAGATACAGTAGAATGTTATCAGAGGCTGTTAAGGGTGGGGGGGGTGGGGAGGAGAGATGGGTTACTGAGTATTAAAAAAATAGAATGAATAAGACCTAGTGTTTGATAACACAGCAGAGTGACTATAGTCAATAATAATTTTATTAATTATTATTATTATTATTTGAGACAGAGTCTCATTCTGTCACCCAGGCTGGAGTGCAGTGGCACAATCTTGGCTCACTATAACCTCCGCCTCCTGGGTTTAAGCAATTCTCCCCGCGTCAGCCTCCTAAGTAGCTGGGATTACAGGCGCCCTTTACCACGCCTGGCTAATTTTTTAATTTTTTGGTAGAGACAGGGTTTCGCCATGTTCGCCAGGCTGGTCTTGAACTCCTGACCTCAGGTGATCTGCCTGCCTTGGCCTCCTGAAGTACTGGGATTACAGGTGTGAGCCACTGCATCCAGCCAATTTTAGTATACATTTAAAAATAACTAAAATAGTATAACTGGATTGTTTGTAATATAAATGATAAATCCTTGAGGGAATGGATACCCTATTTTACATGGTGTGATTATAACAGCTACTACAGACCTTGCATATCTGTATCAAAGTATCTCATATACTCCATAAATGTATGTACCTATTATGTACCCACAAAAATTAAAATAAAAATTTTAAATGGATACCTACATTTTGAATGCTGCACTGAAACTTAATCTTAGAAACTTTCTCTTTAACAGGAGAAATTATTATAGAATCATAGAATTAATTCAAACCCTGGACTATCCCATCTTCCTCACTTCATAGGTGAGGTCTAGAGAAAGTGAGTGATGTATCCATAAACAAAGTGATAGCTCGAGGCAGAGGGACTGGAATCCAAGTAATAATCTGATCCATACTCCTTTTATGGCTGAAAGTTACTTCTGAGGAAAGTAATCCACAGGGAGGGGAGGGATATAGATGAATATAGCAGATGGAGTATTTCCTGACATTTCATTCCCTTTGGCTGAATGTGTTTACACATGATGAAGTAAAGACAATAATTAAATTATACGTTATTCTCATGTACAAAAGAGCTCCAAACTGAGCCATACAAATGATCGATACGTTGGTAGGGAAGATGTGTGATTTATTCAAATAATTATTTCAATTCTGTGCTTTATTTTGACTAGAGAATGCATTGCAATATTTTCAGTTTGACTTTTCATTTCAATTGTTTTGTTATTCATGGATCATGGGCAGAGGAAGAAAAGTTGTCACTACTGAAGCATTTCTAGAGAATTCTTCTGGGCAATTAAGCAACCATTTCCCCCTCATGAATTGCTGCAGAGTCGCAATGCCTAGGAAATGGATCAGATGAACACTGGTTAAGAAAATAACCAGTTGGAATTGCGAATGTCTTATAGGGAATATAACTCTCTATTATCACCACTTCATTCTGGGGATTCGCAGATACATGAGTGCCCTGTAAAAGCACTTGCAGAAGTGAATTTTCACACCTTGCCTTGAGATGAAAAGATTCTTCTTGGTTCTACTCCAGGGACTTTGATGTTTCTGTTGCCCCTCATCCTGTGGTCCCACTGTGGTTCCTGTACTCAGGAATCAGCCCAAGCTATAGGGAGTTTATCTTTCCGAAGTAAATGACAAGTGAATGTAAAAAAGAGTTTTAGTGCCTTAAAGTTAAAAAAGAGTAATTTTCAAACAAAACTAAAAATGCATGTATTCCCAAAAGTACAAAAAAGAAAAACTTTAGAGAAAACTATTTGATTATTAAGACTGATAGAAAACAATGCAAGATTTTTGTGATAGCTTTTTATTCTGCTGATAGCATAATCAAGGAAGATATTGATAGTTGAAGTGATATAAATGTCTATAAGTCAACCAGCATTTTCATCTTCAACAGGACAATAAATGAAGTGGAAATGTTTTGGAGTTCAGAAGAAATTACTTCATAATTTTCTTAAGAGAAACAGCACTCACCAAATGTTCTTTTCTTATGAATATGGCATTGCCTCTATCAGCAACCATTTCTTTTATTATTCCTGAGAATATCTTAAGATTTTCTTTGTTATATACTTCCTCATCAACAATGTTTTTAAAATCCCTTCTAAATTCTCTCTTTGATTAGTAGAGTTAGTTTTGGTCAAAATTAAATCTTATTTGCCAGCATCTCTTTGTGGTGATCTTTTGCCTTATTAAACTTTAAGACTGTGTTACTAAGTCTCCTTGTTGTTTTAACCCTTCCCAAGATTCTGGGACTTCTTGGGGGTAAAGAAAAAGAAAACATTAGAATATCAGTGAAGAGCTCTTTGTCCTACTGCATTTGTGCTGTAGTAACAAAACTCTGTAAAGTGGGTAATTAATTTAAAAAATGAAATTTATTACTTACAGTTCTAGAGGCTAGAAAATCTAAAGTCAAAGTGTTGGCAGATTTGGTGTATGACAAGGACCCACTTTCTGTTTCTTAGATAGCACCTTGCTGCTGCGTCCTCACACGTGAAGGGACAAAGAAGCTCCCTTCAACCTCTTTTATCAGGGCACAAATTCCATCCATGAGGATGAAACTCTTAAGACTTAATTGCTTCCAAAATGTCCCACCTCTTAATACCATCAAATTGAGTATTAGGTTCCAACATAAATTTTAGAATGATACCAACATTCAAACTGTAGCATTCATTAAAGTCTTTACCAAACCTATCTAATTACTTCCCCAATTCTAGTTACTGAGTGTGTCAAAGACTGGCTAACTGCTTGTCAAATGCATTTTCTTCTTTGAGAGAACACACCTAGACCACAGTTCCCATTATCCACGGCATGGCCAAGTTTCATTTCCCAGCTATTTCAGTCATACCACTGAGATCTGGCCAGTGGAGTGTGATTGAGGTGATGGGCATGTCACTTTCATCCCTAGCCCATGAAAATCTCTTACTCATGACCCCTTCATTTAATTTCCCCTCTCTTGGCTGCTGTGTGCAGATGGGCATGACAACCTTGAAACCGGCGTGATAAACCTGACAGTATTTTAAGATGCAAAGAATATGGTTTCTTAATTATTGCTTGAAGGTGAGACATTCATCACTCGTTTTTAACCTGAGTGAAAAAATAAAGTTTTTTAAAAATAAAAGACCGCCAGGCACAGTGGCTCACTGCTGTAATCCCAGAACTTTGGGAGGCCGAGGCAGGTGGATCATCTGAGGTCAGGAGTTCAAGACCAGCCTAACCAACATGGAGAAACCCCAAGTCTACTAAAAACACAAAATTAGCCGGGCATGGTGGCATATGCCTGTAATCCCAGTTACTAGGGAGGCTGTGGCAGGAGAATCGCTTGAACCCAGGAGGCAGAGGTTATGGTGACCCGAGACTGCACCATTGCACTCCAGCCTGGACAACAAGAGTGAAACTCCAACTCAAAAAATAATAAAATAAAATACCATTAATATTTGGTACTTTATTACAGTGGCTATAATTATTTTATGTAATCCTGTGACATACACAGTCCTCCAATAAATTCCAATCCTAATAACTTAGTCCCTGTCCTGTCTCCATCCCTAAATTTCAGTTGCTCTATAGGGCTCTGCCTTTCCTCTTAGTCTGTCCAGAAATTAGGCTCTGCTATGCAAACCTGTTCTGCATGCCAATGTATTGGACAGACCTTCTAGTATTAGGATCAGCCAAGAACTAGGTGCTCTCTTCTTCCTCCAACACAGGCTTCAGCTGGTCTTTAGAGAGCTACTATATGCCCTGGACTCCAGATTGCTTTTTTTTCATGCTCCTGACTCTAGAGTCAGCATGTGTGGCTTTGGCTATGGCCGTGTAAGCATTTTACATTTTTAAGATTTTCCTGCTATAGGAAAAACAGATTCTATGTTGTGCTTTAAAATTAGACTGGCAGAATTATTTAACTAAAAAAAAATAAGGTATACAAGGAAGAAAGTCAAAATGAAAATAAAACCTAGAGCTTTTAAGCTTATGAACACATTGTGATACATTTAATGAAATAATAATCACCATTTGATTATCCTGGATAAGTTCCAGGGTATAGGGGAACAGAAGAGAACTTGTGAGCAGGTTTGCTTCCAAAAGGAACAAAGGTATGTTTGTTTTTCCTCAAATTACTTGTCAGGTAAGTCAGTAACCTCAGCCAGGGTAGAGTCAGTAAAAAGGCAAAGAGAATCCAGCAGTTACATTAATCCATTCCCTCCACGTGGCAGGAATACTAGGAGGGCAGAAAAAGAGTTTCTCTCTAACAGTAAAAAGTTTTGACAAATTGGTTATCAGTGGGCATGGCTATCACTGAAACATCCGAGATAAAAATATGTAAATATTTTCCAATGGTCTCCATTTTATCTTTATTCAGATAAGGCCTAATTCAATGCTTTACACTCTCAAACTCACTTGTGACAGTTTCCTCACTTAAATTTTCTCATTCAATGCCTTTGAAACTTGTGCCTGTGGTTTCATTGTAATTTTGTCCAATACAAAATCCAATATCTGGGGCTTACAATTTTTTAATTTTTTCCCAGTTTTTTGACATAAAATTGTATATATTTACAGTATACTACATATTTTGATACACATATAAGTTGTGAAGTGATTGCCACAATCAAGCTAATTAACATATTCATCACCTCACATAGTTACCATTGTATGCCTGTGTGTATGGCGAGAACATTTACAATCTGTTAGCAAATTTCAAGTATACAACACAATATTATTAACGATACATTATCATTAATTATACTCCATACTATGCATTACCTCTCCATCACTTACTCATCCTGAATAACTGAGACTTTGTACTCTTTGAACCGCATCTCCCCTTTGCCTCCATCCCTATCCCCTGGCAACCACCATTCTATTATCTGCTTTTAGGAGTAACTTTTTAAGATTCCATATATGAGTGAGGTAATGAAGTATTTGTCTTTCTGTGCCTGAATTATTTCACTAAGCATAATGTCCTCCAAATTTAACCATGTTGTCTAAAATGTCAAGATTCTTTTCTTTTTTAAGGCTGAATAGTATTCCATTGCATATATATATATATATATATATACCATATTTTCTTTATTCATCTGTTGGTGGACACTGAAGTTGTTTGCATATCTTGGCTATTGTGAATAGTGCAATGAACATGGGTGTGCGGATATCTCTTCAAGATAATAACTTTGTTTTCTTTGGATATATTCCCAGAAGCAATATTTCTAGATAATATGGTGGTTATATTTTTAATTTTTTGAGGCTCCTCTGTGTTGTTTTTAATAATGGCTATACCAGTTTACATTGATACCAATAGTATTTGAGCATTCCCTTTTCTTCATATCACAATGTTTATTTATTCATTGCTAATTACATGAAAACAGAGTAAAACAAATGTAAATAATAAGCAATAAACTTCTGAATATTTTAAAGTTCTTACCATCTAAGATCAGTTTAATAACTCCCTATGCTTAATCTTCATGACATAAATGCAACTTCAAGAAGTTTAAGGGAGCAGAGAAAATGGAAGAATTCAAGGCTCCATTTAGATTAGAACACAGAATCAGCGACTCCACCTTAGTGTTGCTATAATGAGTTGAAAAGAAAAAAATAATAATTTTGCTTGGAAAATGGGATTTTCCTAAGACTATTAAGAACGTAAAATATATGCAGTCACTGGAAATGCAGGAGTAGAGGTGATTTATGAGGGCCATTTAAGAATTAATACATATTATATAGTTAATTCCTATATTGTAAGCTAAAAGCATTACACAAAAATAAGAATTATGTGTCATTAACCATTGATCTGAATGCAAGTTATATACACCCAGCAGTAACTACACACAGTCTTCATGGAGGGAGAAAGATAATGATAAGAGTTATGGCAATGATACCTACAGCCTATGAGGATGGAATCAGGACAACCCCATGTGTCCATAAGTAATATGCATTTAAATGGAGGGTGCTTTCTGCATTTTCAAACCCTTAATAGGATGACAGATTTGATCAGCTCTTTATCTTAACAAGCAAATATCTTCCAAGCTGTATGTTTGTTTAACACACTGTACATTTATGTTACTTCACATAGCTGTATTTTGCTCAACAATATAGCTATATTCCATCACCAAAAAAATTACTGCTTTGATTGCTCTGATAGTTCTCTCATTACCTTGTGACAAACAGGAAATGTAACATACTGAAAGGGTTTATAGTTAGAAAAAAATAGCTAAGGACCAAATACTTTCAGCTTGAGTATCACTTTTATTGCCCTTGGGCCAAACATAAAAACTGATCAGTTAAGGGTCCATCAGCAGTATTAAAAAAAAAAAAAATACTGAGCTGTGATGCCTGTGTAGCTCTGAGATTCAGTCATTAGCTAGGATAACCTTCTAGATGTCAGACCATCATAGGCCAGATAATATGCTGATAAGTCTTAAAAGTGGCGAGATGGCCAACGCAAACTATTGCCATGTTGCTAAAGCCAGGGAATAGGAACCCCAGTCTTCGGGCAATGAACCCTGTAGAAGACACAGAGTTATTGTGAAAAAATGAGAAAATATTTGGGTGTATTAAACATTTTCTGTGTGCTAAATAATTAGAATGAGACGTGTGGATTTGCTTTCAAAAGAAGGCATGTCTTAGATTAATCAATACATTCGTACTTTTTACAGCTTTTACAACTTATAATACATTTTGACATTATGCTTTTCTACAATCAAGTAATTCTATAATCCAGCTGTTACACACGAGACTGTGCAACTGTTTCATATGAAAAAGGAAAACGAAGTCTCCATACTAAAAGGTAATTATTTTTCTCTTCCTAACTTGTAGCACACTGTTCATCCCTAACTCTTTCACACACATAGAACATGATAACACTTGATGCAACAAAAGCATATTTTTCTTGGGAAGTGGTGGCTTAGAGAGCACCATTAAACTGGGTATGAAAGCCCTAATGTGAAAAAGAAGTTTCCTTTAAAATTCCAGGCCAACTATGAACCAACCTGTGTGATTTTGTTTGAGTCTGCAGGAAGTAGGCGTGTCTATTTGGGGCAACCTACAGCTAGAAAAAAACTGCATTAATACCCTCCAGAGATCCTCAAGTGGTAATTCTCCATCTTGGCTGCATATTTGAATCACCTTAGGAGTGTTTAAACCACCTGATGCTCTGGCTGCACGCTGGGTGAATTTAATCAAAAGCTCTGGGGGTAGACCCATATAGCTTCCAGGCGATTTCAGTGTGTTCCCAAGGCTGATGTTGGCATTTCTGAGGGCCTTACAGAAATTGGGGTGGCATATTACATTGTGCAGGTGCCTGATATGCCTCTCAAACTGAAAACAAGTTAAAAAAAATGTCACATCTGTAGCCAGTTACTCAGTTATCTAGTCTCTCAGGGTCCATGCTAACAGGATTTGTTAATTAGGCAAGGTAAATTGTTATGGCCTTTGGGGAAATATTAAGGACATCTCAGCCTCACTATATTTCCATAATCATTTTGCCTAGGCTTGATTTCAAACATACTTCCCTTATTTTAAGTTAAATCAGATATGATGCCCCAGAGCCTGGTCTAAATCTGCTGTTGCATGGAATACGGTCTTACTTTTAGGCCTTTCATAACAACCTCATTGAACTGTTGCACAAGCACTGTGTGCAGTCACCTCATTGTATGTATCAGGGTATGTTGTTTTCCTCCCATAGTTTTTGCAATTATTTCAATGGAGTATAATTCAATTACCTGGAAACAGGTTTTCATCAAGTAGAATCTTAATATCAATAAGTATTTAAGTTCTCTGTATTCAAGGCATGCTGTTATGTGCACATGCTAACAAACTTGAATTAAGACATGACTGTTCATCTCAAGGGGGGCCACACTGCCATGAAAGTGGCCAAAAAGTAAAGTAAATAAGCCCCACAATTCATGGAAATCAATTGTCTTATACAGACATTTCGTGAAAAGAAAAGAGTAACATATGGATAGGAGGAGACAGGATATCAGGGATGGTGACAGCTGAACTTGGTCATTTCAACCCTGTAACTTTTTTCCAGTTAATGAATATACATAGGAAAAAGTAGAAATACAGAAATATGTAAAGAGGATAAATAAAATATTACTAGTAATCTCACAATCTAAACAAAGCATACCTTCCCCCATGTATGTATATGTATGTCAAAGATATGTATGTGGCAATCTAAGCAACCAGAGAGAGACTCTTTAAAAGAAAAGATATTTATTTGGGAATAAAGATTGTAGTGGGAATATGCATGTCATAGTAATCTAGATATGTATTCAGGGAGGTAAAGGAAGACAAAGCCTGTAAAAAAAAATCAAGAGGGTTACATAATTGTCTTGAAATAATTATCAAAGGTCAATAACAAAAGTGAAACCTGAGTTGCTGGGCAGCTGTCCCTGCAGAAGTATTTTTGTGTGTAAGCTTGTAATGGCCTTTGTGTACGTTGTATGTTTGCAGTCTTTTGTGTTAGGCTTTGTTGTCAGGCATGCAAACATGAAAACCTTCTTCTCATGGCTTTCCCAGGCATTATTGTTCTGATTTTTTTAAAAGTGTTTGTGACACTATTTTGATTTTGGCAATTTTACGTGTGTGTGTGTGTGTGTGCGCACGCGTGCGTATATATTATATACTATATGTGAGATACAGTATATGTATGATATATCCAAGTATACACATATTACACAATATATATATATACATATAAGTGCATACATTTTTGTATTTTGTATATACATATATTCATTTATTTACATATATACATTTATAACAATACATTACACATATACAATTGCAATACCTGAGAGAAGCTAAATAATGATACCACTCTTTCCTGCCCACGTTCTTAATTAGCTGAGAAATAAAGAATAGAAATCAAAGACTATAAGCCAGGCATGGTGGCTCACACCTATAATCTCAGCACTTTGGGAAGATGAGGTGGTAGAATTGCTTGAGCCCAGAAGTTCAGGCCAGCCTGAGCAATATGGCAAGACCTTGTCTCTACAGGAAAAAAGAAAAAAAATTATCTGGGTGTGGTGGTATATGCCTGTAGTCAAGCTACTTTAGGAAGCTGAGGCAGAAGGATTCCTTGAGCCCAGGTGGTCAAGGCTGCAGTGAGCTAAGATCATGCCACTGCACTCTAGCCTGGGTGACAGAGTGAGATCCTGTCTCAAAAAAAGAAAAAAAGACAAAAGAAAACGAAGGCTCTAACAACATCTTTATTATTGATAAACACAGTTAAAGAATATAGCTTTGTGTGAGAAAGCAAAGGGTCACGTAACTGAATCCAGAATTAGAATTACACAGACATATCCATCCAGCCAAAAGTGATTCTGGTCCTGGGGAGACCAAGCTCCACTAGAGAATGAACTGCCTCTGGAGAAGCAGTGTGGAACTCAAGCCTTCTGTAGGCAGGATGGTTCCCAAAGAAGAAAAAAGCAGGAGCTGAGCATGCCAAGTTTAGTCTATAGAAATTGACATATAGATGTAATTATTTGCAATATGTATAGTTAGTACATAAAATAATATTATGTTAATGTTATTAACATATGTGTAATTATGAATAAATATGATGCTGTGACGATTGAACTTAGTAAAAAGTAAATTCTCAAGAAATTAGTTATTTTAATTTTCAAACCAAATTATTAGAATATAAGACAAACCTCAACCTTTAGAGCAAATGTCCATGGTAACAATCCTGCTCCCCAAAACCAGTGTGTCATATTCTCAAAGCCCATCTCGGCTGGGCGCGGTGGCTCAAGCCTGTAATCCCAGCACTTTGGGAGGGAGGCCTAGGCGGGTGGATCACGAGGTCGAGAGATGCAGACCATCCTGGTCAACATGGTGAAACCCCGTCTCTACTAAAAATGCAAAAAATTAGCTGGGCATGGTGGCGCGTGCCTGTAATCCCAGCTACTCGGGAGGCTGAGTCAGGAGAATTGCCTGAACCCAGGAGGCGGAGGTTGCAGTGAGCCAAGATCGCGCCATTACACTCCAGCCTGGGTAACAAGCGTGAAACTCTGTCTCAAAAAAAAAAAAAGCCCATCTCATTGATGTCTGAGGAACAAAGGCAGGTGGTAGATGGTGAAAAAAATCTCAACTTCAACTTACCTGGTTTGCCAGCCAGTCTATTTACGTTTCTGGAATCACCCACCTGTGAACTTAATTGATAGGAGCCTCCTAGCAAATGATACATGTTGTCACCATGAGTTTGTCATGTGTGTGGGGTAGGGATGGGGCTGGGAATCCAGATGTCTCGTCCCTTTGTCTCCTCCATTAGACTGTCTCCTCCATCGCAGGGCAATGTTCAGACAACACTATCATCTTTATTTGTAGTGGCAGCAGACTTTACCAGGTGTTATTAGTCATTTTTCTTTCTCATTTAAGCTATGCTAAACTCTTAACTTCCATTTCCCTTTGAGCATTGCAGTCCTGAGGATGAGCTCGGTTGAGTAGCACTGATCGCAATGCATGCTTTGAGCCTGTGTATATTGGTACTCTTCCTTTGCCTGTTGAAAGGGAATTGAAATGGCCTAAGAAAGTCATATCTTCTAGAAAAGACTCACTTTAGAGCCACTTTTGTTTCAACTGTTATTGAGGCTGTTGAGGCAGGCTCTCCCAGTCAACCAAAAGTTTTTAATTTCTTCTTTTTACCCATTGTATCTCTTTATTCTAATATTTTGTTTAAACCGTTCATCTTTTCAGATATTGTACAAAACTTTATTTTTTTTTCTTCCACCGGTCATCTGGACAAGTTTCTTTTTAGGGTTGCTTCAAGGTGGTTATCCAGAATTATCTGTTCATTAGGTGACTATGTTTCCTGGAACTCGAGTCTTTATTTTTCTTGGTTTACTCACTTGTTTTGCTAGAACAAAGAGTATGTGAGAAGTGTTATTTCTGAAAACTTGTATGTCTGAAAATGTATTTAGTTTAGTACAAATATTTGAATGACAGTTTCATGAGACATAGAATTTTAGTTCACAATCCATTTCACACTTCTGAAATCTTTGCTCTGTGACTATGGAGTATCCAGTGTTGTTGATGAGAAGACTGACACCAGTCTCATCATTCCTCAGTAGATGATGTATCTGTTTCTCTCTCAAAACTATTGGCACCTTGTCTTTATTCCTTTGGTTCTAAAGTCATACGAAAGCTAATCTAGGCATGGGACCTTTCCATTCATTTATTGGGCACATAGAAATGCTTTTGATCTGGAGACTTATGTCCTGCAATTCCAGAAGACTCTCCTGAATGATTCTTTGATATTTCACAGGCTTCTCTTTCCTGTGCCCTCTCATTATAAATTGCTATTTATTACATTAATATTTGTTACCCACTATTTAATAGACAATTTTAAAACTGAGGTATAGGTACTTGGTCTGGATTCACAACCATCTTGAGTTTGATCTAGATAAACTCTTAACAATTCTGTAAGAGTCAAATCTTCCAGCCTCCCCGAGGATATAGGAAGAATCATAGAACCAGCAGCTGAACTTTTCTCAGAAATCATTTAGAGACCCACCTTCTTACTTAGTAGGTGTAGTGATCCCACTAATTCAGGTAAAATTTTAAAGGTTTTACTGCCAGTTAGAGGCAGAGCCTGGATTAGAATTAAAGGATTCTCATATCCCAGCCAATGTTCCTTTTCCATTACATAATATTTTTCTTGTCTGCAACAACCCAGTGGCTTGAAGCACAAGTCCCCACATCCTAATAATAAACCTGATAGGGATGGCTTCTAAAAATTAATCCACAGACTTTATGAAAACAGACAAACAGAGAGTGGAGAAAGGCTGTGGAAATGGTAGCAACTGAAGACGTCCTCCAGGAAAGTGCATTTTAACATCCCCCTCCTGACATGCAATTGCTGTGGCAACTTCTACTGCAGTTGCTCATGGACCCATTTGCTAAGATACTGAGTGCTTGTTATGTATTTTAAATATTTACTTTAAATATAACATTGATTCCTTGGAAACTGATTATTAAAGATTTGTTTAAATTATATAAAGAATTAAACACATATAGGAAATATTTTTAGTAGATTAGAGTTCTTAGAATAAGTATTAAGACTGCATCTTAGCTCCCATACCCAATAGGTATGCTGCTCTAGACACATTGGTTAAATTCTGAGAGTTTCTTCATCAGTAAAATGTGAAAATCATCACAAGATTATTCTAAACATTGGATGAAATTATGCATACGTATTAACTAGAACAGTGGCTAATAATTGGAATGTGCTTATAAAAATTTGTTAAATCAGTAAATGTTAGTTTCTGCCCTGCTTGGCATATGAACTATCTATAAGATTTCTCATGCATATAATCATTTGACAAACATGTCCACTAAATGTTAAAGAATCTGGAGAACTTTGCTGGAATTCAAAGCTGCTGATGAGTAGTATTATCTCAGTTGACTTGCTTATATGCAAGTATAAAAGAAGCTATGAATGACTAATACAAACTGAGAGAATAGTTCAAGGATACATGTCATTTCTGATACTGTTGTTTTGTGTTAAACTAGAGTCATATCTTCTCTGAATAAAAATAATAGTTTTTTTTACAAATTATATACACACAAGATTATAAAATGTATATATACTCAAAACATACTGTAATAATTGATCATCAGCAATAAATGTTTAAATGTATAATATATAGGTGATGCTCAATATATTCATTTATGTAATTAATTGTTCATTTACTTGTTTATTTTTTCACTGTATATTTATTGAATTCTAAAATCAATATTACTGAGGCTTTGAAGAGAAAGTCACTGCCCACTGGGGCTGTCTTATCTCTATCATCTAATTCATTTGAAAAAAATAGAAAACTGTTCAGGAAATTAGAACAGATGTAGGTGAATGTCCTTTGCTGTTTCTATCTAATTAAATTTGCTCCTTTTCATTTTTTTAAAAAATTGTACTTTAAGTTCTGGGGTACATGTGCAGATCTTGAAGGATTGTTGCATAGGTACACACATGCCATGGTGGTTTGCTGTCTCCATCCCCCATCACTTACATCAGGCATTTCTCCCAGTGTTATCCCTCTCCAACATCTCCACCCCTACTGTCCATCCCCTAGTCCCCCAATTCCAACAAATCCCAGTGTGTGATGTTCCCCTCTCTGTGCCCATGTGTTCTCATTGTTCAATACCCACCTATGAGTGAGAACATGTGGTATTTGTTTTTCTGTTCTTGTGTCAATTTGCTGAGAATGATGGTTTCCAGATTCATCCATGTCTCTACAAAGGACACAAACTCATCATTTTTTGTGGCTGAATAGTATTCCATGGTGTATATGTGCCACATTTTCTTTACCCAGTCTATCACTGTTGGGCATTTGGGTTGGTTCCAGGTCTTTGCTATTGTAAACAGTGCCACAATGAATATACGTGTGCATGTGTCTTTATAATAGAATGATTTATAATCCTTTGGGTATATACCCAGTAATGGGATTGTGGGTGAAATGGAATTTCCATTTCTAGATTCTGGAAGAATCACCACAATGTCTTCCACAATGGTTGAACTAATTTACACGCCCACCAGCAGTGTAAAAGTGTTCCTATTTCTCCACATCCTCTCCAGCATCTGTTGTCTCCATATTTTTCAAAGATCGCCATTCTAATTGGCATGAGATAATATCTCAATGTAGTTTTGATTTGCATTTCTCTAATGACCAGAGATAATGAGCATTTTTCCATGTTTCTTGGTCTCATAAATGTCTTCTTTTGAAAAGTGTTCATATCCTTTGCCCACTTTTGAATGGGTTGTTTTTTCTTGTAAATCTGATTTAGTTCTCTATAGATTCCAGATATTAGCCCTTTGTCAAATGGGTAGATTGAAAAAAATTTTCCCATTCTGTTGGTTGCTGGTTCACTCTAATGATTGTTTCTTTTGCTGTGTAGAAACACTTAAATTTAATTAGATCCCATTTATCTATTTTGGCTTTTGTTATTTTAGTCATGAAGTGTCCTGAATGGTTTTGCTTAAGTTTTTTCTAGGGTTTTTATGGTGTTAGGTCTTATAATTAAATCTTTAATCACTCGGGAATTAATTTTAGTGTAAGGTGTAAGAAAGGGGTCCAGTTTCAGCTTTCCGTATATGGCTAGCCAGTTTCTCAACATCATTTATTAAACAGGGTATCCTTTCCCCATTGCTTGTTTTTGTCAGGTTTATCAAAGATCAGATGGTTGTAGATATGTGACATTGCTTATGAGGCCTCTGTTCTGTTCCATTGATCTATATCTCTGTTTTGGTATCAGTACTATGCTGTTTTGATTACTATAGCCTTGTAGTATAGTTTGAAGTCACGTAGCATGATGCCTCCAACTTTATTCTTTTTGCTTAGGATTGTCTTGGCTATGCAGGCTCTCTTTTGGTTCCATATGAAGTTTAAGGTGGTTTGTTCCAGTTCTGTGAAGGTCAAGGGTAGCTTGATGGGGATAGCATGGAATCTATAAATTACTTTGGGCAGTATGGCCATTTTCACAACATTGATTCTTCCTAACCATGAGCATGGAATGTTTCTCCATCTGTTTGTGTCCTCTCTTATTTCCTTGAGCAGTGGTTTCCAGTTCTCCTTGAAGTGGTCCTTCACATGTTTGTCAGTTGTATTCCTAGGTATTTTATTCTCTTTGTAGCAATTGTGAATGGGAGTTCACTCATGGTTTGGCCCTCTGTCTTTCTGTTATTGGTGTATAGCAATGCTTGTGATTTCTGCACATTGTTTTTATATCCTGAGACTTTGTTGAAGTTGCTTATCAATTTAAGGAGATTTGGGTCTGAGATGATGGGGTCTTCCAAATATATAATCATGTTGTCTGCAAATAGAGACAATTTGTCTTCCTCCTTTCCTAATTGAATACCCTTTATTTCTTTTTCTTGCTGATTGTTCTAACTAGAACTTCCAATACTATATTGAATTAGAGTGGCGAGAGAAGGCATCCTTGTCTAGTGCCAGTTTTCAAAGGGAATGCTTCCAATTTTTGCCCATTCAGCATGATATTGGCTGTGGGTTTGTCATAACTAGCTTTTATTATTTTGAGATATATTCCATAGATACATAGTTTATTGAGGGGTTTTAGCATAAAGTGCTGTTGAATTTTGTTGAAGGCCTTCTCTGCATCTATTGAGATGATCATGTGGTCTTTGTCTTTGGTTTTGTTTATGTAATGGATTACATTTATAGATTTGTGTGTGTTGAACCAGCCTTGCATCCCCAGGATGAAGCCTACTTGATCATGATGGATAAGATTTTTGATGTGCTGTTGCATTCGGTTTGCCAGTATTTTATTGAAGATTTTTGCATCGATGTTCATCATGGATATTGGCCTGAAGTTTCCCTTTTCAGTTGTTTCTCTGCTATGTTTTGGTATCAGGATGATGTTGGTCTCATAATATGAGTTAGGGAGGATTCTCTCTTTTTGGATTGTTTGGAATGTTTTCAGAAGGAATGGTACCAGCTCCTCTTTGTATGTCTGGTAGAATTGGGCTCTGAAACCACCTGGACCTGGACTTGTTTGGGTTGGTAGGCTATTAATTGCTGCCTCAATTTCAGACCTTGTTGTTGGTTTATTCAGGGTTTCAACTTCTTCCTGGTTTAGTCTTGGAGGGTGCAAGTGTCCAGGAATTTATCCATTTCTTCCAGATTTGGTTTATGTGCGTAGAGTTGATTGGTAGCTTGTATTTCTGTGGAATCAGTGGTGATATCCTCTTTACCATTTTTTATCGCATCTATTTGATTCTCCTCTCTCTTCTTTTTTATTAATATGGCTAGCAGTCTGTCTATTTTGCTGATCTTTTCAAAAAACCAGATCCTGGATTTATGGATTTTTTGATGGGTTTTTTATGTCTCTCTCTCCTTCAGTTCTGCTCTGATATTAGTTATTTGTCTTCTGCTAGCTTTGAATTTTTTTATATTGCTTCTCTAGCTCTTTCAATTTTGATGATAGGGTATCAATTTTAAATCTTTTCTTGCTTCTCATGTGGGCATTTATTGCCATAAATTTCTCTCTAGACACTGCTTTAAATGTGTTCCAGAGATTCTGGTACATTGTGTCTTCATTTGCATTGGCTTTGAAGAACATCTTTATTTTTGCCTTCATTTTATTGTTTATCCAGTCATCATTTAGGAGCAAGTTGTTCAGTTTCCATGTAGATGTGCAGTTTTGAGTAAGTTTCTTAATCCTGAGTTCTAATTTGATTGCACCATGGTCTGAGAGACTGTTTGTTGTAATTTCTGTTCTTTTGCATTTGCTGAGGAGGGATTTACTTCCAATTATGTGCTCAATTTTAGAGTAAGCGCAATGTGGTGTGAGAAGAATGTATATTCTGTGCATTTGGGGTGGAGAGTTCTGTAGATGTCTATTAGGTTCGGTTGGTCCAGACCTGTGTTCAAGTCCTGGATATCCTTGTTGATTTTCTGTCTCGTTGATTTGTCTAATATTGACAATGGAGTGTTGAAGTCTCCACTATTACTATGTGGGCGTCTAAGTGTCTTTGTAGGTCATTAAAATCTTGCTTTATGTATCTGGGTGCTTCTGTATTGGGTGCATATATATTTAGGATAGTTAGCTCTTCTCTTTGCAATGATCCATTTACCACTGTGTAGTACCCTTCTTTGTCTCTTCTGATCTTTGTTGGATTAAAGTCTATTTTATCAGAGACTAGGATTGCAACTCTTGCTTTTTGTTGCTCTCCATTTGCTTGGTAAATCTTCTTCCATTCCTTTATTTTGAGTCAATATGTGTCTTTGCATGTGAGATGTGTCTCCTGAATACAGCATACTGATGAGTCTTGACGTTTTTATCCAGTTTGCCAGTCTATGTCTTTTGATTGGGGCATTTAGGCCATTTACATTTAATGTTAATATTATTATGCATGAATTTGATCCTATCATTTTGTTACTGGCTGTTTGTTTTGCATGTTAGTTGATGCAGTTTCTTCATTGCATCATTAGTCTTTAGCATTTGGTGTGTTTTTTGGAGTGGCTGGTACTGGTTGTTCCTTTCCATGTTTAGTGCTTTCTTCAGGAGCTCTTGTAAGATAAGTCTGGTGGTGACGAAATCTCACAGCATTTGCTTGTTTGTAAAGGATTTTATTTCTCCTTCACTTAGGAAGCTTAGTTTGCTTAGATATGAAATTCTGGGTTGAAAGTTCTTTTCTTTAATGATGTTGAATATTGGCCCCCACTCTCTTCTGGCTTGTAGGGTTTCTGCCAAGAGATCTGCTGTGAGTCTGATGGGCTTCACTTTGTGGGTGACCTGAACCTTTCTCTCTGGCTGCTCTTAGCATTTTTTCCTTCATTTCAACCCTGGTGAATCTTATGATTATGTGTCTTGGGGGTGCTCTTCTTCAGGAGTATCTTTGTGGTGTTCTCTGTATTTCCTGAATTTGAATGTTGACCACCTTGCTAGGTTGGGGAAATTCTCCTGAATAATATACTGAAGTGTGTTTTCCAGATTGGATTTAATCTCCCTATCACATTCAGGTACACTGACCAAGCTTAGATTAGGTCTTTTCACATAATCCCATGTTTGATAGAGGCTTTGTTATTTCTTTTCATTCTTTTTTTCTCTAATCTTGCCTTCTCATATTATTTCATTGAGTTGATCTTCAATCTCTGATATCTTTTCTTCTGCTTGACTGATTCAGCTATTGAAACTTGTATATGCTTTGTGAAGTTCTTTTGCTGTGTTTTCCAGCTCAATCAAATCATTTATGTTCTTCTGTAAGCTGGTTATTCCAGTTAGCATTTTGTCTAACTTGTTTTCAATGTTTTCATTTTCTTTGCATTGGATTAGAACTTATTCCTTTAGCTCAGAGAAGTTTGTTACTACCTACCTTCTGAAGACTGTTTCTGTCAGTTCATCAAACTCATTCTCCATCCGTTTTCATTCCTTTGCTGCTGAGGAGTTGTGATCCCTTCGAGGATGAGAGGTATTCTGGTCTTTGATGATTTCATAATTTTTGTGCTGGTTTCTTCCATTCTTCATGGATTTATTTACCTTTGAGCTTTGATGTTGGTGATTTCAGATGGCGTCTCTGACTGGACATTCTTTCTGTTGATGTTGAAGCTATTTATTTTAGTTTTTTAATTTTCCTTCTAACAGTCAGGCCCCTCTGCTATAGGACTGCTGAAGGTCCATTCCAGAGCTTGCTAGCCTGGGAATCACCCATGGTGGCTGAAGAGCAGGAAGGATTGCTGTCTGATCTTTCCTCTGCTAGCTTCATTTCAGAAGGGTATCCACCAGGTGTCACCCAGAGCTCTCCTGTATGAGGCATTTTTTTGGTTATACAGGGGTCAGGAAGGCACTTGAGGAGGCTGTCTGTCCCTTGTCTGCCTGCAGAGGTGCTGCTTGGCTGCCTCAAACTCAGCCCAGCTGCTGTGTAGGCTTCCTCTTGCTGTCATTGCGAAGGTGTCAATGTAGGCTTCCTCTTGCTGTCATCTGTCATTGCAAAGGTGAGATTAGACCCACCTTCACAATGACAGATGCTCTTCCCCGCATCAAGCTCAATTGTCCCGGGTTGAGCTCAAACTGATGTGCTGACTGGGAAACTCTAAAGCTAGAGGACTTCAGTTTGCTGGTCTTTGTGGGTGTGGGACCTACCAATCTGTATTGCCTGCCTGCTTTCAGCTCTCCCTCTTTCTGTGGGACAGGTAGATCCGTCCCACTGGCATTCTTGGTGCTAGTCAAAACTTCTACCCAGATTTGTGCTGACAAGTCATGGCACTAGTCCAGTTGGAGTTGTTGCTCAGATCTGTGTTGGTAACTCATGGCGCTTTACAGCCCAGCAGCGTTCTGTTGGCCTATGGGTTCCAAAAGCCATGGGAGAAGTGCAGAATCTGAACTGGAGTGCCAAGTGGGTAAAGTCCCTGTTCCTCCAGTCAGTTGCACTTCCCAGGTGGGGTAGTGACCTGCCCTGCCTTGGTTCACCCACCTTGGGAAGTGCAACTTCCCACCCTGTCCAACCGTCCCATTGAAATGAACCTGGTACCTTGGATGGAAAGGCGGAGATCATTCGACTTTTGCATCTCTCTCACTAGGAACTGTGCTCTGGAGCTGTTCCTATTTGGCCATCTTGATGGGAGTCCTGTTTCTTTTCTTTTAAAAATTACAGCCAAGGATATAAACCAGCACTGTCTAATCAACATGAAATGCAAACTACATGTGTAATTTCAAATTTTCTAGTAGCTATTTTAAAATGGGTTACAAAGAAATGGGTGAAGTTTATTTTAATATGTTTTAACCTCATATTTCCAAAATGTGAACATTCCAACAATATTAAAATTATTAATGAAACTATTTGCATTTATATACAAAATACTTAAGATCTGATGCATATTTTTTACTTACAACACATCACTTCAGACTACTTAGTTTTCAAGTGCTCAACAGGCATATGTGGCTAGTAGCTACTGTAATAGACAGCACAGATGTTAAGTCATAGTACTTACTGCATCCTAAATATTTTGTATAATGCCTAGAACATATTTATAATTTTGCTGCAATAAAAATTTATAAAATGAATGAATGGAGTAATGTTCAAATAATTTAGCCAAAAATACTCATATTTGTCAGTAATATTTAGCACAGTTTGCACTTGTTGGTTGTAAGTGAGAAAAATCTGACTCAAAGTTGTTTCATTGAAAATTAGTAACTGAATTATTCACATAACTGAAAAGCTTAGGGAATCCAAACAGTTGAAAGAGGCTGTTGGCAATCTCACCTATTCTGTATTCCCTGCCCATTACAAATACCTTGTCATCTTTTTGTTTAGCTTTACTTAGCAAACCATTATTGGCTGGCCTACTGACCATGCTACATGTCCAACACAAATTATAATTACCCCAATGAGGGAGGCTCCCTCTTGTTGCATTCTTCGATCAACTTGGAGAATATGATGACTCACCACTGGTTTTTAAACATCTGTCTGTATGTGATATCTATAACCAACTCTCACAGTTTCTTGGCCAAGCAAGACATATGTCTCACCTTAAAGAATTGGACCCAGAAAGGCAGTGCTGGCATTTGCCCAGACTGCTGTAAAATTGGAAATATGGAATGAATAGCCTAATGACTTCTACACTTATTATTAGCTTCATTCTCTGGCAAAAATCCCTGAGAGTTAAGTTAGTTCCTGATTCTTAACTTTCCATTTTCATAATTTTCATAGAAATAAGTATTTTTTATTCAGTGGTTTCAACAAAATTCCCCTAGTTTGATGACACAGAATTTGAGATGAACTCTAATAGTTTTCTATTATTGCTGTATAAATTATCACAAACTTGGTTAAAATAACACAAATTTATTATCTGGAGGTCATTAGTTTAAAATGGGTATCACTGGGCTAAAATTAAGATGTCAGCAGTACTGCATTCCCTTCAGAAGGTGTAGGAGAGTATAGTGTATTGAATGATGATCTCCAAAATTATATGTTCATACCCTAAATCCTGGAATCTGTGAATGTGACCTTATTTGGAAAATGGGCCTTTACAGCAACCAACATGTGCATGATGTGTCTCTATGGTAGAACAATTATATTCCTTTGAGTCTAAACCCAATAAAGGAATTGCTGGGTTGATGGGTGTATTAGTTCATTCTTACACTACTATGAAGAAATACCTGAGACTGGGTAATTGATAAAGCAAAGAGTTTGGCTTATGGTTCTATAGGCTGTATAGGAGCATAATAGCTTCTGCTTCTGGTGATGACTCAGGAAACTTACAATCTTTGCAGAAGGCAAAGGGGAAGAGACAGACATATGTTATATGGCCAGAACTGGAGGAAAAGGGAGAAGAGTGATGTGCTACACACTTTTAAACAATCAGACCGTGTGAGAACTCTATCATGAGAATAGCACTGAAAGGATGGTGTTAACCATTCATGAAAGATCCACCCCCATGGTCCAATCACCTCCCTAAAAGGTCCTACCTTCAACACTGGGGATTACAGTTGAATATGAGATTTGTGTAGGGACACAAAGCCAAACAACATCAAATAGCAATTCTATTTTAAGTTCTTTGGGACATCTCCAAACTGCTTTTCACAATTGCCACCAGCAGTGATAAGTGTTCCCTTCTCTCTTCAACCTCAGTAGCATCTTTTATTTTTTGACTTTCTAATAACAGCCATTCTGACTGGTGTAAGATGATATCTCATTGTGGTTTTGATTTGCATTTCTCTGATAATTAGTGATGTGAAGCATTTTTTTCATGTATGTTGGTAGCTTGTATGTTTTCTTGTGAGAAGTGCCTCTTGATGTTTTTTGCACATTTTAAAAAATTGGGTTCCTTTTTTTGCATATTAAACTGTTTATGTTATTTATAGATTCTGGATATTAGCCCTTTGTTGGATGAATAGTTTGTGAAGATTTTCTTCGATTTTGTAGATTGTCTGATGACAATGTTGATAGTTTATTTTGTTGTGCAGAGGTTCCTTCGTTCAATTAGGTCCCAGTTGTCAGTTTTTTTTTTGTTGCAATCGCCTATGAAGACTTAGTCATAAAGTCCATCCCAAGGTCGATGCCCAGAATGGTGTTTCCTAGGTTATCTTCTAGGATAATTTGAGGTCTTACATGTAAATCCTTAATTCATCTTAAGTAAGTTTTTATTTGTGATAAAAGATGGGAGTTCCGTTTTATTCTGCTGCATATGGCTAGCCAATTACCTTAACACCACTGATTGAATAGGGAGTCCTTTCCCCATTACATATTTTTGTTGACTTTGTCAAAAATTAGATGGCTGTAGGTGTGTGGCTTTATTTCTGGGTTCCCTTTTCTGTTCCATTGGCCTGTCCATCTGCTTTTAATACCAGTGTCATGCTGTTTTGATTACTGTAGTGTTATAGTATAGTTGGAAGTCAGGCAACGTAATACCTCTCAGTGTTGTTCTTTTTGCTTAGGATTGCCTTGGCTATCCAGGCACCTTTTGGTTTCATATGAATTTTAATACAGTTTTCTCTAATTTCGTGAAAAATGTTTTTGGTAGTTTGGTAGGAATAGCATCGACTCTGTAAATTGCTTTGGATATTATGGCCATTTTGACAGTATTGATTCTTCCTATCCATGAGCATGGAATATTTTTCCATTTGTTTCTGTCATTGATGATATCTTTGCACAGTGGTGTAGTTCCCCTTGAGGAGGACTTTCATCTCCTTGGTTATCTCTACTCCTATTTGATCCTTTTTGTGGTTATTATGAATGTGATTGTGTTCTTGATTTGCCTCTCAGTTTGGATGTTGTTCGTGTATAAGAATACTACTGATATTTGTACATTGATTTTGTATCCTGAAACTTCATTGAAGTTGTGTATCACATCAAGGAGCTTTTGGGCAGAGACTATGGGGTTTTCTATAGAATTACATTGTCTGCCAATATGGATAGTTTGACTTTCTGACTTCTTACTTGGATGCTTGTTATTTATTTTTTTTTTTTTTTGCCTGATTTCTTTGACTAGGATTTCCTGTACTATGTTAAATATGAGTGATGAGAGAGGCCATTCTTTTCTTGTGCTTGTTTTCAAGGGGAATGCTTCCCACTTTTCCCATTCAGTGTGATGTTGGCTGTGGGTCTGTCATACATGGCTTTTACTATTTTGAAGTATGTTTCTTCAAGGCCTAGATTGTTGAGAGTTTTTAACATTTTGAATTTTATTAAAGGCCTTTTCTGCATGTATTGACAGGATCATGTGTTTTTTGTTTTTAGTTCTGTTTATGTGGTAAATCACATTCATTGATTTGTGTATGTTGAAGCACCCTTGCATGCTAGAGACAAAGCCTACTCGATTATGGGAGATTCACTTTGTTGTGATGGCGGATTTGATTTGCTACTATTCTGCTGGGTATTTTTGAATCTATGTTCATCAAGGATATTGGCCTGAAGCTTTCTTTATTTGTGGTGTTTCTTCCAGGTTTTGGATTACAATGATGCTGGCCTTATAGAATGTGTTTGGGAAGTCTTTCCTTTTCAAAATTTTGGAATAGTTTCAGTAAGAATGGTACCAGATTTTCCTTATACATCTCATCGATATTTGCTGTGAATCCTGCTGGTCCTAGGCTTTTTTTGTTTGGTAGACTTTTTATTACTGATTTAATTTCAGAACTCATATTTGTCAGTTCAGTGATTCAGTCCCTTCCTAGTTCAATCTTGGAAGGTTGTATGTTTCCAGGAATTTAGACATTTTCTAAGTTTTTAGCTGGTGTGTATAGACCTGTTCATATATAATGGTCTCTTTGTGTTTTTTTTGTATTTCTGTAGGGTTAGTGATAATATCCTCTTTGCCATTTGTAAATTGTTTATGTGAGTCTTCTCTCTTTCTTCTTCATTAGTCTAGTTAGTAGTCTATCTGGTTAATTATTTCAAATAATCAGCTCCTGAATTCATCAATCTTTTATATGATTTTTCACATCTCAATTTCCTTTCATTCAGCTCTGATTTTGGTTATTTCTTGTCTTCAGCTAGCTTTGGGATTGGTTTGCTTTTGTTTCGCTAGTTTCTCTGGTTATGATGATAGGTTGTTAATTTGAAATCTTTTTTTCTTAATTTTGGGTATTTAATGCTCTTCAAAATGGTAAAGACAGAATCAACATAAATGCCCATCAATGGATCAAGAAAATGTGGTACATATACACCATGAAATACTATGCAGTAATAAAAATGAATGAGATTATACCATTTGCAGCAAGATGAACAGAGGTGGAGTCCATCCTCCTTAGCAAAGTAACACAGGAACAGAAAACTAAATATCGTATCTTCTCATTTATAGGTAGGAGCTAAACTTGAGTACACATGGAAACATAGAAGAGAACAAGAGACATTGGGGCTAGCTAGAGGGTGAAGGATGAGAGGTGAGTTAGGACTGAACAACTATCTTTGAGCACTATGTTTATTACCTAGGTAATGAAATGATCTGTACACCAAACCTCTGTAACCTGCAATTTACCTATATAAAAATCCTGCACATATACCTCTGGACCTAAAATAAAAGTTAAAGAAAAGATTATAAAAATAAAAAAGAAAAAGGAAAACCAGATATTTACTGTTTTCAACACAAAAAATAATAATATTTGAGCTTATGCATATGCTAGTTGCCTTTATCTGATCAGTATACATATAGGTATCAAAACATCACTATGTACCCCACTAATACATACAATTATTATTTGTCAATTAAAACAAAATAAAAACAGAGGAAAAGCATCTTTTGCAGATGTAATTAAGTTAAGGATCTCAAGATAGGCTAATCTTCAGTTATTCAAGTGGGTCCTAAGTCTAATGACAATGTTCCTTATGAGAGACAGAAAAAGAGAAGACATAAAGAGAAGAAGCCCCTGTGAAGATGAAGGCAGAAATTAGAGTTATGTAGCTGCAAAGCAAGGAATACCTGGAGTTATCAAATACTGGAAGATGCAAGGGGGAACTTTTGGAAAGAGGGCCACCCTGTTGATAACTTGATTTTTGAATTATTGCCTCCAAAACTGTGAGAGAATAAACTTCTGTTGTTATGGCAGCTCTTGAAAACTAATAGAGATAGGATTCATTTCTTTAGCTAGTCCAGCTTCTAGAGGCTGCTTGTATTGGTTGCCTTACATCCCCTCCTCCATCTTCAAAGCCAGTAATCAGCATCAAGTCTGTCTCTTTCTCTCTCTTTCCTCTCTTCTTCTCTCCTTTCATCTCCCTCTTCCTCTTGTAAAGACTTTTGTTATTACATTGAGTCAACTTGGATAAATCAGGATCACCTTCTTCTTTCAAGGTCAGCTGATTAATAACTCTAAAATTCTATTTGCACCCAAAATTCACCCTTGTCATGTCACATATAACTGTCACCAGTTCCAGGAATTAGGAAGTAGACAATTTTATATAGGGATTATTCTGCTTACCATGTAAACTACGAGAAAAATTAGAAAAATTTCCTCAATGAAGAAGAATATTTGGTATCAAAAGAACAACCTGACAGGGAAAATGCAATGTTTATTTGAAGTTTGATTACCAGATCTTTTATCTTTTTTTTTTTTTTCTTTTTTTTGAGACGGAGTTTCGCTCTTGTTACCCAGGCTGGAGTGCAATGGCGCGATCTCGGCTCGCCGCAACCTCTGCCTCCTGGGTTCAGGCAATTATCCCGCCTCAGCCTCCCAAGTAGCTGGGATTACAGGCACGTGCCACCATGCCCAGCTAATTTTTTCTTGTATTTTTAGTAGAAACGGGGTTTCACCATGTTGACCAGGATGGTCTCGATCTCTTGACCTCATGATCCACCCTCCTCGGCCTCCCAAAGTGCTGGGATTACAGGCTTCAGCCACTGCGCTCATTATCTTAATGCCAGCTCAAAAACCCTCCCAGAGAGCACCATGTGTTAGCCTATATTAGCTGAAGACACATCAAATTGCTACCTAAGTTACTTGTTACTGATCTACACCAACTTTTATCTACTTTTTCCCCAGTTGCTAACTCATGACTTCTGCTTTCATTTACAACACAGATGTTACACTTTGAAGCTGGTCCATCTACTTTATGTTCAGGCAAGTCTCCAGGGATTCAGAGCAACTGCTCACCTGGTTCAGCAGCCTGAGCCACCCTCCTTGCCGGGGACATAGATTGTGGTGCAGTTACTGATCTCCAGGTATTCAAAGCACCTGCTCACCCAGATTGGTAGCTTGGTCTACTACACGCTTTTTGTGCAGAGATCCTGGAGCAGAAGTTTTGGTGCAGCAGCACCCTCTGCACTACCCACTAAGTCAGACCTCCAGGTACCTGGAGAACATACTTTCCTAGATTAAGAGTTTAGGCCAGCCTTTCTGCTCATGCAGAGAACTTGAGGCTGAGGAGGTTTCTCATCTCAATGCCTGGGCATACCTCTGGGTATTTGATGGTCACTCACTAGATTCTCCTTCAGCAATAGTGCTTGTGCCTGTCATCAGAAGACCTGCAGCTGGGCATGCCTAGTCAGACCTGCCCATCATAGTCCCCACTCCCCAGGGCTGAGCAGGGAGCTCAAACCACTGTGCATTCTACAGATCAGTCCATTGCCTGAGGCAATAGAGGGCTTCTCTCAGTAAACAAGGGTCAAGTAGCCATATTAGCCCCATCTGATTCTTATCCATAAACACCATCTACTGACTTGTAGGTTGAACTGTACAGCTAAGTATAAAACCTGCCAAAAGAAGTGCAAAAGCAAAAACACCTTACCACATGTTCTCTAGTCATGCCCTCTAGCGAGGGGGAAAAGAGACAAAAAACCCCAATAATTTTATGGACAAAGAAATAAAAAGAAAGATTTCTACCTGTACAAAAATAATTACAAAAATTAGAAGAGCCAGCATCTCCAGATGAGAAGAAACCAGCACAAGAATTGTGGCATCATAAAAATTCTGAGTGTAGTGATACCACCAAAGGTCACACTAGCTCTCCCGCAGTAGTCCCTAACTAAAATGGATACTGAGACATGACAGATAAAGAATTCAAATCGTTGTCTCATATAATTGTTTTCACATATATGTCTTCTTTTTAAAAGTGTCTGTCCATTTCCTTTGCCCACCTTTTTATGTTTGTAAATTTGTTTAAATTCCTTATAGATGCTGGATATCAGACCTTTGTCGGATGTGTAGTTTGCAAAAATTTTCTTCCATTCTGTAGGTTGTCTGATTACTCTATTGATAATTTATATTGCTGTGAAGAAACTCTTCGATTTAATTAGATCCTGTTTGTCAATTTTTGCTTTTATTGCAATTGCTTTTGGCATCTTTGTCATGAAATCTTTGTCTGTGCCTGTGTCCTGAATAGTATTGCCTACTCTGTCTTCCAAGGTTTTTATAGTTTTGGATTTTACATTTAAGTCTTTAATCCATCTTAAGTTAATTTTTGTATATGGTGTAAGAAAGGGGTCCAGTTTTAATATTCTGCATACAGCTATCTAATTATCCTAGAACAATTTATTGAATAGAAAATTCTTTCCTCATTGCTTGATTTTGTCAAGCTTGTTGAATACCAGATAGTTGTAGATGGGCAGTCTTATTTTGGGATTCTCTATTTCATTCCATTATTCTATGTGTCTGTTTTGTACTAGTACCATGCTGTTTTGTTTACTGTAGCCCTGTAGTATAGTTTGAAGTCAGGTAGCATGATGCCTCCAGCTTTCTTCTTTTTGATTAGGTTTGCCTTGGCTATTTGAGCTGTTTTTTGGTTCCATATAAATTTGAAAATGGATTTTTCTAGCTCTGTAAAGAAGTCAATTGTAGTTTAATGGGAACAGCATTGAATCTGTACATTGCTTGAGCTGTATGGTCATTTTAACAATATTGATTCTTCCTATCCGTGAATGTGGAATGTTTTTCCATTTGTGTCATCTCTGATTTCTTTGAGCAGTGGTTTGTAGTTCTCCTTGTAGAGATCTTTCACCTCCCTTGTAAGTTGTATTCCTAGGTATTTTATTCTTTTTGTGGCATTTGTGAATGGGAGTTTATTTCTGATTTGGCTCTTGGCTTTACTGTTGTCAGTGTATAAGAATGCTAATTATTTTTTCACATTGATTTTGTATCCTGAGACTTTGCTGTGGTTGTTTATCACTTTAAGAAGATTTTGGGTTGAGACTATGGGGTTCTCTAGATATAGGAGGATGTCCTCTCCAAACTGAGATAATTTGACTTTCACTCTCCCTATTTGGATGCTGTTTCTTTCTTTCTCCTGCCTGATTGCCCTGACCAGAACTTCAAATACTATATTGTATGGGACTGATGAGAGAGGGCATTCTTGTCTTGTGCCAGTTTTCAAGGAGAGTGCTTTCAGCTTTTGCCCATTCATTATGATGTTGGCTGCAGGTTTGTCACAGATGGTTTTTCATGTTTGAGGTATGTTCCTTCAATATCTACTTTACTAAGAGTTTTGAACATGAATGAATGTTGAACTTTACTGAGAGCCTTTTCTGCATCTATTGAGATAATCATGTGGTTTTCATTTTTAGTTCATTTATGTGGTGAATCACATTTATTGATTTGTGTCTGTTGAACCAAGATACAAATCATCTTGGTTCTACAGATACAAATTGCATCCCGAAGATAAAGTCTACCTGATTATGGTGAATAACCTTTTTGATATGCCGTTGGATTTGCTTTGCCAGTATTTTGTTGAGGATTTTTGCATTGTTGTTCATCACGGATGTTGGCCTTAAGTTTTCTTTTCTTGTTGTATCTCTGCCAGGTTTTGATATTAAGATAATGCTGGCCTCATAAAATGAGTAAGGAAGGAGACCCTCCTTCTCAATTTTTGGGAATAATTTCTGTAGGAATCGTGCCAGGTCTTCTTTGTACATTTGGTAGAATTCAGCTGTAAATCCATCTGGCCCTGGGTTTTTTTTTGTTGTTGTTGTTGGTTTGTTTTTGTTTTTGTTTTTTTTTATCAGCAGACTATTTGTTACTGCCTTAATTTCAGAATTCATTATTGGTCTGTTCAGGGATTTAATTTCTTCCTTGTTCAGTCTTGGGAGGGTGTATGTGTTCATGAATGTATCCATTTCTTTCAGATTTTCTAGTTTATGTGTATAGTGGGGTTCACAATATTCTCTGATGGTTGTTTTTATTTCTGTGGGGTTAGTGATAATATCTCCTTTGATGTTTCTGATTGTGTCTATTTAATCTTTTTTTCTTTCTTTATTGGTACAACTAGAAGTCTATTTTATTAATTTCTTTAAGAAAAAAATCTCCTGGATTTGTTGATCTTTTAAATGTTTTTCATGTCTCTGTCTCCTTCAGTTAAGCTCTGATTTTGGTTATTTTTTGTGTTCTTCTGGTTTTGGTATTTGTTTGCTCTTTGTCCTCTAGATTTTATAGTTGTGATGTTAGGTTGTTAGCAAGATCTTTCTAATTTTTTATGTGGTCACTCAGTGCTATAAATTTCCTTTTAAACAGCATCACTTCTCATTAGAAAAATGCAAATCAAAGCCACAATGAGATACTATCTAACACCAGTCAGAATGACTCATATTAAAAGTCAATACATAACAGATGATGGCAAGGTTGTGGAGCAAAAGGAATGTTGCTGGGAATGTAAATTAGGTCAACTATTGTGGAAGACAGTGAAGCAATTTCTCAAAGACCTAAAAGCAGAAATACCATTTGACTTAGCAATCTCACTACTGAGTATATCTGAAAGGAATATAAATGATTCTATTATAGAGACACATGCATGTGTATGTTCACTGCAGCACTATTCACAATAGTAAAGATGTGGAATCAACCTAAATATTCATCAATGATAGACTGGATTTTAAAAATGTGGTATATATACCATGAAATACTATACAGCCATTAAAAAATAACGAGATCATGTCCTTTACAGGGACATGGATGGAGCTAGAGGCCATTATCCTTAGTAAACTAACACAGGAACAGAAAACAAAATACCACATGTCCTCACTTATAAGTGGAGGTAAATGATGAGACCACATGGATACATAGAACAGAAAAACACACACTGGGGCCCACTGGAAGTTGGAGGGTGGGAGCAGGGAGAGGATCAGGAAAAATAACTGATGAGTACTGGGCTTAGTACCTGGGTGATACAATAATCTGTACAATAAACTGCATGACAAGTATTTACTTATGTAGCAAACCTGACATGTACTCCGAAGTTAAAAAAAGAAGCAGAATATTTGTATGCCCTTGAAGTTATATTGTTCTCAGTTTTAATTGAATTGTTACAACTTAAAAAGATAAGAATTTGAAGCAAGGATTTCAAGGAAGCTTGACAAGATTCAAAATGATATTGAAAATTAACACAAAGAGATTTTGTTTGTTTGTTTGTTTCTTTCTTTCTTTCTTCCGTTTTTTTGAAGTCTTGCTCTGTCACCCAGGCTGGTATGCAATGGCACAATCTTGACTCACTGCAACATCCACCTCCCAGGTTTAAGCAATTCTCCTGCCTCAGCCTCCCAAGTAGCTTGGATTACAGGCACCCACCACCATGCTTAGCTGATTTTTGTATTTTTGGTAGAGACAGGCATTCACCGTGTTGGTTAGGTGGTCTCAAACTTCTGACCTCAGGTGATCCAAAGATTTATAAAGCTACTCAGGAAATGAATGAAGAGATAAAGATATTTAAAAGAAATCAGTTAGACTTTATAAAATTGAAAAACTCACTTAAGGAACTTCAAAATACAATTAGAAGCTTTCTCAATAGACTGGACCAAATAGAAGAAAAAATTTTCAGATTTCAGAAACTGGTCTTTGCAACTAATCAAGATAAACTAATCTTGATAAAACTAAGAAAAAAAAATTTTTTAATGAAGTAATTCTTCAGGAAACATTGAATTATGTAAAACAACCAAACCTATGAATTATTGGCATTTCTGAGAGAGAAGAAAAAGTAAACAACTTGAAAAATATACTTGAGGAAATAAGAGAGTTTTCCTAATCTTGCTAGGGAGGTAAACATTCAGATACAAGACATACAGAGAACACCTGAAAGATATTATACAAGACAAACATCACCAAAGCATGTAGTCACCAGATCGTCCAAGGTCAACACAAAAGAAAAGTCTTAAAGATAGCTAACGAAAAAGGCCAGATCAGGCTAACAGCTACTTCTCAGCAGAAACCTTACAATCCAAGAGACGGAAAGCGTATTTTCAGTAATCTTAAAGAAAAGAACTCAAACCAAGAATCTCATAACCCATCTTCATAAGGGAAAGAGAACTAAAACTTATCTAGACAATGAAGTACAAAGGGAATTTGTTACCACTAGACCAGCCTCATGAGAGATTTTTAAGGGACTTATAAGCATAGAAACAAAAGAATGAAACATGATACCACAAAAACTCAATTAAGTACATAGCTCACAGATCCTATAAAGCAACCAAACAATAGGAATTGCAAAGCAACCACTAACAACTTCATAACAGGACGAAAGCCTCATATATCAATATTAACCTTGAATGTAAATGGTTTAAATATCCCATTTAAAAGGCACAGAGTTGGAAGTTGCATGTATATATAGATTTCATCTGTTATCTTCAAGAGACCATTTCATATGTCATGAAACACATATGAAATGTAATAAGCACATATGAAATGTAGGCTCAAAATAAAAGGCTGGGGAAGGAGCTATCATGCAAATAAAAAAAAGGGCACAGGTCACTATTCTTGTATTAGCTAAAACAGACTTTGAACTAAACAGTAAAAACATACAAAGAAGGAAATTACATGATGATATAGTCTTCAGCTTAACAAGAAAACTTAACTATTTGAAACATATATTCAACAACATTGTAGGATTCCAATTAATACAACAACTTCTAGTGAAAAGACTCACACACACAATAATAATGGGAAACATCAACACCCAACTGACAGCATTACACAAATCATCGAGGCAGAAAACTAACATAGAAATTCTGTGCTTAATTTCAACACTTAACCAATTGGAACTAATGGACATCTGCAGAATATTCCAACCATCAACCACAGAATACACATTATTCTCATCTGCACATAGAACGTACTCCAAGAATGACCACATTTTCAGCCATGAAGCAAGTTTTAATAAATTCAAAAAAAATTAAATCTACTATACTAACCATACTCTCAGACGACAAAGTAATAAACATAGCAATCAATACAAAGAAAATCTCCCCAAACCACACAATTATCTGGAAATTAAACAACTTGCTCTTGAATAACTATTGGGTAAACAACAAAATTAAGGTAGAAAAAATATTTGAAATAAAAGAAAGCAGAGACACACATAGCAAAATCTCTGGGACGCAGATAAGCAGTGTTCAGAGGAAAATTTATAGCACTAATTACCTATTTCAAAAACTTGAAAAGATCTCAAATTAACAATATAACACTACACTTAAAGGAACTAGAAAAGTAAGAAAAAAATAACCCCAAAGCTAGCAGAAAAAAATAAATAACCAAAATCAGAGCAGAACTGAATAAAATTGAGACACAAAGTCCATGGAAAGAATCAACACAACCAAAAGTTGATTTTCTGAAAGGATAGAGAAAAACTGATAGACTGATAACTAGATTAACAAAGATAAAAGAGTGAAGATCCAATAAGCACAATCAGAAATGACAAAGGGTGTTACAACTGATGGCACAGAAACACAAAAAGATCCTCGCAGACTATTATAAACACTTCTAAGCACTCTGATATCATGTGGATATTTATTGCCTCTAAATCTCATGTTGAAATGGAATCCTCAGTGTTGCAGTTGGGGCCTGGTGGGAGATGATTAGGTCATGGGGGCAAATCCCTCAGGAATAGCTTAGTGCTGTCCTTGTGATAATGAGTGTGTTCTCACTCTGAGTTCATTGTTTAAAAGAGTGTGGCACCTCCTGCCCTCTCTTGTTCCCACTCTCGCCATAAGATATGATGGCTCCCCCTTCTCCTTTGACCATGGTTGAAAGCTTCCTGAGGCCTGAGCAGAAGCCAAGTAGATGCTGGCACATGCTTTCCATACATTGTACAGAACCATGAGCCAAGTAAAACTCTTTCTTTATAAATCACCCACCTCAGATATTTCTTTAGAGCAAAGCAAGAATGGACTAAGACACATACAAAATGGAAAATCTAGTGAAACTATATAAACTGCTGGAATTTATAATTTCCTGGAAACTCATAACCTCTGAAAATTGAATCAGACAGAATTCTAAACAGACCAATATTAAGTTCCAAAACTGAACCAATAATAAAAACTTACCAACCAAAAAAAACAAAGCTTCAGACCAGATGGATTCACAGCTGAATTCTGTTAGACATACAAAGAAAAGCTGGTACCAATTCTACTGAAATTATTCCAAAACGTTTAGGAGGAGGGACCTCTCCATAACTGATTCTAGGAAGTCAGAATTACCCTGACAACAAAACCTGATGCAGCAGAAAAGAAAACTATAGGCCCATATTCTTCAATATCCCTGATGGACATAGACACAAAAATCATCAACCAAATATTAGCAAATCAAATCCAGTAGTGCATCAAAAAGTTAATTCACCATGATCAAGTAGGCTTCTTTCTTCTTATGTAAAGTTGGCTCAACATGCAGAAATCAATAAATGAGATTCACCACATAAAGATAATTTAAAAGAAAATATATGATTGTCTCAATAGATGCAGAAAAAGCCTTTGATAAAATCCAACATTCTTTCAGGATAAAAACTCTCCAAGAAACTAGGAAGGAGCATACTTCAAAATACTTACAGCCATCTATGATAAACTCACAGACAACATAATACTCAATGGGCAAAAGTGAACAGGCATTTCTTTTAATGATTGGAACAAGATAAGGATGCCCATTCTCCCCGCTCATATTCAACATAGTACTTGAAGTCCTAGCCAGAGCAATCAGACAACAGAAAGAAATAAAGGGAATCCAGATAGGGGAAAAAAAAAGAAGGCAAACTATCTCTCTTCAGTGATAACATGACTCTATACTGAGAAAACTGCCAAGACTCCACAAAAGTCTCCTAGAACTGATAAATGACTTCGGTGAAGTTTTAGGATACAAAATCAACATAAATATATCAGTGGCATTTATATACACCGATAACGTTTAAAGCTGAGAACAAAATCAAGAACACAATCCCATTTAAAATAGTCACACATGTGCACACATACAAATACTTAGGAATAATCTAACCAAGGAGGTGAAAGACCTCTACAAGGAGAACTACAAAACACTGCTAACAGAAATTGTAGATAGCACAAACAGATGAAAACATTCTATGCTCATGGATAGAAAAAATCAATATTACTAACATGGCCCATACTGCCCAAAGTGATCTACAAATTTAATACCATTTCTACCAAACTACCAATGTCATTTTTTCACATAATTAGAAAAACTATTCTAAAATTTCTATGGAACCAAAAAAGAGCCTGAATAGCCAAGGCAATCCTAAGCAAAAAGAACAGAGCTGGAGGCATCACATTACCTGACTTCAAACTATACTGTAAGGCTACAGTAACCCTAACAGCATTGTACTGCTATAAAAACAGACACAGAGACCAATGGAAGAGAATAGAAACCTCAGCAACAAAGTCACACTCCTACAGCCATCTGATCTTTGAGCAAGTTGACAAAAATAAGAAATGGGAAAAGGAGTTCCTATTCAATTAATGATCCTGGGATAGCTGGTGAGCTATAAACAGAAGAATGAAAATGGACCCCTACCTTTTACCATTTACAAAAATTAACTTGAGATGGATTAAACATTTAAATGTAAGACCCAAAATGATGAGAAACCTACAAGTAAACCTAGGAAACACCATTCTAGACGTTGGCCTTGGAAAAGAATTTGTGGCTAAATACTCAAAAGCAATTGCAACAAAATAAAAAATGACAAGTGGACCTAATTAAACTAAAGAACTTCTGCACAACAAAAGAAACTATCAAGGGAGTAAACAGATAACCTGCAGAATGGGAGAAAATATTTGCCAAGTATGTATTGGATAAAGGTCTAATTAATATCCAGAACCTGTAAGGAGCTTAAACAATTCAACAAGCAAAACACAAATAATTACATTAAAAAGTATACACAAGACAGGAAGAGACACTTCTTAAAAGAAGACACACTATTTATAGCAGCCAGAAACATGAAAAGATGGCTCAACATCTCTAATCATCAGAGAAATGCAAATCAAAACTACAACGAGATATCATCTCACACCAGTCAGAATGGCTATTACTAAAAGTCAAAAAACAAAAGGAAACAAAAACAAACTGATTCTAATGAGTTTGTAGAAAAAAGGTAATGCTTATCAACTGTTGGTAAGAGTGTAAACTAGTTCACCCACCATGGAAAGCAGTTTGAAGATTTCTTAAAGAACTTAAAAAGAACTGCCATTGGACTTTAGGAATCCCATTACTGGGTATATATCAAAGAAAACAAATCATTCTACCAAAAAGGTGCATACACTTGGGTATTCATTGCAGCACTATTCATAATAGCAATGACATGGAATCAACCTAGGTGCCCATTAATGGTGGATTGGATTAACAAAATGGGCTACATATACAGTATGAAATTCTATGCAGCCGTAGAAAAGAATAACATCATGTCCTTATCAGCAAAATGAATATGGAGGAAGGCTCGTATCTTAAGTGAATTAATTCGGAAACAAAACCAAAGACCACATATTCTCACTTATAAGTGGGAGCTAAACATCACTTACTTATGGACATAAAAATGGCAACTACAGAAACTTGGACTACTAGAGGGTGGAGGGAGGAAGTGGTTAAGATTTGAAAAACTAACTGTTGGTTACTATACTCATTATCTGGGTGATGGGATCATTCACATCCAAAACCTCAGCATCAGGCGACATGTAACAAACCTGCACATTCACCACTTGAATCTACAATAAGAGTTGAAACTATGAAGAAAAACGAATAAAGAACCATTAGCTGATGAAATACTCAACCAAAGAAAGAAAGAAAAGCAACAAAAATGAAAATCCATGTATAATGTTTGACTCCCCAAAACTTACTACTGATGTTCTACTGTTGAAAGAAAGCTTTACTGTAACACGAGCAGCTGATTAATACATATTTTGTATGTTATGTATATTAGAGACTTTATTTTTACAACAAAGTATGCTAGAGAGAAGAAAATGTTATTAAGAAAACCAAGGAAGAAAAAATATATTTACTATTCATTTAGTGAAACTGGATCATTATAAAGATCTTCATCCTCATTGTCTTGGTGCCGAGTCGGCTGAAGAGGAGGAAGAGTTGGTTTTGTTGTCTTAGGGGTACAAGTGGCAGAAAAGGTGGAAGAGGGGGAAGGGGAAGAAGGATAGGCAGGCATGCTTGATGGAGCTTTACAGGCATACATTGTAATTTCTGTCTGACATATTTGCTTTTCTATTTCTCTAAAAATGTTTCCACACAGCATCATTTCTTTTTCCATCATTTCTTTTTCTTTCGGTGCCCATAACATAGAAGGGTTTATGTCATGGAAGACGTCAAAAGAAGTCTTGAATCATTGCAGTCCTTTTGCCAGATTGTTTAGTGCCAATTTGTTTTCTCAAACTGCTTCTTCTATGTCTTCTTTCTCATCCCTGGACATTGGTTCACAAACACTCATTTACACTAAGCCGCCTTCTGTTAATTCATCTGGTGTGGTGTCTATTACCTCTTGAATTTATCCAAGATCCATATTTTGAAACACCCACCATTTTTGCCATATTCAGTCTCTTTCAGATTTTCTTTATTGTCTCTGTCATAAATCCTGTGAATTCATGTACAACATCTGGGCAGTTTTTTCCAGCAGGAAGTGATTGTTTCAGGCTTTCACAACTTTCCTGTAACAGTGATGACATCTTCAATGGTGCAATCCTTCCAGACTTTCATGATGTTGTCTCTATCTCCATAGTGTTGGTAATTTTTTCCGTAGAGTACTGTGTATGATAAGCCTTAAAGATCCTTATTACCCATGATCCAGAGATTGAAATAGAAATGTTGTGTTTGAGAGTAAGCAGATACCTTCACCTGCCTTTGTTGTTGAACTCATGGGTTCTGGGTGGCCAGGGATATTGTCTAATATCAAAAGAACTGTAAATGTCCGTCTCTTACTGGCAACGTATTTTCTGACATCAGAGACAAATGATCAATGGATCTATTACTTTTTCACCAACCTAACAGAAATATTAGATTGGTGCAAAAGTAATAGATCCATCAGTAATTTGCACCATAAATTACTTTTGCACCAATCTAATATTTCAGAAAAAAGCCCTTTTTCTAAAATATAATATTTAAAAGGGCTTTCCTTGTTTAGGTTTCCTTATTTACAACCAAAAGATTGGCAGCTTATGTTTGTCTTTTCCTTTCGAGGCACAGGAATTTGCAGCGTTATAGATAAGGGCAGTCTTGATTATAAATCTGAGTGAATTTGCACAAAGTAATAGTTAAGTATTTCTGTCTTAATTCCTAGTGCTTGCGTGTCTTTTTTACAACTAAAAAAATGCCCTTTGTGGAAATCTTTACAGAAAGGGCACATCTGTCTACATTAAAAACCTGTTCAGGCAGAGATCCTTTCTCCTTGATGATTTTCTTAATGGTGTCTGTGAACTTTTCTGCTGCTTCTTCATCGGCAGCAGCTGCTTCTCCTGTTTAACTTGACATTTTTTGAGTCAAACCTGTCTTTAAAGTTATCAAACTATCCTTTGCTGGTGGTAAGTTCTCCAGCTTCAGATTCTTCACCTTATTTTTGCTTTAAATTGTTATACAGTAACTTTGCTTTTCCTTGAATTACATTCAAGTCTATAGTTACTCCTTTCTTTCAGAAATGCTGCACCCACATAAAAGGTACATGTTCAATACATGATACAAAGGTATTTCAGCCAAAAGGCAAGGTTTTGGTGCCTGCTGAAATAGCTGCAGCAACATTTTCATAAACTTCTTTTCTTTGTTTTACAGCAGTCTTTATGCTGGATTCATTAATCTTGAAATGGTGGAAAACCACAACTACAGACCTCACCCCTTGGTACTTATACAGCAATTAGATTTTTATTGTAATGTCATAACTTTTCTTTGCTTATTGGGGCACTTCAAGCATCATTAGTGGCACTTTGCATGGGTCCCATGGTGTTATTCAACGTTTATGGTATTGCACTAAAAGTGGAAAAAAAAAAAACAAGCACAAGAACTGTGGGAGACTACTTTGTACTGAAATAGGCAGTTTGATGGAGAGACTAACTGCTCATATGGAGATGATTATCATCACAGGGTGATTTAAGCAGACAGAACACAACACTCGAGCTCACCGCAGTAGCATAGGAGAAGGCTTGAAATTATTATAGTAGCTTAGTATATAATATGGTTAATGTTATGTAGTTATAATTTTACAGAAATGACGTACTTAACTTTTTCTTAATTTTTTCCATATTTTGATGCTACACAGTTTATTTGCAAGTGTTTTCAAATTATTGCATATCTCAAAAAATTTCTATATATTTACTAAAAAAAAATTCATGTATAAGTGGATCCATGCAGTTCAACCTGTATTGTTCAAGGGTCAACTCTATAATTCATCTGATATTAAGCAAAGAAAAGTATAAAACCAAGAGAGCTCTAGGCCAATTCATTCTTATGTAAATGAACTATTGGATATAAGGTTTCTAAGAAAATGTTGTAATAGCACGTATTTTTCATATATTTGTTTTTACTAACATCAATATCCTTCAGATGTGCGATTGAGAAATGTTTTCAATTTTAGCAGGTGTTACAAAATATCTTTTAATAAGATTGATCCCAGAATATTCTAGTTCTGCCACAACTCAACCCTTTATTGGCAAGACAAATTTGCTCAACTTACTTGCTTAATCATTAGTGTGAGCATAGAGAAGGCAGAAACAGAAAATTACATCTCTCATTCACTGGAGATTCAGAAAGCTGTGTACTATTCACCACCTTTCTCTTAATATCAAATTAATTGTATGCTTTTCTTTTTTCTTCCAGCATTCTTAGTTTCACCATTTCTTGCACTTCTAAAGCTAGAAGTTTATTCTCAGTCTTGACATTTCCCTATTTAAACTATATATGAAAACCATAAACCCATAAGTAGTTTCTTCATTTCCTCTGCAAACATAAATTTATTTAGTTTTCAAATGATTGAGTGAGGTAGATCTAATAATTGTTATGACACAGATTTAGACAAAGAAATCAGTAATTCTCCTGAAGTGGTAAGTAAGCTCCTTAACTCATTTGGGATGATTAAAATGTTCCCAGTAAGAAAGTCAACTTTTTATGTGAAGCGTACAATCTTGTTTTTGAAATTCCAGAAAAATGCTTAGGGAATACCAATTACAACTTAACGTTTGTCCTGTGGCCCTAAGGGAAGAAAGCAGCTTCTGTTAAATAAAACTTTAGTTTTTTTTTTTGACCCAGCACACAGTTAGTCTCCCACCTTAACTTTGTCTCTATGATTTAGTATTTTGCCTTTTTAGCAAATATTTTGAAACAAGTAGTAGAAGAGATAATTTCTGTTAAAATACTTTCATTAAAATGACTAAACATGATTTAGAAAAAGAAGAAATCTGTACAGTTTTAAAAAATAAGGCAGCTTTTATATGATTGTAAAGTTTTAGCAGTTTAAATTGAGAGAACACTTGTCAAAAAGCTAACATTCAGAACACTTAAATGTTTCGTATTACCTCTGGTTAACCCTGTTAACCATTACAATGGAAGTAAAAAGTATTTTCACACAAAGCCAAGAAATATGAGACATTCTATATTGAAGGTATTTGAATATATTGGTGCCTTAAATCTTCTACATAATTGAAAATAATTAGGTCTACATAAAAAGTCATTGTCATATAAAAGTTTGGCTGGAAACTAATGAAATAATTTGTGCATTGTATAACTACTTAACATATCTTTATTTGATTAGGTGACTAAACAAATGAATTACAGAGATAATAATATTGACTTTAAAATTTTATATTAACATATGCCCCAAAATCTTTCTTAAATGTCTATTATGGTATAAAATATGTCTATTGAAAGGAAAGATACTAAATAGGCAATTTAATCTTTAAAATATATGCAGTTTGACTGAAAAGGAAAAACGAAAATCTGTGGCCTGGTAATGAGTGTATGATCCGTAAGTCTGGAGAGATTACCAGGTGAGAGACAGTTTCTATGTTAGAGATCAATATTGTTACAAAAATGCTACAAGCGTACATTTTAGCAAATAAATTATGCACTAAACTGCAACTTCATTTTGGGCACTGAGACTGAGGACGATGTTCTCTACATACTTTGAGCCCTAGTACTGCCTGATAACAGCAGACAATGAGGAATGGACTTCCTTTGTAATACTAACATTGATTCAACTGGGCTGGAGGAGAGATGATGCAACTGAAAATATTGTGGAATGATTATCTGAATATAAGTAAAATAAAGAAATCTGGGATCCACTACAGGCCAAATGTTACCATGTGCGTAGGCTGTACAATGATGTTTTAAAAATAAGCAAAGTCATAGTGGATGAAGTGGAATAGAGTCTGTACGGAAATGTACAAAGTTTCATTAAAGAGTAATACAGAAGATGACCAACTAAAATTTACAATAAATTATTGGATTACATAATCACCATTTTGGAACTCCTGATGATACTACTAGGTAAAAATTGTCCCCTGAAAAAACTACATGAATGGTTGATGAGAAACATGAAAAGCTGCAATGGTAACCGTTTTCTGAAAATCTCTGACATACAAAGGGGAAAAAATAACTTTACAATGAGACAATCAGTTTTTTAGCCCCTTAGTGCAATGTTTAATCTTAGCACCACTAATGGTTGGTCAATCAGAAAATGAGTTTTCTGATGTGATGTGATGTATTACCCAGCATTACTTATGTTGTACATACCTCAGCAGCAATTCTAACTTCTGGTTTGTAGAAATTACAAAGGATAGAAGAAGCTAGATAATGAAAGAATTTAGAAAACTCTCACTGTGAAACTGAGCAAGAGACAGCAATGCCTTTATCTTTGCTCCTGGAAAATTTAGACCAATGAAATTTTGAAGATATTGACATGACAGAACCATTTAAGCTGAAAAGTTTCTTCACAATGTCTCTTAGCTCAACTCTCCCATTTTATCAATAAGGAAAAAGATGTTAAGTTCAAAGGCAGCCCACACTTGTAAAAGCCAGTCAGCCTTCTATCCCAGATCTTTTGATTCCTAAGTCAGGTGTTGTTTGCCTAGTAACCTATTATTCTTCAGGGGCTTGGTGGTAGCCCACCAAGCAGTATGTTCTCTATCATTAGAGTTTGGGGGATAATTTGAGAGTTATACTACAGAGAAAATTTTAACAGCAAATTTGAGTCTGGACTAGGAGAACATCTTTAAGATCTTTTCTGAGAGTGCATGGTTCTGTGAGTCATCCACAGCTGGAGCAAGCAGGTGTTAGCTGGATAATGTAGGAACCCACCCCCAGTCATATTCTTGTCTTTAAGAGTAATTATTGCACAGGGAGTAATTTCAAGAAATGGCTGATCACCACAAACAACTTTATAAAATGACACACTTGTTTTTAGCCCCCTAGGAAGGGATAAAGAAAGCATTATTCTTGATTATTTTTCATTACCTTCAGATAAATTCACATAGAAAAAACACATTTCCATTCTCCTGTCAAATTCAATTACATAATCATTTCATTTGAACTTCTTTTATGAAGAAAGATAAATATCACCTTCAAAATATTTACAACCAATCTATAACACAGCAGCTATATATCCTGCTCATATAATTTTTATAAAGTGTAAATTACAGTACAGATGTTGGTAATTATTTCATTCACTCCTAAAATGACCTTCATAACTGTTTTGTACTAAAGCATGTTGGTAGCTTTAGTTTCTCAATGTAGTTAACACAAAGGCACAAAGTCAAAATAGTCCTCATCACGTTAATGAGAATAAGTAGCAAACACCTGCCCTTTTGAGGATACAACAATAGTTTTAAGAGATTAGGTTCTGAGCTTCCTCATGAGATGATTACCACCCTTTAAAACAAACTGTTGTTAGACATGGCCACGTAAGCCCTGCTGGTAAGTCAATAGACTAACAATTTTATTTTCTGTCTTTCACTCTGAGAGCATTGAAAAACTGTCCTCAAGGAACTTTTCTTAGAGAGGTGTTTGGTTTTTTGTTTGTTTGTTTTTTGTGATATATATATATACACAGACACACACACACACACACAAACACACACACACATATATATGTATACCTGCAAAGTAGAGGAGTGTGGTATTGATCTATTTATTAAGAGAAGAAATAAGGCCTAAAACTTTGCATATGAGGCCTCTATTTTATTTTCTGCATTTAGTGAAATAAAATAAAATGGAATAAATCAAAACCACATACCTCAATAACATAAATGCTTACTTCCTGCATTATATAACCTCTCCTTTCTTCTTGCTGGTATGATTATTAATATACTACAGTTCTGATAGGTAAAATGCTAATAACGATTACAGCATTCTTAGGAGGAAGGCAGTTAGAGCAGGAAAAAGGCTGAGAACCTGAATGATCTGAATAGCTTTCTGCCTTACTTCTTTTTACAAATACAGGACATTAATGTCCACACTCAGAAGAAAGAATGGTATTGGACTTTCAATGCTTTTGAACTGTAGGTCTGACTCTACCACTTATTTAAATAAAAAACTTATTTTGTTTTTTTATTTAAATAAAAAAAGCTAACGTTTTATTTTTTATTTTCAAAACCCTCCTGATAATACATATCATGATAATTTCTATTTAGTGGCTATCTCATATGTGCCAAGAACATATTTTTGTTGTTCTGTTTAATCCTTGCAACTAATGTGACATCGATATTATTATCTCATTTAACAGATGAGGAAACTAGAATTTTTCTTTAGCAACTTGTTCACATTTACACAGGGAGGGAGTGGAAAAATTGGGATTTGACTTTAAATCTGACTTCAAAGTTTACGTTCCTTTCTCTCTACTGCAGTCCTTTTAACTTAAGAAATTAGATAAGATGTAGAGAACAGATGGGCTAGAGGCATAACTAATTTAATTCTTAATAACTGTCAATGTGGTTTACCCTAAATTTAAAGTTTTTAGAGTTATGCAAATTAAGATCTTAGACTATATTTGAAATAAAACCAGGAAGAGATTATTAAACAATTTGTATGAATTTTAAATAAACAAATTCCTCTAAATCATTACAATTCTATTGAGTTATTAATATGTTTCCTTTTTAATAATGTCCTACACCCTTGGAATGGTCAGATATTTCAATCAGTAGTAGATACTCCTGAGAAGGTTAGTTAGCGTTTAATCAAAAAGACATATTCTGGGTGTGGCTACTACGAGTTTCAGCTAGCTTTTATGCCTCTCCAGCATCAGATTTTCCTAATGTTTTAAACAAATATTAAAGATTATCTTTCTTTGGTGATATGAATGGTGTTGAAGATCTGTCAATGGGCTGAAGTGTGGATGAATATAACGTAAGAATCTAGAATGAGTTCTTCATTGAACATCGTAGAATTAAGAATCTGGGTTTCATTCCCAAATGGTCCTGTGTGTAGCCAGTGATTCCAGCAGGTTTTTAGGTTATGTGACCCAGATTAAAGTAGTTAGCTGAAATAATGTCACTTTTGTCCTGAGGTGGACTTTTCATTTAAAGTTTGCCAGAACACCCAAGGGCCTGTTCTTGAATATAGAAGGATTTGTGTGCCTATTTCATACCTGCTTACTACTAAATATCTGCATGTGAGACAGAACCTGTCTGAAATTTGCTTTTATTCAACAGTCGGGGAGGAGGAAGATCTGTCTTCTCATTTACCTTTATTGGAGATTACTAATAATTATCAAAAAGGATCTAGTTATAGGTGGACAAATTAGCTTTGATCAATTAAAAACTAATATTCAGCTCCATGAATCATATGATCAATTATGTGATTACCTTGGGACAATTGTTACCCCCTCACCATTTCAGCATTTATATTACCAAAAGGGAATACTAGAGGTCAGGCAGAGTGCTCTTGTATCATTCTTAAACTCGTTTTTGGATGCATTTGGACTTTTGATGGGTCTCTGGAGAGACTGGCAGGTTACCAGGCTGCCTGAGGATAGATCCATCTGCATAACTTCTAGAGCCAGATCTTAAAATGGCCCAACAAACTGTTATCCTCTTAGAACAAGGGCTTCGTCCATATTTGGACATCAAAATAAATATCCTAGGAATCAGGAGCTATCCCTTCTAACTAGTCAAGATTTGTGACAGTTTGAAAATGGGCAGATGTATTCTCTCAACAATATTTTAAAAGTGGCTCCTAGGGTTTACAAAAGAATATGTGGTCATTGGTCCAGAAAGGTACCCACCCTATTCGCTGCCTTATGACATCTTGTGATTGCAAATAAAGCTACATTGATTGGCCTAACCAATGAGATGGGGCTCCTGGGCTCCATGGAATGCATAACATGATCACTTTTTACCATCACTAGGCTTCAACAGATCAACCTGGTGTTACAGGAAGTAAAATTTAATGAGTATGTACTTATACTACTTTTTACAGATGGGATTCCTATCTAAGATTTCTAGTCTGGGTGATATTTGATAAAATAATTGACCTAGGATATATTATTTATTTTAATAATACAGTTTATTTTTATTTTTATTTGCAAATATCTTAAATCTAAATATATCCTTCCTAAAGGCAGATATTATCATAGTTGTACAATGAACAAGAAAACATACCAGTTCTTAGGTTTGAGTGAGTTTAGAAAATTTGTAGGAATGAATCACAATTCACTTGCAAAGGGAAGATTTGTTAAATTCAATTTAAATGAAAAACATATGTAACTTTTCATTTTCCCATTCATATATATTGTCTGAGAGGGACTATGTCATTTTCAAGATTGTCGGGACTAAGCTGTAGAGAGGGGAGCAAAACAGGATCCAGACCCATCCTGGGGGTAAATATCATATCATCCTCTCACCAGTATAAACATGCTCTCTACTTTGTACACTTGTTTTGAGGATTAAATGAGATAATTGCCATAAAGTAGTTAGGACAACATTTACAATAGATGTGTTAGCATGTTTAAAATAAATAAATATTTAGATTTTTATTCAAATTTCTTTTTTCTTTTCTTTTTGTGTGTGTGTGTGTGTGTGTGTGTGTGTGTGTGTGTGTGTGTAGATGGAGTTTCGCTCTTGTTACCCAGGCTGGAGTGCAATGGCACAATCTTGGCTCACGGCAACCTCCTCCTCCTGGGTTCAGGCAATTCTCCTGCCTCAGCCTCCTGAGTAGCTGAAATTACAGGCACGCACCACCATGCCCAGCTAATTTTTTGTATTTTTAGTAGAGACGGGGTTTCACCATGTTGACCAGGATGGTCTCGATCTTTTGTGCTCGTGATCCACCCACCTTGGTCTCCCAAAGTGCTGGGATTACAGGCGTGAGCCACTGCACCCGGCTCAAATTTCTTTAAAATAAAAGTATCTCCTAATTTTTCTATCTCATCAAGTTGAGTTTTCTTAAATTTTATTTTCTTGTGCCCACAGCTAACCCATATTATAATCATTAATTCTCCACAGTTGTGTATAATTGCTGAAGGCAACAATGAGTCAAAGTACCAAGAGTACTTGACACGGAATCAGAAGTCTTGGTTTGAATTCCAGCTGACAATAGAAGATTGTCTGATCTTCTTAAGCCTTATTTCAAAATTGTTCTTAAAATTAAATGAAGTAATGTAAAGCAAATCTGTCACTGTGCCAGCATGTAGCAGAGGCTCAACACATATTAGCTTATTTGTCCCATCTAAATTATATATTTCTAGAGAATAATAAGTATGCTATAAATTTCTCCTTATCTCTATGTAGCTCATTGATCTGCACACCCTTGGGATCTGAACAATTAAATATTCCCAGAATTCATTTAAAAAAGCATTTCTAATTTTGGCCATGTGACAAAAGCACTGAATATGTGAATTTATTTGATTGCTTTGTCACTGAAATGTCTAAATGCTCTTCTGCATCTTACAATGTCAAGGATACTATTTTGTTCATAATGATGTCCAAACAAATACAATGTTAAAAAGTAAATTGCAGGGAACACAGTGAGAAATAAAACTTCCTCTGTTCAGAAGATCAAGAGGAATTAAATGCCAAAGCTCTGGCCACAGATAAAACTGATTTGACTTAGTAAGTTTGATGCAAAGAGAGGTGTATTGTTTGGGATGTGTATATACACACACAGACATCTTTAATTGTCTGAGCACACCTTTCTGCCATTCATTTAGAATTTCATGAATAAATATAAATAGGTTGTTTCATTTTAAAAATTCAGCTGTTTATCTGAAATTTCAAACCAAGCATTTACTAGCATAGGAACAGACAGATTAAAAAGCATGGTAAACTGAGGAATGCTCAAATTTCAAAGACAACTCATGATTGTTATACCTCCTTGGTAAAGGAAGTCTTGTATTTCTTACCACATGTTGGTTAAATCTGTTTTTTTTCTAAGTATTTCTGTATTTTTTTTTTTAAATTGCAACCACCAGGAGACTTAAAGCATTGAACTTTTTTACTCTAGAGCTTTGTGTGGGTGATTTGGGTAAAATTTTTTCTCTCTGTTCTCCTAGCTAACCCCTGTATATCCTTTGGATTAAGCTCCAGTAACTTCCAGGGAGCTTTTTCTTTACCCCTGTTCCTTTATCTTCCTGTTCAGGACTAGCCAAATGCCCTGGCTGAATAATATGGAAGTGTCTCACACAACATTAAAACTGTAGTGTTCTTGTCTGTCTTATCCACCAGATTGTGAAAATCTTTAAGGCAGAGACTTCAACTTCTTTCATCTTGAGTCTAATTCTCTAGTACAGTGCCCAGCACATAACACAGGCTCCATAGACATTTGTTGAACTGAATTGAATCTATTCATAGAACAGTTTGTGTAATTAAATTGATTCTAAAGTGATCCTCAAGTTTCCACTAGTTCAAGAAGAATGCTACTTCATGTACAGCTTGCTGAAGGGGGCATTAATATGTATTTTTTCATGAAAGCAATTTCTGATAGATTTCAGCATCTGGTGACAGGTTTCAGTGATAGGAGAGTGATACCACATATGTAATTCACAAAAGGTGTAACATATAACGTGCAATTGGCTGAGTTTAGGACGTAAGCTCATCTCCATCTCCAGGATACCACTACCCACATGACTGTGAGTTCTAACCTGTGTTTTTGGTTTTCTGCTTTGCCAAGGAAAATGAATGACTGCTTTTTCTACCTAACAGGAGAGACCAGTGAACCTACCCTGCCCAACCAGATCATAAAAGGTGAGTTTTTAATTGATAAAAGCTCATCCTCTCAGAGAATTCTTTCACTTACATGGTCATTCCAATTACCAATATGTATAAATCTGCAAAATAAATGTAGAAATAATGGCTGATCTTAAGATGTGTGATTTAGTAATTATATTACTCTGTTCTGATGCTGCTGTAAAGAACTGCCTGAGACTGGGTAATTTATAAAGGAAAGAGGTTTAATTGACTCACAGTTCTACATGGCTAGGGAAGCCTCAGGAAACTTTAAATTATGGCTGAAGGGAAGCAAACACGTCCTTCTTCACATGATGGAAGGAAGGAGAAGTGCCAAACAGGAGAGGAAAAAGCCCCTTGCAAAACTGTCAAATCTTATGAGAAGTCACTCATTATCACAAGAACAGCAGCATGGGGGTAACCATGCTTATGATTCAATTACTTCCAACCAGGTCCTTCCTACAACATGTGGAGATTATGAGAACTATAATTCAAGATGAGATTTGGGTAGGGACACAGCCAAATCATATTATTTTACCTCTGACCCTTCCCAATCTCATGTTTTCACATTTCAAAACACAATCATGCCTTCCCAAAAGCCCCTCCCCCCGCCCCCACCAAGTCTTAACTCATTCCAGCATTAACCCAAAAGTCCAAGTCCAAAGCCTCACCTGAGATAAGGCAAATCTCTTCCACCTAAAAGCCTGTAAAATTGAAAGCAATTTAGTTACTGCTTAGATACAGTGAAGGTCAGGCATTGGGTAATTCAGGCACTCCAAATGGGAGAAATTGGCCCAAACGAAGGGGCTATAGGCCCTATGGAAGTCCAAAATCCAAAGATGCAATAATTAAATCTTAAAGCTCTGAAATAATATCCTTTGACTCCATGTCTCACATCCAGGTCATGCTGATGTGAGAAGTGGACTCCTAGGGCCTTGGGCAGCTCCAACCCTGTGGCTTTGTAGGATACATCCCTTCTCCTGGCTTTTTTCATGGGCTGGCCTTTGGTGTCTGTGGCTTTTCCAGGCAAACAGTGCAGGCTGTTGGTGGATCTATCATTCTGGGGTCTGGAAGATAGTGATTCTTTTCTTACAGCTCCATTAGGCAGTGCCCTAGTGGGAACTCTGTGTGAGGAGTTCAACCCCACATTTCTCTTTTGCAGTGCCCTAGCAGAGGTTCTCCAAGAGGATCCCATCACTATAGTAAATACCTGTGTATCTATGCATTTTCATACAACCTCTGAAATGTAGGCAGAGGTTCCCAAACCTCAATTCTTGATTTCTGTGCACCATCAGGTTCAACACCATGTGTAAGCTGCCAAAACTTGGGGCTTGCACCTTCTGAAGCAACAGCCTGAGCTACATATTGGGCCCATTTTCCCATGGCTAGAATTGTTGGGAGGCAAGGCAGCAAGTCCCTAGTCCACACACAGCAAGGGGCCCTGGGCTTGGCTCAAGAAACCATTTTTTCCTCCTGGGTCTTCAGGATTGTGATGAGAGGGAATGCCTCACAGGTCTCTGACCTGGCCTAGAGACATTTTTCCTATTGTCTGTGGATTAACGTTCAGCTCCTTGTTACTTATGCAGATTTCTGCAGCCAGGTTGAATTTGTTCTCAGAAAAAAATTTTTTCTTTTCTATTGCATCCTCAGGCTGCAAATTTTTCAAACTTTCATGTACTGCTTCCCTTTTAAACATACATTTCAATTCCAAACAATATCTTTGTGAATACATAAAAATAAATGATTTTAACAGCACTCAAATTACCTCTTGAATGCTTTGCTGCTTAGAAATTTCTTCTGCCAGATATCCGAAATCATATCTCTTGAGTTTAAAATTCTACAGACCTCAAGGGCAGGGGCAAAAAGCCACCAGTCTCTTTGCTAAAGCACAGCAAGAGTAACATTTACCCCAGTTCCCAACAAATTACTCATCTTCATTTGAGATCACCTCAGCCTGGACTTCATTCTCTACATCACTATCAGCATTTTGTTCAACCTGCCGCCAAGAAGTTCCAAACTTACTCACATTTCCCTGTCTTCATCTGAGCCCTCCAATCTGTCCCAACCTCTGCCAATGTTGCTCTGGTCCCAGCCCAGCTCAAAATTTGCTTCCACATTTTCTGGTATCTTTATAGGAGCACCCATTCTCTGCAGTACAAATTTATATATTAGTTCTTTCTCATGCTGCCATTAATAACTGCCTAAGACTGGATAATTTGTAAAGGAAAGAGGTCTAATTGACTCACAGTTCTGCATGGCTCAGGAGGCCTCAGGAAATGTACAATCATGGTGGACAAGAAAGCAAACATATCCTTTTACACATGATTACAGAAAGGAGAAGTCCCAAGCAAAGAGGGAAAAGCCTCATATAAAACCATCAGATCTCATGGAAATACACTCACTATCATGAGAACAGCAGCATGAGGGTAACCACCCCCATGATTCAATTACCTCCCACCTTGTCCCTCCCACAACACATGGAGATTATGGGAACTGTAATTTATGATGAGATCTGGGTGGGGACACCACAAAACCATATCAGTAATTATGTATAAAAATCAGTTGAGAGAGTAAAATGCTAGCATAGGGGAAAATACAACTCCTGGTTAATAGAAGTCATATATGCAATATAATTGCATCCATTTATAATAGCAGATGTTTTAAGGACATTTGTAGTTACCTTCTGGAGTTAGAATATAAGAATAGACTTTATTTCTTTTACAAGGAAATTGAAAAATTAGAAAACAATTTTACATACTCTATATAGCCTTTATTTTTAAAAAATGCTATAAGAATCACAATGCAATAATAATATTTTATTTATGAATCACAGCCAAGATGCAAGAGCTCCAGACCTCTATCAATACTATATTCTTTCAAGAAAACAAATATCTTCATTTTGTGTGGCAGTACTGACTTCATTTAAAATCAGGAAAACTAAACAAGAGAGATAGTGCTTTTTTTGACAGAGGAATACTAATAAGGTCATAGGAAAATTAACCATTTCATATTTTCACTACTTGAATCTTTGGGATTCATTTCTTTAATATGTTTATTATTTAGTCATTTTAACACATTTTATTGTAAATTGACAAATTATAAGTGTATATATGTATGGGGTACAAAGTGATGCTATGATATACGAATACAAGCATATTTGTTTTAATGTGCTTTGCTTTATTGTGCTAGGAAAATATTGCACTGCTTTTAAAAATTGAAGTAATTTGTGTAACCTGGTGTTGAGCAAGCCTATGGGTTCCATTTTCCATAGCACATGCCCACTTTTGTCTCTGTGTTACATTTGGTAATTATAATATTTTAAACATTTTTATTATGATGACTTCTGTAATTATTTTAAACATTTTTATTATGATGACTTCTGTTATGATGATTTGTGGTCGGTGACCTTTGAAATCACTATTATAATTATTTTGGGACACCAGAACCTATGCCAATATTAAGATGATGAACTTAATTGATAAATTTTGTGTGTGTTCTCACTGCTCCATCTACCAGCCACTCTTCAAGCTCTGTTCCTCTCTTCAGTCGTTTCTATTCCCAGATATGTGACAATATTGAAATTAGGTCAATTAATAATCCCACAATGGCCTCAAAATGTTCAAATGAGAGGACAAGTCCCATGTTTCTCCCTTTAAATCAAAAGCTAGAAATGATTCAGCTTATTGGAAGGCATGTCAAAAGCTGAAATAGGTGGAAAGCTAGGCTTCTTTGGCAAAACAGCTAGCCAAGTTGTAAATGCAAAGGAAAAATTATTGAAGGAAATCAAAAGTACTATTTCAGTAAACATGTGCAAGATAAGAAAATTAAACAGGCTTATTGCTGATATGGAGAGTTTTAGTGACCTGAATAGAAATCAAATTAGCCACAACATTTCCTGAAGCCAAAATCTAATTCAGAGCAAGTTTCTAAATCCCTTCAATTCTGTAAAGGCTGAGAGAGGTAAGTTGAAGAAGCTAGGAAGCTAACAGATGTTGGTTCATAAAGTTTAAGAAAAAAAGCTGCAATATAAAAGTGCTAAGATAAATAATGGTGGTGGCTAAACAGCATATTTTTCATGTAGTCGAAACAGTCTTCCATTAGAAGATGCCATCTACGACTTTCATAGCTAGAGGATGGAAGTCAATACCTGGCTTTGAAAATTCAAAGAACAGCCTTACTCTCTTAATAGAGGCCAAGCAGGTGGTGACTTTAAGCTGAAGCCGATAATCATTTAGCATTATGAAAATCCCAGGGTCCCGATGAATTGTGATCAATCTGCTTTGCCTATGCTACAACAACATAGCCTGTATAACAGCACACCTGTTTAAGGCATAGTTTACTGTTTATATGTTTATAGCCACAGTTTTTCAATATTTTAAGTCCATGGTTAAGATCTACTGCTCAGAACAACAAGATTACTTTCAAAATATTACAGCTCTTTGTGCACTAGTTACTAAAGAGGTCTGATGGAGATACACAAGGAAATTAAAGATTTTTCATGCTGTTAACAGCGTTTATTTTGCAGTCCATCAATCAAGGAGTAATTTTGACTTTCAATTCTTATCACTTAAATATATTTCACAAGGCTATAGCTGCCATAGAGGGATTCCTCTTATGGAAACTGGGCAAACTGAATTGAAAGTCTTCTCAAACAGATTCACCATTCAAAACGCTATTAAGAATATTAATGATTAATAGAAGAAGGCCAAAATATTAATCTTAAGAGGAATTTGGATGAAGTTGATTTCAACTCACATGCATGATTTTGAGAGTCAGGGCTTCAGTGGAGAAAATGCAGATACAGTGGAAATTGCAAGAACTACAATTAGAACTGGAACCTAAAGATGTGACTAAATTGTTGCAATCTCATGATAAACTTTGAACAAACAAGGAGTTGCTTTTTATAGATATGCAAAGACAGTGGTCTCTTGAGATGAAATTTAGTCCTGATGGAGATGCTGTGAACATTGTAGTAATTATAACAAAATATTTAGATTATTATATAACATTTGTTGAGAAAATAGTGACAGGGTTTGAAAGGTCTGACTCCAATTTTGAAAACAGTTTTAGTGTGGGTAACATGCTATTAAACAAAATCACATGCTACAGAGAACTATTTTGTGAAAGAAGGAGTCAATTAAACTTTTTCATTGTCCTATTTTAAGAAATTGCCGCAGCCACTCCCAAATTTTCGGCATCCACCACCCTGATAGTCAGCAGCCTTCAACATCGGAGCAGAACGCTTCACCTGCAAAATTAATGTCTCTCTTTGAAGGCTCAGCTGATTGTTATCATGTTACAGCCACATTTGTTTTTTAATTAAAGTCTTTACATTTTGGTTTCTTTCTTTTCGTCGATTGCATACTTAATCTTTAATTATAGCATACATATGTTAAAGCAAACTAAATATGGTATGAGAAGAACTCTGTCTTCTTCTATATTTGAGTCCTTGCAGATGAACTGTAATCTAGCTTAATAGTCAAACAAAACTGAAAACCTAACTTAGTAGTGTGCACCTGTAGCAGTAGCTGAGTATTGGCCAATCCCAGCAGCCATGCTTCAACCACTCATAGACTGCTGAATATTCAAACTGCTTTCAAACAAAGCAAACACTGAGTTGTAACCAATCTCACTGTATCTGTTCCTCACTTCTGATTTCTGTACATTATTTTACTTTTTTTTTTTTGGTCTATAAATTTGTTCTGATCAGGAGGTACCCTGGAGTCTCTGTGAATCTGCTGTGATTCTGGGTGCTGCCCAATTCACAAATCATGCATTGTTCAATTAAACTCCTTTAAATTTAATTCAGCTGACGTTTTTATTTTAACAGATGGTGTCAGAAGTGAATCCAAAGTGGAGCTTCTAGAAAGCCCCACCAGGAGTGCTGAATGAACACGTAAGGCACTGCAGGACCAGCTTGTGCCATTGATCTCTCAGAGGGCCTGGAGATGGTAGGTAAGTTCCTTCTTGGATTTCAGAGCTCCACAGATTTGTGTTTTGAGCTCCTGCAGTTTCTTTGAGCAAATTTCTGATCCAAACTGGGTTTGGAGTCATGACAGAAACTGGACTGGATCCAGGAATGGATTTGATTCAGGAATTAACTGGCTTGGATTCAGTTAGAGGCCTCTTACATCTGACTGGGTCAGAAAGAAACTGGTAGTAAGCAGTCATATTGCGGGGGCTATGCATTTGGCTTCTGACAATTCACAGGGGTTTTTTGTTCTGTCCCTTTGTTTCATTTTCCTTGGATGCTTAGGCAGGAAAAAAAAAAAATCATTGGCTAAGTGAATCAAGAGAACCTGAAAGGAGAATTTTAGGTAAAATGGGATCCTTTCTTTTTGGAAAAGTGAGTTTCTTCTGGTTTATCTGTAACACCAGGGAGGCAGCGACGTCTTACAAAAACAGCAAAATTTTACTAAAGATAACTTACAGCGGAACGTTGTGAACCAACAACAATGCATTGGAGTACATTTAAAAATGAGGCTTTCGGTAAAGTTCCTTTTGTCTAAGTACGGGTTTGGCACTACAGGATGTCAACTGCTATTCTCTTTGTAATAATCTGCCTTGCACTCTTTGCTAATGGCTGTAGGTGACAGGATTAGGTATATACAGGATCATGAGACATGGCAAACTTTTTCCTCCCCAACCACAGAAAAGAAAATTGAGAGCCAGTGGGACTGCTGGTAAAAGATCTCCTCGCTACTAACAAGGGGCCGCCTGAACTTTTCCGTGTCACTGAAACGAAGGGGTCTTGCCCTGGCCTCCCTGAGCTCTTCCCCTTCTGCTCCCTGCCACAGGCAATACTTTCCTTTTTCTTCTTTTCCTTTCCTATCTTTCCTGTTACTCAGTGCAACCATCTTACCCAGAGACTACGTGTTGAACCTGTTAAGTGGAGGTGGGATTAAAGATGACGAGGCCCATCTGGGGGCAAATTTAAACCTTGCCAGCTTGATATTGGGTGCTAAATAGAGTGGCTGATGTCTGTGTTTTATCACTCGTATTTTGCTTTGGCCAGAAGGAAAAGATAATTTTCCATTATGATGCAGCTTGGTCCCTAGGGTAATGGTGCCACAAGCAGGATTACTAGGGCCACTCAGGGAAAGGGAACCCAGAAGCCTGGCATGCTGGCAAGAGGGTAAGAATTTCTTACCAGTTAGATTTCTGGCTTCTCTCTCTGTGCAAATGGTTGCATGAATGATAAGAATCACTGCTTATCTCCTCCGTAAAGTTTTAATTAATGTGAAAAATAATTCTGAGGCTAGTTTTAAGCTGTAGTTCATCTGGTGTATTTTGTACTATGAGTTAATTTTTCTGTGTCAAAGGGTGCATTAGAATAAAACATGAGCTTAGGACCCCATAAGCCGTCTGCTTAAGATGGCCCAGCAAACTGGTCAGTAACAGACTTGCTGCAAGTACCCGAAACAAAAAAAACTAGATGGTGTCTCCATCTTGTTTTACGTCCTTGGGAGTTTGACCTTTTAACTACATGGTAGTACATTCTCTTGGTCTTTACTTTCCAGGGAACAGGAATTTTAGGGTTTATATCATTGTTCACTCTAAAAATTATCTTGAGTAATTAAAAGTCTTGCAGGCTCAAAATTAACTACTCTAAACTTCTGGGAAGAGTGGCAGAGATTTCCCTGGGCTGTAGCTAGTAGCTTAGGATTTTGCTGTTTCACACTGGCAGTCTGGGTTCAATCCTCTTCTTAGAAAGTGAGTCCTTTCCAATTTAATATCGGAATGGCTTTCTCTATTCTCTTTTCCTCCATGGACTATCTTAAATTCTCTCTTTTTTTTTTTTTTTCCTGAACACCTGGGAAGTTACCTTCAGTAAAGTTCAAAAGCCAGAAATATTGACCCTCTGCCTGGGTAATAAGAACTTTTAAAAGATCTTTATTAAAGAATGCTGTGGTTAAGTCAGCTTAATTAAATGCAGATATTCAAGCTCTAACAGCCTAGACTCCTTGGGAAAAACAAGAGGCAGCAGAGATCATTTTCCTGGCCCTGTTCTTCCAAGGACTCCACCATAAAGCTGGTAACCAATTAAGAAACTTAAAAACTGGTAAATAAAAAATCTTACAACTGCTATAGTAATCTTGTTCTGTCTGTCTAATTATATATGCCTTGTGTGTAACGTTCATATAAAAGAGCTCTGATTAATTGGCTTAAGCAAAAATAAGCACCTAAATATTTTGAAAGCAAAATAAAAACTGTAATGCCTTTTAGTTTATATAACTTTAGTGATCTTTCAAAATAAAAACAGCTTTAAGCCAGGCATGGTATAATACCAGGACTTTGGGAGGCCAAGGTGGGTGGATCACCTGAGATCAGATCATTTGGCCAATGTGGTAAAACCCTATCTCTACTAAAAATACAAAAATTAGGCAGGCATCGTGGCAGTCACCTGTAATCCCATCAACTTGGGAGGCTAAGGCAGGAGAATTGCTTGAACCCAGGAGGTGGCGCTTGCAATGAGCCAAGATTGTGCCATTGCACTCCAGCATGGGCAAAAAGAGTGACACTCCATCTGAAAAAATAATAATAAAATAGCTTTAAAGATTATTGATAAAAACATTTTGCTTAAATTATGCAGGTCAGATATTAGGTTTGCTAAATGCTCTAAGGTCAAAAACTGCTCTGACTTTAGAAAATTGTTCAATTTATTTTAGAAACATTGAATTCTAAGTAAGGTCTGATGATATATGAAATCAGTCATGTCCCCTAGCTATGCAAAGAAGGTTATAAAGAAAAGGGATTTTATATGAGAAAGGATTTTGTATGGTAGAATCTTGTCCTAAAGTAAAATGACTGGTTGTTTAAGACAAGGGATGTTTAGGAAACATCGGAGGGTTGAAACATGTACATGCTCTGTGTATGTTGTGAAAGAATTTATGAAAAGGAATTTATGCCAGAAGTGTTATATAATTTAAAGGTGATTAGGCCTCCTAAATGCTTCATAAAATGCCACTATAACTCTTAACTGTGTATCTTGCCTCTACATCTTGCCTGTTTACAGCAACGGTAAGGCCTGGAACACATGGAGTTAGATGCTGAAAAGAGTCAGATCTCATCTTCATTTCTGTCTGGTTCCTAGGCTCCATACCTAGTACATAATTAAGACCCTTTACTTAAGGTTTTTACCCAAAGTAAAAATTGCCAAGAGTTAACATTGTAATATGTAGTTGAGACTATGGAAGAGTAGGTTTACTTCCAAGGTGTATAAGACAAATGAAATGTGTTTTTTATAAGAGATTATAGGAAGGTATGGGAATATAAATTTTTGCCTAGATTAGAGGGTGAAAGGATTGTTTTAAATAAAGCTAAAGGTTTGAGCAAGGTATGGAAGGTTTATAAAAAATAAGTGTAAAAGTTTCTGTGTGATAATATATTGTCTAAACTTAAAAAGGTATTATTCAGTTTTTTCCATTAATTGGACATTGGAATAAAAGCACAACAGAGTTTTCTTAGAACATTGTTCTGCTCTGAGAAAAAAAAATTGTAAAATGTTATAAGAGGTTTATAAAAGTCTTATGTCATGTCAAACTAAGTTCTAGATTATGCTAAATCATCCTATACTAAAATTGTTTAAATATGCAGTTTGAATGAACTCCATGGTCTAAGTTAAATTACCCATGATAACCCATTAGTTAGCAGTGCTCTGCATCTAAATTGGAGAAACAACTGGTATTCAAGAAGGACAAAAGTCTAATGTTAATCATAAACTCATGAAGAACCAGGTCCTCTCTGAATACTTAAAGCTTTTGTTACTAAATGTTCTGCATTTGTTATTAAAGATTCTGCATTTCATGACTCATCATAAAAAGATAAAATAATACAAATTGAATGTATTGATGTGGTAGCTTACATATTGTCGAAATAACTTAAAACCAGTGTTTGGTTCTATATTCCTGGGAAGACAATCAAAGCTTCAGGTATATTTGGCTATGTGATGGGCCATTTAAACATTTATAAAGGGATTTTATTCAATTGTCATTTTCAATACATGTTTTCTGGTTGTATAAAAGCCTTCCCATGCGGAGGGCTGATGTCATAACAGTAGATTATTATATTACAGTATATTTTCACCAGGTAAATAAAGCTTTTTATGGTTTACTGAGGACAATTCCTTTACAATCTAGAACCCAAAGATTGGATCTTCTGAGACCATCAGAGGACTGTCCTTGCCATCCACAATATAGCAAAACTTTGGAGCCTTGCACCTTGGGTTCGTAATCTCACAACTGAGAAGGGTCCCTCCACACTCCTGAAACTATACAGTACCAAACATTGGAACTACACACCCATTCAAACCCTTAATGTGAAATTAACCAGGAGAATTTCTCCCCAGAAGAAGATGGCATTCTTAATGTAAACAGCTTTTCCCAGAATCACAGATCAAGACTTCTGCTATCATGAAATTCTTATCTTTGAATATTTATTCTTGTTTGTCTTTATGAACAATAGAAATGAAAAGGGAATCTATTATGTGCACTTACTTATAGGGAATGCTTGCATTTGTGAAGGATTTGCAACCAGCCTTATATATGAGTACCCTTATACTTTAATAGTTAAAAGATGAAGAACCAACATAGGTGAGAAACTTTAGTGATACATACATTGCCTCATAATCAGTCAATACTCCTAACCCACATTATGAGTTAAAGAGAACATTGCCAAGGAGACTTCACTCTTCTTTTTTTTCTTTTTGAGACAGAGTCTCACGCTGTGGCCAGGTGCCAGACTGCAGTGCAGTGGCACAATCTCGGCTCACTGCAACCTCTGCCTCCCAAGTTCAAGCAATTCTCCTGCCTCAGCCTCCCAAGTAGCTGGGACTGCAGGTGCACGCCACCATGCCCAGCTAATTTTTGTATTTTTAGTGGAGACGGGGTTTCACCATGTTGGCCAGGATGGTCTTGATCTCTTGACCTCATGATTTGCCCACCTCGGCCTCGCAAAGTGCTGCGATTACAGGCTTCAGCCACAGCGCCTGGCCAGTACTTCACTCTTCTAAAAGGGTATCATTTGTTCATTCCTTTCCCCATGGTTTAGAATAAAAGAGGCAATAATTAGAAATGTCTCCCTCATAACAGGCTTTACAGCAGATTCCACTTCAAATGCTATCATTACACAACAGACTTATCTTATAAAAGCTGTGCTAAATAATAGAATTGGCTAAACAGAAAAGTACCTCTGCAGTTGCTGACACTTGTGACCTATGGAGAAATAAATCAAATGTAGATTATAAAAGTTCAATCGTAGGGAGCTAATGAAAAGACTACTTAGTCAAGTGAATAGACTCTTCATCTGGCTTGCTCTTTAATGTACTTAATTTTAGGGGGTTTGGTTTATAGGCATGCTGGATAAGGAACATATTCTAAACTCTTGGTATCATCCTCCCGACAGTCATATTAATAGTCTCCTTGGTGCACTTTATTCTTCAAAGGTTTTAAATGTTTGCATGCATCATCTCTAGAATATCAAATGGTCTCTCTTCAACCGGCATGACCATGAGAACACCATAACCTATGAATGACATGCTGAGAGTGGAAACCCAAAATGATGGTAACGGAGAATGGCGCTAAGGCCCTACGTTCTGGACACACTGTTGCCTAAGTGAGAACCTGTCTAAAAAGTAGTAATGTTTTTTAAACAACATTATGGGAGGCCATTATTTTAGACTGAGCTCATGCAATAGTCCCCGGTAAACTAAACCCAATTAAAATGGGGTCACCATGCTAAATGTGACATAATCAAACTAAGGCTTTAAGGAAACATATAGATCCTAGAACAGATGAGGTTTTGATTTTCTCCTGTAAACAGGATGTTCCGGCATAAGGAGGTACCCTCTACTCAGCCCTTATTCCCTCCTTGCAAAACCCACTGTTCTACTGTTTCCCAGTGCATTTCAAAACCATATGATTACAGTTACAATAGTGATAATGAAGAGGGAAAAGAAATATTAATAAAACAACATAATACAAAATAAAATTAATGTGGAAAAGAGGAAATTAATTTTTTTTCTAAAAGCAAGCTTCCCTGAGTCCTACCCCCCCCATGGAATTGTATCCTGCTTTGAAAATTTTATAAGTTTACAAATACTTGTATTTTTGTTCTCTATAGCTGATAACTATAAATTTCTGTAACACAGCAAAGGTCATAAGTAATACCCAAGCACACTGGACTCTAGCCTTCTAGGTGCTGAAGGGGAGGGCAACAGATAAGGCCCGTGTTAGAATCCTTGAGCTATAGAGCATGTGGATATTATACCATTTATTAGAGACTGTCCTTTTCTCATTGTGTATAACTTTGTCAAAAATCAATTGACTCTACACTTGTTGCTTTATTTCTGGTCTCTATTCTATTCCATAGGTTGGTGCGTCTATTTTTACGTCAATACCTTGTTGTTTTAATTACTGTAACTTCATAGTATATTTTGAAATCATGTAATGAGATGCCTTGTCCTTTTTGCTCATGACTTCCTTGAATTTTTGTGGGTTTCTGGTTCCATATAGATTTTAGAATTATTTTCTATTTCTGGGATAGCAAGCATCTGTGCTGCATAGCAAAAGTTATATGTAAGCCTGAGTTATGTGACTGTCATTGCTTAATAAATTGACTTTGTTCTGCACCTGCAAACTTGTTTTTGCACCACTGTATACTTCATGTATAAAAAGTAAAGCCCGGTCTTTGTTAGGTGCTCAGCCATTTTGGATGCAAATCTGAGCTGGGCCGGTATACACTTAAAATAAACTACTTCTGTAACCTCAGTGGTCTTTCAAGTCTCTGAATTCTACAGCAATAGTAACATGAATGACTAAGGTTTCAAAATTGAGAGAATGACCAAAAGGTCAAAGTGACTAAATTGTTAAAGTAAACTAAATATGGCCTGAGAAGGACTCTGTACTTCTACATTTGAGTCCTTGCAGATGAACTGTAACCTTAATAGACAAAATTGAAAACCTCAGTAGTGTGGACCTGTGATAATAGCTGAGTGTTGGCCAATCCCAGTAGCCATGCTTCAACCATTCATAGACTGCTGAGTGTTTGAAACTGCATTCAAATAAGGCAAAAGGTAACTTGGAACCAGACTCACTGTTTGTGTACCTCATTTCCACTTTCTGTATGTCACATTACCATTTTTGTCTATAAATTTGTTCTGACCACAAGGCATTTCTGGAATCTCTGAAACTGCTGTGATTCTGGAGGCTGCTCAATTCGCAAATCATTCATTGCTCAAGTCAACTACTTTAAATTTAATTTGACTGAAGTTTTTATTTTATCGTGTATGACTTTAATATGCAGTGGGAAACAAAAATTTTGTGTGATTCACTCTATTGTAATATTTGCTTTATTGCAGTTACCTGATGTATATATGTATGCACAATGTGGAATAATGAAATCAAACTAATTAACATATCTATCACTCAAATACTTTCATGAGAACATTTTACTTTTTAGCAACTTGAAAATGTGTAATACACTATTAACTATATTCATTATGCTGTGCGACGAATATTAAACCCCGAAATTTATTTCTCCTTTATGAGACTTTGTACATCATCTCCTCATTCTGCACATCCCCTGCCTCTGGTAACCACCATTCACCCTCAGCTTCTATGAGTTCAATTTTTTACTTTCAACATGTAACTGAGAACATGTGGTATTTGTCTTCTGTGCCTGCCTTATTTCACATAATGTAATGTTCTTTAGTTCCATGCATATTCTTACAAATGATAGAATTTCCTTATTTTTGAAGATTGAATAGTATTTTATTGTGTATGTGTATGCATGTATATATGTGTGTGTGTATATACATGTGTTTGTATATATATGTGTGTATATACACACACACACATACATACATATATACATACACACAAATATACATGTAACTTTTTTTACCATCTTATGATGGACTCAGGTTGATCCATAACTTGGCTATTAAGAATAGTGTTGCAATTGATGTGGAGGTGCAAACATCCCTTTGACAACATCCTTGCCAATATTTGCTAGCCATTCTGACAGGTGTAGGTGATACCTTGTAATTTCAGTTTTCTTAATGACTAGCAATGTTGAAGTTATATGTGTGTGTGTGTGTGTGTGTGCGCGCGTGTGTGTGTATAATCTGGCTGTTTTTCTTTTGAGAAGTGTGTGTTTAGTTCCCTTGTCTATTTTTTACTCAGGTTTCCTGTTTGTTTGCTATTGAGTTGTTTGAATTCCTTAGACATTTTGGATATCAACCCCTTAAAGGATGTATGGCTTGTGAATATTTTCTCTCCAATATGTGCGTTGTCTCTATATTCTGTTAATTGTTTCCTTTGTTGTATGAAAACTTTTTCAATTGCTTTAATCCCTCTTGTTTGTTTTACTTTTGTTGCCAGTGCTGTCAGAGTCAAATCCAAAAAACTCATTGTCCAGACCAGTGTCAGGTTTTTCCCTATGTTTTATAGTTTAAGGTTTTACATTAAAATATTTGATCCATTTTAGTTGATTTTTGTATGTTGTGTGAGGCAGGGGTCCAATTTTATTTTTCTGCATGTGGATATTATGCCATTTATTAGAGACTGTCCTTTTCTCATTGTGTATACCTTTGTCAAAAATCAATTGACTCTACACTTGTTGCTTTATTTCTGGTCTCTCTTTTCTATTCCATAGGTTGGTGCATCTATTTTTACATCAATACCTTGTTGTTTTAATTACTGTAACTTCATAGTATATTTTGAAATCATGTAATGAGATGCCTTGTCCTTTTTGCTCATGACTTCCTTGAATTTTTGTGGGTTTCTGGCTCCATATAGATTTTAGAATTTTTATCTATTTCTATGGAAAATTACATTGGAGTTTTAATGGGGATTGCATTGAATCTGTAGATCACTTTGGGAAGTATGGAAATTTTAACATTAATTCATAGTCTATGAACATGAGATATCTTTCTTTTCATTTGTGTTCTCTTCAATTTCTTTCACCAGTGTTTAAATTTTTCCATGTACAGATCTTTCATTTCCTTGGTTAAATATTTTCTAAGTATTTTGTTTCATTTAATTTATTATTTTTTTTAACTATTTTGAATGGTCTTCTAGGTAGAGGCACTGCTCTGGCAGGACCAGAAACTGTGCTTCATAGAAATGCACCATTGAGAATTACCCCCCTGCCTGGGTGTGGGACATTTGGGTGGGGGGCTTTTTGACTAAGCCAACCTGCTCTTTGGTTTCCTGGATCAAGCAAGTCTAACTCCTATACTTCTCCGAAATATACAGAGGCCATCGTCTCCCTGCCTATGCAGGGTATAGGGTTGGGCTCTGAGGCTGAGCATGGAGACTAGCTGTCTTGGGACTCAGGCAAGGTTGAACTTCTCATTGCGCTTCTGACAGCAGCCAGCTCAGCTTCGTGGTTGGACTCTGCACTTGGCTTGTATTTCCAATAGAATGCCACAGCTATCAGGAACAGAGGTACTACCAAGGGCAGTGGGCTGGTCACTTGTGAGTTCCACTGCCTTTCTTTCTTTCTACCTGCTGCTGGGTGTTCAAGCCCTGCCCTTACCCCAGTGGTCCCTAAGAGGTGAGACCAGAGTGGACTTCTTAGGAAGTGTCTTAGAATACTAGAGAAGCTGGATTGTTACTTCTGGTTGTTTTTTCCCTCTGTAGAAACTCTGGACAAAGGGAAATACAATCCTTGTAATTGTGCCAGCTTGAGGGAGGAGACCAGTTCTGTTAAACTTCGAATTCAGGTTTCATTCAGTTCTGTGGACCACATGGATGTCTAGGGCTTGTTTCCACATATTGGGGTTTTCACAAGATGTTAAGGGTTGTGGATAGTTAATGGTTGAATTTTCTGTGGGGTGAGAGGAAAGCTTGAGAAGTCTTATTTTGCCATCTTGCTGATTTCACTCATTTAAATTGTCTATTTATTATATTTGGAACTAAGAATGGTTGGGACAAAAAGGGACTCCAAAAGATCATTACCACTTTAGGTAAAGCAAATCTGGAATCATTTTAGACAGTTGACTGACTACTTGTCTAAGAATTAACGATCAAACAAGCAAACAGAAAATTCTCTAAACTCTCATATTGAAAATGACTTCACAGATTGTTGCAGTACAATACATAGCACTCATCAGAAATGGGTGTGGCCATTTACTTTCCACTTTTTTCTCCTAATAATGTTAAATGCTGTCCTGTCAAAGAAGAAATGTATTTTATTCCATATCTTAGCACTAACACAGCCTTCTCTAATCAAAGCTCAATTCAATTCAATAAGCAGTCATTGAATCCCAATCATATATTAAAATTTACACTGAAGTTCACGATGACTCTTCTAGGTAGTTTAAATGGCATAATCTAAGTAAGTAATCTCTCTTTTCTCAAAGCCTTCCCTCCAGATTTAATGGAAGTGCAAATCACCTTGGTAGAGCCGCAGGTGCCTTTTAGCTTTGTTGATGATTTACTATATTGCCTTCAAATGTTATTCTAGCACAGCATCTGTGAGCAAAGTCAATTGTGCATTACAGACAGATTTTTTTTCTTCTTGATAATTTGTTAGGCATCTTAATATATTTTAAAAATTTTTGATAGTCTTATATTGGTTTCTGGTTCCAAAGTACTAAGTCACAAGTGTTCATTTGGTTACATTTGTCTAAGTGCTTTTCCAGCCTTGTCCAGAACATCTTTAGCATTTCATCCACACTGATCTAAAGATTTTAAACAGTTATACATGCAGCATTTGTGATGTTTAAATTAATTTATACAGAAAAGCTTTAAAAATACTTTAGTTGTAAATTTTGAAGGTTCTCATCTTCAAAAATTCATACGATCAGACATTAATGTAAAAAGGATGTAAAGGTTAAAAAAATGTATGTATATATGTGTATCTTAAATACACAGAATTAAAACCTAATTTCCAGTACAAATATGTAGATATAGAACATAATTACAGTGGTCTCCCACTCACGATGGTTCAACTTAGTATTTTTTAACTGTATGGTGGGTTTATCAGGACATAACCCACTTGTACATTCAGCTCCTTACAACTTACAATTGGGTTACAAGTTCTGCTGAATCCTTATCACTTTTACACCATTGTAAAGTCAAAAAAATATAAGTCAAATCAGCATAAGTTAGGGACCATCTATGTCACCAGATTAAATGCATTTTTGACTTATATTATTTTCTGCTTATGGTGGGTTTATGGAAATTACCTCATAGTAAGTCAAGGAGCATCTGTATTTAATATCCGTGAAGTTTATTTCCTAAGACAAATACTCTAAGAACTAATTTCAAGAAATGCCTCAAAAATATGTTTTTTATAAGTCATACACATAAAGGATTTCAAAATCAAACAATTATTTTTTTCTATTTATATATGATGTCAAGCTCTAGCCATTTCCTAAACTATTGTATTTTAAAAAAAGATATTTGGAATTTACTAAAGAAAAATAATTCGAATGAAATCTCATACACAGACTTCTAGCCTTTAATTTACTCAAATTATTTAAACAAATCATCTATTGAAAAACCAATATGTTATTCATAATTGTGAGTTTACAGCGTCATTAGGAATAAAAATTACATTTTCAAAGGTGACATTAAAACAATAAAAAACTCAAAGACATTAAAAATTTAAAGAAAGTTTCAAAGAACAAATGGATGAATTTATACAATGTAAGGAAGTTACACACTAAAACCCCAAAGCCTGACTAAATATAAATCTGTTAACCAGCCTTAGATGCATTAAATATAAACACATTAATATGGTTCAGTTATTCATTATGTTACATAGTTTTAAATGAATGTAGTTTACAAAAAACTTTCAGGGAAATTTTAAAGAGTTGATTTATAACATCTTTTTTCTTCTCCAAGGTCTGAACAAATGAGGAGGAAGACAAGGAGTAAGGATGTCAGAAATGAAATTATAAGCATGTAAGGGATTTTTTTTAATTTGAGATAATTTTAAATTTATAGAAAAATTATAAAGATAGTACAGAGAGTTTCTGTACAACTTCTCCCTAGCTTCTCCTAATGTTAACATCTTACATAACTATGGTACAATACTATTAACTAAACAATAGACTTTATTTGGATTTCCCCAGTTTTTTCACTAATGTTCTTTTTCTGTTTCACAATCCAATCTAGAAACCCAAATCACAGTTAGCTGTCATGTTTCCTTTGTCTCCTCCAGTTCGTGACAGTTCCTCAGTATTTGTTAGTTACAACGACCTTGGCACTTCTGAAAACTGCTAGTCAGGTATTATGTGGATATCTCTCAATTTAGGTCTGCTTATTTTTTAATTATTAGGCAAAAGTTATAGAATTTTTTTAATACCAGAGAGGCAAGATGCCCATCTTTTTTTTTTTTTTTTGAGACGGAGTTTCACTCTTGTTACCCAGGCTGGAGTGCATTGGCGCGATCTTGGCTCACGCAACCTCGGCCTCCTGGGTTCAGGCAATTCTCCTGCCTCAGCCTCCTGAGTAGCTGGGATTACAGGCACGCGCCACCATGCCCAGCTAATTTTTTGTATTTTTAGTAGAGACAGGGTTTCACCATGTTGACCAGGATGGTCTCCATCTCTTTTTTTTTTTTTTTTTTTTTTTTTGAGACGGAGTTTCGCTCGTGTTACCAAGGCTGGAGTGCAATGGCGCGAGGATTTCACCCTGTTGACCAGTGAGACGGGTTTCACCGTGTTGACCAGGATGGTCTCGATCTCTTGACCTCGTGATCCACCCGCCTTGGCCTCCCAAAATGCTGGGATTACAGGTGTGAGCCACTGCACCCGGCCTAGATGCCCATCTTAATGCATGTAACAGAGGGTACATAATATTGAATTATTTTATTACTAGCTATTTTATTCTTAATCACCTGGTTAAGGTGATGTCTGTTAGGTTTCTCTAATATAAACCTATATTAGATTTTTTAAAAATCAGCAATATAAACCTATATTGCTGATTTTTTCCCTTTTCACACTCCAGGTTCTCTTAGTGGACAGAACTAAGAAACACATGTATATCCATGTTTATATAGGAATCTTTATTTCTGCATCCCTTTATCTGTGGGTGCATACATATGTTTATATGCATAAGTGTGTATATATGTATGTAAACATATCTACATATAAACATAAATTTATACTAATATCTCTATCAATCCAGTACTACAGGGTATATTCTAGCCTTCCTCTTTCCTTTTTTTTTTTTTTTTTGTAACTTCTTTCTTAGAAATTTGATTCTCAAAATTTACAATATAATTACTTATTTGTCCAAACATAGTATGATTTGATAGTCTCTACTTATGTGGGGTACAATATATCATCTAGAATACAGTGTTTATGTACAGTTATATTCCTCTCTACATAAAAGTAAAGCATGCATCTAGTCAAAACACTGTTTTCTTCCTATACTTTTTCATGTGATTATGTCATGTATTTGTAATATAAATAAGGAATAGAGAAAACCAAAAGCAAAGTGACAGACACAAATTTAAGCTGAACAAACATGAAAATTCCATATGTTAAATATGTTGGATATAGTTAAAGCACTTAGAGGGCAATTTTACAAATTTCTTTTAAAGAAAAATCAGCAATCAGCAATCTCATCAACAACCTAAGCTTCTTTATAAAAATGAAGAATAAATAGTTTCTGGTTCCTCATATAATGTGCCTTATTTTTTGTCTACTTTCATTATCTTCCCTGCATCATTGATTTTTAGCGCTTTGTATATAATATGCCTAGTTTTAAAAAAATCATTCTTTGTGTTTTATGAATTTCTTTGGTATATGGTTTTGTGTTTGTCATTAATCCTGGCCACTTCTCTGGCATTATTTCTTCCACTATTTCTTCTGTCCTGTTCTCTTTTCATTCTCTCTCAAGGCTTTCTGTTACTCATATATCAAAACTTTTGATATTGTCCTACACTTCATGGTAGCTCTGTTCTGTATTTTAGTTTTTGTTGTTGTTGCTGTGTTCCTCTTTTCTCTTTCTCCTTCAGTTTGAGTAATTTCTGTTGAACAGTCTTCAAGCTCACTGATTCCCTCTTTGGCTATATTTATTCTATTGATAAGACTCAACGACACTTTTCATGTATCTTAGTGTCTTTTTAATACCTAGCATTCTCATTCTATTTTATCATGTAATTTTCATGTCTCTTTTCTAAGATTTCCATCTAATTTTTTATACTTTTAGAACCATCAACATATTAATCATAATTTTATTTAAATTCCCCTTCTGACAGTGACTACATTGTTATATGAACCTGGTTCTAATGGCCTTGTCTTATGGCAGTGTGCTTACTCTTGCCTTTCTGTATGCCTTGTAATTATTTGTTAAATGCTAGGCATGTGTTTTAGGACAATAAATACTAAGGTTACTATGGTTGTTTTTAATGCTTGGAAATAAATATGCCTTTCCTTCTAGGCCTTTTTCACAGAAGTTTGAATTCATCTAATCCAAATCTAGGATGGGTTTGAGTTTTTTTTATCACACTGTTACCCTCTGTGCCCCAGAGAATTAAAATATCTGTAGTAGTTACTGGTTTTTAGCAGGAAGGTTGGTTTATCAAAAGTTATGTTCTTAATGTTTGTTTCTTCCTTCCTGCTATGATCTGAATGTTTGTGTCCTTTCCCCACCCTTAGTATGCATATGTTGAAACTTACCCCTTGATGTAATAGCATTAAGAAGTGAGACCTCTGAGGGGTGATAAATGCTGTTATGAAAGAAGACTGGAGGACCTTTGTTCCACCAAGTGAAAACATTGCCGTCTAAGAGAAACAGAACTTCCCCAGACACTGAATCTGCCAGTGCCTTGATCTTGAACTTCTCAGCCTCCAAAACTGTCAGCAATATATTTCCATTGATTAAGTTACTCCAGTTTAAGGTATTGTGTTATAGCAGCCGGAACAGACTAATAATCTTCCCTTAGATCTTTTCTCTGTGCTGCACTCCAGAGCACAGCTCACCTTTCAGCTGTTCTATACATGTTCTACATTTGTTCTTACTTTCGGTTTGACAGTCTGGTGGTTGGGTCAAAAAATAGAGATTGTGATGGTGTGATTAAGGGTCTTAGTTTTAGGCAGGCTGTACTTCCCTGCTTCTTTGGTGTATGACCTTTACTAGTGTTTCTGTTCCTCCTCCAGCTGTGGTGCTGACCATATATTCCTGACCCTCCTTCAAGGCTAGAGCTTATTTATTTATTTTTTTATTATTATTATTTTTTTTTTGCAGCCTTTTCCCGAAGAAATAGAACTGATTCAGAAAATCAACTTGAAATATATATTGAGAACATGAAATAAATAAGCATATAAAACAAAACATTTTTTATAGAGCTTACTTTTCTTTTTCTTTCTTTGCATTTTCTTTCCCCAGCCTCCAAGCGTTTGCTACCAGTGCCCTAAGGTGACAGTTTTTGTTGCCTGTTCTCCTGTTGATTAATGCCTTTTTTCCCTCTGGGAGTTGGTGGATATTGGTCTAAATGGAAACTCAGATGTGTGACAAATGGAAGAAAAGTCATTAATTTTCAGTTTGGGTAGTTTTATTTCTGCTGTAAGGGTGAGAACAACAGTATTTCCAGTTCTCTATTGCTGAGCTGAAACTGGAAGTCAGTATTGATACTTTAAAGTTACATCAGTTAATATAACTTAGGGATGTGGTGACAACCTGACCAATGCTAACCGCAGATTTGGATACACTTACCCACTCAGTCTTTGGCAAACTTCGGGTTTTCCCAACAGGGCCAGAGCCTTTGCCAGAAAGTCTGTGTTGTAGGTGGAAGCAGACAAGATCATATTTTCTGTGGATGGAAGATCCTGAGGTCAAGATGAATATAAGTGAGATCGTTACACATACTGATTTTTCTTCCCAAATCCATTACTCAGATATATCACTTTTCCCCTTTGGGGTGAATAAAGTTGGCGGTAGAGACAAGCAAGTAATGGCTGTCCTTCTAGATAGATCCACAGAAAAATAGAGAAATCCTCTTCCATTCATAACAACATTCACCGGGTGTCATCATATTTACCCATTCAGTTCAATCAGTACTTCCATAGTCAACCTGCAGGAAGAAGTTAGCAATCTATGAGTTTCTGTTTTCACTTTCCTGAGGCTGCTGTCCTTAAAATCACCGAAGTTCCTTTGAGAATACTACTAATACCACTGTATTACCCCCACAGGTTCCTTGAATGAGTGAGAATAGAATACCAGTGAATCCAAGCCCCATGTTTTACTCTCTCTCTATTTTAACAATTAGACTCAGCAGCCTTGTCCAGAATAGTACACTAAAGTTTCTGTAATACGACTAAATGATAATGGAAAGGTGAGCCTACATAAAATGACAACAAATAAAGATGCCCAAATTTATTTCCATTATTATATTCCAGAAGATACAACCTGCAGACTGAATCCTTTTGATAATTATAGTGCTGAGATGTCAAAATCTAAAATAATTTTTAAGTGCAAATTCAAATTATATTTTTCTTATCAGTTACAAACCCAGAGGAATTTAAGAGTTCACCAGTTACTCTTTCTGCTCAGGGGTCTTCCATGTCTGTGTAGAGTTGGCGTTTCTTAAGCAGATACAGTCTGGGCTCTCACTGGAACAGGCATAGTTCTTTCATGGCCCCAGAGGTTAGCTTAATGCCAAATCTCTCATGTTCTTTCTTTTAAAGCATGCAAAACATTACCAAGAAATACATAGACAATTGTCACTACCTGTCATTAGGCTTAAAATTAAGCTACTTTTAGCCCCTACATCAGAATCTAGTCTTTGGTGTTGACAAAGACCATAACAGAAATTCAAACAGCATTTAATAAAAGAAGATAGTGAAATCCTTACTGATTTTAGTCCAGCCAGGATGCCCATCAGTGTTGGTTATCTGGAGGTCATAGTCTATGAAGTTAAGCTCACTTAGTAGAAATCTTCTTTTAATGAATAGTTATCATATCTGGAAATCCAATGACTACACATGGAAAATTAACTACACTTTCTAGTCTCACAGAATGACATTTTGAGACACTGTTATAGTTTTACAATTTTTTTCTCTTTCTAAATAAACTGTTGTGGGGGGTTTTGTTTTGGCTTTGGTTTTGTGTTTTTTTTTTTTTTTTTTTTTTTGAGATGAAGTTTCGCTCTTGTTACCCAGGCTGGAGTGCAATGGCACGATCTCAGCTCACCGCAACCTCCACCTCCTGGGTTCAGGCAATTCTCCTGCCTCAGCCTACTGAGTAGCTGGGATTACAGGCACACGCCACCGTGCCCAGTTAATTTTTTTTTTTTTTTTTTTTTTGTATTTTTAGTAGAGACGGGGTTTCACCATGTTGACCAGGATGGTCTCGATCTCTTGACCTCATGATCCACCCGCCTTGGCCTCCCAAAGTGCTGGGATTACAGGCGTGAGCCACCATGCCCAGCCCTAAATAAACTATTTTTAAGAGCAATTTTAGGTTCACATCAAAATTCAAAGGAAGATGCAAATATTTCTCACATATTTCCTACCCCTACACATGCTCAGCCTCCCCCATTATTAACATCCCCCACCAGAGTGGTACATTTGGTAAAATTCATGAACCTGCATTGACATATCATCACTAAAAGTCAATGGTTTATATTAGAGTTCACTAATGGTGTTCATTCTATAGTTTTGATAAATGTCTAATGATATCTATCAAATCATTGTATTATACAGAATAATTTCACAACTGTAAAAGTTCTCCATGCTCTTCCTATTCATTCCTCCCTCTCTCAAACACTGATACTTGCACTATCTGTATAAAGTGCCTATTCCATGTTATGTAATTAGTTATGTTATATAATTGGAATTATAGTCTGTCACCCTTTCATATTGGCTTCTTTCACTTAGGAATACGCACTGCAGTACCCTCTATGTCTTTTCATGGGTTGGTGGCTTATTTCCTATAGTTTTACAAATTTTATACATTATATTATCTGCAGTGCTTATTACCTGATCATATTTGAGGTGACCATCTCCTAAAGTCTATGAAAAAGATTTTTGTTTCAATTTTTTTCTCCCTCTAGGCACTGTTTCTGGTACACCATTTTGTGCTGAGCTTGCTGTTGGTTCTATTTTTCTTTAAAAATCGGCTATTTCAATCCTGCTCAAACATGATGGTTGCCACACTGCTTGCTGTTATCATTCCTTTATTCTTAAGTTTGTTTTAGGTGAAGAGCCATCTTCCAAAGATTCCTGAACTGACCCACCAGTACATTGTGTTTATGGAGGACCATGCATCTGCATGAGCTCCTGTAGGACTGGGCAGTAAAAATCTTAATCCATGGCCACAACTTATGTGAAGAGCTTTCAGAGCCAACTTGAGACTACTTGCTAATGGGTGACTCTTTTTTGTTCTTTCTCCTTTAAACTAAATATTTTAGAAACTTGCAAAAACAGTAAGAATAAAGTTTGAGTTATCCCAAAGTGAATATATTCATATTATTGCAATACCAGTCAAGAAATAGAACATTACCACCATACCAGAAGTCCACTGTTTGCCCCTTTTCAGCTACTATTGGGTCCTCTTTCTCAAAGTAACTACAACTTTAACTTCTGATACCATAGGTTCATTTTCTCTCTATTTAAGTGTAAAACTGAATTATATATCATCTTTTATTTTTGTATCTAGCCTCTTTAACACAAAACTATGTTTCAGAGATTCATATATGTTTTACCTATAACTTGTTTATTCTTTTTCATTACCATACAGAGTTTCATTGAATGAATTATCCAGATTTTCAGTTCTACTATTAATGCGCTTTTGTGTTAATTACTATGTTGAAACATAAATAATGCTTTCATAAACATTCTTCTGTTTGGAAAGCACATATATATATGTATTATATGTTTATATTGAATATATACTCAAGAACAGTGTCATATATCCTGTATTTTTTTTGAGACGGAGTTTCGCTCTTGTTACCCATGGCGCGATCTCGGCTCACCACAACCTCCGCCTCCTGAGTTCAGGCAATTCTTCTGCCTCAGCCTCCTGAGTAGCTGGGATTACAGGCACGCACCACCATGCCCAGCTAATTTTTTGTATTTTTAGTAGAGACAGGGTTTCACCATGTTGACCAGGATGGTCTCGATCTCTTGACCTCGTGATCCAGCCGCCTCGGCCTCCCAAAGTGCTGTGATTACAGGCTTGAGCCACCGCGCCCGGCCTATCCTGTATTTTGACATCTGTGCAAATAACTTTTTAATATGCCCCCCCAGGCAACAAAATGATTTTAAGTAATAATAACACTCATTATTTTTTATTTGTTCTTTAAAACCATCAATTAATTTAAAACATAAGAAGCTTCAATTTTAAGAGTGATTTTAAGTTCAGTGAAATATTTCATATGTGGACAAAATTTGCAATTTCAAAACAAAAGTGATATATTTCTCAACTTGCATTATTTTGCTGTTTTACATTTTTAAAAGAAGAACTTTAGGTTGTTATATAAAGTGACATAATTGAGATGCCTTGAGTTATAATGTTGTCATATAATGAATTAACAATCATCGCATTGAATCTAAAGCTTTTTTTTTTTTTTTTCTTTTTGAGAGCCTCACTCTGTCACATAGTTGGAGTGCAGTGGTGTGATCTCAGCTGGCTGCAACCTCTGCCCCACTGGGTTCAAGCAATTCTCCTTCCTCAGCCTCCTGAGTAGCTGGCACTATAGGTGTGCACAACCATGACTGGTTAATTTTTGTATTTTTAGTAGAGATAGGGTTTTACCACGTTGGCTAGGCTGATTTCGAACTCCTGATCTCAGGTGCTCAGCCTACCCTGACCTCCCAAGTGGTGGGATTACAGGCATGAGTCACTGCATTCAGCCTCTAATGCTTTTTCTGTGCAGAAATACATAGTATCACGAGAATTGGAGACATGGATTTTAACAAATCTGAACTGTAAGAAACCCCTCAGATAAATACATGCAAATGAATCCATGCATTTATATAACTGGGGGTTCTCCAAATTAACATTTATATGGCATATACAATTAATTAAAGCATAACCATGTTTGAGACATTCATACATGTATTTATATGTAACACTAGTTCATTCTTTTTTATTGCACAAATTACATTGAATATACTAAGTTTTATCCTACTTTTTTTAATACTTTATCTTCTGGGGTACATGTCCAGAATGTACAGGGTTGTTACATAGACATATGTGCCATGGTGGTTTGCTGCATACATAAACCCGTCATCTACATTAGGTATTTCTCCTAGTGCTATTCCTCCCCAGCCCCTGACACTCCAACAGGCTCCGATGTGCCAAATTCCCCTCCCTGTGTCCATGAGTTCTCATTGTTCAACTCCAACTTATGAGTGAGACCATGGAGTGTTTGTTTTTCTGTTATTGTGTTAGTTTGCTGAGAATGATGGTTTCCAGCTTCATCCATGCTGCTGCAAAGAACATGAACACATCCTTTTTTATAGCTGCATAATATTCAATGGTGTATATGTGCCACATTTTCTTTATCCAGTTTATCATTGATGGGCATTTGGGTTGGTTCCAAGTCTTTGCTATTGTGAACAGTGCCACAGTAAACATACATGTACATGTGTCTTTATAGTAGAATGATTTATAATCCTTTGGGTATATATCCAGTAATGGGATTGCTGGGTCAAATGATACTTCTAGATCTAGATCCTTGAGGAATCACCACACTGTCTTCCACAATGGTTGAACTAATTTACACTTCCACCAACAGTGTATTTCTCCACAATGGCAAATCATATCCTTCATTCACTTTTTGATTTTTTTTCTTGTACATTTGTTTAAGTTCTTTGTACATTCTGCATATTAGCCCTTTGTTAGAAGGGTAGATTGAAAAAAATATTCCCCCATTCTGTAGGCTGCCTGTTCACTCTGATGATAATTTCTTTCGTGCAGAAGCTCCTTAGTTTAATTAGATTCCATTTCTCAATTTTACATTTTGTTGCCATTGCTTTGGTGTTTTAGTCATGAAATCTTCACCCATGCTTATGTCCTGAATGGTAATGCCTGGGTTTTCTTCGGGGTTTTTATGGTTTTAGGTCTTAAATTTAAGTATTAGTCCATCTTAAGTTAATTTTTGTATAAGGTGTAAGGAAGGGGTCCAGTTTCTGCTTTCTGCACATGGCTACCCAGTTTTCCCAACAGCATTTATTAAACAGTGAATCCTTTCCCCATTGCTTGTTTTTGTCAGGTTTGTCAAAGATCAAATGGTTGTAGATGTTTGGTGTTATATCTGAGGCTACCATTTGGTTCCATTTGTCTATATATCTGTTTTGGTGCTAGGACCATGCTATGTTTGGTGTTGTAGCCTTGTAGTATAGTTTGAAGTCAGGTAGCGTGATGGCTCCAGCTTTGTTCTTTTTGCTTAGGATTGTCTTTGCTATGCAGGCTCTTTTTTGTTTCCATATGAAATTTAAAGTAGTTTTTTTCAATTCTGTGAAGAAAGTCAATGGTAGCTTGATGGAGATAGCAATGAATCTACAAATTGCTTTGGGCAGTATGACCATTTTTATGATATTGAGTCTTCCTATCCATGAGCATGGAATGCTTTTCCATTTGTTTGTGCCCTCTTTTATTTCCTTGAGCAGTGGTTTGTAGTTCTCCTTCAAGATGTCCTTCGCATCCCTTGTTAGTTGCATTTCTAGGTATTTTATTCTCTTCCTGGCAATTGTGAGTGGGAGTTCACTCATTACTGTTTGTCTGTTATTAGTGTATAGGAATGCTTTTGATTTTTGCACATTGATTTTCTATCCTGAAACTTTGCTGAAATTGCTTATCAGCTTAAGTAGATTTTGGGTTGAGACAGTGGGTTTTTCTAAATACACAATCATGTCATCTGCAAACAGAGACAATTTGACTTCCTCTTTTCCTAATAGAATACCCTTTATTTCTTTCTCTTGCCTGATTGCCCTGGCCAGAACTTCCAATACTGTGGTAAAGAGAGGGCATCCTTTTCTTGTGCTGGTTTTCAAATGGAAAGCTTCCAGTTTTTGCCCATTCAGTATGATATTGGCTGTGGGTATGTCATAAATAGCTCTTATTATTTTGAGATATGTTCCATCAATACCTACTTTATTGAGAGTTTTTAGCATGAAGAGCTGTTTAATTTTGTCGAAGGCCTTTATTGTATCTATTGAGATCATCGTGTGGTTTTTGTCATTGGTTTTGTTAATGTGATGGATTATGTTTACTGATTTGTGTATGTTGAATCAGCCTTGCATCCCAGGGATGAAGCCTACCTGATGGAGATTGATAAACTTTTTGATGTGCTGCTGGATTTGGTTTGCCAGTATTTTATTGAGGATTTTGCCTTGAAGTTCATCAGATATATTGACCTGAAATTTGCTGTAGTTGTGTCTCTGCCAGGTTTTGGTATCAGGATCATGCTGGCCTCATAAAATGAGTTAGGGAGGATTTCCTCTTTTTCTGTTGTTTGCAAGTTTCAAAAGGAGTGAGACCAGCTCCTCTTTGTACCTCTGGTAGAATTTGGCTGTGAATGTATCTAGTCTTGGACTTTTTCGGGTTGGTAGGCTATTAATTGCTGCCTCAATTTCAGACCTTATTATTGGTCTATTCAGGGATTGGATTTCTTTCTGATTTAGTCTTGGGAGGGTGTATGTGTCTAGGAATTTATTCATTTCTTCTAGGTTTTCTTGTTTATTTGTGTAGAGATGTTTATAGTATTCTCTGATGGTAGTTTGTACCTCTTGGGATTGGTGGTGATATCCCCTTTATCATTTTTTATTGCATTTATTTAATTCTTCTCTTTTCTTCCTTATTCCTCTGGCTAGCAGTCTGTTTTTTTTTTGATCTTTAAAAAAAAAAAACAGTACCTAGATTCATTTTTTAAGGGTTTTTTTTGTGCCTCTTCTCTTTCTGTTCTGCACCGATCTTAGTTATTTATTGTCTTTTGCTAGATTTTAAATTTGTTTGCTGTTGCTTCTCTTGTCCTTTTAATTTGATGTTAAGATGTCAATTTTAGATATTTTCTGCTTTTTTCTGTGGATATTTAGTGCTATAAATTTCCCTCTACATACTACTTTAAATGTGTCCCAGAGATTCTGGTATTTTGTGTTTTTGTTCTCATTGGTTTCAAATAACATGATTATTTCTGCCTCAATTTTGTTATTTAACCAGTAGTCATTCAGGAGTAGGTTGTTCAATTTCCATGTAATCACATGGTTTTGAGTGAGTTTCTTAATCCTGAGTTCTAATTTGATTGCACTGTGGTTTGACAGACTGTTAGGATTTCCATTCTTTTGCATTTGCTGAGGAGTGCTTTACTTCCAATTATGTAGTCAATTTTAGAATAAGTGTGGTGTGATGCTGAGAAGAATGTATCTACTGTTTTTGGGGTCTGGATAGTTCTGTAGGTGTCTATTATTTTAGCTTGGTCCAAAGCTGAGTTCAAGTTCTGTATATCCTTGTTAATTTTCTGTCTTGTTGATCTGTCTAATATTGACAGTGGGTTGTTAAAGTCTCTCAATATCATTGTGTGTGAGTCTAAGTCTCTTTGTAGGTCTCTAAGAACTTACTTTATTAATCTAGGTGGTCCTGTGTTGGGTGCATATATATTTGGAATAGTTAGCTCCACTTGTTGCATTGATCCCTTTACCATAATGTAATGCCCTTCTTTGTCTTTTTTTTTTCTTTGTTGGTTTAAAATCAGTTTTATCGGTGACTAGGATTGCAACCCCTCCTTTTTTTTGCTTTCCATTTGTTTGGTAAATATTCCTCCATCTCTTTATTTTGAGCCTATATGTGTCTTTACATGTGAGATGGGTCTCCTGAATACAGCACCCTGATGAGTCCTGACTGTTTATCCAATTTGCCAATCTGTGACCTTTAATTGGGGCATTTAGCCCATTTACATTTATGGTTAATATTGTATGTGTGAATATAATACTGTCATTATGATGCTAACTGGTTGTTTTGCCTTTTAATGCTGTTTCTTCATAACATCGATGGACTTTACAATTTGTTACCTTTTTGCAGTGGTTGGTACCAGTTATTTCTTTCATGTTTAGTGTTTCCTTCAGCAGATCTTCTAAGGCAGGCCTAGTGGTGACAAAATCTCTCAGCATTTGCTTGTGTATAAAGGATTTTATTTCAGCTTTGCTTATGAAGGTTAGTTTGGCTGGACATAAAATTCTGGGTTGAAAATTATTTAAGAATGTTAAATGTTGACCCCACTCTCTTCTGGCTTGTAGAGTTTCTGCTGAGAGATCCACTGTGAATCTGATTGGCTTTCCTTTGTTGGTAACCCAACTTTTCTCTCTGGCTGCCCTTAGCATTTTTTCTTTCATTTCAACCCTGATGAATCTGACAATTATGTGTCTTGGGGTTGCTCTTCTCAAGGAATATCCTTGTGATGTTCTCTGTATTTCCTGAATTTGAATGTTTGCCTGCCTTGCTAGATAAGGGGAGTTCTCCAGGGTAATATCCTGAAGAGTGTTTTCCAACTTGGCTCCATGATCTCCATCACTTTCAGGTACAGCAATCAAATGTAGATTTGGTCTTTTACGTAGTCCCATATTTCTTAGAGGCTTTCGCTTTTTTTTCCCCTAATCTTTTCTTCTCAATTTCATTGAGTTGATCTTCAGTTTCTGACATTCTTTATTCTGCTTGATTCCTTTGGCTATTGGTACTTGTGTATGCTTCATGAAATTCTCATGCTGTGTTTTTCAGCTCCATCTTGTCACATATGTTCTTCTCTAAACTGGTTATTCTAGTTAGAAATTCATCTAATCATTTTTCAAGTTTCTTAGCTTCCTTGAATTGGGTTAGAACATTCTCCTCTAGCTCAGAGGAGTTTGTTCGGACCCACCTTCTGAAACCTACGTCTGTCAGTTTGTGAAACTCATTTTCCATCCAGTTTTGTTTCCTTGCTGGTGAGGAGTTGTAATCCTTTGATGGAGAAGAGGAATTCTGGTTTTCAGCCTTTTTGGCCTAGTTTCTCCTTCTCTTTGTGGCTTTATCTACCTTTTGTCTTTAATGTTGCTGACCTTTGGATGGGGTCTCTGAGTGGATGTCCTTTTGTTGATGTTGATACTGTTCATTTCTGTTTGTTAGTTTTCCTTTTAACAGTCAGGTCCCTCTGCTCCAGGTCTGGTGGAGTTTCCTGGAGGTCCACTCCAGACCCTGTTTGCCAGGGTATCACCAGCAGTTGCTGTCTGTTCCTTCCTCTGGAAAGTTTGTCCTAGAAGTGCACTTGCCAGATGCCCTCCAGAGCTCTCTTGTATGAGGTGTCTGTTGGCCCCTACTGGGAGGTATCTCCTTGTCAGAAGGGACAGGGTCAGCGACCCACTTAAAGAGGCAGTCTGTCTCTTAGCCAAGCTCGAATGCTGTGAACTCTTTTTTCAGGCAGGGACAGTCTGCTGAAACTCCGCCCACAGCTACCCCTTCCCACAGGTGCTTTGTCCCAGGGATATGAGGGTTTTATCTTTAAGTTCCTGACTGGGGCTACTGCCTTTGTTCAGAGATGCCCTTCCTAAAGAGAAGGAGTGTAGAGAGGCAGTCTGGCTGCAGCAGCTTTGCTGAGTTGCAGTGGACTCTACCTAGTTCGAACTTCCTGGTGGCTTTGTTTACACTATGAGGATAAAACCACCTACTTAAGCCTCAGCAATGCCAGACTCCCCTTCTGTCACCAAGGTCAGGTGTCTCAGTTCAACCTCAGACTGCTGTGCTAGCAGCAAGAATTTCCAGCCAGTGGATCTTAACTTACTGGGCTCTGTCAGGGTGGGTCCTGCCAAGCCAGACCACTTGGCTCCCCGGCTTTAGTCCCCTTTCCTGGGTAGTGAACTATTCTGTCTTGTTTGCATTCCAGGTGCCACTGGGGTATGCAAAAAACAAAACAACAAAAAAACTCCTGCAGGTCACTTGGTGTCTGCCAAAATGGCCACCCAGTTTTGTAATTGAAACCCAGGGCCCTGGTAGCATTGGCACCAGAGGGAATCTCATCATCTGCTGGTTGTGAAGACCATGGGAAAAGCAGAGTATGTGGGCCAGAGTGCACCATTCCTCCCAGTCCAGTCTTTCTAGGGGAGGAAGATATTCTGACCCCTTGTGTTTCCTGGGTGAGTCAATGCCCCACCCTGCTTTAGCTGGTCCTCCATGGGCTATACCCACTGTCCAACCAGTCCCAATGGGATGAACCAAGTTCCTCAGTTGGAAATGCATACATCACCACCTACTGTGTTGATCTCTCTGGGAACTGCAGACTGGAGCTGTTCCTATTTGGCCATCTTGCCAGCAAACCTCTAATTCTGCTATTGAGAGACTTTTGCATTATTTGTTTGGTATTTTGAAATATTATAAATAATCTATAAACATTCTTATAATAGTTTTGGGGCCACATGTATACATTATGCCTAAAAATATGCTAATTTGAAGCTTACATATGTATTATTAAAAGTCAGTATTATCTGTATCAATTTTTAGAACTTAGATATTTTGGAGAAGAATATTTGCCAGGTAATGTTGAAAATTTCTAGGGGAGGGCAATGATGAAAAATCAGACCATCTTTTACTCTTTTTTCTGTTTTGTTCAACTGTCTAAATGCAAAGCAAACTCTAATTTCTTTAACCAAGGGCTGATTTCTTTTACCACCCCATTCTAGGAGTAGAATTGCTGGTAAAGAGGTTGCATATGTTCAGCTTATGAGATTCTGCCTAGTTTTCAGAGTTAGTGCACTAATTTACACTTCTGCTGGCAACATATAAAATTTCCAGGTGTTTTGTATTTTCGTAGCAGTACTTGGTCTGTCAGGTTTTGAATGCTGGTTACTCTGATAAGCGCATAATGATAGCTAAAGCTGGTTGTAATTTGCGTTTGCCAAATGACTAAGGAGGGTAAATATTGTGCACATGTTGGGTAAAGTGACAGTTCACGGCTTTTAATCCTGGATTGAATTATCTGTTTGGGGTTTAAAAAGATGATTTGTAGTAGTTACTTATATTTTCTGGATTAACTACTTTGGTACAAGTATTTTAAATACCTTCCCTCACTCAGAGGTTACTTTTTCTACTCTCTTAATGATGTCATTTGCTAACTAGAGTACCTCTTTTTAAAATATACTCATGTGTCCCTCAAAGATAGGGATACATTCTGAGAAATGTGTCCTTAGGTGATTTTGTCATGAGAAATCAGAGTGTGTTTACACTGACCTAGATGGTACAGCCTACTACACACCTAGGTTTTATGATATAGCCTATTGCTCCTAAACTACAAACTTGCCCAGCATGTTACTACTATACTGAATACTGTAGGCAATGTAATACTAGTGTTTGTGGATTTAAACATATCTAAACATACCATACCTTTAGAAAAGGTACATTAAATATATGGCATAAAAGATAAGTTTTTTTCCCATGTATTTGTTGGTTGCATAAATGTCTTCCTTTGAGAAGTGGCTTGTCATATCCTTTGCCCAATTTTTGATGGGGTCATTTTTTTCTTTAAGTTCCTTGTAGATTCTGGATATTAGCCCTTTATCAGATGGGTTGATTGCAAAATTTTTCTCCCATTCTCTAGGTTGCCTGTTCACTCTGATGATAGTTTATTGTGCTGTGCAGAAGCTCTTCAGTTTGATTAGATCCTGTTGATCAATTTTGGCTCTTATTGTAATTGCTCTTGGTGTTTTAGGAAGGAAATTTTGATACATGCTAGATACAGATGAATCTTGAAGACACTATTCTAAGTGAAATAATCCAGTCAAAAGAAGAAATACTGTATGATTCCATTTAAATGGGCTACCTAGAGTGCTTGAATTCATACAGATAGGAAGTAGAATGTTGGTTTCCAGGGGCTGGGCAAAGTGGGAATAAGAAATTATTGTTTAATGGGTACAGAGTTTCTACCTGCAAAGATCAAAAAGTTTTGGAGAAGGATGGTGCTGATGGTTGCCCAACAACATGAATGTATTTAATGCCACTGAAATATATGCTTAATGGTTAAAATGGTAAATTTTACGTTATGTATATTTTATAATAAAAATACCATATTTGTTTAAAAAAGGTAAAAAGTGGTACACTTGGTACACTTGACACTTACCAAGTGTATAGGACACTTACCATGAATGGAGCTTGCAGGACTGGAAGTTGCTCTGTGTGAGTGTATGAAAGAGTGAGTGGCAAGTGAATGTGAAGGCCTAGGACATTAGCGTACACTACAATAGACGTGGTAAACACTGCACTGAGGCTACACGAAATTTAATTTTTTTCTTTTCTTTTTAAAATAAATTAACCTTAGCTTACTGTAACAGTCTTCATGAGCTTTGAAAATTTTGTGACCTTTGTAAAAGCACATATTGTTCAGAAGTATAAAACTATTTTCTTTCTTTATACCCATATTAATGTTTTTTCATTTTTTTTTAAATTTTGAAACGTTTTTGTTAAAGTGTAAGACACAAATACCCACATTAGGTCTACACAGGGCCATGATCATCAATATCACTGCCTTCCACCTCCATATGTTGTCACCCTAGAAGTTCTTCAGGGGAAATAACACACATGGAGTGTCATTTCCTATAATTAATGATGCCTTCTCAATACCTCCTGAAGAAACTGCATGAGGATACTATAAAGTTAATATTTCTTTTTTATATAAGTAGGAGTATACTCTCTAAAATATTGATAATAAGTACAATAGAGTAAATACATAAACCAGTAACATTTATTATCAATATCAAGTATTATATACTGTACATAACTATATGAGATATACTTTTATATGACTAGCAGCACGGTAGGTTTGTTTACACCAGCAGCACCACTAACAAGTCATATGCTGCCCTATGACTTATGATAGCAATTATGTCACTAGGCAATAGGAATTTTTCAGCACTATTGTAAGCTTTTTGGACCACTGTTGTACATGCAGTCCACTGTTGACTGAAGCATTGTTATATGACCCATGACTGTAATTGCAACTTACTAGTATTTTGTTCTATGGTTAGTGCTTTTGTGTTCTGTTAGAAACAGAAGTTTATCATTTTAGTACAGACAAATTTATCGGTGCTTTTGTTGATGGTTAGTGCTGTTGTATCCGATTTGAAAGATCTTTACCTACTAATCACCATAAAGATAATACAGAAGCTTTAATGTCTTATCTATTACAAGTAAATCTAAAGTCTTTCTGGAGTTGACTTTGTTTTAATGGGGAGTAAGGCAAGGGTCAATCTGTTCAATTCACCTAGAAATATTTAACGAATGTGTCTTCTTTTTCCCACTACCGTGCAGTGGCAGATTTATTAAAAATTAAGTGACTGAATATACATGAGTTAGTTTTCATAATTTCAATGATATATTATTCTTTTGATCTAAAATAGAACTAATACTTAATTGCCATACCTTTATATAAGTCTTTATATTTCACTGTGTGAGTGTAACAGATTTGTTGTTCTTCAAGTTTCCCTTGATTTTTTTTTTATACCCTTGAATTTTCATATAAACTTAAAGATCAGCTTATTAGTTTTCACAGAAATGCCTGCTGGGATTTTGCTTGGGATTACATTGATATAAATCAATTTGTAAAAAAAATGGCATATTTACAATATCATATCTTATGATTATTGGTGATAGAATATCCTTTATTTACTGAAATATTCTATAATTCCTCTCACTAATGCTTTATAATTTTCTGCATTGAGATCTTCCACATTTTTGGTTAAATTAATTCGATAGCATTTGATTTTTTCCTAGTGAATATTGTGTATATTTTTTAAATTATACTTTAAGTTATGGGGTACATGTGCAGAGCGTGCAGGTTTGTTACATAGGAATACGTGTACCATGGTGGTTTGCTGTATCCATCACACCATCATTTACATTAGGCATTTCTCATAATGCTCTCTCTCCTTTAGACCCTTAACCCCTACATGCCCCAGTGTATGATGTTTCTCTCCCTGTGTCCATGTGTTCTCATTGTTTAATACTCACTTGTGAATGAGAACATGTGGTTTTTGGTTTTCTTTTCTTCTGTCAGTTTGCTGAGAATGATGGTTTACAGCTTTATTCATGTCCCTGATAGGGTCATGAACTCATCCTTTTTTTTGGCTGCATAATATTTCATGGTGTATATGTGCCACATTTTCTTTATCAAGTCTATTATTGAGGGACATTTAGGTTCATTCCAAGTCTTTGCTATTGTAAACAGTGCCACAATAAACATATGTGTGCATGTGCCTTTATAATAGAATCATTTATAATCCTTTGGGTATATACTCAGTAATGGGATTGCTGGCTCAATGGTATTTCTGGTTTTAGATTCCTGAGGGACTGCCACACTGTCTTCCACAATGGTTGAACATATGGATCCACAGTGGTTGAATTTATACTCCCACCGATAGTGTAGAAGCATTCCTATTCCTCCACATCCTCTCCAGCATCTATTGTCTCCTGATTTTTTATTGATTACTATTCTAACTGGTGTGAGATAGTATCTCAATGTGGTTTTGATTTGCATTTTTCTAATGATCAGTGATGATGAGTTTTTTCATGTTTAGTGGCTGTATAAATGTCTTTTTCTGAAAAGTGTCTGTTCCTATCATTAGCCCACATTTGGATGGGATTGTTTGTATTTTTCCTTCTACATTTGTTTAAGTTCTTTGTAGATTCTAGATATTAGGCCTTTGTCAGATGGGTAGATTGCAAAAACTTTTCCCTATTCTGTTGGTTGCCAGTTCAATCTAATGATAAGTTTCTTTTGCTGTGTTTAATTGGAACTCATTTGTCTATTTTGGCTTTTGCTGCCATTGCTTTTGGTGTTTTAGTCATGAAGTACTTGCTTATGCCTATGTCCTGAATGGTAATGCCTAGGTTTTTTTCTAAGGTTTTTATGGTGTTAGGTCTTATGATTAAATCTTTAATCCATCTGGAGTTAATTTTAGTGTAAGGTATAAAAAAGGGGTCCAGTTTAAGCTTTCTGTATATGGCTAGCCAGTTTTTCCAACACCATTTATTAAACAGGGAATCGTTTCCCCATTGCTTGTTTTTTTCAGGTTTGTCAAAGATCAGATGGTTGTAGATATGTGGCGTTGCTTACAAGGCCTCGGTTCTGTTCCATTGATCTATTTCTCTGTTTTGGTATCAGTACTATGCTGTTTTGATTACTGTAGCCTTGTAGTATAGTTTGAAGTCAGATAGCATGATGCCTCCAGCTCTGCTTTTTTTTTTTTCTTCTTAGGATTGTCTTGGCTATGAGGGCTCCTTTTTGGTTCCATATGAAGTTTAAGGTGGTCTTCTCCAGTTCTGTAAAGAAGGTCATTGATAGCTTGATGGGGATAACATTGAATTTAAAAATCACTTTGCTCAGTATGTCCATTTTCATGATACTGATTCTTCCTAATCATGAGCATGGAATGTTTTTTTATTTGTTTGTGTACTCTTTTATTTCCTTGAGCAATGGTTTGTAGCTCTCCTTGCGGTGGTTCATCATGTCCCTTTGTTAGTTGTATTTCTAGGTATTTTATTCTCTTTGTAGCAATTGTTAATGAGAGTTCACCCATGATTTGGCTGCTTGTCGGTTTTTGGTATATAAGAAAGCTTCTGATTTCTGCACATTGATTTTGTATCCTGAGACTTTACAGAAGTTGCTTTTCAGCTTAAAGAAATTTTGGGCCAAGATGTTGGAATCTTCTAAATATGCAATCATGTCATCTGCAAATAGAGAAATTTGACTTCTTATCTTAATTAAATACACTTTATTTTTTCTCTTGCCTGATTGCTCTGGCCAGAATTTCCAATACTGTTTTGAATAGGAGTGGTGGGAGAGGGCATCCTGTCTTGTGCCAGTTTTCAAAGGGAATGCTTCCAGTTTTAGCTCATTCTGTATGATATTGGCTGTTGTTTTGTCATAAATAGCTGTATTTGATTCTCCTCTCTTTTTCTCTTTTAGTCTGGCTAGTTGTCTATTTTTTTATTTTTATTTTTTCAAAAAACAAGCTCCTGGATTCATTGACTGATTTTTTTTGAAGGTTTTTTTATGTTTCTATTTCCTTCAGTTCTGCTCTGATCTTAGTTATTTCTTGTCTTTTGCTAGCTTTTGAATTTGTTTCATCTTGTTCCTTTTGTTCTTTTAATCTTGACATTAGGGTGTCAATTTTAGATCTTTCCTCATTTTTTTGTGGGCATTTAGTGCTATAAATTTTCCTCCAGACACTGCTTTAAATGTGTCCCAGAGATTCTGGTATGTTGTGTCTTCATTCTCATTGATTTCAAAGAACATTTTTATTTCTGCCTTTATTTTATTATTTATCCAATAGTCATTCAGGAGCAGGTTGTTCAGTTTCCCTGTAATTGTGTAGTTTTGAGTGAGTTTCTTAATCCTGAGTTCTAGTTTGATTGCACTGTGGTCGAGAGACTGGTATGATTTCCATTTTTTTTTTTTTTTTGCATTTGTTGAGGGTTGTTTTACTTCCAATTACGTGGTCAGTTTTAGAATAAATGTGACGTGGTTCTGAGAAGAATGTATATTCTGTGTATTTGGGGTGGAGAGTACTGTAGATGTCTGTTAGGTTCGCTTGCTTCAGATCTAAGTTCATGTTCTAGATATTCTTGTGGGGGGAAACTAGGGAAGGGGCAGAGGGGTATGGGGAGTTGGGGAGGGACAACAAGGGGAGAAATGCCAGATATAGGTGATGAGGAGAAAGGCAACAAATGAGATTACCATGTATGTACCTATGCAACAATCTTGCATGTTCTTCACATGTACCCCAAAACCTAAAATGCAACTCTCTCTCTCTCTCTCTCTCTCTCTCTCTCTCTATATATATATATATATATATATATATATATATTCTTGTTAACATTCTGTCTCATTAATCTGTGTAATATTGACAGTGGGGTATTAAAGTCTCCCACTATTAGTCTGTGGGAGTCTAAGCCTCTTTGCACATCACTAAGAACTTGCTTTATTTATCTGGGTGCTCCTGTATTTAATGCATATATATTCAGGATCGTTAGGTCTTCTTGTTGCATTGATCCTTTTAAAAGGAAGCCCATCAGACTCACAGCAGATCTCTTGGCAGAAACCCTGCAAGCCAGAAGAGAGTGGGGGCCAATATTCAAAATCCTAATATTGTGTATTTTTAAAAATTGAATTTCTAATTTTTCAGTTACTAATATATGGAAATAGAATTGCTTTTGCTACATTTCTTTTATAATCAATGACTAGATACATTTCTTAACTATAATAGTTTATGTCTAATTTTTAACAAATTTTCTCTTAAAAAGTCATGTTGCCTGTGTATGACAGTTTCATTGCACCTTATGCCATATTGTACTGATTAGGTCATTCAACACAATACTAAAGCAGAGAGAACATTCTTTTTAGTCCCTATTATGAATATTTCAACCTTCAGTATAAGTATGAAAATAGTTTTTATAAGATAAAAAAGTTCCCTTCTACTTCTAGTTTGTTACTAATTTCTGCCATGAATGGGTGTTGAATTTTGTTATGTATGTACTTTATGGCATCCATTAAGAAGATTGTATGTTTTAGGCTTTTGTTTTCCAAATGTAGTGAATTATACTTACTGAAAACTGAATGTTATTCTAAGCTTGTATTTCTGGAATAAGCTCAACTTGGGTGTTGAAGATTTTTAAAAATATTTAATTGATTCCATTGGTAATATTGTGAGTAGAATATTTGTAATTGTGTTAATAAGAATCCTTGGCCAATGATTTTCCTTTCTTGTGTGATTTTTGCCAAGTATTGTAGTCTTGATTATGCTGGCCTCATAAAACTTGTTGGAAACCATTCAACCTTCTTCTATTTATTGGAAGAGTCTTTTTTTAAAGACTGGTGTCATTTCAAAATAGCTCTATTGAAGATAATTTTCATACATAAATATCACTAAAATGCACAATTTGATTCCTTTTACACACACTATAATATGATTCTTAATAGTGGTATATCCTCCACTTATTGAGAATCTCTATTTATTTTTTTATTTTGATATCTTCCTGATCTCTTTCTACATATACACATTTACATGCAAACATATATATATCCACACACATATAAATGTACACACACATACACATATACAATAAAGCTGTCTGCACAATCAGGGGAATGTAGATATCCATTGCTCCCATAGCTTTCTAATGCCATTTTAAAGTCCATTCCTCCATTGGCCTAACTGCAATCCAGGCAAGCAATGATCTACTTTGCATCATTATAGATTACTTTGTATTTCTATAGACTTTATATAAATATAATTGTATAGTATGAACACTTATTATGTCTAGCTTCTCTCACTCAACATAATTATTTTGGGATTCATCCATGTTCTTGTCCAAAATTGGTAAAATCTCAAGTTTAGTGATTATTTGGGTATACAGTGGTATCTCTTTGTAATTTTTTTTAATTTTAAATTTTTAAATTGTATTTTAAGGGTAGGGATACAATTGCAGATTTGTTATATAGTTAAACTTGTGTCATAGGACTTTGTTGTACAGATTATTTTATCACCCATGTATTAAGCCTAGTACCGATTAGTTACTTTTTCTGACTTTCTCCCACTTTCTATCCTCCACACTCTAAAAGGCCCCAATGTGTGTTCCCCTCTATGAGTCCATATGCTCTCATCATATTAGCTCACACTTATGAGAATATGCACTACTTGGTTTTCTGTTTCTGTGTTAGTTTGCTAAGGATAATGTCTTCTGGCTCCATCCATTTCCCCTCAAAGGACATGATCTCATTCTTTTTTTTTTATGACTTCATAGTTTTCCATGGTGTATATGTATTACATTTTCATTATCCAGTCTACCACTGATAGACATTTAGGTTGATTCCATGTCTTTGCTGTTGTGAATAGTGCTGCCATGAACATATATGTAAATGTGTCTTTAATCATTCGTATTCCTTTGGGTATATATCCAGGATGGGATTGCTGGGTTGAAGGGTATTTCTGTCTTTAGTTGTTGAGAAATGGTCACTGTCTTCCACAGCATCTGAACTAGTTTACACTTCCAGTGTAAGCATTTCTTTTTCTTCATAACCTCATCAGCATCTGCTATTTTTTGACTTTATAATAACAGACATTCTGACTGGTGTTAGATTATATCTTGTTGTGGTTTTGATTGGTATTTCTCTAATGATCAGTTGATCACTGATGTTGAGGTTTTTTTCATTTAATCATTGGCTATATAGATGTCTTCTTTGGAAAAGTTTCTGTTCATGTCCTTTGCCCATTTTTAATACAGTGGCTTTCTTGTAAATTTAAGTTTGTTATTGATGTTGGATATTAGATCTTGGTCAAATGCATAGTTGGCAAACATTTTCTCCCATTCTGTAGGTTGTCTGTTTACTCTATTTTTTTTTGCTTTGCAGAAGTTCTTTAGTTAATTTAGATTCTGTTTGAACATTTTTTCTTCTGTTGCAACTGTTTTTGGCATATTCACCATGAAATATTTGCCCATGCCTATTTCCTGAATGGTATTGCATAGGTTGTCTCCCAGGATTTTTATAGTTTTGGGTTTTACCTTCAAGTCTTTAATTCATCTTAAGTTAATTATTGTATATAGTGTAAAAATAGGATCCAGTTTTAATATTCTGCCTATTGCTAGCCAGTTACCCCAGCACTGTTTATTGAATAGAAAATCCTTTCCTCATTGCTTATTTGTATCATGTTTGTTGAAGACCAGAAAGTTGTGATGTGTGGTCTTATTTTTGCATTCTCTATTTTGTTCCATTGGTCTGTGTAACTGTTTTTGAATGAGTGCCATGCTGTTTTGGTTACTGTAGTTCTGTAATACAGTTTGAAGTCGGGTAGCATGAGGTCTCCAGCTTTGTTCTTTAGTATGCATTTTATTGTTCTATTGTAAAAATTAATTATAATTCTTAAACATTAGGTAATTTAAATATTGACACATAATCTAAGAAAACTACACAGTTAAACCTACTCATTTTATACAGATTATGGATGTTGTCAAATACATGGAGTACTCTCTATGCTACCATAATCAAGATATAATGTAGTTCAATCAGTCCCAGATCTCTTTGCAGTCAAGAATTCTTCCCAACACAATTTTTGACAGCTACTTACCTGTTCTTCACCCCTATAGTCTTTCTTTTCCAAAATGCCATATAATGAAAGAGTATAGTAAATGGCTTTTAGGCTATCATTTCTTAGCAAAAGTGAATTTAAGGTTGATAAACATGTAGTGTATAGAAATAATTTATTGCATGGTGGTGCATACCTGTAGTCCCAGCTACTTGGAAGGCTGAGGCAGGATAATTGCTTGAACCTGGGAGGTGGAGGTTGCAGTGAGCTGAGATAGCACCACTGCACTCCAGCCTGGTGACTGACAAAGACTCCCTCTTAAAAAAAGAAAGATAAAGAGAGAGACATAATTTATTGTTTTATTTTGCTGAGTAGTATTTCAGTGTATGAATGTACTACATTCTCTCTCTTTTTTTTTCAAACTTGTATTTGAGATTTTTGAGGTAGATGCACAGGTTTGCTATCTGGGTACATTGTGTGATGCTGAGGTTTGGGTTGTGAATAATCCTGTCACTCCAGTGACAGGCACCCAATAAAACCCTTTCCCACTTCATGCTCACTCCCACTAGTAGTTCCCAGGTTTTATTGTTGCTATTTTTATGTTCATGTGTGCTCAATGTTTAGTTCCCCCTTATAAATGAGAACAAGTGGAATTAGGTTTTCTGTCTCTTCATTCACTTAGGATAATGGCTTGTAGTTGCATCTATGTTAATTTAAAAGAAATGATTTTGTTCTTTGTTACGGCTGCATAGTATTCCATGGTGTAATGTCCCACATTATTTTTTCTTTTTTGTTTTATTGTTCTTTAGGTTCAGGGGTGCATATACAGTTCATGCAGGGTTGTTGCATAGGTACATATATGGCAAAGTGGTTTGCTGCCTCCATCCCCCCATCATCTATATCTACATTTTCCCCCAGGCTATCTCTCCTCACCCCCGACCCCTGCTGTTTCTCCCCTAGCCCCCCACAACTGACCCCAGTGTGTGTTGCTTCCTTCCCTGTGTCCATGTGTTCCCATTGTTCAACACCCGCCTATGAGTGAGAACATGTGGTGGTTGATTTTCTGTTTTTGTGTCAGTTTGTTGAGAATGATGGTTTCCAGATTCATCTATATCCCTACAAAGGACACGAACTCATCGTTTTTCATGGCTGCAGAGTATTTCATGTGTATATGTGCCACATTTTCTTTGTCCAGTCTATTATTGATGGGCATTTGGGTTGGTTCCAGGTATTTGCTATTGTAAACAGTGCTGCAATGAACTTATGTGTGCATGTATCTTTATAATAGAATGATTTCTAATTCTTTGGGTATATACCCAGTAATGGGATTGCTGTGTCTAAAGGAATTTCTAGTTCTAGATCTTTGAGGAATTGACACACTGTCTTCCACAATGGTTGAACTAATTTACACTCCCACCAATAGTGTGAAAGTGTTCCTATTTCTTCACATCCTCTCCAGCATCTGTTGTCTCCATATTTTTTAATGATCACCATTCTAACTGGTGTGAGATGGTACCTCAATGCGGTTTTGATTTGTATTTCTCTAATAGCCAAAGATGATGAGCATTTTTTCATATATTTATTAGCCTCATATATGTCCTCTTCTAAAGATTGTCTGTTCATATCCTTTGCCCAGTTTTGAATGCATTTCTTTCTTTTTTTCTTGAAAATCTGTTTTACTTCTTTGTAGATTCTGGATATTAGTCCTTTGTCAGATGGGTAGCTTGAAAAATTTTTTTCCCATTCTATTGGTTGCTGGTACATTCTAATGATTGTTTCTTTTGCTGTATAGAAGCTCTCAAGTTTAATTAGATCCCATTTGTCTATTTTGGCTTTTGTTGCCATTACTTTTGGTGCTTTAGTCATGTAGTCCTTATCTATGCCTATGCCCTGAATGGTTTGCCTATGTTTTCTTCTGGATTTTTTATGGTGTTAGGCCTTATGTTTAAATCTTTAATCCATCTGGAGTTAATTTTAGTGTAAAGTGTCAGGAAGGTGTCCAGTTTCTGCTTTCTGCACATTGCTAGCCAGTTTTTTCAACATCATTTATTAAACAGGGAATCCTTTCCCCATTGCTTGTTTCTGACAGGTTTGTCAAATATCAGATGGTTGTAGATATGTGGTGTTGCTTCTGAGGCCTCAGTTCTGTTCCATTGGTCTATATCTCTGTTTTGGTACCAGTACCATGCTGTTTTGAATACTATAGACTTGTAGTATAATTTGAAGTCAGGTAACGTGATGCCTCCAGCTTTGTTCTTTTTGCTCAGCATTGTCTTGGCTATGTGGGCTCTCTGGGTTCCATATGAAGTTTAAAGTGTTTTTTTTTTTTTTCTCCAATTCTGTGAAGAAGGTGATTGGTAGCTTGATGGTGATAGCTTTTAATCTATAAATTACTTTGGGCAATATGACCATTTTCATGATATTCATTCTGCCTAATGATGAGCATGGAGTGTTTTTCTAACTGTTTGTCTCCTCTCTTATTTCATTGAGCAGTGGTTTGTAGTTCTCTTTGAAGAGGTCATTTACATCCTTTATTAGTTGTATTTCTAGGTATTTTACTCTCTTTGTATCAATTGTGAATGGGAGTGCACTCATGATTTGGCTGTTTGTCTGTTATTAGTGTATACGAAAGCTTATGGTTTCTGCATATTGATTTTGTATGCTGAGACTTTGCTGAAGTTGCTTATCAGTTTAAGGAGATTTTGGGCTGAAACAATGGGGTCTTCTAAATATACAATCATGTTGTCTGCAAATAGAGACCATTTGAATTCCTCCTTTCATAATTGAATACCCTTTATTTCTTTTTCTTGCCTGATTGCTCTGGCTTGAACTTCCAATACTATATTGAATAGGAGTGGTGAGAGAGGGCATCCTTGTCTAGTGCCAGATTTCAAGGGGAATGATTTCAGTTTTTGCCCCTTCATTATGACATTGGCTGTGGGTTTGTCAGCAATAGCTTTTATTATTTTGATATGTTCCACTGAAACCTAGTTTATTGAGGGTTTTTAGCATAACATGCTGTTGAATGTCGTCGAAGGCCTTCTCTGCATCTATTGAGATAATCATGTGTTTTTTGGTTTTGGTTCTGTTTATATGACGGATTACACTTATAGATTTGTGTATGTTGAGCTAGCCTTATATTCCCAGGGTGAAGCCTACCTGATCGTGATGAATAAGCTTTTTGATATGCTTTTGCATTCAGTGTGCCAGTATTTTATTGAAAATTTTCACATTGATCTTCATCATGGCTATTGGCCTGAAGTTTTCTTTTTCAGGTGAGTCTCTGCCGTATTTTGGTATCAGGATGATGTTGGTCTCATGAAATAAGTTATGGAGGATTCCCTCGTTTTCTACTGTATGGAATAGTTTCAGAAGGAATGGTACCAACTCCTCTTTGTACATCTGGTAGAATTCAGCTATGAACGCATCTGTACCTGGACTTTTTTTTGTTGGTAGGCTATAAATTGCTGCTTCAACATCAGACCTCGTTATCGGTCTATGCAGCGTTTCAACTTCTTCTTGGTTTTGTCTTGGGAGTGTGCAGGTGTCCAGGAATTTATCCATTTCTTCCAGATTTACTGGTTTGTGTGCATAGAATTGTTTGTAGTAATCTCTGATGGTAGTTTGTATTTCTGTGAAATCGATGGTGATATGCCTTTTATCATTTTTTTATTGCATCTATTTGATTCCTCTCTCTCTTCTTTTTTATCATTCTGGCTAGTGGTCTATTTTGTTGATCTTTTCAAAAACCAGCTCCTCGATTTATTGAATTTTTGAAGGGTTTTTTGTATCTCTATCTCCTTCAGTTTTGCTCTGATGTTAGTTGTTGCTTGTCTTCTGCTAGCTTTTGAGTTTTTTTGAACTTGCTGCTCTAGCTTTTTCAATTTTGATGATAGGGTGTCAATTTTAGATCTTTTCTCATTTCTTATGTAGGCATTTATTACTATAAATTTCCCTCTAGACACTGCTTTAAATGTCTTCCAGAGATTCTGTTATGTTGTGTCTTGTTTCTCATTGGTTTTGAAGAACATTTTTTTTCTGCCTTCATTTCATTGTTTATCCAGTCCACATTCAGGAGCCAGTTGTTCGGTTTCCATGAAGTTGTGCAGTTTTGAGTTAGTTCCTTAATCTTGAGTTCTGATTTGATTGCACTGTGGTCTGAGAGACTATTTGTTATGATTTCCATTCTTTTGCATTTGCTGAGGGCTGATTTATTTCCAATTATGTGGTCAATTTTGGTAAGTGTAAGTGCAATGTGGTGCTGAGAAGAACATATATTCTGTGGATTTGGGGTTGAGAGTTCTGTAGATGTGTATTAGGTCCTCCTGGTCCAGAACTGCATTCAAGTCCTGGATATCCTTGTTGATTTTCTGTCTTGTTGATCTTTCTAATACTGACTGTGGAGTTTAAAGGCTCCCACTCTTATTGTGTAGGAGTCTGTCTCTTTGTAGGTCTTTAAGAATTTGCTTTATGTATCTGGGTGCTCCTGGTGCATATATATTTAGGATAGTTAGCTCTTCTTATTTATTATTGTTTTTTTTTTTTTACCATTATGAAATGCCCTTCTTTGTCTCTTTTGATCTTTGTTGGTTTAAAGTCCATTTTATCAGAGACTAGGATTGCAACCCCTGCTTTTTTTTTTTTGCTCTCCATTTGCTTGATAAATCTTCCATTCCTTTATTTTGAGTCTGTGTGTGTCTAAGCACATGAAATGGGGCTCCTGAATATAGCACATCTATGGTTCTTGACTTTTTATCCATTTTTGCCAGTCTATGTCTTTTGATTGGGTCATTTAGTCCATTTACATTTAACGTTAACGTTGTTATGTGTGAATTTGATCCTGCCATTTTGTTACTGGTTGGATGTTTTGCCCTTTGGTTGTCACAGTTTCTTCATTGCATTATTGCTCTTTACCATTTGGTTCTTTTCTGCATTGACTGCTACTGGTTATTCTTTTTGTGTTTAGTGCTTCCTTCAGGAGCTCTTGTAAGGCAGGTCTGTTGGCAACAAAATCTCTCAGCAATTGCTTATCCCTAAAGGATATTATTTCTCTTTCACTTATGGAACTTAGTTTGGCTGGACATAAATTTCTGGATTGAAAGTTCTTTTGTTTAAGGATGTTGAATATTGGTTCCCACTCTCTTCTGGCTAGCAGGGTTTCTGCTGAGAGATCCACTGTGAGTCTGATAGGCTTCCCTTTGTGGGTGACTCAACCTTTCTCTCTTAGCAATTTTTTCTTCTTTTCAACCCTGGTGAAACTGATGATTATGTGCCTTGGGGTTTCTCTTCTCGAGAAGTATCTTTGTGGTATTCTTTGTATTTCCTGTATTTGAATGTTGGTCTGCCTTGCTAAGTTGGGGAAGTTCTCTTGGATAATATCCTGAAGAGTTTTTTCCATCTTGAATTCATTCTCCTTGTCATCTTTTGGTATACCAATTAGGTGTTTTCACATAATCCCATATTTCTTGGAGGCTTTGTTCTTTTGTTTTCACTCTTCTTTTTTCTTGCCTTCTCATTTTATTTCATTGAGTTGATCTTCAGTTTCTGATATGCTCTCTTCCCCTTGATCAATTCAGCTATTGAAACTTGTGTATGCTTTGTGAACTTCTTGTGCTGTGTTTTTTAGCTCCATCAAGTCATTTATGTTCTTCTCTAAGCCAGTTATTTTAGTTAGCATTTCATCTAGCCTTTTTTCAAGGTTTTTAGTTTCCTTGCATTGGGTTAGAACTTGTTCCTTTAGCTCAGAAAAAATAGTTATTACCCACCTTCTGAAGTCTGCTTCTGCCAATTCCTCAAATTTGTTCTCCATTCTGTTTTGTTCCCTTGCTGGTGATAAATTGTGTTCTCTTGGTAGGGGCGAGGCATTCTAGTCTTTGATGGTTTCTTTTTCTTCTTCTTCTTTTTTTTTTTTTTTTTGCTCTGGTTTCTTCCCATTTTATTGGATTTATCTAGCTTTGATTTTAGGTAGCTGCTTGGGGAGGCAGCCTTTCCTTTTCCTGCAGAGGTGCTGCTGGGCTGCCACAGATTCCGTGGAACTGCTGCATAGATTTCCTATGTCTTTTGTTTACTCAGGCAGATTAGGCCTCTGCAGTGGTGGCTACCTTTCTCCCTGCTGAGCTTGATTGTTCCTGCTCCCTCTCTAACTGATGTGCTGGCTGCCATACTCTCTCAAGTGAGAGGGCTTCAGCCTGCTGGGCTTTGTGGGGAGGGAACCTCCCAGCTATATTGCCTGATTCCCTGCTCTCAGTTCCCTTTCTTTCTGGGGGTAGGTAGCTCCATTCTGCAAGCTGCTTTCAGTTCCCTTTCTTTCTGGGGGCACGTAGCTCCATTCTGCAGGCTGTCTCAACATCAGCCAGTGCTTCCACCTAGATCTGTGCTGACAACCATGGCACCACCGGAGTTCCTGCTCAGTCCTGTTCAGGCAGCTCTCAGGGTTTTTTTTTTTTTTTTTTTTTTTTTTAGCCCAGTGAAGATCTGTTCTGTGGGTCGTGGAGGGCTTAGGTGAAGTGCAGTATCTGATCAGAAGTCCCAGAGGGGTAGAGCCCCTGATTCTCTGGTCAGTTGCATGCACCTCCTGGGTGGGGCAGTGCACTGTCCTGTCTCAACTTGCTCTTTTTGGTTTATAGCCACTGTCCAATTAGACCCACAAAACGAACCTGGTACCTCATTTGGGACTCTGATGACCACTTGGCTTCTGCATATCTCTTGCTGGGAACCACATTCTGGAACTGCTTCTATTCAGCCATCTTGGAAAACCCCTCCCCACATTTTCTTTATCCAATCCACTGTTAATAGGCACCTAGGTTGATTTCATGTTTTTGCTAATGTAAAAATTGCTTCAATGAACATGTCAGTGTGTATCTTTTGAGTAGAAAGGTTTATTTTCTTTTAGATATATATCCAGTAATGGGAGTGCATGTTAAACAGCAGTTCTGTTTTCTCTGGGGAGTTTTCAAAGTGCTTTTTATAGTGGCTGAGTTAATTTACATTCCCACCTACAGTCTATGAGCATTCCCCTTTCTCCACAGCCTCCCCAGCATCTGTTTTTTTTTGTTTGTTGGTTGTTTGTTTTTGACCTTTTATTTTTTTTTAATTTTTATTGGATTTTAGGTTTTGGGGTACATGAGCAGAGCATGCAAGACAGTTGCGTAGGTACACACATGGCAGTGTGCTTTGCTTTTCTTCTCCCCTTCACCCACATTTGGCATTTCTCCCCAGGCTAACCCTCCCCACCTCCCCCTCCCACTGGCCCTCCCCTTTTCCCCCCAATAGACCCCAGTGTTTAGTACTCCCCTCCCTGTGTCCATGTGTTCTCATTTTTCATCACCCGCCTATGAGTGAGAATATGCGGTGTTTCATTTTCTGTTCTTGTGTCAGTTTGCTGAGGATGATGTTCTCCAGATTCATCCATGTCCCTACAAACGACACAAACTCATCATTTCTGATTGCTGCATAATATTCCATGGTGTATATGTGCCACATTTTTCCAATCCAGTCTATTATCAATGGGCATTTGGGTTGATTCCAGGTCTTTGCTATTGTAAACAGTGCAGAGACCCAACGAGAAAAGAAAACTTCAGGCTAATATCCATGATGAACATAGATGCAAAAATCTTCAATAAAATATTGGCAAGCCGATTGCAACAGCAAATCAAAAAACTTATTCATCATGATCAAGTAGGATTCATCCCAGGGATGCAAGGCTGGTTCAACATACGCGCGTCTATCAACGTAATTCACCACATAAACAGAACCAAAAACAAAAACCACATGATTATCTCAATTGACGCAGAGAAGGCATTTGACAAAATTCAACAGCCCTTTATGCTAAAAACCCTCAATAAACTCGGTATCGATGGAACGTATCTCAATGTTTTTGACCTTTTAATAGTAGCCGTTCTGACTGCTGTGAGATGGTATCTCATTGTGGTTTTAATTTGCATTTCTCTGATGATTAGTGATGTGGCCTTTTTTTTTTTTTGGTCTATTTTCCACTTGTATGTCTTTTTTTAAGAAGTTTCAATGTTTTCGTTCTCATTTAAAAATAATTAGGTTATTTGTATTTTGCTTGTTCAATTAAGTTTCTTAAAGTTTCTGTATATTAGCCCCTTGTTGGATGAATAGGTTGCAAATATTTTCTTCCACTTAGTAGATTGTCTGATTACTCTGTTAATAGTTTCTTTTGCTGTGCAGAAGCTCTTTAGTTAAATTCGGTCCCACTTGTCAATTTTTTTGTTGCAATTGCTTTTGAGGACTTACTTATAGATTCTTTACTAAGGCTGATGTCCAGAATGTTGTTTTCTAGGTTTTCTTCTAGGATTCTTACAGTTTTATATCTCACATTTAAATATTTAATCCATCTTAAGTTAATTGTTGTAGAAGATGAAAGGTAGTTTTATTCTTCTGCAAATGGCTAGCCAGCTGTCTTATAATCACTGATTGAATAAGGAGTCCTTTTCCTTTTGCTTATTTTTGTTGAATTTGTCCAATCAGGTGGCTCTAGGTGTGCAGTCTTACTTCTGAGTACTCTTTTTTGTTCTGTTACTCTACATGTCTGTTTTTGTACCAGAACCATGCTGCTTTTGGTTACTGTAGCCTTATAGTATAGTTGGAATTTAGGTAATGTAATGACGTCAGCTTTGTTCTTTTTGCTAAGGATTGCTTTGGCAATTTGAGCTCTTTTTGACTCTGTATAAATTTTAGAATAGTTTATTTCTAGTTATATAAATAATGATGTTAGTTTGATACGAACAGCATTAAATTTGTAGGTTATTTTGGGCAATATGGGCATTTTAATGATACTGATTCTTCCAGTCCATGAGCACGAAATGCTTTTTCATTTCTTTGTGTCATCTATGATTTTTGTTAGCAGTGTTTTTTTAGTTCTTGTACAAGTCTTTCACTTCCTTGGTTAGATGTAGTTCTAGGTATTTTATTTTATTGTATTTTTGGCTATTGTAGATGGGATTGTGTTCTTCATTTGGCTCTCAGCTTGAATGTTATTGGTGTATGGAAAGGCCAGTTATTTTTGTACATTGATTTTGTATCCTGAAATTATTTATCAGTTCCAGGAGGCTTCTGGCAGAATCTTTAGAATTTTATGGGCATAGGATCATTTCATCTGTGAGGAGAGATAGTTTGACACCCCTTTTCCTATTTGGATGCCCTTTATTTCTTTCTCTTGCCTGATTACTCTGGTTATGACTTCTAGTACTGGTGAGGATGGGGATCCTTGCCTTGTTCGACTTCTCAAAAGGAATGCCTCTTCAGTTTTTGCCCATCAAGTATGATGTTGGTTGTAAGTCTGTCATAGATGACTTTTAGTATTTTGAGGAATGTTCCTTCGATGCCTAGTTTCTTGAGGGTTTTTTTTTTTTATCATAAAGTATTGTTGGATTTTATCAAAAGTATTTTCTGCACCTATTGAAATAATCTTATATTTTTTCATTTTTAATTCTATTTATATACCACAGTTCCTTAGTTCCTTATCCAGTGACTAAAGGACATTTAAATTGTTTCCCAGTTTGGGCAATTATAAATAATGCTTCCATGAACATTCTTGTATATGTTTCTACATAAACATAAGTTTTCATTTCTCTTGGGTAAATATGTAAGAGTGAGTTGGCTGTATTATATGGGAAGCGTGTTTATCTTTATATGAAACTGTCAAACTCTTCTCCAAAGTGGCTATACAATTTTGTATTTTCATGGGCAAGAATGTATGGGAGTTTCAGTTGCTTTACATTCTCACATGGTATCTCATTGTGGTTTTAATTTGCATTTCTCTAATGATTAATAATGTTGAACATCTTTTCATGTGTTTATATTTACTAACTGGATTTTGCCTTTTGTAATGTGTGTATTCACATTTTTTTGCTTGTGAACTTTTAATTTGTATAGTTTATTTTCTTATTGTTGAATATTGAGTTACTTATGTTTGAAAATACACATTTGTTGCCAGATGTGTGATTTGTACATATTTTCCCTCAGTCTGTGGCTAGGATCTTTCTTCTCTTAACTATGTTAAATGTGGAACAAAAGATTCTAATTTTAGTAAACTTTAATTTATAAATTATTTTCATTTTATGATTTACACTTTTCATGTTAAATCTAAGAACTCTGCCTAATCCAAGGTTAAAATATTTTTACTATATTTTCTTATAAAGAGTCATAGTATTATGTTTTACATTTACATTATCAGTAAACATTTGTATAATAATTGAGGTATTAAAGTTTACTTTTTATATATGAACATCCAATTATTTCAGCACGATTTTTTGAAATATTCTTTAATAATTTATTTTGCACTTTTATAAATACTTATATTTAAAGTGATTATTAGAAATATAATTCAATTAATTTTTTATTTTTTTAATGTGAGTATATAGTAGGTGTAAATATTTATGAGACATATGAGATGTTTTTATATAGGCAGGTAATGCATAATAATCACATCATGGAAAATGAAGTATATATCACCTCAAGCTTTTATACTTTGTGTTACAAACAACTATACTTTTTAAGTTATTTTAAAATGTATAATTAAATAATTATTGACTATGGTACCTCGTTTCCTATTATATTTATTCTGTCTGTCTTAGTCATTCTGTATATATTTTTTAATCCATTAACCATCTCTACCTCCCAGCCCTCACTCACCTTCCCACTACCCTATTCAGCCTCTGGTAAACATTCTTCTACTTTCTATCTCCATGAGTTCAATTGTTTTAAATTTTGGATATCACAAATAAGTGAGAATATGTAAAGTTTGCCTTTCTGTGTGTGTCGTATTTTACTTAGTATAATGACCTCCAGATCCATTCATGTTGTTGCAAATGACAAGATCTCATTCTTGTTTATGCTGAATGGTACTCCATTGTGTATTTGTACCATATTTTCTTTATCCATTCATCTGTTGATGAACACTTAGATTGCTTCCAAATCTTGGCTATTGTGAACAGTGCTGCAGCTAACATGGGAGTGCACAGATCTCTTTGATATACTGATTTTTTTTCTTTTTGATATATATCTAGCAGTGTGATTGCTGGGTTATATGGCAGCTCTAATTTTAGTTTTTTGAGGAAATTCTAAATGGTTTCCTATAGTGGTTGCACTAATTTACATTACCACCAACAGTGCTTAAGGATTTACTTTCCTCTGAATCCTTGCCAGAATTTGTTATTGCCTCTCTTTGGATATAAGCCACTTTCACTGGGGTGAGATAATATCTTATTATAGTTTTGATTAGAATTTATCTGATGATCTGTAATGTTGAGCACCTTTTATTATGCCTGTTTTCCATTTGTATATCTTCTTTTGAAAATTACTCAGATATTTCACCATCTTTAATCAGATTATTTCTATAGAGTTGTTTCAGCTCTTTCCATATTTTAGTTGTTATTCCCATGTCAAATGGATAGTTTGCAAATTTTTTTTCTCATTCTGCGAGTAGTCTCTTCACTTTGTTCGTTCTTTCCTTTCCTGTGTGGAAGATTTTTAACTTGTTGTGATTCCATTTGTCCATTTTTGCCTTGGTTGCCTGTGCTTGTGGGGTATTACTCAAAAAATATTGCCTAGATCAGTGTCCTGGAGAATTTCCCCAATGTATTCTTGAGTAGTTTCATAGTTTGATGACTTAAGTTTTTAGATCATTTTTATTTTATTTTGCATATGGTGAGAGAGAGGGATCTAGTTTCATTCCTCTGCATATGGATATCCAGTTTTCCCTGCCCCACTTATTGGAAAAACTGTATTTTTCCAAGGGTATGTTCTTAGTACCTTTTTTTTTGAAAATAAGTTCACTGTTGGTGTGTGGATTTGTTTCTGGGTTCTCAATTTTGTTGCATTTGTATATGTGTTTATTTTTTATGCCAGTACCGTGCTGTTTTGGTTATATACATACCTCTGTAATGTCATTTGAAGTCAGGCAAAATATGATTCTTCCACTTCTGTTCTTTCTGCTTAGGATAGCTTTGGCTCTTTTGTGGTTCCATGTACATTTTAGAATTGTTTTATTCTATTTCTGTGAAGAATGACATTGGAATTTGGATAGGGATTACATTAAGTTGGAAGATTGTTTTGAGTAGTATGGATGTTTTAACAATATTGATTCTTCCAATCTTCAGCACTAATTGAAAGATTATGTGGATTTTTGTCTTTCATTCTGTTGATACGATGTATCACATTAATTAAGTATGTCGAACCATCCTTGTATCCTAGTGATAAATCTCAGTTGGTCATGATGAAAGATCATTTTATTGTTTTGTTGAACTTGGTTTCTAGTATTTTGTTGAGAATTTTTGTATCAATATTCATCAGAAATACTGACCTGTGGTTTTCTTTTTTAATGTATCTTTGGTTTGGCTATCAGGGTAAAAATGGTCTCATAGGATGAGTTGGGTAGTATGCTTTCCTTCTATATTTTTTATAATTGTTTAATTAGGATGGGTATTTGTTCTTCTTTAAATGTTTGGTAGAATTCAGAAGTAAACTCATAGGGTCACAGAATTTTTTCTATTGGGAGGCATTTTTAAAATACTTTAAGTTCTGGGGTACATGTACAGAATGTACAGGTTTGTGGTTTGTTACACATGTATACACATGCCATGGTGGTTGGCTGCATCCATTACCTGGTCATCTACATTAGGTATTTCTCCTAATACCTACCCTCCATCCCCTATCACCCCCATCCACTGACAGGCCTGGGTGTGTGATGTTCCCATCGGTGTCCATGTGTTCTCACTGTTCATCTATCACTTATGAGTGAGATCATGTGGCATTTGGATTTCTGTTCTTGTGGAAGTTTGCTGAGAATGATGGTTTCCAGCTTCATCCATGTCTCTGCAAAGGGCATGAACTCATTCTTTTTATGGCAGCATAGAATTCCATGGTGTATATGTGCCATATTTTCTTTATCCAGTCTATAATTTATGGGTATCTGGGTTGGTTCCAAGTCTTTGTTATTGTGAACAGTGCTGCAATAAGCATATGTGTGCATGTGTCTTTATAACAGAATAATTTATAATCCTTTGGGTATATAATCAGTAATGAGATTCCTGGGCCAAATGGTATTTCTATTTCTAGATCCTTGAGGAATCACCACACTGTCTTCAACAATGGTCGAACTAATTTACACTCCAACCAACAGTAGAGAAGCATTTCTGTTTCTCAACATCCTCTCTATCATCTGTTGTCCCCTAATATTTTATTTTATTTTTTTTTATTTTAAGAATTGCTTTTTTTTATTTATTTTTCATACTTTAAGTTCTGGGGTATATGTGCAGATCATGCAGGATGGTTACATATGTATACACATGCCATGATAGTTTGCTACATTGATCTTCCCATCATCTGCATTAGGTATTTTTCCTAATGTTATCCCTCCCCAGTCTCCCCACCTGCTGCTATCCCTCCCCCAGCCCCACCACCCCACAACAAACCCTGGTGTGTGATGTTCCCCTGCCTGCATCTATGTGTTCTCATTGTTCACTCACTTATGAGTGAGAATATGTGGTGTCTGGTTTTCTGTTCTTGTGTTAGTTTGCTGAGAATGATGGTTTCCAGCTTCATCCATGTCCCTGCAAAGGACACGGACTCATCCTTTTTATGGCTATATAGTATTCCATGATGTATATGTGTCACATTTTCTTTATGCAGTCTATCATTGATGGGCATTTGGGTTGGTTCAAGTCTTTGCTATTGTAAACAGTTCTGCAATAAACATACATGTGCATGTGTCTTTATAATAGAATAATGTATAATCCTTTGGGTATATATATACCCAGTAATGGATTGCTGGGTCAAATGGTATTTCTATTTGTAGATCCTTGAGGAATCGTCACACTGTCTTCCACAATGGTTGAACTCATTTACACTCTCACCAACAGTGTAAAAGCATTCCTATTTCTCCACATCCCCTTCAGCATCTGTGATTTCCAGATTTGTTAATAATTGCCATTCTAACTGGCATGAGATGGTATCTCATTGTGGTTTTGATTTGCATTTCTCTAATGACCAGTGACAAACTTTTTTTCACATGTTTGTTGGCTGGATAAATGTCTTCTAATGTGTCTGTTCATATTCTTTACCAACTTTATGATGGGGTTGTTTTCTTCTTGTAAATTTGTTTAGAGTTTTGGAGATTCTAGATATTAGCCCTTTGTCAGATGGGTAGATTGCAAACATTTATCCCATTCTGTACGTTGCTGTTCACTCTGATGATAGCTTCGTTTACTGTGTAAAGGCTCTTTAGTTTAAGTAGATCCCATTTATCTGTGTTGGCTTTTGTTGCCATTGGTTTTGGTGTTTTAGTCATGAAGTCTTGGCCTATGCCTGTGTCCTAAATAGTATTGCATAGTTTTTCTTCTAAGGCTTTTCTGGTTTTAGGTCTTATGTTTAAATCTTTAATACAACTTTAGTTAATTTTTGTATAAGGTGTAAGGAAAGGATTCACTTTCAGCTTTCTGCATATGGCTAGCCAGTTTTCCTAACACCATTTATTAAATAGGGAATCCTTTCCCCATGCTTGTTTTTGTCAATTTTCTCAAAGATCAGATGATTGTAGGTGTGTTGCATTATTTCTGAGGCCTCTGTTCTGTTTCATTAGTCTATATATCTGTTTTGGTTCAAGTACCATGCTGTTTTTGTTAATATAGCCTTATAGCATAGTTTGAGGTCAGGTAGCATGATGCCTCCAGCTTTGTTTTTATTTTTGTTTTTGTTTGTTTGTTTTGCTTATAATTGTCTTGGCTGTGCGGGCTATTTTTTGTTCATATGAAATATAATGTGATTTTTTTCAATTATGTAAAGAAAGTCAATGGTAGCTTGATGGGGATAGCACTGAATCTATAGATTACTTTGGACATTAAGGCCATTTTCACAGTGTTGATTATTCCTAACTATGAGCCTGGAATGTTTTTCCCTCTGTTTGTGTCCTCTCTTATTTCCTTGTCCAGTGGTTTCTAGTTCTTCTTGAAGAGGTCTTTTACATCCCTTGTATGTTTTATTCCTAGGTATTTAATTCTCTTTGCAGCAATTCTGAATGGGAGTTCACTCATTATTTGGCTCTCTATTTGTCTCTTATTGGTGTACAGGAATGCTTGTGATTTTTGCACGTTGATTTTGTATCCTGAGACTGCTGAAGTTGCTTATCAGCTTAAGGAGATTTTGGGTTGAGATGATGGGGTCTTCTAAATATGCAATCACATCATCTGCAAATAGAGACAATTTGACTCTCTTTACCTATTTGAATACACTTTTTTTTTTCTTTCTCTGATTGCCCTGGCCAGAATTTCCAATATTATGATGAATAGGAGTGGTGAGAGAGGGCATCCTTGTCTTGTACTGGTTTTTGAAGGAATGCTTCCAGGTTTTGCCTATTCAGAATGATGTTGCCTGTGGATTTGTCATAAATAGCTCTTATTATTTTGAGTTATGTT